>NC_069501.1:501550705-502150705 GCF_027579735.1 Bombina bombina | reverse complement strand
TCCTGCAAAAACTTGCAGTTAGTGACAATGGACGTACCTGGTACGTCACTTGTCTAAGAGAGTGCTGGAAGCGATCGCAATCGCTTCCAGCAGCTCTCAGGGTATTGCAGTGATGCCTCGATATTGAGGCATCCTGCAATACCCTTAGAAAGCATCCGATGCAGAGAGAGCCACTCTGTGGCCCTCTCTGCACCGGTAGCGATGCGGCCGGTTCGTTGGTGGGTGGGAGCGCAACTGGGAGGCGGGTGGGCGGCCCATCGCTACCCGGCATCCGGCTCCTGTTAGTGCAATGTGCACGCCGGGTGCCGGGAGCGTGCGGGGGCGCGCGTGCGCGTGCGCGCGCGGGGGGCGCGCGCACGCCCGCGATCACCTACCCACACTGACACCAATGAGTGGGAAGAGGGGGGGAAATATATATATATATGAGGATCTGGGAGGGGGAGGGGGTTGGGGTATTGTGGGGGGCTGCTACACTACAGAAAAAAATAAATTAGTAATAAAAAATAATTAAAAACACTTTTTTGGGGGGCAAATTGGGTACTGGCAGACAGCTGCCAGTACCCAAGATGGCGGCAATTAGGTAGGGGAGAGGGTTAGATTGCTGGGGGGGGGGATCATGGAGGTTGGGGCTAAGGCAGGAGTCCATCACAGCTAAAACATTTTATTTTTTTTTATTAAAAAAAATAAAAACTCCTTTTATTTAGTACTGGCAGACTTTCTGCCAGTACTTAAGATGGCGGGGACAATTGTGGGGTGGGGGAGGGAAGAGAACTGTTTGGGAGGGATCAGGGGGTGGGATGTGTCAGGTGGGAGGCTGATCTCTACCCTAAAGCTAAAATTAACCCTGCAAGCTCCCTACAAGCTACCTAATTTAACCCCTTAACTGCTGGGCATAATTTACGTGTGGTGCGCAGCAGCATTTAGCGGCCTTCTACTTACCAAAAAGCAACCACAAAGCCATATAAGTCTGCTATTTCTGAACAAAGGGGATCCCAAAGAAGCATTTACAACCATTTGTGCCTTAATTGCAGAAGCTGTTTGTAAATAATTTCAGTGGGAAACCTAAAGTTTGTGACAAAATTTGTGAAAAAGTGAACTTTTTTTTTATTTGATGACATTTGGCGGTGAAATGGTGGCATGAAATATACCAAAATGGGCCTAGATCAATACTTTGGGTTGTCTTCTAAAAAAAAATATATACATGTCAAGGGATATTCAGGTATTCCTGACAGATATCAGGGTTCCAATGTAACTAGCGCTAATTTTGAAAAAAAGTTGTTTGGAAATAGCAAAGTGCTACTTGTATTTATTGCCCTATAACTTGCAAAAAAAGTAAAGAACATGTAAACATTGGGTATTTCTAAACTCAGGACAAAATTTAGAAACTATTTAGCATAGGTGTTTTTTGGTGATTGTAGATGTGTAACAGATTTTGGGGGTCAAAGTTAGAAAAAGTGTGTTTTTTTCAATTTTTTCCTCATATTTTATATTTTTTTTTATAGGAAATTATAAGATATGATGAAAATAATGTTATCCTTAGAAAGTCCATTTAATGGCGAGAAAAACGGTATATAATATGTATGGGTACAGTAAATGAGTAAGAGGAAAATTACAGCTAAACACAAACACTGCAGAAATGTAAAAATAGCCATTGTCATTAAGGGTAAGAAAATTGAAAAATGGTCCGGTCATTAAGGGGTTAAAAGTTAAAATAAAAAACATTTGACTACATATCCAAAATAATTTTAATATCTACATTTTCAAAAGAAAAGCATTGAAGAATCTCACTCCCCAATTAATGTTATAAAATATATTTTAATTTAATATTCTCGGAAGCATTTGATTTTCTAATATTAATGCATTATTTGATCTTATGCATGTGCTTGTCAAATAGCCAACTACCAGTCATGGGAGTCCAAGTTTTATTTATTTACAGATTATATTGATATTTAGTAGAATCTGTTCAAAAGAATGTATTTAATAATAAAATGTTTAGTATTAACATGTAAAAATAAATTTAATAGAAAATAATTAAATATTCCTGGAAGTCATCAGATGCCAATCTGAAATGACAAATAATAAAAATGGAACAAAGTTAATACACACGTTGTCAAATATTCATAAAATACATTTAAAATCATATGGTGTCTATGCTCTAACTTTGATCAACATTTTTTAAAGATAATTATTAAATTGATTTAAAAGAAATGAAATACATACACCATTATATTGTTGATTCAAAATTCTATTTAAATATCCAAAATTCAAATTATACATAATAATGTATATCACATTTCAACAATATATGTATGCTGAACATAAATGTAATATTTCATGTCCATTCAAATACCTCTATATCAACTATAATATGTATTCCTTTTTCGGATTGTGATCCCTAAATATCTAATGATGAAATAAGTATGACTAATGTATGTAAGCTAACAATAATCAACATTCTTCATGTGATTCTAGCATGCACCAACCTGGATAATGCATGGTCTTTGAAAGTCAATTCAGGGGTAAACAGTTGATCTTCAATAGGTGTCTTATTCATCAGTTCATTAAATAGAGGACTGGGAAATACCATCTAAAAAAGTACAATCATCTAAGTGTCTGATTGTGATCCCTAAATATCTAATTAAAAACTAAATATGACTAATGTATGTAAGCTACTAATATTCAACAGTCTTCACTAGCATGCATTGGTACACCAACCTGGACAATGCATGGTCTTTGAAAGTCAATTCAGGGGTAAACAGTTGATCTTCAATAGGTGTCTTATTCATCAGTTCATTAAATAGAGGACTGGGAAATACCATCTACAAAATAGAAAATCATCTAAGTGTCTCCAATAGGATGTCTCCACAGCCTTATTCTATCAAATAGTTTGCACTTACCATGTGAACATGTCTTTGTATGGTTTTCAAGGTCAGCAGAATTGAAAGATAATGCCAGACATGATCCCATTGGTATACTTCAATTTCAATCTTGGCTTTTTCCCCACTGTCAGTCTGGGCAATCTTCACTGTCAGGCTTCAAATTGTTCCCTTTCAGTCTTTAGATTAAGTCATCTCCCTAATGTAAGAAATATTTTCAAAAGAATTCATACAAGTGTGTGACTCAGTTCTGTACCCCTCTCCAACCCCCCATTTCATAATAAATTTATGTCACTAGCTTACTAAGCCTGTGTATGAACCTGTGTTATTTTCTATCAAGTGTGAAGATGAGTCATATTGAGCAGAACAAACCTCTGTGTGACATTGAACCATAGTCATTCTAGAGTATCCCTTTCTGATTATGTACATTTTAAGTAATGTGTAAACAAAATTATATTTTTTAAAATGTATGCCATATGATGTATTTGTGTACAATTCATGCCAGCAACAGTCCATACATTTCTACTTACCATCTGATGTCCTCTTTAAAAACCAGGTGGCAAAGGCTCGCTATAGGACCCAATGCCCAGAGCATCACCTATATGAATAAATTAAACAATTATTCTAACATTTGATCAATCCTAACATGTTTGCACAATTCTCTACTTGTCATTTCCCTAGAGTTCACATCTATTGAAAATACTCCAGTGTAACTTCTATTCTTTACCGTCTAAAGTGGCGGTTGATGACGTCTGCTCTGACATCAAGTCCCTCGTCCTGGAATTCCCCCTCTAGAACAGGATCATCCTCCTCATCTCTGAGGAGGTCTCTGTCCACCGGGACGGCCTGCAGCATCCCAGCCCGCTGTGCAATATTATGCAGGACGCTACAGGCTACAACGATCTTAGCCACCTTCTTTGGGTTGTACTGGAGTGCTCCTCCAGAACGGTCCAGGCACCTGAATCTCATCTTCAGGAGCCCGAACATCCTTTCAACCACCGCCCTGGTTCTCTTATGAGCCCTATTGTAGCGCTCCTCAGACACATCAGTCGGGCTACGCAAGGGGGTAATGAGCCAAGGCCGGCTCATGTACCCAGAATCACCTATAAATTTTGAACAGAACATAATTCAAACAGAATCCTTAAACTAGTATATTCTTTTATAAATATTTTTTTGTACACGATAATCCATATTAAAAGTTGTCAGAAACATCCAAAAAATAACTTTCTATATTATTCTGTATCTTCCCATTTCAGCTAAGACATGCTACATATGCGTATTTCTCAGAAAACAAACCTTGTGTAAAATGCTAACTACATGGTTACATTGCATTCTCTATCTGAGCACTTAAGGTAAGACATGCTACATATCTGCATTTAAATAAAACTAGACATTAGCGGAAAGAGACAATGACAGGGTTAAATTGCATGAGATAATATCTTCCCATTTCAGCTAAGACATGCTACATATGCGTATTTCTCAGAAAACAAACCTTGTGTAAAATGCTAACTACATGGTTACATTGCATTCTCTATCTGAGCACTTAAGGTAAGACATGCTACATATCTGCATTTAAATAAAACTAGACATTAGCGGAAAGAGACAATGACAGGGTTAAATTGCATGAGATAATATCTTCCCATTTCAGCTAAGACATGCTACATATGCGTATTTCTCAGAAAACAAACCTTGTGTAAAATGCTAACTACATGGTTACATTGCATTCTCTATCTGAGCACTTAAGGTAAGACATGCTACATATCTGCATTTAAATAAAACTAGACATTAGCGGAAAGAGACAATGACAGGGTTAAATTGCATGAGATAATATCTTCCCATTTCAGCTAAGACATGCTACATATGCGTATTTCTCAGAAAACAAACCTTGTGTAAAATGCTAACTACATGGTTACATTGCATTCTCTATCTGAGCACTTAAGGTAAGACATGCTACATATCTGCATTTAAATAAAACTAGACATTAGCGGAAAGAGAAAATGACAGGGTTAAATTGCATGAGATAATATCTTCCCATTTCAGCTAAGACATGCTACATATGCGTATTTCTCAGAAAACAAACCTTGTGTAAAATGCTAACTACATGGTTACATTGCATTCTCTATCTGAGCACTTAAGGTAAGACATGCTACATATCTGCATTTAAATAAAACTAGACATTAGCGGAAAGAGACAATGACAGGGTTAAATTACATGAGATAATATCTTCCCATTTCAGCTAAGACATGCTACATATGCGTATTTCTCAGAAAACAAACCTTGTGTAAAATGCTAACTACATGGTTACATTGCATTCTCTATCTGAGCACTTAAGGTAAGACATGCTACATATCTGCATTTAAATAAAACTAGACATTAGCGGAAAGAGACAATGACAGGGTTAAATTGCATGAGATAATATCTTCCCATTTCAGCTAAGACATACTACATATGCGTATTTCTCAGAAAACAAACCTTGTGTTTTTGCTAACTACATGGTTACATTGCATTCTCTATCTGAGCACTTAAGGTAAGACATGCTACATATCTGCATTTAAATAAAAGTAAACATTAGCGTCGGTAAATAACAAATGGTTAAATTGCATCCTATAGCTGAACATGACGCTAACATTTACAAACTACAGGGGCAATTGTCAAACTAATTAACCATGTTGTGCACAAATACTCACCAACGAGATAACCAGGGGGCATTTGTCTTTCCTCAAACTGTCTCCACAGGGACGACAGAGAGAGGATGCGGGCATCATGACAAGCCCCTCCAAAATTCGCATACACATGCATAATCCTCATCCGTGCGTCACAAACATACTGCACGTTGAGGCTATGAAAATGTTTGCGATTTCTGAAGGGCAAGTCATCAATTGGAGCACGCAGCGCAATGTGGGTACAATCTATGGCTCCCAAGACATTGGGCAATTGAGCAATATCAAAGAATTCCCGCTTCAGGCGCCTCCAATCACCATCATTCTGTGGGAATCCTATGTATTGCTTACTGATACGTACCATGGCGTCCAGAAAGTTATCAAACACCACAGAGAATGTACCTTGAGCCAGGCCATGCATGTACAGTTCTCCGGATTGAAAACTCCCGGAGGCCAGGACGTATAGACAGCTTAGCATCTTACTCATGGGGGGAACAGCAGTCCTTATTTGTATACGTGGCTCCTAATGAGGTTTAAGAAGCTCGTAAAGGCCAATGAGCTGTTCGCGATCGAGCCGATACTTATCAAAAACCTCAAAGTCGCTCATGTTTTCCAAGGTGGGTCTCACCCTGTAGACAGGAGGACCTCGAACCAGACGACCCCTTCGTCTCGGTCTGAGCCGCCGAGGCTGCCTGATTCGACCAACAGCTAGTTCGCCAATAGCAGCACCAGCAGTGTCTACCATGTCATCGTCATCCATCTTTCAAAACAGCGTAACAAGGTAAGCACTTGATCTGATGTGGATCACAAGTGATGCTTTGGCCATGTTGTTTGGGGGATTTATAGTACGATTAGTCCAATGGTAGTGAGTTTGTAATGATTGCTGATTGTATTCACCTGTTTGTATGTGAGCGGCGCGAATGCTTTCACAGTGGGCGTTTTTTTGTTGTTTGCTGAAATGTTGTTTTCCAACAATGAATCTCAATGTGAAAGTGTCAAATATCACACATACAGTGCATGTTTGTAATGTTTGTTCATATGCGTAATCAATATTTCTTAAACGCGATCTTATAGTAACAAGCACACGTCCAGGCTAACATGAATGAAAGTGCATAGTTGTGTATAATGTGCATCGAATGTGATCGATCAATGTTGCTACAATATTGTTTGTAAACGATAAAGTAACATCTGCCATCTGTAGTATTGTATATATAAGTGATTGGCGAGCTGTCAATATTGTATGCGTCCCTTTAAAATCGCAATAATAATTCCGAACTTCCCGTATGCCATCTGTAGTATTGTATATATAAGTGATTGCCGAGCAGTAAATATTGTACGCGTCCCTTTCAAATCGCAATAATAATTCCGAACTTCCCGTCTGCCATCTGTAGTATTGTATATATAAGTGATTGCCGAGATGTGAATATTGTATGCGTCCCTTTAAAATCGCAATAATAATTCAGAACTTCCCGTATGCCATCTGTAGTATTGTATATATAAGTGATTGCCGAGATGTCAATATTGTATGCGTCCCTTTCAAATCGCACTAATAATTCAGAACTTCCCGTCTGCCATCTGTAGTATTGTATATATAAGTGATTGCCGAGCAGTAAATATTGTACGCGTCCCTTTCAAATCGCAATAATAATTCCGAACTTCCCGTCTGCCATCTGTAGTATTGTATATATAAGTGATTGCCGAGATGTGAATATTGTATGCGTCCCTTTAAAATCGCAATAATAATTCAGAACTTCCCGTCTGTCATCTGTAGTATTGTATATATAAGTGATTGCCGAGCTGTCAATATTGTATGCGTCCCATTCAAATGGCACTAATACTGAATAACTTCCGGCTGTCATCTGTAGTATTGTATATATAAGTGATTGCCGAGCAGTCAATATTGTATGCGTCCCTTTCAAATCGCACTAATACTGAATAACTTCCGGCTGTCATCTGTAGTATTGTATATATAAGTGATTGCCGAGCTGTCAATATTGTATGCGTCCCTTTCAAATCGCACTAATACTGAATAACTTCCGGCTGTCATCTGTAGTATTGTATATATAAGTGATTGCCGAGATGTCAATATTGTATGCGTCCCTTTCAAATCGCAATAATAATTCCGAACTTCCCGTCTGCCATCTGTAGTATTGTATATATAAGTGATTTTAGATCTGACAATATTGTATGCGTCCAATAAAAATTGCACTAATACTGAATAACTTCCGGCTGCCATCTGTAGTATTATATATATAATTGATTTGCGATCTGACAATATTTCTTAATTGTCCCATTGAAATCTCCATAATAATGCTGTTCAAAAGTGTGGTTTACGTATATGTTGTATTGTAGTATTGAGTGTTAAAGTTCCTAAAGGGGCGGTACAGTGGTGAATCTGTGATGTGTATGGTTGAATCTTCTAATGACGTCATGATATTCTTAACCTGCCTATGTAGATCTTAAATCCTCATTGTGTTGTTGTATTGTGCTACATTGTTATTGTGTGCTGAATAAAATATAAATGTGTGCTTTGTGGTTGCGTCATGGGTGATACGTGTTATGTACATGTACGTATATATTGTGATTGTGTCCCACATATGCTGACTTCTATATAGCGGTCTGGCATTGTTGTTCCTTCCCATAAAGTGACATCTGTAATCTGGTGTAATGATGTTTTTGTTGTAGGTAATTCCTAATGGTTTATTGTGATGGAATCATGATGTTAAAAGTACAGTCAAATCCATATGTTGTGTTTTGTGATTCCTGTAGAGAATGTAATGTGTTTGTCCCCCATCGTTTGAATGCACATGTATGAGTGAATGTTAAAAGTAATATATGTGCATCCATGAGTGATCATGTGTTAAGCCTATGTAAATATGCAGTTGCTGCAAGCATATGAGTTGAATAACTGAAATGCAATAATAAAGGTAAATGAGAGGTGTTTCCCATTGTGTAGTGTTTGTGAATCCAGAAATGTTTAGTGAATTTTATTTTAATTTTAAATGTAATTTCTTCTGTTAAGTGTGATCAGTCCACGGGTCATCATTACTTGTGGGATATTATCTGCTCCCCTACAGGAAGTGCAAGAGGATTCACCCAGCAGAGTTGCTATATAGCTCCTCCCCTCTACGTCACCTCCAGTCATTCTCTTGCACCCAGCAACTAGATAGGTCGTGTGAGAGGACTATGGTGATTATACTTAGTTTTATATCTTCAATCAAAAGTTTGTTATTTTAAAATAACACCGGAGTGTGTTATTACCTCTCTGGCAGAGTTTGAGGAAGAATCTACCAGAGTTTTGCTATGATTTAAGCCGGAGTAGTTAAGATCATATTGCTGTTCTCGGCCATCTGAGGAGTGAGGTAAACTTCAGATCAGGGGACAGCGGGCAGATGAATCTGCATAGAGGTATGTAGCAGTTTTTATTTTCTGACAATGGAATTGATGAGAAAATCCTGCCATACCGATATAATGTCATGTATGTATACTTTACACTTCAGTATTCTGGGAGAATGGTAATTCACTAGAATTACACTGTAAGAAAGACATAAAGCTGTTTAATAACTAGAGATTATGTTTAACGTTTTTGCTGGAATGTAAAATCGTTTTCATTTACTGAGGTACTGAGTGAATAAATGTTTGGGCACTATTTTTCCACTTGGCAGTTGCTTAAATCTGTTTTTTCTGTCAGTTTCTGTTCTCCCTCACTGCTGTGTGTGTGGGGGAGGGGCGCTTTTACTATGCATCAAATATTTCAGTCAGCAACTAATTGTATTCCCTGCATGATCCGGTTCATCTCTACAGAGCTCAGGGGTCTTCAAACTTATTTTGAGGGAGGTAATTTCTCTCAGCAGAGCTGTGAGAATTATAGTTTGACTGAGATAAAAACGTTTATTCTGTAATTTGTTTCCTGCTTTCAGAAATTGTTATCTTTGCTAATGGGATTACACCTTTGCTAAAGTTGTGTTGTTTAATTGCTGAGGGGAACAATCCTTTGCTAAAACTGTATATTCTGACAAAGATTGATGCTATAACTTAATTATTTTAACTGTTATAATTTTTTTCTGTGCTTCTTAAAGGCACAGTTCGTTTTCATATTATTTGTAAATTACTTTGAAAAGTATTTTCAAGTTGCTGTTTATTTGCTAGTGTGTTAAACATGTCTGATTCAGAGGAATATCTCTGTGCTATATGTGTTAATGCCAAAGTGGAGCCCAATAGAAATTTATGTACTAAATGTATTGATGCTACTTTAAAAAACAGTCAATCTGTACAAATTGAACATATTTCACCAAACAACGAGGGGAGAGTTATGCCGACTAACTCGCCTCACGTGTCAGTACCTGCATCTCCCGCTCAGGAGGTGCGTGATATTGTAGCGCCGAGTACATCTGGGCGGCCATTACAAATCACATTACAAGATATGGCTACTGTTATGACTGAAGTTTTGGCTAAACTACCAGAACTAAGAGGTAAACGTGATCACTCTGGGGTGAGAACAGAGTGCGCGGATAATGCAAGGGCCATGTCTGATACTGCGTCACAGTTTGCAGAACGTGAAGACGGAGAGCTTCATTCTGTGGGTGACGGTTCTGATCCAAATAAACTGGACTCAGACATTTCAAATTTTAAATTTAAGCTTGAGAACCTCCGTGTGTTACTAGGGGAGGTATTAGCGGCTCTGAATGATTGTAACACAGTTGCAATCCCAGAGAAAATGTGTAGGTTGGATAAATATTTTGCGGTACCGACGAGTACTGACGTTTTTCCTATACCTAAGAGACTTACTGACATTGTTACTAAGGTGTGGGATAGACCCGGTGTGCCTTTCTCACCCCCTCCTATATTCAGAAAGATGTTTCCAATAGACGCCGCCACACGGGACTTATGGCAAATGGTCCCTAAGGTGGAGGGAGCAGTTTCTACTTTAGCAAGCGTACCACTATCCCAGTGGAGGATAGCTGTGCTTTTTCAGATCCAATGGATAAAAAATTAGAGGGTTACCTTAAGAAAATGTTTGTTCAACAAGGGTTTATATTGCAACCTCTTGCATGTATTGCGCCTGTCACGGCTGCAGCAGCATTTTGGTTTGAGTCTCTGGAAGAGACACTTCAATCATCCACACTAGATGACATCACACACAAACTTAAATTCCTTAAGTTAGCTAATTCATTTATTTCAGATGCCGTAATACATTTAACTAAACTTGCGGCTAAAAATTCAGGATTCGCCATTCAGGCACGCAGAGCTCTGTGGCTGAAATCCTGGTCAGCTGATGTTACGTCTAAATCTAAATTGCTTAATATTCCTTTCAAAGGGCAGACCTTATTCGGGCCCGGCTTGAAAGAGATTATTGCTGACATTACAGGAGGTAAAGGTCATGCCCTGCCTCAGGACAAGGCCAAAGCCAAGGCTAGACAGTCCAATTTTCGTTCCTTTCGTAATTTCAAAGCAGGAGCAGCATCAACTTCCTCTGCACCAAAACAGGAAGGAGCTGTTGCTCGCTACAGACAAGGCTGGAAACCTAACCAGTCCTGGAACAGGGGCAAACAGGCCAGAAAACCTGCTGCTGCCCCTAAGACAGCATGAATTGAGGGCCCCCGATCCGGGACCGGATCTAGTGGGGGGCAGACTTTCCCTCTTCGCCCAGGCTTGGGCAAGAGATGTTCAGGATCCCTGGGCGTTAGAGATCATATCTCAGGGATACCTTCTGGACTTCAAATCCTCTCCCCCAAGAGGGAGATTTCATCTGTCAAGGTTGTCAACAAACCTAACAAAGAAGGAAGCGTTTCTACGCTGCGTACAAGATCTTTTATTAATGGGAGTGATCCATCCAGTTCCGCGGTTGGAACAAGGACAAGGGTTTTACTCAAATCTGTTTGTAGTTCCCAAAAAAGAGGGAACCTTCAGGCCAATCTTGGATTTAAAGATCCTAAACAAATTCCTAAGAGTTCCATCGTTCAAGATGGAAACTATTCGAACAATTTTGCCCATGATCCAAGAGGGTCAGTACATGACCACAGTGGATTTAAAGGATGCTTACCTTCACATACCGATTCACAAAAGCCATTACCGGTATCTAAGGTTTGCCTTTTTAGACAGGCATTACCAGTTTGTAGCTCTTCCATTCGGACTGGCTACGGCTCCAAGAATCTTCACAAAGGTTCTGGGCACTCTTCTGGCGGTACTAAGACCGCGAGGAATTTCAGTAGCTCCGTACTTAGACGACATACTGATACAAGCTTCAAGCCTTCAAACTGCCAAATCTCATACAGAGATAGTACTGGCATTTCTAAGGTCGCATGGATGGAAAGTGAACGAAGAGAAAAGTTCTCTCTTTCCACTCACAAGAGTTCCCTTCCTGGGGACTCTGATAGATTCTGTAGAAATGAAGATTTACCTGACAGAGGACAGGTTAACAAAACTTCAAAGTGCATGCCGTGTCCTTCATTCTATTCAACACCCGTCAGTAGCTCAATGCATGGAGGTAATCGGACTAATGGTAGCAGCAATGGACATAGTTCCTTTTGCACGCCTACATCTCAGACCACTGCAACTGTGCATGCTAAATCAGTGGAATGGGGATTACTCAGATTTGTCCCCCACTCTAAATCTGAATCAAGAGACCAGAAATTCTCTTCTATGGTGGCTTTATCGGCCACATCTGGCCAGGGGAATGCCATTCAGCAGGCCAGACTGGTCAATTGTAACAACAGACGCCAGCCTACTAGGTTGGGGCGCTGTCTGGAATTCTCTGAAGGCTCAGGGACTATGGAATCAGGAGGAGAGTCTTCTTCCAATAAACATTCTGGAATTGAGAGCAGTCCTCAATGCTCTTCTGGCTTGACCCCAGTTAACAACTCGGGGGTTCATCAGGTTCCAGTCGGACAACATCACGACTGTAGCTTATATCAACCATCAGGGAGGGACAAGAAGCTCCCTAGCAATGATGGAAGTATCGAAGATAATTCGCTGGGCAGAGTCTCACTCTTGCCACCTGTCTGCAATCCACATCCCGGGAGTGGAGAACTGGGAGGCGGATTTCTTAAGTCGTCAGACTTTTCATCCGGGGGAGTGGGAACTTCATCCAGAGGTCTTTGCCCAAATACTTCGACGTTGGGGCAAACCAGAGATAGATCTCATGGCGTCTCGACAGAACGCCAAGCTTCCGCGCTACGGGTCCAGATCCAGGGATCCGGGAGCGGTCCTGATAGATGCCTTGACAGCACCATGGACCTTCAGGATGGCTTATGTGTTTCCACCTTTCCCGATGCTTCCTCGATTGATTGCCAGAATCAAACAGGAGAAAGCATCAGTGATTCTAATAGCGCCTGCATGGCCACGCAGGACTTGGTATACAGATCTGGTGGACATGTCATTCTGTCCACCTTGGTCGTTACCTCTGAAACAGGACCTTCTGATTCAGGGTCCTTTCAAACATCAAAATCTAACTTCTCTGAAGCTGACTGCTTGGAAATTGAACGCTTGATCTTATCAAAGCGTGGTTTTTCTGAGTCAGTTATTGATACCTTAATACAGGCTAGGAAGCCTGTTACCAGAAAGATTTACCATAAAATATGGCGTAAATACCTATATTGGTGCGAATCCAAAGGTTACTCTTGGAGTAAGGTTAGGATTCCTAGGATATTGTCTTTTCTACAAGAAGGTTTAGAAAAGGGGTTATCCGCTAGTTCCTTAAAGGGACAGATCTCAGCTCTGTCCATTCTGTTACACAAGCGTCTGTCAGAAGTTCCAGACGTTCAGGCTTTTTGTCAGGCTTTGGCCAGGATTAAACCTGTGTTTAAAGCTGTGGCTCCACCATGGAGTTTAAACCTTGTTCTTAACGTTTTACAGGGTGTTCCGTTTGAACCCCTTCATTCCATTGTTATAAAGTTGTTATCTTGGAAAGTTCTATTTTTAATGGCTATTTCCTCGGCTCGAAGAGTCTCTGAGTTATCAGCCTTACATTGTGATTCTCCTTATTTGATTTTTCACTCGGATAAGGTAGTTCTGCGTACTAAACCTGGGTTCTTACCTAAGGTAGTCACTAACAGGAATATCAATCAGGAGATTGTTGTTCCATCCTTGTGCCCAAATCCTTCTTCGAGGAAGGAACGTCTTTTGCACAATCTGGATGTAGTTCGTGCCCTTAAATTTTATTTACAGGCAACTAAAGATTTTCGACAAACGTCTTCCCTGTTTGTCGTTTACTCTGGTCAGAGGAGAGGTCAAAAAGCTTCTGCTACCTCTCTCTCTTTTTGGCTTCGTAGCATAATTCGTTTAGCTTATGAGACTGCTGGACAGCAGCCTCCTGAAAGAATTACAGCTCATTCCACTAGAGCTGTGGCTTCCACTTGGGCCTTTAAGAATGAGGCCTCTGTTGAACAGATTTGCAAGGCTGCAACTTGGTCTTCGCTTCATACTTTTTCCAAATTTTACAAATTTGACACTTTTGCTTCCTCGGAGGCTATTTTTGGGAGAAAGGTTCTTCAGGCAGTGGTTCCTTCTGTATAAAGAGCCTGCCTATCCCTCCCGTCATCCGTGTACTTTTGATTTGGTATTGGTATCCCACAAGTAATGATGACCCGTGGACTGATCACACTTAACAGAAGAAAACATAATTTATGCTTACCTGATAAATTCCTTTCTTCTGTAGTGTGATCAGTCCACGGCCCGCCCTGTTTTTTAAGGCAGGTAAATATTTTTTAAATTATACTCCAGTCACCACTACACCCTTGGCTTCTCCTTTTTCGTTGGTCCTTGGTCGAATGACTGGAGGTGACGTAGAGGGGAGGAGCTATATAGCAACTCTGCTGGGTGAATCCTCTTGCACTTCCTGTAGGGGAGCAGATAATATCCCACAAGTAATGATGACCCGTGGACTGATCACACTACAGAAGAAAGGAATTTATCAGGTAAGCATAAATTATGTTTTTATTGAAATAATAATGTGTTACTAGTGATGTGGATTTGTAGTTGATGTAATCTAAAAGTGTGAAACAATTTTATGGTGTTGTGAATATTCAATAATTAAAAACCATAAGTCCACCATAGGGAAATAGTCATTTCTTAATCTATTTATCATAGCTGGGTCTAACGCATGAAATCATGTATTTTCTAGCGCTGGTATTTGGAGTTTTTCAGTCTACGCTATTTGCGTGCGTTAGGGAAATGAGGGTTTCACGTGCACGAGCACGTCTTCCCAATAGAAGTCAATGGAGGCTCTAAAGATTTCTAATTTTTTTTTCTAAGACTGGTTTTCCTCGTAAAGTGAGTGACGTCATGAGCTTGTGTGAAAAAGTAACTAAATCGTGTTCTTTTTGTAATAAATAAATATTTTGTGTATGTCATGTGGTGTATATTGTTTGTATGCATCGATGAGTGTATGTTTGTGATAATGTTATTAGTTAGATGTAGGTATATGAGGGTCTTTTCCCGTATGTCCATGTAAGTCAATGGGAAAATGGATTTGTGTGGATTTTTTTCAAACACCCGAGATCTCGCAACTTTAATACTTTGTATTTTGCTGAAAAAATATTAAATATGAAAAATAAATATAGTGTAGTGTTTGTATGAGTGTAAGTGTACTTTGTGTAATATTTTTTTTGGGATTCGTGGATCTTTTTTTTGTCGGTATATGTTTACTACTGGGTCTGAGGTGGCGGTAGAAATGTGAGCGTTAGGTGTATTTTGAGTGGCGGTAAATAAACTCGAAATACCGGAGTGCGTAAGAAACCCGCGTTAGGAGCCTCTAACGCTGGTTTTCACGGCTAACGCCGAACTCCAAATCTAGGCCTATGTCTTTTATAAGTCTGCGTGGATTTCTCTAATTTGTTGTAAAAGGCTGCAGATTCTCCACAGACAGTTCCACTAATCTGCTCTGGCCTTAGCGTTCCCTGAGTGCTCTTATGTAAAAAAAAAAAAAATGCAACAAGAACCAAACACAAAATATGGTTTCCA
Organism: Bombina bombina; assembly: GCF_027579735.1. Lineage (NCBI taxonomy): Eukaryota > Metazoa > Chordata > Amphibia > Anura > Bombinatoridae > Bombina > Bombina bombina. Next base: position 502,135,209 of record NC_069501.1, on the reverse strand, counting down.
AATTTACAGCCTTTTCTCACACATCATAGCACTCCCCTTCAGATATTATTCATCTGTTATAAACAGCATTTCCGCTTTTCAGGAGCCTGTTGACTTGCGGCTCATTTATTGAATGAATTCTCACAGTCCAGAACAGCTCAGAACCATTAATATTATGTTCCTCTCCCTTGCCCTTTGTGTAAAGCTTTTACTTTTAATGGGGAGATTTTTCTAAATCACCACACACTCTCCCGCTATCACAGCGCTCCCTTTAAGTTCTATTCCTCAAGCCGGGATCATTATTAATCTCCAGCCTCTCACACTGGCTCCTTTACCAGGCAAACAACATAGACACATCAGTGACCCCTTTTCACAAACCCTCCAGACTTAGACCGCCAATATATTAATAGAGATAATACTTGCGCTCCTCTGATACTCTTCATTCAGCGTTCCAGGCCGCCGCTCCGCAACTCCTTCACTGCTCCTCCGTCTACCCGGCTGCAGTCGAGACACCTCCCATCTGCACCCGGTGCTGTGAGCAGGTGACGTTTCCGGCAGATTTTTTTGAAAACAGCAGCAAGCCTTTATCGCAAACCAGGGCGAAAGTCCCACACACAGTAGCTGTCAAACTAGCCGAAGTCGGGTGTCTGGGTCAGTCTTCAGAGCGCTGTGATGCGTGTCCCCAGCTGGGACCAACCGGCCTTTGCTTTGGTATAGTTAGACTTCCACTCCTGATGGTATTTTATCTCCCCAAGCAGGGCTCTCACCCCCGGCAATAGGAGTAGCTTTGGTGGGGTATTATAGTGAGTCGGCTCTCTCTCACAGAGCTCTAGCGTGCACGTCCTCCTCAAGCTCCTCCCACAGGAAGTCAATTGTAACTTAGGTTAGGTTTTATTTTACAGGTAACTTTGTATTTATTTTAGCTCTTGACAGGAGAGGGTCTACCACTAACTTTTTGTTAATAACTATTCTACCTAGTTAAAATAAATGCAAACTTGCCTGTAAAATAAAAATAAACCCTAAGATAGCTACAATGTAACTATTAGTTATATTGTAGCTAGCTTAGAGTTTATTTTATAGGTAAGTATTTAGTTTTAAATAGGAATTATTTAGTTAATGATAGGAATATTTATTTAGATTTATTTTAATTATATTTAAGTTAGGGGGTGTTAGGGTTAGATGTAGAGAAGGACAGGCGGCACTCCAGGGTAAGAATTTAAAAAATCTTCCTTTATTCAAAAAATATATAATTTAAAGTGACAACACTCATGTTGTAAACATAAAGTGGAGGAGGAGACCTTACATGTTTCGTGCCCTGCGGCACTTAGGTGTTAGGGTTAGACATAGATTTAGGGGTTAATAACTTTAATATAGTGGCGGCGACGTTGGGGGGTGGCAGATTAGGGGTTAATAATATTTAACTAATGTTTGCGAGGTGGGAGTGCAGCAGTTTAGGGGTTAATATGTTTATTATAGTGGCGGCGATGTCTGGTAAGGCAGATTAGGGGTTAAAAATTTCATTTTAGTGTTTGCGATGCAGGAGGGCCTTGGTTTAGGGGTTAATAGGTAGTTTATGGGTGTTCGTGTACTTTTTAGTTCTTTAGTTAAGAGTTTTATGCTACGGCGTTGTAGTGTAAAACTCAACTACTGACTTTAAAATGCGGTAGCAGTCTTGACAGGAGAGGGTCTACCACTCACTTTTTGTCAGACTCGTAATACCGGCGCTATGCAAGTCCCATTGAAAAAAAGAGGATACAGGGGGGCGGAGCTAGCCATCGATCTGACTAGACGTGTGTGCACTGAGCTCCATAAACTAACGGATTAAAAGTGCCATACAAAGTGTGGTTTTTGCTTTTAGAACAACAATTAAGCTGTCAGCACTAATAGGTGGTCATTATATTGCTGTAGGGGGACCTGTTTCACCCATCCTAACTGCTTTAATAGCCACCACAAAGCAAACTACTTGCAGAACTGCGGGCGGAACCTGTTGCCACTGTGGTGATATCAGGCCGTCGCCAGCAATAACCCGGAGAGCTGGAGTTCCACTTAAGGATATTCAACTACTACCCAAGTCTGCCTAGATCTCGCTATATAGCCCAATCACTACTGCCACCAAGTAAACAGGCATCGGTTGACACTCAAAGACCCCATAGCAGCTCTTCATCTTTGGCCTCAGCTGTTTCCTCACTCCGGAGGGTCTGGGCTCCGCTCTGGAGTAACTGAGATCTCTTTCGCCAGCCGCTGCCTACTACCTGCCTTAACCAGCCAATACCGCTCTGGAGGGCCGGGGACGCGCTCAGGAGTGATCAACCACCACCATCTACTACAGGGGAGAAGCGGCCTTCTAACTGGGACTCCTGCCCGGATACCCGGGAAGACCTTAGTGATCTCGGAGCAGCGCATCTTAAAGGCGGTACACTCACCTCCTCACACCGTCACAAATAGAGAGCAGGACCGAAGAGCGGGCCGAAGTCTCTGGGGCCCAGGGATACAAGGATAATCGGGCCAGACCTCTTTGCTGCGCAGCTCACAAAAAAAAGGCGCAAACTGCAGCCATCTTGGGGCCTTCTTCCTCCTACGTCGGACTGGAACCGGCAACCATCTAGAGGACGAACCCACCTTGCCTCATTGCGCACCCTACTCCTAGAACCGGGTAATAACTAGTCAGGATATCTGACCCTCACCATTCCTCATTCAGACCCCGGGGAGTGGGTTGCGCTTAGATAACGCTTGAGTCTCGTACAGGCTAGCACTTGGGGCCTTTCAAATGTAACCCCTCTTTTTTTTTCTTTTTCTCTTGCTGGTTCATTCTGTGGGATATCAGGGGTGGATATAACCCTAATCCTGAAATAAAGTTGTGTGCCCTATAGCCGTTTATCCTCTGAGGCAGGCTACAAGTGTTTGATCTGGGTGAGAACAACATACACCAAGATGTTAGCACCACAGAACTGTTTAAATAACTTTTAGGCATGTATGAATGTAATACTATACCCAAAGCAGCAGCCCCTTTACTATTATTAGACTGATCATCCGCACTCACCCCCCTCTACCTGGGGGCTATAACAAAGCCTACAGTTGCCCTCCACAACAGAACATTTGGTTTTAACATTTGAATGGGTAGCTAACCCTAGCCCACCTATCTTACACGCTGGATTCTATATACGATATTGATACCCATAGGGTCTGGGAGTTGGGCTCTGCTGCCACAACCTGAAACAGAGTGACTACAACATACCCTTCTGTTTCTCACACCACCTTTTTGCTGCTACGGGAGTTTATGCAGCCCTGGTTTTAGGGACATTATCACACCAGTCCCATTCTCACTAATACTGCTGCTGCGTCAGCTTCATTGTCCTTAGGTTCATAGCCTAAGGTGGAGTGTGTTTTCATATTTTGCCTTAACCATATGCCTTTTTTCCCACAGGTCTCTAAAGTATGTTAATTTACTACACATATATTGACATCACCATATCCTAAGTACTATCCTACTTAATTTAGGCATTAACTGCTGTTCTGACAGGTCTCACTCTTAGCAAATATTCAGACGTAAAATTGTCTTTCACTACCTAGGGGGCTCTGATTGTTTTGAGGTAAGGACCGGCACTCCTGGCTCTCCCCCGCACCTCCCCCCTTTCCGACCCAGCTTGTCTGGGTTGGTCACGTCCTCTGCCCTTCCTTTTGGTCGTATACCCCTCCCTGAGGTGTGTGGGTGGTCCCTGGGGGTCCTCCTCCTTTATTCGAGTTGCTTTGTAAAGACGAATCCTTCTGAGCTGACTACTTAGTAATAAGTCATGATGTTCTAGGTATTGACACCATTGGTGGGTTATGCTTAGCCCCGCTCTGTCTCACTTTTGCAGTACTTTATTGAATTAATTGTTGTAATATTTTAGATGTCAGATCTTTAGATTTAACAGTTATTTACAGGTCCCAGAGTGGTCAGGGTGGATTGTACAAAAAGCCTGCTAGAGCTTCCTAAAGATATTAATCATGCCGCACGGTTCCAGAAGGAACCCCAGCAGCAATTAAGAAGACTGTGCTTGACCATTTCTCTCAGCCCCTTAAGGAACCTCATCCTCTGCGGAAGGAAGCAAGTGACCCAGAGTCGCAAGATGAAGGCTCTCAATCAAGCTCTCAATCAGGAGCCCACTTAAATCACTACATTACGGAGAGCACGTTACAGAAGATGCTTGCTGCTCAAACTAAATCCATTACAGCCGAGATCCAGAGGAGCTCAGCAGAACTCAGGAAAGACATAGCCGAGATTGGCGACAGGGTTGACACCCTGGAAAGGCAACATGATGACCTGGCTACAGATAACTCAAATCTTCTAGCATACGCCGAAAACTTGGCAGAACAGATCTCACAACTCGAATTAAAGCTGGCTGATGTGGAGGATAGGGCCAGAAGAAATAATGTCCGGTTCAGAGGCATCCCTGAGTCAGTTTCACCAGGTGATCTACAAGAGCAAAAGCCGACGTTGCCAATTATTTAGTGAATTTAGCGACCACATACAAGTGCGGCGTGTATATTTCACCCATCGCCGGCTGTTTTTACTCCCATAAACTAACAGAGCAGGCGTTGGCTGTCAGTATCACATATTCAGCTCAAAAATGGAGAAATTTTACTCTATTTTCACCTCGCCACAGATAGGCAGATGCAGCCAACCACCATCCCCCCCACCGCAATAACTAATAAATGTATTAACCCCTAATCCGTCAACCCCCACATCAAAGTATCTAATAAATGTATTAAACCCTAATCGGCCAACCCCCAAATTGCAAAGTACCTAATAAAGTTATTAACCCCCACAACGCAAACTTCATATTAACACTATTAACCCCTAAACCGCTAACCCCCTAAAACGCAAAATATCAATCTAATCACTAAGCCTCCTAACCTAACACCCCCTAAATTAACCCCAATTAACTACAATTACATAAAATAAAAAAAGACTATCTTTAGAAATTAATTGAATATTATATTCAATGTAATGCTATGCACACATTGATGCGCCGCATTCAAGAACCGCTATGATACTGAGCGGTTGTTTTTAGCTCCTTACTGAAAAAGCTCCCTTCAGCACAATCGGCACATTGCGCATGCGCAAATTGCGGGGACGCACAGGATCGATTTGTTTAATTTAGTGGATGATGTATACAAGCTCAGGATAACGTCAGGGGTGGAGGGCTCAGGCGGCCATCTCAAAAGGGCCGAAGGTAAACTTGTAAGTAATTTAACTTTCACAACATAATTCTATCAACATTGGGATACTGTTTGCAGTACTAATCGCTGCAAACAATATCTGAATACGTTTGAATTTTTTTAGGTTTACTGGCCCTTTAAATAATGTGTTAATAATGTGTTTTTAATTGTTCACAGACATAATGCCGCCGGACATTTGTCCGTCAGACATATGTCCGAGAGAGTATGTTCCCAGTTCGGCCGAGGGCAGATACAGTCCAGAGTACTCTGTTCTATTTAGAGCCTCAGACGCCACAACCACCTCTGGGAACCTAACCATGGGCCCCACCCCGCACGTCTTGTGGTTCTCTGTCTGTGCATCTAATCTATCTGTCTAATCTATCTATCGCGTTGCCGGACTGTTATCCGATGGCCATTTGTCTGTCGGAATATTATCCATCACACAAATGTCAATCGGACAAATGTTCATCAGATAACAGTCCGACCACGGTTTTCAATATAGTACAGGGTAAATTGAATTTTTAAATTGCTAAATTTTTTGGGTTTTTTTTTGCATTTTCCATACTGTCTCTCAACTTTTTCGGAATTGGGCTGGTGAGGAACTTTCTATGATATGCTCGACAACCCCATATATGAACCCAATAGATGTAGCTTAAATATACAATTAATTTAGCAGGTTGCACAAGGGCAATTAGCATTATTTACAACACACGCATACAGGTAAGAAACTAATTAAATTCTGATTATATAGGCAAATGCAGTTTGAAAGGGAAAAAAATAGTGTTTCATATCCCTTTAACAATTCCTTGTTAGTTCTCACTTTTAGATTCTCATTGATTTAACAGAAGAAGACAAGAAGTGAGAAGTGAGAAATGCTGACACTCTGACAGTGAAACATGGCAGATTTAGAACCAAACATATAACCAAAAAGACAAAAGCGCAAAGAAAAGGGATTCAAGTGTAGTTATTCAAACACCATATGTAGCGCAATGAAAATCTACTCACCAGAGTTTGTAAATAAAAATGCCTTTATTTATACAATGCAGGATTAAAATGACTCTGTGTCCATATACAGCAACCGGTTCATAAGCAACTAACAGCTGGAAGATCTCAATTAACAGGATGCGACCTGCGACGGGGATTTCAGGATTACCCGCCCTCAGCTGTTCCGCTCAGTACCTCGGAGCTCAGGAACAAGATAAGATACCCCAATGCGTTTCCCCCGTTACTCGCCGGGCTTTTTCTATCAGCCAATAGGAATTAAGGTAGGAAAAATCTGATTGGCTGATGCATTCAGCCAATCAGATTGAAGTTCAATCCAATTGGCTGATCCAATCAGCCAGTCGTATTGAGCTTGCATTCTATTGGCTGTTCCTATCAGCCAATCGTAATTGAAGGGACGCCATCTTGGATGACGTCCCTTAAAGGAACCTTCATTCGTCGGGAAGTCGTCGGTTGAAGAGGATGGCTCTGCGTTGACTCCTTTGAAGATGGCTCCACTCCGCTCCGGATGGATGAAGATTGAAGACGCCGCCTGGATGAAGACTTCTACCGGATGAAGGACCTCCTCTGCGCACTTTGGATGAAGAATTCGGCTTGGCTGGGTGAAGACGACTCAAGGTAGGATGATCTTCAGGGGGTTAGCAATAGGGTTTGGGTGGGTTAGAGTCGGGGTATGTGGGTGGTGGGTTGTAATGTTGGGGGGGTATTGTATTTTTATTTACAGGTAAAAGAGCTGATTACTTTGGGGCAATGCCCCGCAAAAAGCCCTTTTAAGGGCTGGTAAAAGAGCTGATTACTTTTGTAATTTAGAATAGGGTAGGGCATTTTTTTATTTTGGGGGGATTTTTTATTTTATTAGGGGGCTTAGATTAGGTGTAATTAGTTTAAACTTGTTGTAATATTTTTTTATTTTTTGTAATTTAGTGTTTTTTTGTATTATAGATTAGTTTATTTAATTGTATTTTAGTTTAGCTAATTGTAGTTTATTTATTTAATTAATTTAATGATAGTGTAGTGTTAGGTGTATTTGTAACTTAGGTTAGGATTTATTTTACAGGTAATTTTGTACTTATTTTAACTAGATACACAGCGCTGCGGAATCTGTTGGCGCTCTACAAATACCTGATAATAATAATAATAATAATAATAGATAGCTATTAAATAGTTAACTATTTAATAGCTATTGTACCTAGTTAAAATAAATACAAAGTTGCCTGTAAAATAAATATAAATCCTAAAATAGCTACAATGTAACTATAAGTTATATTGTAGCTATATTAGGGTTTATTTGATAGGTAAGTATTTAGCTTTAAATAGGAATAATTTATTTAATTATAGGAATATTATTTCGTTTAATTAAAATTATATTTAACGTAGGGGGGTGTTAGGGTTAGGTTTAGGGGTTAATAATTTTAGTATAGTAGCGGCGACGTTGTGGGCGGGAGATTAGGGGTTAATAATTGTAGGTAGGTGGCGGCGATGTTAGGGAGGGCAGATTAGGGGTTAATAAAATTCATTATAGTGTTTGCGAGGTGGGAGTGCGGTGGTTTAGGAGCTAATACATTTATTATAGTGGCGGCGAGGTCCGGTCGGCAGATTAGGGGTTAGTAAGTGTAGTTAGGTAGCGGCGACATTGGGGGGGGGAAGATTAGGGGGTAATAAATATAATGTAGGTGTCGGCGATGTTAGGGGCAGCAGATTAGGGGTTCATAGCTATAATGTAGGTGGCGGCGGTGTCCGGTCGCAAAAATTAGGGGTTAAAATTTTTTATTAGAGGGTTGGCGATGTGGGGGGGGGGGGCTCGGTTTAGGGGTACATAGGTAGTTTATGGGTGTTAGTGTACTTTATAGCACAGTAGTTAGGAGCTTTATATTCCGGCGTTAGCCCATAAAGCTCTTAACTACTGACTTTTTCTGTCGGTAGGAGTCTTGTCGGTAGAGGCTGTACCGCTCAGTTCTCCCAAGACTCCAAATACCAGCGTTAGGCAAATCCCATAGAAAAGATAGGATACGCAATTGGCGTAAGGGGATCTGCGGTAGCCTGGAGTCGCGGAAAGGAAGTGAGCGGTAGACCCTTTCCTGACTCTAAATACCAGCGGGCGGTAAAAAAGCAGCGTTAGGACCCCTTAACGCTGCTTTTGACGGGTAACGCCAAACTCTAAATCTAGCCGTATGTCTTTTATTAATTAGATACTAAAAAAAGTGCAGGAACAATTTCTGATTTATCAGAATACTATTGACTAAAATTATTGTTCCCACTATTCTAAAGCCTCATAAAATTGAGTTTCCTTATGGATTTCAATGACTTTTAATCTAAAACCTAAACCAGACTGCAAAAACATTTTGTAAGCGATCTTCCAAGTATAGATTGGAAGAAAGGCTCTTTGTGGTAGCACTCATAAGATAAAATGCCCCGGTTCAGGATATGAAAAAAAAAAATCAAGAACACAATTTCTGCACTTTTATAACTTATTACTGGACTAAAACTATTAAATACTATGAGTGTATCCTTTGTTTGGGCACTTTAAGGTTAATGAAGATAGACAGATATGGATATCCACTTACAGACATAGAGATATAGACAGGCCCATTTATCAAGCTCCGTATGGAGCTTGAAGGGCCGTGTTTCTGGCGAGTCTTCAGACTCGCCAGAAACACAAGTTATGAAGCAGCGGTCTAAAGACCGCTGCTTCATAACCCTGTCCGCCTGCTCTGAGCAGGCAGACAGGAACCGCCGGAAATCAACCCGATCGAATACGATCGGGTTGATTGACAGCTCCCTGCTGGCGGCTGATTGGCCGCGAGTCAGCAGGGGGCGGCGTTGCACCAGCAGCTCTTGTGAGCTGCTGGTGCAATGTTAAATGTGGAGAGCGTATTGCTCTCCGCATTTAGCGAGGTCTTGCGGACCTGATACGCAGTGTCGGATCAGGTCCGCAAGCCCTTTGATAAATGGGCCCCATAGACTAGTAGAATTCACAAGTTTTATTTGAATAAACTGCAGACTGAATCCACAATTGGTGTAACTTAAACTTTAAAGAGCAAGTAACAATTGCTCACATTATTCAACTGGTCTGGTAATAGTTAATAAGCCTTTGAGTTAAAACCAAACAGCTCACCTACTGTTTAATGTTTAGGTTTCTAACTGTGACCGTCCATGTCTGTGACTCTCTCTGCTGCTAGTTCTTCACGGACTAGGGAGCCCTGCCAGTCCAGTGGTTGTTTACTGCTCAGCCCCAGTGTGACCCCAGCAGCATCCCGGCCCAGGCCAGCAGAGGAGATTGTGCAGCAAAGACAAGTGACATGGTGGCACTATCCCCTGTCCCACCCCCATAGTCGGCTGGTGGAGGAGCAAAACTCCTTATGTCCCGCTTTGGATTGGAGCCCAGATATTGGGACACCGGGAGGAGATACACTTGCGGACTCGTGTAGCGAAATATGTGTACATATCTTTATGAGTGTTGTCGATGGATGCCACATTTGATCGATGGGAGTGCTCACGGTAGTTTTTTGACAGCTCCGTGACGTAATGGAGAGGCGTGTCCTTTTGTAGTTTGACCGCGGATGGGAGAGACATCCCCTCGGTTGGTACTTGTGCGGGAGCAGCATTTAGTCTTTGAATCTGATTGTTACATGGGCAGGCGCTGATAATGCGTGCAGCGTGTTGTGTGTACTGGGGACACCAACTGAGTGCTTCGATTCATTGTTACGAATCTGAAAATCGGCTGATACACTATAGTGGGGGTGTGCAGCGGCTAACATCCAGGATTGGTCCGAAAGCTGGAGCCGATCAGCCTATGGCGTGCGCTTACGTCAGACGCCAAACAATTACAGGAGATCGCTTATTTGTCATAATCCGGGTGGCGGTTCTCCACATAACACAAAATGGTTAAATTAGGCTAACAGTTATGAAAACATACAGTGAGACATAGAAAAACTATTAGGGAAATGCGGCTTATTGTACATATTATTATATTTCAGTTACGCATGATGACAAGCATCAGCAGACAGGTACGAATATGTGTTTTTTACTCTTTGAGGCTAATATCAGATTCAATGAGGTATCACACCATCTGGGGATTGTATATGTAATATCATTAAACATACAGTCACGATATCATGATCTATAATTGGGTTTATTTGTAACAAACATTTATAGTACTTTTCCTTCTAGTGACTATAACACTTGTACAAGCCCAATAAACCTATCAGGATAAGGGATGAGAAGTGTGCAGGTGCATCAAATAATGGGCAATTAAACAAAGGGCTTCTATGATTGGTCCTGTTTGGTAGGAAGGGAGGGGCAGTACAGGTAGCTCAGATCTTTATAAGACGTACATGCAGAGATAGAATACATGCCTGAAGAAACGGTTTATACCGAGAAACGCGTTGCATGATTTTTACTTATTGTATATGAGGGATATATGTATTTTTAACTGTTGGTAATTTTATTAAATCTTTTATAATCATATAAACCTCACTGCAATTGATTATTCCTGAGCTACCTGTTCATCTTGAATGCTGTGGATCTTCCTGCATCATTCCCTGTACAGCCAGCTGGGTTGCTGAGAAAGCCAGCCTGCCTCTATTGGCACAACTGAGTGCCGCCACAGTATGTGAGTACCCTGCACAGATTGCAAATTTACCAGTATACACTTGCAGATTCACACAGTGGTGTGCCTTTGTTTTGCACCTAGCTCCTGCTTCCATATTGCTGGACACATCATACACCATCAGTCTAGACACAGAATCTTCTACCTTGGATACCAGGGATTGCCAGATCAGCCAGCTGGTGTGCTGTGAATACCAGCCCGCTCCTATAGGCACACCAGTGTGCCTTTCCAGATTGTGAGTACCCTGCACATGTTTTATATGTGATGTTGGCTGTTTCAGATTCACACATACGGCGCCTCTTTCCTTGTGTTTGATTTTAAAACTGGGCAAGTCAGACTTCTACCAAAAAGAAAAAAGGTCCACTCCTCAGTCTCTGCTCTTACCTCAGCTAACCTGGCTGGGTCTGGACACTGGTCGCCCACATCTCTCCCTCCAAATCCGATGACGTCAGGTCTTCTGTTCTGCGTCTGACAACTGACAGCCTCTGTGACTGAGTGTCACGTAGATACGGCACACGGCATCAGCGTAGTGCAGCCACGTGCTGGATGTTGTCACTCAGAGTCAGTGATCGGATGGATCCATCTGGGCATGATCTGACAGTGGGCAGCGGCGGCCGATATTTAAATAATAGGGAATATCTGATTGGCTAATGGGCTTGCTCGCTCACTGTCAATGTATGTAATACAACAGGGGGCATAGTTGGAATGATGGCAAATTTGGAATACATTACAACATAGTCATACAAAACAATTACAAACTGAAATAAACGTTATTACAAAAAAAAATATTCTGGGGCAGATCCAACTGCAGTCCAGAGCAGTCGCATGAAACCAGAGCTCTGCTAAAAATTTATAAAAATACGCTTTTCAAGCTGAATAAGAAGGCTTAATATAACCCCTACTAGGCCAGGAGACCTTCAAGATACCAGAGATAACATCTACAAGCCGGCAAAGTGTTTCACAGCACTCGCCTTCTAAAGACAGTGGGAAAGACTGCGGCTGTGGCCTACTACGGGAGACACACGCACCTATAAATATACGGTGGAGACTGCCAACTTCCCCAGGTTGGATAACTGAGTAGATTCGGAAGGTGTTTGGCTTTCTACAGTCGGCGAACTCTGCCACAAGATCGCTGGGAGCTGGGGTCTCGGGCCGGATAAAAAGCGGAGCTAGAACTGGATGGGTGAGAGCCATCTGGACAACTCCAGCACAGCTTCACCATGATCACTGGAGCGCTCAGGGTTTTGGGCAGCCTGATTGCTTGCAGGCGAAGTTCCAACAGGCATTAAAAAAGAATGAAACCAGTGGCAGAAGCATGGTGCGAAACACCATTTTCAAGGTACGTCACGCATCACACAGAGCAGGTTAACCCACTGGGATAGCACATATCTGGACTAACTTAAACCATACTAAAGCAGTTACATTGGGTCTGAGAAGTCGCATCACATAAAGCTTCCCTCATATAAGGCGAGGTTCAGCAGGGTTTTATCGCTCACAGTCAACTTAACCCAGACCCTATTAGAATCAAAGCCCAGTGGTCCTTAGTAGCCCCAAATTATTGTAAGGAACCAAGTGGGGGTATAAAATTACGAACTGTCTTTTAAGCCTAAGCCTGCAATTCATCTACATCGCTTTCAAAAGGGCGATTTATTATATCTGTGCAAGATCCTCTTCCCCTAGTTCACACAGCAAAGCAAATTTATTAGAGGCCTAACTACTGTCTGCGGTTGTGGAGTAGTCTAACCTCCGTCCTTATATATTAATAAATCTGACCTTCGGATAAATCGAGTCTGAAAAAGCTGAAATTATATTTTAGTAACTAAAAGTTGCTTGGGACAGCATTCTCTCCTCTCCCTTTTCCTGCTAGCAATTGTGCTGGTGGGTCATACCCTAAGTCCCCTTTCCCGAAATCGTCCTGTGAGAACAACCTTCCCATAGGAGTTGAATGCTGTTTGGACTTCTGATGGACTCAGGTGTAGCGGCAACAAACAAGATTTGTACTATATGAGCAATAATTAGCAAATAACCTCTTGATAGGGTGGTGCAGTATTCACAGGGACTATAACAATTCGCTATCCTCTCAATCTATAGCCTACAGAATTTTGGGTGAAAGGGAGAGGTTCATATAGCAGGCCTCAGTTTACTCCATCTTATCATTACCTCCTTCTACTATCAATCCATGAGGAAATGCTATAAGCTCAATTGACCTGACTCATAGAAGTCTCGGGCACGGCTGAATAACAAGCACGGCAAGGGTGGATCTAGAAGAGCAATGGATCAACTCTACCAATTTATCAGTGTCTGGTTCTGCTTTTCTTGGAGAAAGGTCTTCCACTGAGATCTCAAACTTTAACCAGCTTCAGTCATAAGAATATTTTCTACAAGTAATTCCCAAGACCAATCCAATCATGAAGAGCAGTACACAATCAGTCAAGGAATGTTTATCAAAATCACAGCAGAAGAAGAAACAAGCATTGCTGGAATCTTCACAAGATATAGAACAGGAAGAGGAAGCAATAACTCGTTCTCCATCTTCCCCTAAGACGTCTTAAAGCAAATAAAACAAATGTACCATGAAGAAATGAGAGCAGCCCTTTCAGAACTGAAACAAGATATCTTGGATATCGGAGAGAGAAATTCATCATTAGAGGATAAAGTGGATGAAATATCTGAAGAGATCCCGGAATTACAGGCTACTGTGGACTCGCAACAAGCCCATATTCAGAAATTAGAGGAACATCTTGAGGATCTGGAAAACAGGTCCAGAAGATCAAACATTCGCATACGCAATTTACCTGAAAAATATAATAATCTCTCAGATGTAATAACACATATTTTCCAGCAATTACTCCCTGAAGAAGATAAATCACTTTTTCTGATGGATAGAGTACATCGAGCTCTGACCAAACCACCAAACCCTGGGGCCTCCAGAGATGTTATAACAAAACTCCATTATTACCATATTAAAGACTGAATTATGCAGGCTGTTTGGAAGAGTTCATGAGACCACTTTTGAGGAGCACAAGATTCAACTATTTACAGACCTCTCACCTATCACCCTAAAGAAGAGAATTCAAGCCAATTGTAGCTGCACTATCCAAAGCCCAGATAAAATATAGATGGGGGTTTCCTTTTCATCTGACTTTCATGGTGGACAAAACCTCCTTCTCCTGCACTACAGTGGAGGAGGGGCAGTCTATCCTGGATAAATTGCAAGTTGAAAAAACAACGGCACCTGCAGATCAATTCCCTAAACCCCAACGGAAGGCACTAGCAGGTACCTGGACACCAGTCCACAAGTCTGGAAAGGCACAAAGGCGTAGCCAGGGATCAGAGAACCATACTTGAGACATATTGGCGAAGTTCTTGTTATGTATGCAATGCAAAATGTTTCTCATTCAGTGGGATTTAATGATTTGTTTGAATTGCTCTGAAATTGCAGGTTCAAAAGATCTGTTCCGGAGTGCCAGATTTGAATCTCGCTACTAATTTTGCCAATTTTTTTTTTTGTTTAGCCAGGGTCTATAGTTTTGCTAATGAGAGATCCACCTTCATTCCTGATTATACTTAGAATTTATCTTCAGTCATGTATGTACGAAGACTGTTATTTTTTTTTATTTTTTTTTATTCTATGTTTGGACCCAGATTCTGGGTTCTGACCGAGTATGGTCACTTGTTATTTGTTCTACTGTTATGGTTATTTGTTTTTCTAATAACTACTAATTGTTTTTCCATTTAAAAAATTTGTGACCTCTGTACATGTGAGATCTGTCTCTTACAATTGCGGCCAGGTGTTCTGTGGTGGTGCGGGGGAAGGGGCCCAGCCTGCTAGATATGGGTAAGTTCAAATTTTTGTTTAACTTAAGCACCTCATTCACACCTAAGAGATGTCGATAAATGTAGTTTCACATAATGTTAGAGGTTTGCACTCCAATATTAAGAGATACAAGGCAATAGATGTTTATAAATCACTGAATGCCCATATAGTTTTAATGCAGGAAACTCATTTTACAAAAGTTAAAACTCCTAAGTATTGGGATAAAATTTATCCTACACAATTCCACGCCACATGCCAATCTAAGAAGTGCGGGGTATCAATACTGATCCATGCCAATCTTAACTTTAAAGAGGATGAAATAATAGTGGACAAGGCACGATGGTATATTATAGTTAAGGGTAGAATCCACGACACACATGTGATAATAGGTAACATATATGCTCCTAATGAATCTCAGGCCCTTTTTTTAACCAAGATAGGGAAATTGCTAGCTACTTGGAGAAAATCTTGTTTAATCATGAGGGGTGATTTCAACTTGGTGGTAAACGCTGAGGCAGATAAAGTAATGGTCCAGCAATCTGTGTCATCTCGAAACTTCAAAAAGCTTTTACACGATTTTATACTAGACCACAATCTGGTTGACAGCTGGAGGTATCAGATCCCAAAAGTTAGAGATTACACATTTTATTCCACGACACATAATGTATACTCTAGGATAGACTATATCCTAGTTAGCCAGGTTATGTCCCCATTTATAGTGGCTTTGGATATTTTGCCAGCAACTTGGTCAGATCATAACATTATACTGATAAAATTGTCAGGTTTAATTGACCCCTCTAGAAGTAGGAGTTGGATGCTAAATCCAACGCTGTTTAGAGATAAATTATTCACAGACTTTACAGTCAGAAGTAAACCAATTCTTGGAGACGAACCATAACTCTGTATCAAACCCCATGCATATCTGGGGGGCACTAAAAGCATTTACAAGGGGTATTCTGATAAAAGAATCTAATAAGCAGAATAGGAATTATTTGCAAAGAGTTGAACAATTTAAGCAGGAAATTACGCATCTACAATCTCAACATCACATGACGCATGATAGAGGTACCCTTAAATTATTAAACAACAAGAAATCTTCCCTAGAAAAGCTTTTAACATCTGAAGCAGCTAGTTCATTGAGACTTATTGATACTCAATATTTTATACAAGCTAACAAACCTGACAAAATCCTAGCTCATAAACTGAAGGAAATTGCTAAGGTAACATTAGTGCCACAAATCCAGAAGCCTGATGGGCAAACTTCTAATCATCCCCAAGTCATTGCGGAAATGTTTGCTCATTATTATCAAAAGCGGAATGCTCTTCTTGCTAACAATAACCCCTCTCAGTTAGACATAGAAACGGTTGAATTTTTGCAAAAATGTAACTTGCCCAGAATAGATACAGAGGATCTGGACAAACTAAATTCACCTATAACTACCCAAGAGGTAAAACAGGCAATTCGTAACTTAAGGATTAACAAGGCACCTGGTCCGGATGGATACTCCGGCATATTTTACAAAACCTTTCTACAAGATGTTAGTCCTATTTTAACTGCCATATTTAATCATATTCTGGAAGGGGGATACATTCCCCCAGAACTACTGGAGACTCGTATTTCAGTGTTACCAAAACCTGGTAAGAGTAAACAACATTGCAAAAATGATAGGCCATCTCTTTAATCAATTTAGACATCAAATTATCTACAAAGATTTTAGCTACTAGGCTGAATGTCATACTGCCTAAACTTATCCATCCGGACCAGGTGGGATTTATTCGTAACCGAGAAGCCCCTGACAATGTGAGAAAAGTTATAGACTTAATACACTTTTCAACAAAGCAAAGAATGCCTTCTCTGTTTCTTTCATTGGACGCAGAAAAGGCATTTGATCAAGTGAGCTGGGGCTACCTGGATTCGGTATCGAAAACCATGGGGTTTACAGGTAATTTCTGTGCAGCAATCTCATCAATATACTCTAGCCCATCTGCATTCATTAAAATAGCAGGTTACAAATCTAAGACTATAAACATTCTTAATGGAACTAGGCAGGGATGCCCATTATTGCCACTATTGTTCGCCTTATGTATTGAGCCCCTAGCGGCTCATATTAGGCAAAATATAGACATCTCTGGAATCAAAATAAACACCCAGGAACATAAAATTAGTTTATTTGCAGACAATGTTATTCTTTCAGTTACCAAACCTATGATCTCTCTCCCCTTAATATATTCAACTATTAATAAATTTGCTAAAATTTCGGGATATAAAACAAACAACAATAAATGTGAATCAATTAGCATAAATCTCCCAGAACATACTAAAAAGTTATTAGTACTGAATTCTGACTTCAAATGGGCAGGCAAGGGAATGAGATACTTGGGCATTACTATTCCCAACAACCTAGATCTATTATATAAACTTAACTACTCACCCCTATTTACACAAATCAAAAACTTGATATCTAGATGAAGTAAGCTTAATATTTCCCTATATGGTAGATTAATTACAGTTAAGATGACAGTTTTGCCCAAAATTTTGTATCTGTTTCTCTCACTTCCGATAAATGTCCCCACCTCAATTCTACAGAAAATCCAAAACGACCTGATAGCATTTATCTGGAAAAATCAAAGGGCTAGAGGTAATAAAAAAAACTCTTACTCGTCATAGGAAAGGAGGGGGGATGGACCTCCTAGATTTACTTGCTTATTTTTATGCTGCTAGAACAGCACAATCTTCCTTGTGGCATAATCAGTCCGATAGGATTCGGTGGGTCCATATTGAATCGGATATGATAATGATATATCCAATATATAAACTGCTTTGGTCTGTTAAAATTGATAGACATCCTAATTGGAAATCATTTGTCACTATTTCACACACTCTGTCATTGTGGGAATCCGTGACAGTTAAATATTCTTTGATTCCGGAGGGTTTTGGAAGCAACTCCCTTGGTAACCTTATCTACTGATTATGACCAGGTCTTACAGGAGAAATGGGCGAACAAAGGTGTATACCGTATTGCTGACACTTTGATAGGCCCTAAGTTGCTGACATTTAACCAATATGCTGAGCTTAATATTCAGGAGCGATCTAGCTGGTTTCATTACCTCCAATTGAGGGCCAGAGTAAGTGCTGTTAGGGGAGTTAGCAAAATGGATGCTGGCTTTTACCTAGAGCGTATTTGTTTAGCGCCTGGACGCTCAAGAGGTATTATTTCCACCCTTTATATACAGTTTAATATTCCTTCTAACCTAAGTAAACTACCGTTTATGTTAGTCCGACTTTAATTTTAACTGGTCGGCAGAAAAAGGAAATTTATGCTTACCTGATAAATTTGTTTCTTTTACGATATGACGAGTCCACGGATTTCATCCTTACTTATGGAATATCGCCTCCTGGTCAGCAGGAGGAGGCAAAGAGCACCACAGCAGAGCTGTATATATAGCTCCTCCCTTCCCTCCCGCTCCAATCATTCGACCGAAGTTAGGAAGAGAAAGGAAAAGCCAAGGTGCAGAGGTGACTGAAGTTTAACAAAAATAAAGACCTGTCTTAGAAAATGAGAGGGTGGGCCGTGGACTCGTCATATCGTAAAAGAAACAAATTTATTTAGGTAAGCATAAATTTCCTTTTCTTGTACAAGATATGACGAGTCCACGGATTTCATCCTTACTTATGGGATACAATACCAAAGCTATAGGACACGGATGAAAGGGAGGGACAAGACAGGAACCTAAACGGAAGGCACCACTGCTTGAAGAACCTTTCTCCAAAAAACAGCCTCGGACGAGGCAAAAGTATCAAATTTGGAAAATTTGGAAAAAGTGTGAAGAGACGACCAAGTTGCAGCCTTGCAAATCTGTTCAACAGAAGCATAATTTTTAAATGCCCAAGAGGAAGCCACAGCCCTAGTAGAATGAGCCGTAATTCTTTCAGGAGGCTGCTGTCCAGCAGTCTCATATGCAAAACGGATGATACTCTTCAGCCAAAAAGAAAGGGAAGTAGCCGTAGCTTTCTGACCCCTACGTTTTCCAGAAAAAAACAACAAATAATGAAGATGATTGACTTAATTCTTTAGTCGCCTGCAAGTAAAACTTCAGGGCACGGACCACGTCCAAGTTATATAACAGACGTTCCTTCTTAGAAGAAGGATTGGGACACAATGAAGGGACAATAATTCCCTGATTAATATTTTTGTTGGAAACGACCTTAGGAAGAAAACCAGGTTTGGTACGTAACACTACCTTATCGGAATAGAAAATAAGGTAAGGAGAATCACATTGTAGAGCCGAAAGCTCAGAAACTCTGCTAGCAGAAGAAATAGCAACCAAAAATAAAACTTTCCAAGATAACAACTTAATATCTATGGAATGCATAGGTTCAAATGGAACCCCTTGAAGAACCTTAAGAACTAAATTCAAACTCCAAGGAGGAGCAATAGGTCTAAACACAGGCCTGATCCTAGTCAGAGCCTGACAAAAAGATTGAACATCCGGAATATCTACTAGACGTTTGTGTAGCAAAATAGATAAAGCAGAAATCTGTCCCTTTAAGGAACTTGCTGTTAACCCTTTCTCCAATCCTTCTTGGAGAAAGGACAAAATCCTAGGAATCCTAATCTTACTCCATGAGTAGCCCTTGGATTTGCACCAATAAAGATATTTACGCCATATCTTATGGTAAATCTTTCTAGTAACAGGCTTACATGCCTGGATCAAAGTATCAATGACTGAATCAGAGAACCCTCGCTTAGATAAAATCAAGCATTCAATCTCCAAGCAGTCAGCTGCAGTGAAACTAGATTTGGATGATGGAAGGGTCCCTGAATGAGAAGGTCCTGCCTCAATGGAAGCTTACACGGTGGCAGAGAGGACATGTCCACCAGATCGGCATACCAAGTCCTGCGAGGCCACGCAGGAGCGATGAGAATCACCAAAGCCCTCTCCTGTTTGATCTGAGCAATCACCCGGGGAAGGAGAGCAAAACGGTGGAAACACATAAGCTAGGTTGAACGACCAAGGCACTGCCAAGGCATCTATCAGTTCGGCCTGAGGGTCCCTGGAGCTGGATCCGAATCTCGGGAGCTTGGCATTCTGATGAGATGCCATATCCAGCTCCGGTCTGCCCCATCTGAGAATCAAGGTGGCAAAGACCTCCGGATGAAGTTCCCATTCCCCCGGATGAAACGTCTGTCTGCTCAAAAAGTCAGCTTCCCAGTTGTCCACTCCTGGGATTTAGATTGCTGACAGATAACAAGAGTGAGCCTCCGCCCACCGAATAATCTTGGATACTTCTGTCATCGCTAAGGAACTCCTTGTTCCTCCCTGATGATTGATGTAAGCCACAGTCATGATGTTGTCCGTCTGAAAATGGATTAATTTGGCCGAAGCCAACTGGGGCCAAGCCTGAAGCGCATTGAATATTGCTCTCAACTCCAGAACATTGATGGGAAGTAGAGACTCCGACCGAATCCACACACTTTGAGTCTTCAGGGAATTCCAGACTGCGCCCTACCCTATTAGGATGGTGTCCGTTGTCACTATCGCCCATGAGGGTCTGCGGAAGCACGTCCCTTGGGACAGATGATCCAGCGACAACCACAAAAGAAGACTCTCTTGTCTCCTGATCCAGATCTATCTGAGGGGACAAATTTGCATAATCTCCATTCCACTGCCTGAGCATGCTCAGTTGTAGAGGTCTGAGATGAAAACGAGCAAACTGAATGATGTCCATTGCCGCCACCATCAATCCAATTACCTCCATGCACTGAGCCACTGATGGCCGAGGATTGGACTGAAGGGATCGGCATGTATTCAGAATCTTTAACTTTCTGACTTCCGTCAAGAAAATTTTCATGGATATAGAGTCTATTAGTGTTCACAGGAAAGGAACCCTTGTCTGTGGAATTAGTGAACTCTTTTCTAGATTCACCTTCCACCCATGAGTCCTTAGAAAGGATAGAACAATGTCAGTATGAGACTTTATCAGCTGAAAAGACAATGCCTGGATAAGAATATTGTCCAGATAAGGCGCCACTGCAATGCCTCACGGCCTTAGAACCACCAGCATAGACCCTAGAACCTTCGTGAAGATCCTGGGTGCCGTGGCCAGTCCGAAAGGAAGAGCCATGAACTGAAAATGTTTGTCCAAAAAGGCAAACCTCAGGAACTGGTGATGATCTCTGTGGATAGGAATTTGAAGATATGCATCCTTTAAGTCCACGGTAGTCATATATTGACCCTCCTGGATCAATGGAAGAATTGTCTGAATAGTCTCCATCTTGAAGGATGGAACTCTGAGAAACTTGTTTAGATTCTTGAGATCTAAAATGGGTCGGAACGTTCCCTCCTTTTTGGGAACCACAAAAAGATTTGAGTAAAACCCCTGCCCCTGTTCCTGTATTGGAATGGGACAAATTACTCCCATAGTGGAGAGGTCTTTTACACAACGTAAGAACGCCTCTCTTTTTATCTGGTCTACAGACAATCGTGAAAAGAAGAAACCTTCCCCTTGGGAAGGAATTTTTGAACTCCAACTGATACCCTTGAGACACGATTTCTAGTGTCCAGGGATCCTGAACGTCTCTTATCCATGCCTGGACAAAGAGAGAAAGCCTGCCCCCTACTAGATCGGGGGCCAACCCTTCATGCTGTCTTGGGAGCAGCAGCGGGCTTCTTGGGTTGTTTACCTTTGTTCCAAGCCTGGTTGGGTCTCCAGATGAGCTTGGCTTGAGGATAATTCCCTTCCTGTTTAGCGGAAGAGGAGGGGGGGAGGACTCCTTTGAAATTACGAAAGGAACGAAAATTACTCTGTCATCCCCTTTGCTTAATTGATTTGTCTTGAGGGAGGAGATGACCCTTGCCTCCCGTAATATCAGAAATGATCTCTTTCAAATCAGGCCCGAATAGGGTCTTTCCCTTGAAAGGGATAGCCAAAAGCTTGGATTTAGAGGACACACCCGCAGACCAAGATTTCAACCATAAAGCTCTTCTTGCTAAGATGGAGAATCCCAAACTCTTAGCCGCTAATTTGGTGATCTGAAAGGAAGTATCCGTGATAAAAGAATTAGCCAGCTTAAGGGCCTTAATTCTGTCCAGTATTTCCTCTAAAGAGGTCTCAGTTCTAAAAGACTCTTCTAGAGCGTCAAACCAAAAAGCAGCCACAGTCATGACTGTTACAATGCAGGCCGCCGGTTGCAATAAAAACCCTGATGAATATAAAGTTTTTTGAGAAGACCCTCCAACTTCTTATGCATGGGGTCTTTGAAAGCACAACTGTCCTTGATAGGAATAGTCGTACGCTTCGCCAGGGTAGAAATAGCTCCCTCCACCTTAGGGACCATCTGCCAAGAGTCCCGAACAGTGTCAGCTATTGGGTAAATTTTCTTAAAAATAGGGGAAGGGGAGAACGGGATACCCGGTCTTTGCCATTCCCTTGCAATAATTTCCGAAATTCTCTTGGGAACCGGAAAAACATAGGAATAAGAAGGGACCTCTAAGTATTTGTCCATCTTACTCAATTTCTCTGGTGGGACCACTATAGATTCACAGTCGTCCAGAGTCACCAAAACCTCTCGCAGCAAAAGACGGAGGTGTTCCAGTTTAAATCTGAAGGACATGGCGTCCGAATCTGTAGGGGGCAATGCACTTCCTGAATCAGACAGTTCCCCCTCAGACAAGGCCTCCCTACCCCCCAAATCAGAGCCCTGGGAAGGTATATCGGTGATAGCCATTAAAGTATCAGAAGTCGCAGGGGCCACATGGGCCTCTGTCCTGCTGCGTTTGCCTTGTAACACTGGCAACTTAGATAAAACTTCTGTAAGAGTGAATGACATAACTGCAGCCATATCCTGCAGAGTGAAAGAAGTGGACGCAGTTGAAGAACACAGCGTCGCTTGGGCGGGCGTTAAAGGTTGTGACGCTTGGGGAGAAAAATGCGGCACACCCTGAGTCTCATCAGGCTGAGAAACATCCTTAGATGTACTTGCATTAAAGAAAATGTGTTCCTTAAACTGTAAAGCCCTCTCAGTACATGAGGGACAAAAAAGGAGAGGGGGTTCCACATTGGCATCTAAACACATAGAACATGTACTTTCCTGCAGATCAGTCATGATAAACAAACCAGCAATAGCAATATTGGTCGTTTTAATGTGATTAAAAACAAACAATTTTAGTAATTTTGTTGAAAAACGATGTACTGTGCCTTTAAAATATAAAAACATATACTTTTTTACTGCAACGCAATAATATGTAATAACAAGGCAACCACAAAACTTCTTTTAAAATTGCCCGGTATGCTGTACAGACAAAATATGTGAAAATAAGCACCAGCACCTTGCCACAGCTCTGCTGTGGGGCCTACCTGACCCCACGAGTCCTGATAAACCTCTGAGAGCGGCGCTCCCAAGACCGCTTGAGCAGTTACGAACACAAAATTAAGTCCCCGGCCTTGAATAACGTTCTTCATGAGAACCGCATGGGAAAAAAATGTCGTAACCATGCAAATATAAGTGAAAAAATGCCAAATGTGCCCCCACAAAAAACTCTCTTGTTCCCATTAAATTACAAAAGTTAATGCAGAACACTAATGCCACACGCTCCCTGCGTCATAGCCCCTGAACACATCCAACTGAATAAAACATTTATTAGGGTCTTTAAAGCATCTTATAAATTTTACCTAATAAAGAGGGGATACCCATGCACACACTCTTACCCTGTGCAAATTGATCACCCCCTTCCCTATATAGGGAATCAGTACCAGTCTTTTCTGAGATACTAGTCTCCCCAGAAGTAAATGACTGTACATACCTTAATACTGAACGCAGTATGAGGCTGTCCCACACAATGAAGATGTTATTTTCCTCACCTCCAGCAGCTCTGTGTGGACAAAACAGGGTCTTAGTTAATATCTGCTAAGACCATCAGCAGGGCAGCAAACAATATGGGAGCTTGAGAAAAATAGTACACACAGGTACTATTTAAAAATAATAAACACTTGATTGAAGAATCTAAACACCTCACTTTACCTCTTCCTATCACTAACACAGGCAAAGAGAATGACTGGAGTGGGAGGGAAGGGAGGAGCTATATATACAGCTCTGCTGTGGTGCTCTTTACCTCCTCCTGGTGACCAGGAGGCGATATCCCATAAGTAAGGATGAAATCCGTGGACTCGTCATATCTTGTAAAAGAAAATGGTGCGACACATTGAGGTTGGGTTCTTCTTTTTCAATATGTGCCCATCTAAAGGAAAACTTTATTAAGGTAGCTTTTCGATGGTACTTTCATCCTTCTAGAATACATAATAAGGAACACACTAACACCAATTGTTTATGTGGTTGCGCTGATAGGCGGTACATATCCTCATATGTGGTGGCACTGCTGTCACGTAGCCAATATATGGTCTCAAACTTCAGCTCTTTTGAGTGAATTACTAGACAGACGAATCTGCTTAATCCCTACTCAGGCACTTTTACACGAACCACTTCCAGGCCTAAACTCTAAAGCAAATAAATTGGTTGCTATCATTTTCACTATAACTAAACTAAGTATAGCAAGATACTGGAAAACTGTAATACCAACATTTTTGATCATCAGGAACAAGATTGATTTCTATTATCAGATGAGTAGCGCCTCGGCAGATTTATTGGGCAACAAAGATCAGTTCCTTTTGATTTGGGAACCCTGGATCACGTACATTGAAAATAGGAATAGACAGCAGGTTAATGGAACAGGCAGTTAGATATAATTAGGGTTTTAGGGGTGGGCCACATCTCCTGCCTCCTCTGCTCCCATCCAGCTTGTCTGGGCGGGTCATTTCACACTTCCTTTTCCCCTTCTTTCGGGTCGAATCCCATTGAGATAGAGCACCATATGGTACAAACAATAGGGGACACATATACTGGTCACTTTAGGGCTGGGCCTCCACACTGGTAGGGGATCCTTTGTCTTGTGATAGATATTATGGTAATATGCGATTTGTCTGGACTATACAAACATTGTCCTCGAGAGACAAATTGACCAAAGTGTACAGAATACATGTTTGATGGCGATAATATGTCATGAATTTTTGTTGTATCAGAATTTCTTTGTATTTGGAAAACTCAATAATAAACTTTTTGAATTAAAAAAAAATATTCTCAGTTTTAAAAAAAAATGTTGAATGCGGTTGTGGTGGGCGGGGCTAAAATACCATGCCGGTATTTTAGCCCCGCCCACCGCATTCAATCAATTTTTTTTGTGATAAAGTTTATTTCAGTTTCTAATTGTTCAGTCCGAGCCTGCCAGATAGCTATCAGACGTTAGATTAATGGGCCTAGTTTTAGATTTCTTTTGTTAAGTCACCTTCAAGTTCCTCTATTCAATTTCCAAATGAAAGATTCTGCATTAAGTATTTTAATAAAACACTTACAGATAGATTACAAGTTATGGCGTCATGGCTATTCGCTAATTTCGTGTACGTTATTTTCATTGCGCACTTTTCATAACGTCGAGGTTACAAGTCTGAAAAGAACCTTGTTACGCATCGCGGTAATACGAGTACCGCGTTTATTTCCCTAGCGGAATCATGGACGCATAATGGAATCTCCCATAGAGATCAATGCAAAATGAAGAATACACGGAATTGTCTTCTAACACTCTATATCGCGAGAACTACACACTGCTCTGTCATATCACGCATTCAACATCATAGACACAAACTAAAATCAGATCAAATGTACAAACAATAATCGCTCACACAACATAGCACATACTCATTCCACATTCACAATTCTTTACAACTAATACTACATAACATTTACACTAAACGAGGATTAGGAAAATACGTTGTTAGAAGAATGTTATGCAAAACAATCACTTTGACATCATCGCATTGTACACATTCCACAAATACATATGTGCATTTACAAACTCCATATGAGCATGTGCAAATTAAAACAACTAATACACATTGCACACATGCAAATCATCACTAAAGCACACCTGGACCTCCTTTACTCTGCAAACCGGTACATCATTAAACATTTACATAGGTACGCTAGAAACATGGCTTCTTTAACTGTATTGCTTTTTCGAGATAGGTGCAGTTCTAGGCGTTGGAGGTTTCAGAGTTAGCGAGTTAGTTAATGAGAGACAGAGAGTTAGTGAGAGACAGAGTTAGTGAGAGAGAGTGAGAGTTTGTTTAAGTGAGTGTGCGAGTGCTGTTTTTTGATACATTACATAAACACATTTACACTCAAACCCATTCAATACATACATACGCATATCAGTAGCACTACATACACACACATACACTCCATACCCCATTCCCTTTAATCCTATACCCATAGTTTGATTTTGGTTGATTTACAACAACTTATTGTTTACATACCCTCATTTAATCCTTTTTTTTTATACGTTTGTCTGTTAATTAATACCCCTTATCCCATTTTTTTTAAGACCATTCACAGTTTGAGCACTTTTTAGTTTTAGTTCATTATTTTGCCCCCCTTTTATTTGAGCACTTTCTCATTTGGAACGAGTATGGCGGGAAGGAGGACTAGGGAAGAGCCGAGGCAGGAGATCAGCACGGAGCTATTACAGCTTATTACGCAGCAGGTTACTCAGCAGGTCAGGGAGCAGGTTATGGAGGAGGTTAGGGAGGAGGTTATGCAGGAGAGAGGGAGAGGAAGGGGGATAGGAACTAAAGAGGAAGGGGGAGAGGAACTAGAGAGGAAGGGATGGGTGAACCCAGCCACTTTGTTGAAGATGAACAAGTGGCTAGGCCCAGTGGTGTAGGGCAGGAGCGTAGACAGGGTGCATTACCCTCCGGACAACAGAGGCTCACATAACAGGGGAAGTCCAGGCAGAGGGGGGAGAGGTATACCACGGAGGAGAAGGAGGTCCTCATAGCAGCCTATATGGAGAGGGCTAGGAGGCTGCAGGCACCGAAGGCCACCCCTTCAGATAAGAAAAAGTTGTGGCTGGAGATCACAAATGCTGTCAACGCAGTGGGGGAGTGCAGGAGGGATTTCAAATCAATACAGCACCGCTACCGGGGCTGCAGAAGTGAACTTAAGAAGAAGATGTCAAGGGAGAATGCATACCATGCAGGGACCGGTGGCGGGCCGGAACAGACATTTGTATACAGCCGCTGGGAGGAAATGCTGTGTCCCAACATCTCTGAGGTGGCTGTAGTCAGTATCGAAGGAGGAATTGATACCGGGAACCTGCACTTCTCATCTGCTGGTAAGCTCATTTAATAATCTCTTTACATCCACCTCATAACCCATTCGCACGCAAAAGAATTTATGGATACTATGCTTTTTTAAACATTATTACGGAAACGCATTCAGAATTAACTTTAGAAAGTTGGATTGGAAGAAAAGCCATCACATTTAGTCTACAGATTAGGTGTGCATTTAAACAGATTTAAGACACACGCAAAAATACATTCATAATGACCATCTAGATAGCTGAAAGACGGGTTTGCAAATACGTAAATTGTATTGTTTGATTTTGGTTACAATTGAATTACAAAGGCAGCCTCATTTATACACTTTCAAATGGAACATTTACATCTATATTTGGAACTGTGCCAAATTGCTTGATTTCTTTCCTTTTCAAATATCCGGGGAGGAGGAAACACAGCACCAACAGGCTCCTCCTTCACCCAGGCATGAGAGTGGTGCAGAAGGTGACACTCCACCTCAGGGAGAAAATGGTAGATATGTCTGACCTTCCCCCCCTGAAGAAGCCCCCCATGCAGGAGATCTTTGCACCAGCCCCCCATGCAGCACCAGCCCCGTGCATTAGTCCGCCGTGCACAAGATCCTCCTGAGGAGAACATCCCCCCAGAGGTAGAGCTGATGAGGGCCTTCCTGATAGAAATGCAGAGCTCCCGGAGGGAACTACAGGAATACAGAGAGTTTGAAGGACAAAATAATAACTTGCAGGTCCTCCGGGAGGCAGGCAGACCAGGAAGGGGAAGACCCTCCGCTCCTGGACCATCTGCTCCTGGGCCTCCTCCATCTCCTCCTCTGCTTGGTGAATCCCCAACCACTCATACTACTACTCCTCCCCTTCTTCCCCAACCATCTCCAAGGAGGACTCGTCGGAGTGGCCATTTGCCCTCGCCAGAGCCTTCGTCTTGTGGGAAGAAGGGAAGGAGGAAGAAGTAATTACGTATATCTATATTTTGTAAGTTATTTAATGTGTAAAGGATAGGTATGTGATGATGAAGTGTTTTGAGACATCATCACATGCTGTCCTTATTGATTAGTTTTTGTGATGTGATGTCCAAACTGTTCTCCTAATACAAAACAATGACCTTCACAATTATACATTATGGCATATCACTATGTTGATGCCAAATACACAGCTTAAAGGGACAGTCAACACTTGAATTATTGTTGATTAAAAAGAAATATAGTTCCTTTATTACCCATTACCAACACTGTAATAGAAATACACGTTTTTACCTCTGTGATTACCTTTTATATATGCCTCTGCAAACTGACCCCTTATTACAGTTCTTTTGACAGACCTGCATTTTAGCCAATCAGTGCTCACTCCAGGGTAACTATACGTGCATGAGCTCAATGTTTTCTATATGAAATACATTAACTAATGCCCTCTAGTGGTCAAAATGCATTCAGATTAGAGGAACTCTTCAAGGTCTAACAAATTAGCATATGAACCTCCTAGGTTTAGCTTTCAACTAACAACACCAAGAGAACAAAGCAAAATTGGTGATAAAAGGACATGGGAAAGTTTGTTAAAATTACATTTACGATTTAAATCATAAATCTTTTGTTTGACATGACTGTCCCTTTAAACAAGAACTTATGTTAACATATAGTAATCCTTGGGGCTTGTTGGTATATATATACGTGCTTGTTAAAAAAAGAAAATATTTAATTGTTATAATAAGCCAGTATGCCATATTTCTCTAGATGTGTTAAATAAAGTGTTAATTTTGAAAGCGAGATTAAAGTCTTTTATTTTGAAAATCTATTTAATTTAAAAGGGGCATCAAAACAGAAAATTCGCTTACATGATTTTGACAGAGCATAACTTTTTAAACAACATTCAAGTTTACTCATATTCTTTGAATTGTTATACTTTGCAGAAAGGTGTATCTAGGAAAGCTCAGGAGCAGTAAAGAACATAGCTTCGATCTGCTGATTTGTGGATGCATACATCTACCGATTGTCATTGCCTCACCCATGTGTTCACATAAAAACTAGTAGTGTATTGATGCTCATTCAACACATTATACCAAGAGATTGAAGCACATTTGAGAATAGAAGAGAATTGCAAACAGGGTTAAAATTGTATGTTCAACATAACTAAGGACAGATACATTTAGTGTTTCATGTCCCTTTAACACTGACATTTGAAATACATGCTCACAGTACTATATTTCGAGAATAACAATGTGGAATCGATACATGACACGATATTGAGCATTTACATTAAGAAGAAATATCAGGAAGTAACATGATAAAAGTCAATGCATATTGAGAAATTAATTCAAATACAAATGTGCATGTTTAGGAATTTTCAGTGTAGAAAATTAAACATAACACCTTTTATTTATTTTAATGGGGAAATATTGTGGACAAACATATGAAATAAGATGGAGTATATTCATTGCTGAACATTCATGGATTAACACTTGCCTCAAAATAGAATCGGGATCAACAACACTGCCTTCATTTGTTTGTTGCACGAGACAGACATCAATAGATATTTATTTGCTCTTTATCATCTATGTTTCAACAATGTACATGATTGACACAATCCATAATCCAAGAAAATCATGGTTTTAAACTTGTATTCATATTCACAAACGTGGCAAATCCAATATTGCGGGACAACGTAATCCAATCAAAGGACGGATTCAACACCTTTGCATGTGACATTTTACGCCACATGGTGCATCCGAGATCGCCGTAAAACCGTAATCCGAACCAAGGACGGATTTTAATCCTTTGCATGTGACGTCTTACGCAAATGGCGCATCTGAGATGGCTTAAAAAATGTAATCCGAAACCAATGACGGATTTTAATCCTTTGCATGTGACGTTTTACACAAATGGCGCATCCGAGATTGTGTAAAAACGTAATCCGAACCAATGACGGATTTGAATCCTTTGCATGTCAATAACAAACGTATTTCTATTTTAAAAACTAGTATGTGCTATATTGTTATGTATCAAGCGTGTTTGTTTCATGTAATGCACAGCTTCAAATAATGTAATGCCAGATAACATAATACTCTGATATATGAAATATAATCCATTGTTGGTAATAAATATATATTTCATTAGAATAGGAAGATTTGGACATATTTAGGAAGCAGCAAGTTTTAACATGGAAATAATGCTACTATATACATTACTAAAATATGTATGGTTTATACATTATATGTTACCTATAGCAATATATCGTTGGATAATTAAATATATTCAGAAATAATAGAAAGAGATTAATCATCTAAAATGTGTACATTACACACAGTGATTTCTTTTGTTATACTTCTACAATAAGATGTAAGAAACTTTGGAATATATGTGTTGCCAACATTCAGATAAAAGTCTGTTTTAAATATATTATATGTGTATGTTGATGTCAAATAAATTATAATAAAATGTACATTAGGAATGCATATCCATAAATTAAGATTTATGGTCAGCATCACTTAAGGATTATCAACATAAAAGATCTTTTAGTAGAAATGACATTAATAAGTAAAGAAGAAAAAGAAGCATTTTAATGACATTCTTTTTATTATGATAAATATGATTTATGAATGTCATAAAACTTAAATAAATATGATAACTTTAAAAATAAGTCAGAATGAGAAAACAGCCCCTTTGGAGCCATCTGACAAGGTGACATAGTGCATCACAGTCCTTGGAGGGAGTTGACAAGGGCAAACAAAGGCCAACACAGCCCCTTTGGTGCCATCTGACAAGGTGACATAGTGCATCATAGTCCTTGGAGGGAGTTGACAAGGGCAAACAAAGGCCAACACAGCCACTTTGGAGCCATCTGACAAGGTGACATAGTGCATCACAGTCCTTGGGCCAACATGGCCTTTTAGTATAAATCTGACAAGGTGAAATAGTGCAACAGGCATAACAATAAAACCAAACTAGGCCAAATGGCAACAAATACAAAAACAAAATAACATGTGGATGGTGGAGTTATTAGTTCTCCCTCGGGCCATCTCCGGATCCTCCACTTACGGGGCATCAGCAACACCTTCATCGTCATGCGCCCCTCCAGCTGCGGCTTCATGCAATTGCCTCTAACCGCATTATTCGGGCTAGAGTCAAGCGATGAAGCCGCAGCTGGATACGCATGGTGTCATGCATCCTTCCCAGCAACTGTTTGGCACTCAGCATGGTTTGCTCAATCCGAGCTAGAGCCTCTAGCGTTAACCATGCTGAGTCACAACCTAAACAAAAATAAATATTACAAATTAATACAGAACACAATAAAAAAATCGAGCTAAGAGACATTGTACTAGTTAAAATACAAATCATTATTATAATAAAATATGCTATAGAGAAGAAGATTTACACATTAAATATGTTCTTCAGAGATAAACCATTAAGATATTAAGAAAAATCAAAACCCTATCAATCTTGAAAAAAATCTCTCTTTGGTTTATGACACACTGTGAAAAGGGCAGTGATACCAAATTCAAATTATTGGCATATATACATAATAGATATCCAACATCTAGACAATCTCATTTAGATTGTTGATTTCAAAAACTGAAAATAGAAAAGATTTACATTAATCAAATAAAGAAAAGGTTTATAAAAACATTTTCTATGTGAAATCAATGTATGTATAATTAGATCAGTATAATGTCCCTTTAAGTATGTATGTTCTAATGTTGATTTGTAATGATTCTTACATCGGTGGCTGGGAAGGACAATCCGACACCCAGGACAATGAAAGTGGGGATTAGGGTAAAGGTGTTGTTGGGGAGGGATGGGGCGAGGGGGAGGGATGGGGTGGGGGATTGGGTTCCTGCTCTGGTGGAGCCTGCACAGCTGGGGAGTCATGGGCTGGGGGATATGGTGGCTGTGCAGGTGGGGTGGAAGCAGGACGGGCAAAAGCGGTGAGGGAGGGCAACGATTTTGGGGGGGGGGGGGGAAGGGCCGGGAGAGGGGTCAGGATGGGAAGGGCCGGGATGTTGATGCCCAGAAGTGGGAGTTCCATCTGAAATATATAATACAATTTTATAATACATACATTTTTACATTTATACAAAGTCACAATAATGACTACGTTTAAAGGTATTGATTGATTGGAATCAACTCTAATTAATAATAATATTTAATTGATCCTTGAAACTCTGATTGTTCAGTCGTATTTTTCATGGAACATTTGATCAATACATCAAAAACTATATTTTTCAAAGTCAACATTATGTGCAAATCTTTATTATTTTATAATATGATATTTCTCTTTTTGATAATATATCAGTATGCATGTATGCATTTGAGACTGAAACGCCATAGAGTTCTTTTAGGCACATGCCCATGGATTTACTTTGGAGACTCCAACAATTGTATAATATGGGAGTGTGTAATATGATCAAATCTAAATGGCCACTCCCCATAGCCTTTGAAACAAGGTAATCACTGATTAACATATAGATTAAGATGATTGCCTTTGTAATCTTAAATAGAATTATTTTAAGCTTGATGGTTCAATCAATTACTATTCAGAATCTATACATGGTAGATACTACCGTTCATATTAAATATTAAGAATAGAATGGTATATATCTGACATTACTTTTACAGAGTATGTTTTGTGAATATCTCTTTTACATTAGGATTAAATGTAGTTCATCCCAATATTAATAGACACATTCAGAATTGCATTTTCTAGGTTAGAGGAATATTAATGTTTGTTGTGGACACTCTACACATAAATCATTTGCAAATCCCTTTACATATCATACATCATGAAATTAAATCAATGAATTTCAACATGATTATGTTTTATGTATACTTAGAAGTGGTTGAGAAGCTCAGAACAGTGATGACATAATGAGATGGTCTGCATCTAGGCACTCAGATGAATAGCAATGACTGTCTGTGCAATCATAAGATGATTATTGGGGGTTTGGATGTAATATGCATGTGACATTATGATGTCATTCATGACAATTCATACATAAATAGGAAAAGAAATAAAAACATATGTTCATGCTGCATAAGATATAGAAAGGGGGGGCGGTAGTGTATTTAAAAAATATATTTTAAAGGGACAAAGCTGTAGACTTTATTTTTCTTCAATAGTATGATTTGGAAACAATGATACATGTTATATATATTTGATGTACCATCAGACTCTGAGGGAGTCACTTCCTCCTCCATCACACATGTTGTTACATCAATCTCTGAAAAACATAATATGTTGTGTACACGTTAAAATCAAATATTATAACATACAGGGAGTGCAGAATTATTAGGCAAGTTGTATTTTTGAGGATTAATTTTATTATTGAACAACAACCATGCTCTCAATGAACCCAAAAAACTCATTAATATCAAAGCTGAATAGTTTTGGAAGTAGTTTTTAGTTTGTTTTTAGTTATAGCTATTTTAGGTGGATATCTGTGTGTGCAGGTGACTATTACTGTGCATAATTATTAGGCAACTTAACAAAAAACAAATATATACCCATTTCAATTATTTATTTTTACCAGTGAAACCAATATAACATCTCAACATTCACAAATATACATTTCTGACATTCAAAAACAAAACAAAAACAAATCAGTGACCAATATAGCCACCTTTCTTTGCAAGGACACTCAAAAGGCTGCCATCCATGGATTCTGTCAGTGTTTTGATCTGTTCACCATCAACATTGCATGCAGCAGCAACCACAGCCTCCCAGACACTGTTCAGAGAGGTGTACTGTTTTCCCTCCTTGTAAATCTCACATTTGATGATGGACCACAGGTTCTCAATGGGGTTCAGATCAGGTGAACAAGGAGGCCATGTCATTAGATTTTCTTCTTTTATACCCTTTCTTGCCAGCCACGCTGTGGAGTACTTGGACGCGTGTGATGGAGCATTGTCCTGCATGAAAATCATGTTTTTCTTGAAGGATGCAGACTTCTTCCTGTACCACTGCTTGAAGAAGGTGTCTTCCAGAAACTGGCAGTAGGACTGGGAGTTGAGCTTGACTCCATCCTCAACCCGAAAAGGCCCCACAAGCTCATCTTTGATGATACCAGCCCAAACCAGTACTCCACCTCCACCTTGCTGGCGTCTGAGTCGGACTGGAGCTCTCTGCCCTTTACCAATCCAGCCACGGGCCCATCCATCTGGCCCATCAAGACTCACTCTCATTTCATCAGTCCATAAAACCTTAGAAAAATCAGTCTTGAGATATTTCTTGGCCCAGGCTTGACGTTTCAGCTTGTGTGTCTTGTTCAGTGGTGGCCGTTTTTCAGCCTTTCTTACCTTGGCCATGTCTCTGAGTATTGCACACCTTGTGCTTTTGGGCACTCCAGTGATGTTGCAGCTCTGAAATATGGCCAAACTGGTGGCAAGTGGCATCTTGGCAGCTGCACGCTTGACTTTTCTCAGTTCATGGGCAGTTATTTTGCGCCTTGGTTTTTCCACGCGCTTCTTGCGACCCTGTTGACTATTTTGAATGAAACGCTTGATTGTTCGATGATCACGCTTCAGAAGCTTTGCAATTTTAAGAGTGCTGCATCCCTCTGCAAGATATCTCACTATTTTTGACTTTTCTGAGCCTGTCAAGTCCTTCTTTTGACCCATTTTGCCAAAGGAAAGGAAGCTGCCTAATAATTATGCACACCTGATATAGGGTGTTGATGTCATTAGACCACACCCCTTCTCATTACAGAGATGCACATCACCTAATATGCTTAATTGGTAGTAGGCTTTCGAGCCTATACAGCTTGGAGTAAGACAACATGCATAAAGAGGATGATGTGGTCAAAATACTCATTTGCCTAATAATTCTGCACTCCCTGTATGTTACTGGTTCTCAAGGACACACATAAATGTTGCATAAAAGAGATACTGAACCAAAGTTAGGAATATCATAATTTTGATGGAGCATGCAAATGAAATAAAATATATAATTATTGATGATTAATAATTAAATGTGATTGTCTGTCTGTATTTTTAAAATCAGGAAAAAAGCATAGTACTTGGAACATTTATAAGTTCTCTTGTGTGTATCGCTTGATAATTGTTGTCTACGTACATAAAAAATATCCACATGTGCTAGCCATGTTTTAAGACACAAAGGTGTAGACTAAGAAGCTTTGAGATCTTAATATTAAAATAGCAAAAATATATATCTATCTATCTATCTATCTATCTATCTCTCTCTCTCTCTCTCTCTCTCTATATATATATATATTTAGAGGGGTCCATTATAAGTTTTATTTAAATGGAATGCTTCATCATAATCATGATCAGAATATTTTGAAAAAATACACCTTTAATGACATATGAATGAGTCAATGGACTTACCAGAAGAAGGTCTGAGTCAGTGCTGGATCCCTCCGAGTCTGTCACAATAACTAGATTTATTAATGATATAAATAAATATTATGTAACACAATTTGTACATCCACTTTAAATATACATATTTGGTATTCCAAAATAACATTATTCTAAACTATTAGAAATAATATCTTTTGAAATGTGAAGACCACTAATATGAAAAATAAATTCATTAGTTCATCAAGGTGAGTGGAAAGAAAAGTATGTCTTTCACATATGTCTGATTTCTTAAAATATTAGACAGCCAATTCTTATCATATTATTCTATGGCATATTTACAATTAACTATTGGTCCCTCTTTGTAAAAGAATCCAGACAGACAACACTTTGAATAACAACTAGAGCATAATACATGTGGCACATATATACATTTGTGCAATGTACAATAATCTGGTTTCTGACAACACATATTGATCACAATGCAAGACATAAGATATATTTTAAACTATGTAATCAGTGCTGTTAGACTTTGCTTATATATAAAGGTAGTCCAAGAGTGAAAGATGTGATTTAAATCACAGTATTGTTTCATCAAAACAGTGTAATAATTTATAAATATATTGTTTATCTATAGATAAATTCAATATCAATATTTTAGAATGTCACTCTAAAGGAATTGTCTATTCTATATGTTGATGTAATCTTTTACAAACTCTTCTAGGGACTCAACGCTGCCCCACCATATGCCAAACACATCATCTATGAACCGCCACCATGTGGCTCCATATCATATGAACTTCTCATTTTCATAGACTCTTTCTTCTATCTCATTCATAATTAAGTTGGCATATGATGGGGCAACGTTTGTCCCCATTGCTATCCCTTTCACTTGAATGTACCAATCATCTTGGAAAATGAAATGATTCCAGTAGAGGATAAGCCTCAACAGATCTTCAATAAACTCGATTTGTACTTCTGAACATTTCTTATTTAATTTGCAAATCTTTTCACTATCCCAATTCCTGTTTCATGTTTAATAGCCAAATACAGGCTCTTAACTTCCATAGTATACATCAAGAATTTACTGGACTTGAAACAAAAAGCTAAGGGATTATGTTTTGAGTCCAGTAAATTCTTGAACATAATGTAACATAATGTAATGTTGTGCTAGATAGAGGCGCTGGTTCTCTGTTTTCAGCTGTATATAGAGGCGCTGGTTCTCTGTTATCAGCTGTGCGCTCCTTCCCCACTTTGTCTTACTTGTCCTTAATCTCTAGATGCAAGGAACAAGGCTGAGGCATCCGACTGAAGCATGTAAAATAAGTTGTATATCTACTCACAGTAAATATTCCCAGTATCCGGCTCTCTCCTGTTGTTAACAAAAGCGATTCCACAGATTTTTGAATAAAAAACTGTATTTATTAAGCTCAACGCGTTTCCACGGACCCAACCGTCTTTCTCAAGAGCAATAAAAATTTAAAAGTGCTTTACATACCAGATAGCATACCTTTCCACTCCACAGGCGTTCTTTATATACATAATTATCAAACGGTACCTGTTTCCCCATTGGAGGAGAAACTGGTTTACACTCGTTACAGAAAAATTATCTCTATACTGATATTTTTTTTTGAAAATAAACATAACATCAATATCTAAATATCATAACAAATTTTAAAAAATATACAAATATATAATATTCTTTTGGAATCGCGGTTTGGCCGGTTTTCAGTTCCCTTTCGAGTTGCATTAGCTTGTCAGTTCCCATTCAGGTCCAATCTAGATCACATGGTATCGACTGTCCAATGGGAGTGAGTGTCATTCTAGATGCGATCGCGATCACATGATATTAAAGACCAATGTAAACGTCTGTTTCATTTGTATAAATAAAACAAAAATGAGCAAAAAGGATTGTACATTAGCATGATAAATAGCAAAAAAGTTGCAAACAATAAAATGTCATTCGCTTTCATAGATATACACCTTATTTTACATGCTTCAGTTGGATGCCTCAGCCTTGTTCCTTGCATCTAGAGATTAAGGACAAGTAAGACAAAGTGGGGAAGGAGCGCACAGCTGATAAAAGAGAACCAGCACCTCTATATACAGCTGAAAACAGAGAACCAGCGCCTCTATCTAGCACAACATATCGATTTACACAGTTGTTCAAAGAGAGACTGTGAGACGACTGCGGTTCAGAAACTCAAAGGAAAGTATTCACCCATATTGTATAATCTTTGTATGTACTCTTTATAACATAATGTAACTAGCATAATTAAGAGTGGTGACACTCGAAACGTCGCTGTTTGTGTCTGTACCTTAAACAGATAATAAAGTAAAGGATAAAGAAGGTGCTGTGGACATTCTTTGTGTTATATTGTGATTGGGGGAATCAGGCAGAAGTCCCTGTTTACACGTGCAATAAAGTCCAAGTGTTGCTGTTCAATATTATCTTGCAGTTCCAAAAGAGAAGTAGGAAGCAATGCAGGCTGCACAACTTGATATAGTAAAATTCAAAAAACTTTTATTTTCATCAACTCAGATATTTACAAACACAACTTCAAGTAGTTACCCATACACACAGGGGGACAGATAAACCGCCTTCCAATATTATCTTGTACAGGTGCAGAATACAAAATGGGCAAGACCCTAATATTACATTCAAATAAAGATAGCAAGAATCAGAGGAATATCTGCGAATACTAATAAATTGAGATTTGGATTACAATGGAATTCGATCTCTAAATCGTGATTCTTCTTTTTAAATACACTTGAAATCGAATTAGAGGATCCATGTTAATATAGATCAATGTGAATGGATTAGGCAATGTTATGTACAAATTTGTAAGACAAAAGCATAATGAGATATACCAGACTCGGACAAACCCGAGCTTGAGGGTCCAGCACCAACATCCATATCTGTAAAATATTATATCAGGATTGGATATCATTAATACCACTCTGATCTTTGACACAAACAATCATACATTGTTTTTCAAATGAACAATGTTAAACATTATAATTCTTCACGTGAGTTCATGGTTTTAAAAAATGTATTTATAAATAAAGAAATCATGTATATTTTTTTAAAGATTTTATGTTGTTGACTGTCCCTTTAAGTCATTTTATGTCTTATTGCATTGTCATCAATTGTTAGACATTGAGTGGTCATTTTTTCTTTTTATATTGCTATATCTTTTGTAATTTATAAGTTTGAAAATCAGGATACTGTATTCTTCACATTCATACTAATTAATGTATAAATTTGACCAACATGTTTAAAGTAATGCCACTGTTACAGCAAACCCATGTTCATGTCTCTGCGCAATTATATCTTACATGAGCATTGCTCGATAATTAAAAGCGTAATTGCGCATCCGTGATTAGGAATTGATTTGGATCTAGTAGTGTAATGAGTATAATTTGTAAATCTTTAGAATATATTTACAATTGTGTGTATCACGATATTTCAATAGGATCATTGTAAAGATTGAATGATACAAAATAATATCTCAAACTTTTGTATGAATCGATATTCAATGTATGAAATGGTGGAGGATAGGGATTTCACGGATGCACAATTCCATTTTAGCTCTGTGATGCATATTCGGTAGAGTGCAAGAAAAAGCATTTTTCCTATTTAACGTGCAACAAATCTAAATTCAGATAGATATCTACCATCATATGTAATGTCTGTTGGTAGATCTATATAGGTTGAATATATGACTATATACACATTGTTAAAATATATACTCAAATATTAATATATTATATGAAGTCTGATATTTACCTGGTTCAGCCTCTGTATTTCCTTCTCCCAGGTCACCGATTGGAGCTGAACTGGCCTCCGGGTAGGGAGTTTCAGAGCCAGTAGCTGGGGACTGTGAAGGGGCAGAGGAGCGTGCAGAAGCAAATCTGCGGGGGAAACAGAGATTGAGGAGGGCGCATAAAGTCTCCTCATAAGGTTGTAGGAAAAGTTTCCGTGGGGGTGGATCCTGATTTCCACCTCTCCGACGGGCTTTTGCCCACTTCCTCATGAGGTGGACTTTATTGCGAAGCCGCAAACTCATATTCCTGAATCTCCGCATGATTTGATCCGAGGACCTCTGGACGTCTTTCACCGCATTCACAGAAACGGTGATAGACACCCAGAGGGCCTTCCTAATCGACGGCTTTTTCAACCTCTTCTTAGTCCCAAACAATTCCTCTACCGCATGGACCACTGCAGTACTTTCTGCCCGTGTGAACCTGGGAGACGTCATGCCTGCCGAGTTTTTTAATATAATATATATATATATATACACACACACCGGCAGGCATTAGAGAACTGACAAAAATGGCAACATGTAAAGGACTTTTATATGGGGAATTAAACATGAGCTATACCATGGGACATGGTATCTGTACATCTGATTGGATAAAATACTGTAATTTTGTAAGCATGTCTGTTAGGCCATACTGAGTCGTTATGTTTGTGTGATGAACCCTGTTTGGCGGTTACTTAATGTTTCATATCTTTGTAACTTCCATACACATACCTCCTGGGGGTGATGTTACTACATTTGGTATGTAGAATTAGAATTTATTAGACTTGTATGCGTATATATGTGACGCATATATAATATACAGAATCCGTTAAATATTAATATACTTTGTTGACATTTGAACTAGATTTTATTTTTACTCACGATAGTAAATATAATCCAGTCACATTAGTAAATGTTTATGACACATTTTGATGTTTTATATTGATTAAGTTCTTTAATAAAGCTTTTAAAATATTAGAGATTCCAAAAAGTAAACATTGTATGTATTCCGTTTATTAAATAAATATTGTGACTAGGGTTGCCACCCGCCCCGGTTTCTTCAGGACAGTCCCAGGCTGAGGCTCTGTGTCCCAGAATTAGCCTCAAATGTCCCGGGCTAAGCGCTCCCCTGGCGCAGCAGTGAGCACAGACTTTACAAAAAAAAAGATGGCCAGAGGAGCGCTTAGCCCGGGGTTACTAACCAGGTTGGTGGAGTCTGCAGGAGAGACAGAGGATGATGTGGGACAGTGGGAGGGGGGAACAGGGTACAGGAGGGGAGTCGTCACATCCTACAGCAGTGCGGCAGAGACAGGACATCGTGCGTGAATGCCCACCAGTTACACTAGTTACCCACCCACCAGTTACGAGTCCGGTCACACAGGTTCACGATGAGCCCAAGCTTAGCAATCCCAGGTAATGCGCGGTCTCTCTCCATCTTTCTCATCTCCAAACATTGCTCCAATAATTTTGTAAAGTTGTCGCCCAAAAGTTAGTGTCAATTATATTTTCTCTTAAACTTGTTAATCTGAGTTTAGCTTTTTTAAATTCTGATGAAGGGGTCTGTGTGGACCCCGAAACATCAATAAATATTGGTTTATGACCCACTATTAAAGGGACATAATACTCATATGCTAAATCACTTGAAACTGATGCAGTATAACTGTAAAAAGCTGACAGGAAAATATCACCTAAGCATCTCTATTTAAAAAAGGAAGATATTTTACCTCACAATCTCCTCAGCTCAGCAGAGTAAGTTCTGTGTAAAATAATATACTTCAGCTGTTGCTCAGCTGCAGGTAAAAAAAAAAATTAAAAAAATGAAGAAATAAACTGCAGCATCAGCAGTGCTGAGGTCCTGAACTC
Source organism: Bombina bombina (assembly GCF_027579735.1). Taxonomy (NCBI): domain Eukaryota; kingdom Metazoa; phylum Chordata; class Amphibia; order Anura; family Bombinatoridae; genus Bombina; species Bombina bombina. The sequence goes on along the minus strand of NC_069501.1, from coordinate 502,094,427 downwards.
TTTTACTGTGATCTCATGAGATTTGACTTAACTCTCATGAGATTTCATAGTAAGCTTCCTTTTCCCTGCACGAGGCTCATCCTTTCAGCTGTCCCAGGACAGACATACTAATATGCTGCTTAGAAATCCTTTACAATGGGATGTGGCTACTGAGGAACTTTTGAGGTAAAATATCTTTCTTTTTTACATAGAGATGTTCAGGTGATATTTTCTAGTCAGTTTTTTACAGCTATGCTGCATCACTTTCAAGTGTTTAAACATTTGGGTATTATGGCCCTTTAACAAGACCTGAGAGTGCATTTGTTTACCATTGTATTGATTTCATTTCAGCACCCAGGCTGCTGACCCAGGAGGGCAGATTTACCTCTGATTGCTTTATATATATATATATATATATATATATATATATATATATATATATATATATATATATATATATATATATATACACACACATACACACACAACACACAGAGAAAGTCCAGCACTCACTTACAAGCTCTCAGCTAAGATTTAAAAGCAAAAATGTAAAGGTTAGTTACAGCATCTGGCCAAATGAGACAAGCCCAGGTACCATGTCAAGGTCCTTTCCAATACCTGTGACACTAAAAAAGCCCCACAATGCAAGCTCTCAAATCCAAACAATCTGGGAACAAGGGAAGGGTGCAAAGGCTTATGTAATCACCCTAGACATATACAAAACACAGAAGGGGACTGCACTCTCATACCGGACCAGGTACACATCTCATGACCCTGCAACATGCTCAGCCCTGGGTGCTTACGGGCACTTACAGGAAGCTGTGCTGTCCCCAGAGTCACAGGCAGTTAACCTCAGACAGGTCTGGGTGCAAGATCAATAGGGAAAATTACAAAACAAATTAATACAACACACAGAGAAAGTCCAGCACTCACTTACAAGCTCTCAGCTAATATTTAAAAGCAAAAATGGAAAGGTTAGTTACCACATCTGGCCAAATGAGACAAGCCCAGGTACCACGTCAAGGTCCTTTCCAATACCTGGGACCCTAAAACAGCCACACAATGCAAGCTCTCAAATCCAAACAAACTGGGAACAAGGGAAGGGTGCACAGGCTTATGTAATCACCCTAGACATATACAAAACACAGAAGGGGACTGTACTCTCATACCGGACCAGATACACATCCAATGACCCTGCAACATGCTCAGCCCTGGGTGCTTACGGGCACTTACAGGAAGCTGTGCTGTCCCCAGAGTCACAGGCAGTTAACCCCAGACAGGTCTGGGTGCAAGAACGATAGGGAAAATTACAAAACAAATGAATACAACACACAGAGAAAGTCCAGTACTCACTCACAAGCTCTCAGCTAAGATTTAAAAGCAAAAATGGAAAGGTTAGTTACCGCATCTGGCCAAATGGGACAAGCCCAGGTACCACGTCAATATATTTTATATATATATTTATAGTGAGTCAACAAGAAAAATGTATTGACGTTTCGGGGTTCACACAGACCCCTTCATCAGAATACAAACAAAGTGTCACATCACAATCTTAAATAGTGTTTCACAATTAATTACAAACAAATACCAATCACCTGTGTGCTTCAGTTCATTTCCTATGTTGTGCAGTGGAATGCACGCGATGTGTTCTACTGAAACCGGAAGTGTGATGTGGTTTCGGTTTAACAAAAAAGTATATGCCCAAATTGCTCCTTAAAGATGTATACTGTACTGTTACAGTTAGCAAGCATGTCAATAATATGCAGAGTGCACCTCCCTCTAATGTCACCCATAATGTGCTACTAAAGTATGTTATAGTGCAGACTCCAAGTGTTTACACGAAAGTGTTATTGTGCTATGTTATTGTGCTATCATAGCTACCTCAGTTTTCATGGTAATCTGTTTAAAAATTAAAAACTTACTGAGGCTGACTGTTGGTGAGCCTTGATGTCAACAATCTATAGAAAAAAGTGTAACCTTTGCGCTGGAAAAAACAACTCAAAGCTGCAGTGAAAAATTAAGGATCCCTTGTTCCTTACTATCAAATGCTAAAAAAAGAATTAATTACACTGATTGCAGAGAACTGCAACCAGGTAATTGACCACTGCTGCGCTCTCTCAACGGATAGCTAAATGAGTGCAGCAACCAAAAAGTGAAGGGGTTGACTATAAAAATATTTTTAATTGCTTATATTAATCCCTATAGGTAAAAATCACACATATAATTTAAAATGCAGTACATAAACATATACAATAAAATCACAACAATACAACAAATATTACAATTGGTAAAAGAGGGAGAGCAAATGCACAGTCTCTTAGATAGAAATAGTCCGTTGGTAAAAAATCTTTTGGTATGCCAGTTGGTGTGTTAAAAAAGCAGAAAGGGCGTCAAGCAAGCTCCTGATGGGTTAATAGCCAGCGTGAAAGCTAAGTGATAGGGCGAGAAGAAGGATATACACAATCCTTAAACAATATGAAGATACAAAAAAACATAAGGTGCACACTTTTACTTACACCAGATGTTTAAGAACTGTCTCAGGGGGCTCCTCTCAAGGCAAACCGCTTGTATTTCCTCAGCGTGTCCCAAGGGTTTTGTAGCAGACAGAGGTCCGTTGTGTCTTTTGCTGTATTATCCAGCCTCCAGAAAGCTCAGCCCGCCAGACGGAACTTCAAAATAGCAAGGCGCTCCTGTATGCCAAAACAGAGACTTCAGGCTACGGAAGCCCAAAACAACCAAAGTACTAAGCAACGCGTTTCGGCTGATTCACAGCCTTTCTCAAGCTCAAGAAAGGCTTGAGAAAGGCTGTGAATCAGCCGAAACGCGTTGCTTAGTACTTTGGTACTTAGTACTCATTTTATCGACCTCGGAAGGATTAAGGGCTGAGTCGGCCCTGCCGGGATTTGAACCTGTGACCTTGTATCTTTTAAACAGGATTTTTTCAGGGCATTTACCAACTGATCATTTTGTTCTGGAGAGGGGGTAGGAACACATTAGATACATGGTTCAAAAAAGTTAACACTACAGATTCCACAGTCAGATTTAAAATCAATGTGCAGGAACATAATATACATTTTCTGGATGTCTGGATTTTCTCCAAATAACAGGCAAACTGGGTACATTCTGAACAAGCACTGGCCTTTATTATCGTCAGATAACAAACTCCCCTGTATCAGGAATACCAGACCAATGGTAGGATTTAAAAGGGGCACAAACATCAGAGATCATCTGGTCAAAACTGACCCCAAACATTGTTATCTTCCTGCAGAGAAAGTCAACATTAAGGGTTGCTATAAATGCCTGGGGTGCATCACGTGCAATTCCATGACAGCAACAAAAACATTCCATCATCCACATAAGAACAAAGTTGACAACATTAGGCATGCCATCTCCTGTAACACAACATATGTTGTGTATCTATTATTCTGCCCGTGTGCGTCTTTTTATGTGTGAGAAACACGAGGAACCATCAAAGAAACAATGGCCAATCATCGATTGGCTATTAGACAAGTCCTTGAAAGAGGACATACGGATCAGCCGGTGGCACGGCACTGTCTGATGAGATCGCATCCTGTGGCATCCATCAGAATCATACTGATTGACCATATCCCTAAACCAGATAGAGGAGGGGACCGCGATAAGATGCTCCTCAGACGAGAGGCAGAGTGGATCTTCCGTTTGGAAACCATACATCCCCGGGGACTCAATTCGACACTGGATTTCAAGGCAATCATTTAGGAGATGGTATTAGATACATACCTGGGGTGTGGGGTCTCCGAAAGGGTGGTTACAGAGGGTGAGTGAGGTGACGGCACACCTTCTAGTGGGCGGTTACACTCTTTCTCCAGGGCTGTTAGGGCAGGAATTGACAGGACCCCCGGAGGTGGATCCGGTTCATTCTCCTGCCCCCCACCCCTATTTTTTACTATGGGGTTAAACTAAAAGCCTCAGTATCGGCTAGATTTAGAGTTTTATTGGTAAAGACCCGCGTAGCTAACGCAGCTTTTTTTCCTACCGCTGCTTCCAAACAACGCTGGTATTGAGAGTTGTCTCAAAAAAGGGTGCGTCGAGCCGAATTTACCGCCACTTCAATACCAGCGTTGCTTACGGTAGCGGTAAGCTGGCAAAACGTGCTCGTGCACGATTCCCCCATAGGAAACAATGGGGCAGTTTGGGATGAAAAAAAAACTAACACCTGCAAAAAAGCAGCGTTAAGCTCCCAAACACCCTAACATGAACCCTGAGTCTAAGCACCCCTAACCTTACACTTATTAACCTCTAATCTTCCGCCCCCGCTATCGCTGACACCAGCATAGGGTGCAGTGGTGACTGTAGTTTACAAAAATAAATTTAAACCTGACTAAATTGCCAGGGTGGGCCGTGGACCGGATACACTGTAAGAGAAAGAAATGTATCAGGTAAGCATAAATTCTGTTTTCTCTTACATTGGTGTATCCGGTCCACGGCTTCATCCTTACTTGTGGGAACCAATACCAAAGCTTTAGGACACGGATGAAGGGAGGGAACAAGTCAGGTAACCTAAACGGAAGGCACCACTGCTTGCAAAACCTTTCTCCCAAAAATAGCCTCCGAAGAAGCAAAAGTATCGAATTTGTAAAATTTAGCAAATGTATGCAGTGAAGACCAAGTCGCTGCCTTACAGATCTGTTCAACAGAAGCCTCATTCTTGAAAGCCCATGTGGAAGCCACAGCTCTAGTGGAATGAGCTGTAATTCGTTCAGGAGGCTGCCTTCCAGCAGTCTCATAAGCCAACTGGATGATGCTTTTCAGCCAGAAAGACAGAGAGGTAGCAGTCGCTTTTTGACCTCTCCTCTTGCCAGAATAAACGACAAACAAGGACGATGTTTGTCTGAAGTCTTTAGTTGCTTTTAGATAAAACTTTAAAGCACGAACCACATCAAGATTGTGTAACAGACGTTCCTTGTTAGAAACTGGATTAGGATACAGAGAAGGAACAACTATTTCCTGGTTAATATTCTTATTGGAAACCACTTTTGGAAGAAAACCAGGCTTGGTACGCAAAACGACCTTATCTGTATGGAACACCAGATAGGGTGAATTACACTGCAAAGCAGACAATTCAGAAACTCTTCTAGCAGAAGAAATAGCTACCAAAAACAAAACTTTCCAAGACAGTAACTTAATATCTATGGAATGTAGAGGTTCAAACGGAACCCCTTGAAGAACTGAAAGAACTAAATTTAGACTCCATGGAGGAGCCACAGGTCTGTAGACAGGCTTGATCCTGACTAAGGCCTGTACAAACGCCTGAACATCTGTTGCTTATGCAACAGGACAGAGCAGATATCTGTCCCTTTAGAGAACTAGCAGCCAACCCTTTCTCCAATCCTTCTTGGAGAAAGGATAGTAACCTTGGAATCCTAATCTTACTCCATGAGTAACCCTTGGATTCGCACCAACAAAGATATTTCCACCATATCTTAAGGTAAATTTTCCTGGTAACAGGCTTTCTAGCCTGGATCAGAGTATCTATAACTGATTCAGAGAACCCACGCTTAGCTAGGATTAAGCGTTCAATCTCCAAGCAGTCAGTTGCAGAGAAACTAGGTTTGGATGATTGAATGGACCTTGGATTAGAAGGTCCTGCCTCAAAGGTAGCTTCCATGGTGGAGCCGATGACATATCCACCAGGTCTGCATACCAAGTCCTGCGTGGCCACGCAGGAGCTATCAGAATTACCGAAGCCTTCTCCTGCTTGATTCTGACTACTAGCCGAGGGAGAAGAGGAAACGGTGGAAAGACATAAGCTAGATTGAACGATCAAGGCGCCACCAAGGGATCTACCAATGTCGCCTTGGGATCTCTGGACCTGGACCCGTAACGTGGAACTTTGGAGTTCTGGCGTGACGCCATCAGATCCAGATCTGGAAAGCCCCATAGTTGGGTTAACTGGGCAAAAACCTCCGGGTGGAGTTCCCACTCCCCCGGATGGAAGGTCTGACGACTCAGATAATCCGCCTCCCAAATGTCCACTCCTGGGATGTGAATTGCGGATAGGTGGCAGGAGTGATCCTCTGCCCATTTGATGATCTTGGATACCTCCCTCATCGCCAGGGAACTCTTTGTTCCTCCCTGATGATTGATGTACGCTACAGTCGTGATGTTGTCCGACTGAAATCTGATGAATTTGGTCTCCGCTAGCTGAGGCCAGGCCTGGAGCGCATTGAATATCACTCTCAATTCCAAAATGTTTATTGGGGGAAGAGATTCTTCCCGAGACCATAGACCCTGAGCTTTCAGGGAGTCCCAGACCGCACCCCAGCCTAAGAGGCTGGCGTCGGTCGTGACAATGATCCACTCCGGTCTGCGGAAACTCATTCCCTGAGACAGGTGATCCTGAGACAACCACCAGAGGAGTGAGTCTCTGGTTTTCTGGTCCATTTGTATCTGGGGAGACAAATCTGCATAATCCCCATTCCACTGTTTGAGTATGCACAGTTGCAGTGGTCTTAGATGAATTCGAGCAAAAGGGACCACGTCCATTGCCGCAACCATTAGCCCTATTACCTCCATGCACTGAGCCACAGAAGGCTGAGGAATGACATGAAGAACTCGACAAGTGTTCGAAAGTTTTGACTTCCTGACCTCCGTCAGAAAGATTTTCATTTCTACCGAGTCTATTATTGTTCCCAGGAAGGGAACCCTTGTGAACGGGGACAGAGAACTTTTTTCTACGTTCACCTTCCACCCGTGAGACCTTAGAAAGGCCAGAACAATGTCCGTATGAGCCTTTGCTCTGTGAAAGGACGACGCTTGTATTAAGATGTCGTCTAGGTAAGGTGCTACTGCAATGCCCCTTGGTCTTAGTACCGCTAGAAGGGACCCTAGCACCTTTGTGAAAATTCTGGGAGCAGTGGCCAATCCAAAGGAAAAAGCCACAAACTGGTAATGCTTGTCCAGAAAGGCGAACCTCAGGAACTGATGGTGATCTTTGTGGATAGGAATATGCAGGTACGCATCCTTTAAATCCACGGTAGTCATATATTGACCCTCCTGGATCATTGGTAAGATTGTCCGAATGGTTTCCATTTTGAATGATGGAACTCTGAGGAATTTGTTTAGGATTTTTAAGTCCAGGATTGGCCTGAAAGTTCCTTCCTTTTTGGGAACTACAAACAGGTTTGAGTAAAAACCCAGTCCTTGTTCTGCAGTTGGAACTGGGTGTATCACTCCCATTTTTAGGAGGTCTTCTACGCAGCGTAAGAATGCCTGTCTCTTTGTCTGGTCTAAAGACAAGCGAGAAATGTGGAACCTTCCCCATGGAGGAAGGTCCTTGAATTCCAGAAGGTACCCCTGAGCAACAATTTCTAGCGCCCAGGGATCTGGAACATCTCTTGCCCAAGCCTGAGCAAATAGAGAAAGTCTGCCCCCTACTAGATCCGGTCCCGGATCGGGGGCTACCCTTTCATGCTGTCTTGGTAGCAGCAGCAGGCTTCTTGGCCTGTTTACCCTTGTTCCAGCCCTGCAAGGGTTTCCATGTTGGTTTGGGCTGGGAAGTGTTACCCTCTTGTACAGAACAAGGGCTATCTGAAGGCTCAGACATGTTTGACAGACTTAGACAGCACTATAATGCAAGAAAAAATACTTTTTGAAAAAACGTTACTGTGTCTTTAAATAATAAAAAGCACACACTTTTTTTACCAAAACATCCGATCTTAATGAATTTTTCACCACATTATCCTAATGCTTTGAAATGATTGCACACAATTTTTCAAATCAATTAACCCCTTATTGCCCAAACCGGAGCTAATAAAGCAGTCAACCGGTTGTAAACACTACAGCACAATGCCACAGCCTCTACTGTGGCTTTTACCTTCCTTAGGGATTATTTGAAGAAGAAATAAGCCTCTCTGAAGTCCTCTCTGAGGTCTCTGGACTCTACACGTGAAGCTGCATGAACTGTCTAGCAAAACAACTGCGCAACTGTGGCACAAAAATGAGGCCCCCTCCCTCTTCATTCCAGAGTGATGTGGCCTCTGAGATAGAATAGGTGTCTAATAAAGTGCCAGGCGAAATATAAGTCTAAAAACCCCAGATTCAATATGAAATCATGCTAATAAAGCAAATCGATTGAGCCCAAAAAAGTGTCCACCAGTATTTAAGCCCTTAATCTAAGCCATCCTTCTATACTGAGTCTGAGAAAATGGCTTACCTTCCCCCATGGGGATTCCTGTCAGTCTTCTAGCATTACTGGGTCTTGTTAGAAAAATGACTGATCATACCTGAAGCAGTTAAGCCTGCAAACTGTTCCCCCCAACTGAAGTTCTCCGGTATTCAACAGTCCTGCGTGGGAACAGCAATGGATTTTAGTTACTGGTGCTAAAATCATATTCCTCTCAGCAGAAATCTTCATCACTTTCTGCCTCAGAGTAAATAGTACAAACCGGCACTAATTTAAAATAACAAACTTTTGATTGAAGAAATAAAAACTACAAATCTAACACCACAGACTCTTTACCCTCCCGTGGAGATGCTACTTGTTAGAGCGGCAAAGAGAATGACTGGGGGGGGGCGGAGCCTGAGGGGAGCTATATGGACAGCTCTACTGTATGCTCTCTTTGCCACTTCCTGTAGGGATTGAGAATATCCCACAAGTAAGGATGAAGCCGTGGACCGGATACACCAATGTAAGAGAAATAATAAAGGTCCCTACCCTATTCTAAATTAAAAAGTGACCAGCTCTTTTACCAGCCCTTAAAAGGGCTTTTTGCGGGGCATGCCCCAAAGTAATCAGCTCTTTTGCCTGTAAAAATAAATACAACCCCCCCAACATTAAAACCCACCACCCACATACCCCTACTCTAACACAAACCCCCCTTAAATAAACCTAACACTACCCCCCTGAAGATCTCCCTACCTTGAGTCGTCTTCACCCAGCCGGGCCGAAGTCTTCATCCGATCCGGGCAGAAGAGGACATACAGACCGGCAGATATCTTCATCCAAGCGGCATCTTCTATCTTCATCCATCCGGAGCGGAGTCATCTTCTTCCAGCCGACGCAGATCCATCCTCTTCAACCAACACCTACTCGCCGAATGAAAGTTCCTTTAAATGACGCCATCCAAGATGGCGTCCCTCGAATTCCAATTGGCTGATTCTATCAGCCAATCGGAATTAAGGTAGGATCGGAACAGCCAATAGAATGCGAGCTCAATCTGATTGGATCAGCCAATCGGATTGAACTTGAATCTGATTGGCTGATTCAATCAGCCAATCAGATTTTTCCTACCTTAATTCAGATTGGCTGATAGAATCCTATCAGCCAATCGGAATTCGAGGGACGCCATCTTGGATGACGTCATTTAAAGGAACCTTCATTCGGCGAGTAGGCGTCGGTTGAAGAGGATGGATCCGCGTTGGCTGGAAGAAGATGGCTCCGCTCCAGATGGATGAAGATAGAAGATGCCGCTTGGATGAAGATATCTGCCGGTCCGGATGTCCTCTTCTGCCCTGATAGGATGAAGACTTCTGCCGGTCTGGATGTCCTCTTCTGCCCGGATCGGATGAAGACTTCGGCCCGGCTGGGTGAAGACGACTCAAGGTAGGGAGATCTTCAGGGGGGTAGTGTTAGGTTTATTTAAGGGGGGTTGGGGTTAGAGTAGGGGTATGTGGGTGGTGGGTTTTAATGTTGGGGGGGTTGTATTTTTTTTTACAGGCAAAAGAGCTGATTACTTTGGGGCATGCCCCGCAAAAAGCCCTTTTAAGGGCTGGTAAAAGAGCTGGTTACTTTTTAATTTAGAATAGGGTAGGGACCTTTATTATTTTGGGGGGCTTTTTTATTTTATTAGGGGGCTTAGAGTAGGTGTAATTAGCCTAATATTCTTGTAAAAAATTTTTTTTTGTAATTTAGTGTTTGTTTTTTTTGTAATTTAGTTTAGTTTATTTAATTGTATGTAATTGTAGGTAATTTATTTAATTAATTTAATGATAGTGTAGTGTTAGGTTTAATTGTAACTTAGGTTAGGATTTAATTTTGTAATTATTTAAACTAGGTAGCTATTAAATAGTTCTTAACTATTTAATAGCTATTGTACCTAGTTAAAATAAATACAAAGTTGCCTGTAAAATAAATATAAATTCTAAAATAGCTACAATATAATTATTTGTTATATTGTAGCTATATTAGGGATTATTTTACAGGTAAGTATTTAGTTTTTTTTTTTTTTTTTTTTTTTTTAATATTTTTTTTATTGAGGTAACATTAAACAGTGATACAGATACATTGTGTAGACACGTTACATCACATCTTACATATAGGCAGTATTACGTATTATAACAGTTAATGATGACATGACCATAAGTGATTACTTTAACCTCCCCTTTTTTTTTTTTTTTTTAATACAGAAAGAAAAAGAAAAGAAATATAGAAAGAAAAGGTTTATGGCCACTCGCCAAAGCGCAGAACCTGTATTAAATAGCTCGTTCACATTTTCGTCCTAGATTTGTATCCCATGTTTTACATCATATAGTATATTTGCTATGTATGTACTCTTCCCAAATAAAAAGCATCTCATGAAAGAAATCTTGTTTCATTATTTTCATATAATGGTATTCCTCCAGCTGTAAGGTTTTATGTATAGTGTCTACCCAAAGAGCTATAGAGGGGGTTAGTTCTTGCTTCCAATGTCGTGCAATTAATACTTTGGCACTGTTAGATATGACTTGGAATAAGGCTAGATGTGTGGCAGATAATTTTTTGGGTGGTTTATTTAAGAGCCACATTAAAGGGTCTAATGGAATGTTTGTTCCCAATATCTTTTCTGTATGGGTTACTACATCTCCCCAGAAGAGGGTGATTTTGCTGCAGCTCCACCAGATATGTCCCATGTTCCCTACCTCCTTCTTGCATCGCCAACATTGGTCAGATCTTTGTGGATATAAGGTCTTTAAACGTGCAGGAGTATAATACCAGCGATGCAGAATCTTAAAGTTAATTTCCAATATCTTGGCTGATGTAGAAGCTTTCATAGTTCTTTTAAATATTTTACATAAATCTCTAGGGGGTACATTGATTTTAAGTTCTTTTTCCCAACGTTTCATATATTGATATTCTGTGCCTATCGGGACCTGTTGTAGTATATTGTATATTATGGATAGGGTGTGTCTAATAGGGGATTTTGAGATGCATAATTTTTCAAAGTTTGTTGGAGAGCGTATCAAATTATTTTTCCCTGTATGACTTTGAAGAAATGAGTGAGCCTGCAAGTAGAAGTACCAGTTACGGAAAACATGTTGATTATTTTCTATGAGCTTCGATCTAGAGTGCATCGACCCAGCTTCAGTAAGAATATAAAAGGGTAAATTACTTTGCCTATCTAAAGGGTTTAGTTTACTCATTTCTAGACCCGGGAGGAATTCTGGATTTCCCAGAAGCGGTGTTAGAGGTGAAGGTTTAGATGAAAGTAATGGGTACACAACCATCAATCTATCCCACATTTTAAAAGTTTCTGTAATTATATAGTTATCCATTAACTTTGTCCTCCTTTCAGAGTGCTCCAGCCAACACAAAGAGCCTAAGTGATGATGGCGGCCTATTTGGTGTTCTATCTTTACCCATATCTTGTCCTTATAATTAGTGTGCCAATCTACTATTCTTTGAAGGAATATCGCCTGTCTATACTTTACCAAGTCTGGGACACCCAGTCCCCCCGATGTTTTGGGAAGGCACATTAAAGTTTTATTAATTCGGGGATGCTTTCTATCCCAGATATAATCGTTAATAATTTTTTGTAGGGAAGGTATATAAGATGGGGGGAGAGGAATCGGAACAGTTTGAAAAAGGTACAACATTCTAGGTAGAATGTTCATAGTTATGGTCCCCATTCTCCCCAACCAATTAAGGCGTTTAGATCTCCAAGAGCTTAAATCAGCTATTATATTCTTCTTGAGTGTATCATAATTAAAAGTAATTAAGTCTGGGTGATGTCGTGTCAGCGATATCCCTAAATATTTAATAGCATTGGTTTGCCATTTAAATGGACAAATTTTTAGTGTTTGTTGAAGCTCTGTCTGACTTAAGTTAAGGTTCATAAGTAAGTATTTAGTTTTAAATAGGAATACTTTAGTTAATAAGATTTAATTTATTTAGTAAGATTAAAATTATATTTAACTTAGGGGGGTGTTAGAGTTAGACTTAGCTTTAGGGGTTAATACATTTATTATAGTAGCGGCGAGGTCACCGGTAGGCAGATTAGGGGTTAATACTTGAAGTTAGGTGGCGGCGACGTGGGGGCAGATTAGGGGTTAATACTATTTATTATAGGGTTTGCGAGGCGGGAGTGCGGCGGTTTAGGGGTTAATACATTTATTATAGTAGAGGCGAGGTCCGGTCGGCAGATTAGGGGTTAATAAGTGTAGTTAGGTAGCGGCGATGTTAGGGGCAGCAGATTAGGGGTTCATAGGGATAATGTAGGTGGCGGCGATGTGCGGTCGGCAGATTAGGGGTTAAAAATATTTATTAGAGTGGCGGCGATGTGGGGGGACCTCGGTTTAGGGGTACATAGGTAGTTTATGGGTGTTAGTGTACTTTAGAGCACTGTAGTTAAGAGGTTTATATACCGGCGTTAGCCCATAAAGCTCTTAACTACAGCATTTCCATGGGCGTTAGGAGTCTTGTCGGTAGAGGCTCTACCGCTCACTTCAGCCAAGACTCTAAATACCAGCGTTAGGAAGATCCCATTGAAAAGATAGGATACGCAATTGGCGTAAGGGGATCTGCGGTATGGAAAAGTCACGGCTTGAAAGTGAGCGTTAGACCCTTTCCTGCCTGACTCTAAATACCAGCGGGCGGCCAAAAGCAGCGTTAGGACCCCTTAACGCTGCTTTTGACGGCTAACGCAGAACTCTAAATCTAGGCATAAGTTTTTGATTTTTAAACAGATTACCATAACTGAGGTAGCTATGATAGCACAATAACACTTTCAGGTAAACACTTAAGAGTCTGCACTATAACATACTTTAGTAGCACATTAAGGGTGACAGAGCGAGGTGCACTCTGCATATTAGTGACATGGTTGTTAACTGTAACAGTACAGTATACATCTTTAAGGAGCAATTTGGGCATATATTTTTCCGCTAAACCGGAAGTGACATCAGGTACTTGCCACTGGCAGCATATAGAGAATCATAGTGAGACCATCAGCCAATATAAAACATTACTGTACCGCAAATTAAAGTACATGCGCTGTACTAACATAGCCTAACATAAATTGCACACGAAACCCTCTGATGAGGATACAACAGAAATAGTCACAAGAGGGGATTCTAGCGGACTGACAGATGAGGAAACACCAGTAATCATACCAAAGACAAACAGTACTGCAAGGATTGACCCTATCATTACTAGGAATTCACAGAGGCTGATTAGTGCAGAGAGAAATAGCACATACCAGCTATTAGATAATAGAAGATTAGAATTCATGAGTGATAACGAAGGGGATATCAGACCTCTAAACCACCCAGTTAAACCTTGTATTAAAACTAATGAGAAGCAGGTTTTTCAGATGGACATCAAGGAAAGAGAGGGAGGAGAAGAAAGAGGAAGATGCGCAAGAGGAAGACAGGGATACAGGAGAGCAAGAGGGGGTCGCAACAAATACAGGATATGAAAATTATTAATCTGACACAATGATTTCCCCAGAAGAGGAACCGGTATTAAGCTTAGGTCTAGGATTTGTACCCACATGCAATTTCGACTTGATTAAAACAATAGTCGATGTAAATAGGCTAGTTAGAGACTTAACCCTAAAAAAGTTTTTCTGGAACAAGAGTCAGAATGAGGGTACGGCTGTCAGTAATACACAATCAGTCAACCAAACAGATCACAGTGATATATGTAACCCCTCGGACCTTATAGATTTTGCAGATACTTGTGACTATCTCTCACTACATGACCTTCTCTCCGAATCTCTTACCTATGATACCTCTCATAATACAAAAGGTGCACATGGGGGTTTTAAACCACGCTCAGTATTTTATCACACCAGGGAGCGTGGACCTTTTTTAGAAGCTTTCCACCGCAGAATAGAGGAAGATCTCATTAATCTAGCAAAAAATCTTAAACATGTTTTCCCTAATTTGACTACACTACAACAACAGCCTCTCACACAGTTAAAAAACAAAAAGGATATTATCTTTAAGAACTCTGATAAGGGGGGCAGTATTGTTATTATGAGCAAATGTGATTACATAGTAGAGGCAAGGAGGCAGCTTTATGATGTTAATGTTTACAGTAAATTAAGGGGGAACCCGGTTGATGTATACCAGAATCAACTGTGGGACCTTCTAGAGACGATGGCATGCAGGAGGGTATCATTGATCAGGATACCAGAGACTTCCTTTTTGTGGCAAGGCCTGTTATTTAAATCTTCCACCACCTCCCAAAGGTACATAAATCCTTGGAGGAGGTGCGTGAAGACCTATTATATCAGGCATAGGATCACTATTTGAAAAATTGTCTGGCTGGGTTGAGACCCTTCTGCAGCCTTTCGTCTATCCGTTATCCTCTTTTATTAGAGACACAAAACACCTTTTACAGACATTAGATCAAGTGCCTTGGGATGCCAATTGCTCATGGCTTACTATAGATGTTGTTGGGCTGTATTCTGCCATCCCCCATTCATGTGGTCTTTGAATTTGGTGGGGAGTTCTTTCTGCAGAGGCGTGGGACCGCTATGGGGGCAAAATTTGCCCCGGCATATGCCAACCTATTTATGGGTTGGTGGGAGCGGTCCCATGTCTATGCAGAAAGAAACCCGTACAGAAAGTGCATCAAAGTATATAAAAGATACATAGATGACTTGTTGTTGATATGGACATGCACACAAATAGAAGCACAAGAATTTGTTCAATTCCTGAATGATAATAGAGTTAATTTGGAAATTACATTTCATCAGACTGAAATTCTCTACTTAGACATTACACTGATGGGCGATGTACTCAGTGGTCATATCAATACAACCTTGTACCGTAAACAGATTGCTTTGAATGCTTTTTTTGCATGCCTGGAGTAACCATCCACCTTACACCGGCTTTGGTATAGCCAAAGGGCAGTTTATCTGTATTAAACGGAACTGCTCGAGTAGCTCAGATTTTGAAAGAGAAAGTATCACACTTGAAAATCAATTGAGAGAGGCTATAAAAACAAAGTGATTAACAGAGCGTATTTAGAAGTAAGTAGAATGTCAAGAGAGGACATGATACGTAGTACATGTCATAGAGAAGACACTATGAAGTTTGGTGAAGAGAAACCCACCTTTATAACTACTTACAGTCCACAGTTTAGGACTATTTGTGATATAGTTAATAAACATCTCCCAATTCTGTCAGCTGAAGATAGTCTGAAGAACTATACTTCACAGGGTTGCAATTTTGTTGCGAAAAGAGGATGTACATTAGGAAATATACTCTCACCTAGCATGTTTAAAGTAGATCATACAACTGAAAGTAGCTGGCTTCAGGCGAAAGGACATTATAAATGTCACTATAGCTAATGCATAGCATGCAGTTTCGCTAGGACTACACGTACTTTTCAGTCCAAAGTGACCCAGAAAATGTATATTCTTGATCTGACGAACTGTAGAACTACTCACATAGTGTACCTTGTAGAATGTTCTCAGTGTGACAAGCAATATGTCGGGTGCTCAACGAGAGCACGCATGAGAATCAGAGAACACTTGAAGAATATTGAACATAATAATGAGTGCTCTGGCTTAACCCAGCACTTTATACAGGTACATAATCAGGATGTGAGCAGCCTCAAGTGGCAGATCATTAATATATATCAGACCATCATCTAGGGGTGCTGATAGGGCACAAAGACTATTGTACAGAGAGGCATACTGGATTTTCCAGCTGAAAACTCGCAGACCAGCAGGGTTAAACATAGATTACGATGTCATAAATGTGCGAGTACTACTATAGCCTCTTTACTTGACATAATAGACTAAGCCTGAACTGATGACAAGAATGATTTGTGGTATATAGGATTGACTTGCTCAAATATCACCTGCCATATACATATAAACATTTATCATAGTTTGATTATTCTAACAATTTTATGGTAGGAAGATGAACAAGTGTCAAGTCTATCCTACCACATGATAGGTACTTAGTGGGGAACTTTTTGGTCACACTATATACAATGATGAATAAAGTCAACAACTATTATATTTTGTATGGATTAGTTTTGATAATATAGATACACTCTATTGATATAGCTGACTATAATATACCCAAAACAAAGAGTTTTTTGTGGACTTCTTTTTATAAAGAGTTCTCTCATAGTTTTTAATCTGTTTCATCATATATGGAGAGTTTACGTGTATTGTATCCTTAGCTGCTGACTCAAGTGACAAACAGCTTATGCCAATATTAATAAGGGAATATACTCTACTATTACTTTAAATAATATCCAATGATGTGTACACTGTTTGATGTCACTATGTAGATTGGTTTAATACCACAGTTGCGTATGTCTTTCTTTCAGTATATGTTGGTGTGGTGCCTTTAACAGTCACAGCAGGATGGAGTTAGCTAATCAGTCAGGCTATTTAAGCACTGACTGATGGATAACAGCTATGTCTATGAGTAAGGCTTGATCACAGCCGAAACGCGTAAGACACTTGCCCTGGTGTGACAACCTTGCTTTGGTTTTAACCATTTTATGCTTGTAACCTGCACAAATAAAAGGATTTATTTCATTTAACCGCCTGGAGGTTTGCCGGAGTTTGTTCGCTTGTTGGTGTTTGCTAACATAAATTGCAGTATTTCGTAAAACCGGAAGTGACATCACTTCCGGTACGCATACTTGCGTTCCAACTACGAGGAATAAAGCCCCTATTAAGGTGTAGTAGAATACACAGAAGGGAATTATTAGCCCCATCAACTTTTGTGGATATACCAGAATAGGTATTAAATAAGAATAAAGGTTTGATTATTCTTTTAATTTACATTGAAGGACTTAGAGAAACAGGAAGTTATCACACTTCCGGTTTCAGCGGAACACATGGCGTGCGTTCCACTGCGCAACATAGGAACTGAACTGAAGCACACAGGTGATTGGTATTTGTTTGTAATTAGTTGTGAAACACTATTTAAGATTGTGATGTGACACTTTGTTTGTATTCTGATGAAGGGGTCTGTGTGAACCCCCGAAACATCAATACATTTTTCTTGTTGACTCACTATAAAGAAGACCTGAGGGTGCATTTGTTTGCTACAGTATTCATTTAATTTTTGCACCCAGGCTGATGACCCAGGAGGGTGGATTCACTTCTAGGAGTGTGTTATTATAATATATATATATATATATATATATATATATATATATATATATATATATATATATATATATATATATATATATATATATATATATATATAATATATAATATATATTACACACAGAGAAAGTCCAGCACTCACTCACAAGCTCTCAGCTAAGATTTAAAAGCAAAAATGGAAAGGTTAGTTACCACATCTGGCCAAATGGGACAAGCCCAGGTACCACATCAAGGTCCTTTTCAATATCTGGGACCCTAAAACAGCCACACAATGCAAGCTCTCAAATCCAAACAAACTGGGAACAAGGGAAGGGTGCACAGGCTTATGTAATCACCCTAGACATATACAAAACACATAAGGGGACTGCACTCTCATACCGGACCGGGTACACATCCCATGACCCTGCAACATGCTCAGCCCTGGGTGCTCACGGGCACTCACAGATAGCTGTGCTGTTCCCAGAGTCACAGGCAGTTAACCCCAGACAGGTCTGGGTGCAAGAACCATAGGGAAAATTACAAAACAAATTAATACAACACACAGAGAAAGTCCAGCACTCACTTACAAGCTCTCAGCTAAGATTTAAAAGCAAAAATGGAAAGGTTAGTTACCGCATCTGGCCAAATGGGAAAAGCCCAGGTACCACATCAAGGTCCTTTCCAATACCTGGGACCCTAAAACAGCCAGGATGGATGAAGATAGAAGATGCCGTCTGGGTGAAGACTTCTGTAGGCTTGGAGGAAGACTTCGGCCGCTTGGATGAAGACTTTTGCCGGCTTCTTGGAGGATGGATGCCGGATCTTCAAAACTGTAAGTGAATCTTCAGGGGTTAGTGTTAGGATTTTTTAAGGGTTTATTGGGTGGGTTTTAGTTTTAGATTAGGGTTTGGGCTGCAATAGAGCTAAATGCCCTTTTAAGGGCAATGCCCATCCAAATGCCTTTTTCAGGGCAATGGGGAGCTTAGCTTTCTTTAGTTAGGTTTTTTATTTGGGGGGTTGGTTATGTTGGTGGTGGGTTTTACTGTTAGGGGGTTGTTTGTATTTTTTATTTACAGGTAAAAGAGCTGATCTCTTTGGAGCAATGCCCTGCAAAAGGCCCTTTTAAGGGCTATTTGTAGTTTATTGTAGGTTAGGTTTTTTTTATTTTGGGGGGCTTTTATATTTTCAAAGGGCCCTTAGATTAGGTGTAATTAGTCTAAAGCTTTGATAATTTCTTTTTTATTTTTTGTAACTTAGTGTTTATTTTTTTGTGTAACTTAGTGTTTGTTATTTTTTGTAACTTATTTGAGTAGGGTTAGGTGTTTAAATATATAATAGTTATTTTAATTTGTAGTTTATTATTTTTTTTAAATTTTTATTTATTCATTTTTATTATCATTATTTAGCAGCATGGTACAAAAGGATGTCATTGTTGATACAAAAGTTTAAACAGAAACAAAAGAGGGAGAAACCATCAGTCTCCAAAAGAAAGGAGAACGAACTCCCGTATAGTAAAAACATAATTTATGCTTACCTGATAAATTTATTTATCTTGTAGTGTATTCAGTCCACGGATCATCCATTACTTATGGGATATATTCCCTTCCCAACAGGAAGTTGCAAGAGGATCACCCAAAGCAGAGCTGCTATATAGCTCCTCCCCTCCACGTCATATCCAGTCATTCGACCGAAACAAGACAAGAAAGGAGAAACCATAGGGAGCAGTGGTGACTGGAGTTTTAATTAAAATTTAGATCTGCCTTAAAAAAGACAGGGCGGGCCGTGGACTGAATACACTACAAGAGAAATAAATTTATCAGGTAAGCATAAATTATGTTTTCTCTTGTTAAGTGTATTGAGTCCACGGATCATCCATTACTTATGGGATACCCATACCAAAGCTAAAGTACACTTATGATGGGAGGGACAAGGCAGGAACTTAAACTGAAGGAACCACTGCCTGTAGAACCTTTCTCCCAAAAACAGCCTCCGAAGAAGCAAAAGTGTCAAATTTGTAAAATTTTGAAAAAGTGTGAAGCGAAGACCAAGTTGCAGCCTTGCAAATCTGTTCAACAGAGGCCTCATTCTTAAAGGCCCAGGTGGAAGCCACAGCTCTAGTGGAATGAGCTGTAATTCTTTCAGGGGGCTGCTGTCCAGCAGTCTCATAGGCTAAACGTATTATGCTACGAAGCCAAAAGGAGAGAGAGGTTGCCGAAGCTTTTTGACCTCTCCTCTGTCCAGAGTACACGACAAACAGGGAAGAAGTTTGACGAAAATCTTTAGTTGCCTGTAAATAGAACTTCAGGGCACGGACTACGTCCAGATTATGCAAAAGTCGTTCCTTCTTTGAAGAAGGATTAGGACATAATGATGGAACAACAATCTCCTGATTGATATTCCTGTTAGAAACTACCTTAGGTAAAAACCCAGGTTTAGTACGCAGAACTACCTTGTCTGAATGGAAAATCAGATAAGGAGAATCACAATGTAAGGCAGATAACTCAGAGACTCTTCGAGCCGAGGAAATAGCCATCAAAAACAGAACTTTCCAAGATAAAAGCTTAAATATCAATGGAATGAAGGGGTTCAAACGGAACCCCTTGAAGAACTTTAAGAACCAAGTTTAAGCTCCACGGAGGAGCAACAGTCTTAAACACAGGATTAATCCTAGCCAAAGCCTGACAAAAAGCCTGGACGTCTGGAACTTCTGCCAGACGTTTGTGTAAGAGAATAGACAGAGCAGAAATCTGTCCCTTTAACGAACTAGCAGATAAGCCCTTTTCTAAACCCTCTTGTAGAAAGGACAATATCCTAGGAATCCTAACCTTACTCCATGAGTAACTCTTGGATTCGCACCAATATAAATATTTACGCCATATCTTATGGTAAATTTTTCTGGTAACAGGCTTCCGAGCCTGTATTAAGGTATCAATAACTGACTCAGAGAAGCCACGCTTTGATAGGATCAAGCGTTCAATCTCCATGCAGTCAGCCTCAGAGAAATTAGATTTGGATGGTTGAAAGGACCTTGTATTAGAAGGTCCTGCCTCAGAGGCAGAGACCATGGTGGACAGGACGACATGTCCACTAGGTCTGCATACCAGGTCCTGCGTGGCCACGCAGGCGCTATCAGAATCATTGATGCTCTCTCCTGTTTGATCTTGGCAATCAGTCGAGGTAGCAGCGGAAATGGTGGAAATACATAAGCCATGTTGAAAACCCAAGGGGCTGCCAGAGCATCTATCAGCGCCGCTCCCGGGTCCCTGGACCTGGATCCGTAACAAGGAAGCTTGGCGTTCTGGCGAGACGCCATGAGATCCAGTTCTGGTTTGCCCCAACGATGAATCAGTTGAGCGAAGACCTCCGGATGAAGTTCCCACTCCCCCGGATGAAAAGACTGGCGACTTAGAAAGTCCGCCTCCCAGTTCTCCACGCCTGGGATGTAGATCGCTGACAGGTGGCAAGAGTGAGACTCTGCCCAGCAAATTATCTTTGAGACTTCTAACATCGCTAGGGAACTCCTGGTTCCCCCTTGATGGTTCATGTAAGCCACAGTCGTGACGTTGTCCGACTGAAATCTGATGAACCTCAGTGTTGCTAACTGAGGCCAAGCTAGAAGAGCATTGAATATTGCTCTCAACTCCAGAATATTTATTGGGAGGAGTTTCTCCTCCTGAGTCCATAATCTCCGAGCCTTCAGGGAGTTCCAGACTGCGCCCCAACCTAGAAGGCTGGCATCTGTTGTTACAATCGTCCAATCTGGCCTGCAAAAGGTCATCCCCTTGGACAGATGGACCCGAGAAAGCCACCAGAGAAGAGAATCTCTGGTCTCTTGATCCAGATTTAGTAGAGGGGACAAATCTGAGTAATCCCCATTCCACTGACTTAGCATGCATAATTGCAGCGGTCTGAGATGCAGGCGCGCAAATGGTACTATGTCCATTGCCGCTACCATTAAGCCGATTACTTCCATGCACTGAGCTACTGACGGGCGTGGAATGGAATGAAGGACACGGCAAGCATTCAGAAGCTTTGATAACCTGGACTCCGTCAGGTAAATCTTCATCTCTATAGAATCTATAAGAGTCCCCAGGAAGGGAATTCTTGTGAGTGGTAATAGAGAACTCTTTTCCACGTTCACCTTCCACCCATGCGACCTCAGAAATGCCAGAACTATCTCTGTATGAGACTTGGCAATTTGAAAACTTGACGCTTGTATCAGAATGTCGTCTAGGTACGGAGCCACCGCTATGCCTCGCGGTCTTAGCACCGCCAGAAGTGAGCCCAGAACCTTTGTAAAAATTCTCGGGGCCGTAGCTAACCCGAAGGGAAGAGCTACAAACTGGTAATGCCTGTCTAGAAAGGCAAACCTTAGGTACCGATAATGATCTTTGTGAATCGGTATGTGAAGGTAGGCATCCTTTAAGTTCACTGTGGTCATGTATTGACCCTCTTGGATCATGGGTAGGATGGTTCGAATAGTTTCCATTTTGAATGATGGAACTCTTAGGAATTTGTTTAAGATTTTTAGGTCCAAGATTGGTCTGAAGGTTCCCTCTTTCTTGGTAACCACAAACAGATTTGAGTAAAAACCTTGCCCTTGTTCCGTCCGCGGAACTGGGTGGATCACCCCCATTACTAAGAGGTCTTGTACACAGCGTAGAAATGCCTCTTTCTTTATTTGGTTTGCTGATAACCTTGAAAGATGAAATCTCCCTTGTGGAGGAGAAGCTTTGAAGTCCAGAAGATATCCCTGAGATATGATCTCCAACGCCCAGGGATCCTGGACATCTCTTGCCCAAGCCTGGGCGAAGAGAGAAAGTCTGCCCCCCACTAGATCCGTTTCCGGATAGGGGGCCCTCTCTTCATGCTGTCTTAGGGGCAGAAGTAGGTTTTCTGGCCTGCTTGCCCTTGTTCCAGGACTGGTTAGCTTTCCAGCCCTGTCTGTAATGAGCAACAGTTCCTTCCTGTTTTGGAGCGGAGGAAGTTGATGCTGCTCCTGCCTTGAAGTTACGAAAGGCACGAAAATTAGACTGTTTGGCCTTTGATTTGGCCCTGTCCTGAGGAAGAGTATGACCCTTACCTCCAGTAATGTCAGCAATAATTTCTTTCAAGCCGGGCCCGAATAAGGTCTGCCCTTTGAAAGGAATATTAAGCAATTTAGATTTAGAAGTCACGTCAGCTGACCAGGATTTAAGCCATAGCGCTCTGCGCGCCTGGATGGCGAATCCGGAGTTCTTAGCCGTTAGTTTGGTTAAATGTACAACGGCATCAGAAACAAATGCGTTAGCTAGCTTAAGTGCTTTAAGCTTGTCCATAATCTCATCCAATGGAGCTGTGCGAATGGCCTCTTCCAGAGACTCAAACCAGAATGCCGCAGCAGCAGTGACAGGCGCAATGCATGCAAGGGGCTGTAAGATAAAACCTTGTTGAACAAACATTTTCTTAAGGTAACCTTCTAATTTTTTATCCATTGGATCCGAAAAAGCACAACTATCCTCCACCGGGATAGTGGTACGTTTAGCTAAAGTAGAAACTGCTCCCTCCACCCTAGGGACCGTCTGCCATAGGTCCCGTGTAGTGGCGTCTATTGGAAACATTTTCCTAAATATAGGAGGTGGGGAAAAGGGCACACCGGGTCTATCCCACTCCTTGCTAATAATTTCTGTAAGCCTTTTAGGTATAGGAAAAACGTCAGTACACACCGACATCGCATACTATCTATCCAGCCTACATAATTTCTCTGGAATTGCAACTGTGTTACAGTCATTCAGAGCCGCTAAAACCTCCCCTAGCAATACACGGAGGTTCTCAAGCTTAAATTTAAAATTAGAGATCTCTGAATCTGGTTTCCCTGGATCAGATCCGTCACCCACAGAATGAAGCTCTCCATCCTCATGTTCTGCAAATTGTGACGCAGTATCGGACATGGCTCTCACATCATCAGCGCGCTCTGTCCTTAACCCAGAGCTATCGCGCTTGCCTCTTAATTCTGGCAATTTAGATAATACCTCTGTCATAACAGCAGCCATGTCTTGCAAAGTGATTTGTAAGGGCCTCTCTGATGTACTTGGCGCCACAATATCACGTGCCTCCTGAGCGGGAGGCGAAGGTACTGACACGTGAGGAGAGTTAGTCGACATAACTTCCCCCTCGTTGTCTGGTGATAATTTCTTTACAGATAAAGACTGACTTTTATTTAAAGTGACATCAATACATTTAGTACACATATTTCTATGGGGCTCCACATTGGCCTTCAAACATAGTGAACAAACAGATTCATCTGTGTCAGACATGTTTAAACAGACTAGCAATGAGACTAGCAAGCTTGGAAAATCCTTTCAAATAAGTTTACAAGCAATATAAAAAACGCTACTGCGCCTTTAAGAAGCACAAAAAAACTGTCACAGTTGAAATAACAATGAACCAAATCAGTTATAGCAACCAAATTTTCACAGTAAATTTATTAAGTTAGCAAAGTATTGCACCCACTAGCAAATGGATGATTAACCCCTTAATACCCAAAACGGATAATCAATTTAACAATTAACGTTTTTATCACAGTCAAACACACTGTCACAGGTCTGCTGTGACTGATTACCTCCCTCAAAATGAATTTTGAAGACCCCTGAGCTCTCTAGAGACGTCCTGGATCAAGGAGGAAGAAGGTGGAAGACTGTGACTGAATTTTTACTGCGCAAAAAAGCGCTAAAATAGGCCCCTCCCACTCATATTACAACAGTGGGAAAACTCAGTTAACCTTTTCTATGCAGAAATATACGTCAGCCATGTGGAAAAAATCATGCCCCAAAAGATTTATCACCAAAGTACCTCACATAAATGAATAACATGCCAGTAAACGTTTTAAACATACATTTTAAAAGTTATGTAGTGTTATCAATAAGCCTGCTACCAGTCGGCTCATATATTACTTCAGTATTAACAGCATTTTCTTAGTCAAATTCCATTCCTTAGAAAATTACTTTACTGCACATACATTCATCAGCCTGATACCAGTCACTACTACTGCATTTAAGGCTGTACTTACATTACATCGGTATCAGCAGTATTTTCTAGTCAATTCCATTCCTTAGAAAAAATATTTTACTGCACATACCTCATCTGCAGGGAACCCCGCATGCTATTCCCTTTCTGAAGTTACCCCACTCCTCAGAATGTGCGAGAACAGCCAGTGGATCTTAGTTACTTCTGCTAAGATCATAGAAAACGCAGGCAGATTCTTCTTCTAAATACTGCCTGAGAGAAAAACAGCACACTCCGGTGCCATTTAAAAATAACAAACTTTTGATTGAAGAAATAATTAAGTATAAAAACTCCACACTCCTCTCACACCTTCCTACTATGTTGAGAGTTGCAAGAGAATGACTGGGTATGACGTGGAGGGGAGGAGCTATATAGCAGCTCTGCTTTGGGTGATCCTCTTGCAACTTCCTGTTGGGAAGGGAATATATCCCATAAGTAATGGATGATCCGTGGACTGAATACACTTAACAAGAGAAATGAAATAGTAGAGCTAGACTGTCCGTGATAAGTCCATTTGAAAACAGTAGCCCCACTCCATATAAATGCATGGTGATTGACAATGACACCAATGTACAAAACATAACTCAAACAACAACAAAACTATGCCGAAATTTCTTAATTTAAGTTCACTTTGTATATATTCTACACATCAAGTGGTATCCCTCGACTTTGTATTTAACTATCAACCTTTGAGAGAAGTGCTAAGCTAAAGAGGTCATTATTAGAGTATCAGGCAGGGGTGGGACCACGTCAGCCATACCCCTCTAAGATAACACTAGGCCTGTCATTCCTACTAGGTCACTCCTGTAACTTGTGTAAAGCTCCCCCCTTCTATCCTCAGATCATTTTGGATTTCATCCCAGATGAATTTTAAATCATGGACGAATTCTAACCTATTCGATTTAAAGAAATCGTATTCTTCCATTCTCAAGGTATCTGTCATGTGAGACTGCCAGTCCTTTAGGGTCGGGCAGATTTGAGATTTCCAGAGCCTAGCAACTAAGGATCTAGCAGAATTCAATGCCAACTGAATTAGTCGCGTTCTTAATTTTCATTTAGGTAACAGGTTCAGTAGGGCCGTTGTCGGTTCTAGCTGATAAGAATCCCCCCGCCCCATTATGACTTGTAGGATATTCTGTATGCCCTCCCAAAAAGGTGACAATTTAGGACATGCCCACTATATGTGTGTCATCGTCCCCCTTTCCCCACAACCCCTCCAACAAAGGTCCGACGAGGCAGGGAAAATGCATTTAAGTCTGGTAGGTGTCAAGTACCACCTAGTCAGGAGTTTGTAATTTGTCTCTAAAAATCTAGCTGAGGATGAAAATTTTCTTGTGTTATTAAAAATTTTAACCCACTCTGCTTCTGTAATGGTCTTATTCAATTCCCTATGCCAGCGTTCTATATAATCAGGAAGTTTCGAGCTATGTGCATTAACTAGGAGTCTCTTAGCCCACGATAAGGTGTGGTGTGCTGAACTTGTCATAGCGCATGTCTGTTCGAAGGGTGTGAGATTTCTTGTAAGTGACTGTTTGAGAGGGTGGGTATGGAGAAAATGGTGAACTTGGTTATATTATAGCCACCTAACAAAAACTCCACCTAGGATGTCTGTAAGGTCTGACCTGTTTTTGAGTTTGCCCTCACTGAGTAAATTAAATAGGGGAACCGTGTAACCCATCTCCCAATTATTCAGGTTATTCCTGTCATACATTACCCCCCCAATAGCTCAGCATTCGGGGAAATTGGGGACATGGGTGATCTGAGTGTTGATATTCCTGGGAATCTCTTTATCAAAGTGTCCCATAATTCGATCACATGATGTAAAAGCGGGTATGCCTTCAACCATGGGTGTCGATTATTTTAATTTGTAGTTTTATGTAATTTTAGTATAAAAGTTAGGTTAGCTTAATTTTTATTTTAATATAGTTTAATGTAATTTTAGTTTAAAAGTTAGGTTGGATTAATTATTAATTTAATAAAGTTTAATGTAATTTTATTATAATAGTTAGGGTAGGTTAATTATTAATTTAATATAGTTTAATGTCATTTTATTATAATAGTTAGAATAGGTTAATTATTAGTTTAATATAGTTTTAATTTAAATCTAAAGGTAAGTTTTAATTTATTATAAGATAGGGATGAGCTAATATTTAATATACAGTTAGCGGGTTGCTAGGTTTAGGGGTTAATAGGTTAATTTAGTTTATGGCGATGTTGGGGGCTGGCGGTTTAGGGGTTAATACATTTATTTAGTTGCGGTGGGCTCAGGAAGCGGCTGGATAGGGGTTAATAACATTATGTAGGTGGCGGCGGTGTAGGGTGCCGCAGATTGGGGTTAAAAAGTATAATGTAGGTGGCGGGCGGCAGATTAGGGGTTAATAAGTATAATGTAGGTGGCGGCAGATTAGGGGTTAATAAGTATAATGTAGGTGGCGGTGGTGTCAGGGCGGCAGATTAGGGGTAATAAGTATAATGTAGGTGGCAGGGGTGTAGGGGGCAGCAGATTAGGGGTTAATAAGTATAATGTAGGTGGTGGCGGTGTAGGGGCACCAGATTAGGGGTTAATAAGTATAATGTAGGTGGCGGCGGTGTCGGGGAGGCAGATTAGGGGGTGTTTAGACTCGGAGTACATGTTAGGGTGTTAGGTGTAAACGTTACTTTATTCTCCCATAGGAATCAATGGGATATCGGGCAGCAGCGAACATAAGCTTTCGCTGCTTTCAGACTCCCATTGATTCCTATGGCATCCGCCGCCTCCAGGGCGACGGATTGAAAACCAGGTATGCTGGGCCGGAATAGTGGCGAGCGTACCTGCTAGGAATTTGTTAACTAGCAAAAGTAGTCAGATAGTGCCGAATTTGCATTCGGAACATCTGTAGTGACGTAAGCATCGATCTGTGTCGGACTGAGACCGGCGGATCGTGTTTTATGTCACAAAATTCTACTTTTGCCGGTCTGTAGCCTTTGATAAATAAGGCAAATCAAGCTCTCTACAATTACGCTGCGGAATTCCAGCGTATTTGCGGTTGACGGCTTGATAAATAGAGGCCTTAGTATCCTCAGACAACGTATCAAAACAATATGCCGTCGCACTAGTGACGGTAGCAAAGTACACAGCTGGTTGCCATTGGCAACCAGCTGTGGACTTTGCTACCGTCACTAGTGCGACAGCATATTGTTTTGATACCTCCCTTTTCTAATTTTTGTCCATAAGATCTTTGAAAAACCCAACTTTCCTCTAAGGGTATAGTAGTTCTCCCCAGAGAAGCCATCTTCTAATTCTCTCTCAGCCCCAGTGCCTGCTAATAATATGCTGTCACAGGATCCCCTATTATACATATATAGGAGATATGTGTCCCAGTAAAGTGCTACACTTCCTCTGTCTTGAATTTTCCTTTCTTCAGACCCAGAAAAAAAGTTAGCACTTACCTTTAAAATCTGCCCGACAGCAAGGCAGCTCAGCAGGTTTAAGAGGTCCTCTCCCTCCCATAGCCCTGTGGATAAAGATAAAGCCTGAGTCAACTTACTTAGGCTATCAGGATAAGGGCAGCATCAATGTATGGGAGGCACAGTGAGAATTGTGTCCCACAAGTTCCCATTGCTCTAAAGCCACCATTGCTCTACTGAAGAGACTGATTTGGACTACGGCTACACTCTAGAACAAAGCAGCACAATCTTGCACTACTTTTAAATAATAAACTCTTTATTGAAGAATCTATACTAGAACCTCACTTTACCTCTTCCTATCACTAACGTAGGCAAAGATAATGACTGGAATGGGAGGGAAGTGAGGAGCTATTTAACAGCTCTGCTGTGGTGCTCTTTGCCTCCTCCTGCTGACCAGGAGGTGAATATATCATTAGTAATTAAGATGATCCGTGGACTCATTGTGTCTTAAAAAAGAAACAGCTTCTATAAGCTAAAGCATGTATTTAGTGTGACCTCCCCTTACACTAGAGCAATAGTAGGAACCTGGTTCTCATAAACCTAAATGGAATGGAACCCTTATCTATTTAATGTCAAAATGACTGCTGTGAAAAAGGTCTATTACACCAGATTTGTGCAAGACATGCTTAAGTATTACTTACATGTGGTATGAGTTTAATTAATTGGAAGCTTGTGGTGGAAGACAACCTTTCAAGCACATCATTCCATTCCAAAGATCACAGAATTTGACAGACATAAAATCATACTTTTTTCATCAGCATGGCCACTCTCAAAGGGAAATCAGCAAACAAACTGGATACTCAAGATTTTTACTAACCAGTCCAGATGATATACGTGATATAAAAGGTACTGTTGTCATAAATTTGAGTTTTAAAGTTGTGATTTATAGCCAACTGTTGCACCACACAAAAGAGTTGAAGCTAACATTTTGAAGGGAGACGTCCCTTAACTTGTGCTTGTATTGTTTTATGTGAATATATATGTTTCTTTTACAAATATTTGGAGGTATTATATTGGGTCTTTAATTTGGCTAAAA
Organism: Bombina bombina; assembly: GCF_027579735.1. Classification (NCBI taxonomy): domain Eukaryota; kingdom Metazoa; phylum Chordata; class Amphibia; order Anura; family Bombinatoridae; genus Bombina; species Bombina bombina. The sequence continues at coordinate 502,065,618 of NC_069501.1, read as the reverse complement.
CAGAAAAGAAAGTAATGGGATAGCGCTATGGATAGCCGAGAGTTAAAAAAGGGGGGCAAAATAAATGTTAGAATATAAAATATTAGAATTTAAAATATATTGGAATAGGTGTGCGCTATATAAAACAGTAATAATAAATCTATTGAAGAAAATCGCAATAAATATTGATATATTTTGAAGAATATGATGTTTACTGAGTAATATGTTTATGAGAGAATGGCCACTAAGTTGCTTAATTAAAATTTGAATATATGGGTATGGTCCTAAAATATCTCTCAAGATGGTTTAATGATCAATACCATAAAACAACCTATAAAACCAATGGAGCTTAAGGAACGAATAAGGATATACTGTATCAAATTTAAATTTATTAAATAACACTCAATGGGTGAATTGATAAATGTACTAAGCATTAATACTAGATTGATAAAAATGAGATGCCGGCATCAATAAAATACAAAACATAATTTATGCTTACCTGATAAATTTATTTCTCTTGTAGTGTAGTCAGTCCACGGGTCATCCATTACTTATGGGATTATATCTCTTCCCCAACAGGAAGTTGCAAGAGGATCACCCAAGCAGAGCTGCTATATAGCTCCTCCCCTCACATGTCATATCCAGTCATTCGACCGAAACAAGACGAGAAAGGAGAAACCATAGGGTGCAGTGGTGACTGGAGTTTAATTAAAATTTAGATCTGCCTTAAAAGACAGGGCGGGCCGTGGACTGATTACACTACAAGAGAAATAAATTTATCAGGTAAGCATAAATTATGTTTTCTCTTGTTAAGTGTAGTCAGTCCATGGGTCATCCATTACTTATGGGATACCAATACCAAAGCTAAAGTACACGGATGAAGGGAGGGACAAGGGACAAGGCAGGAACTTTAAACGGAGGGAACCACTGCCTGAAGTACCTTTCTCCCAAAAATAGCCTCCGAAGAAGCAAAAGTGTCAAATTTGTAAAATTTTGAAAAAGTGTGAAGTCAAGACCAAGTTGCAGCCTTGCAAATCTGTTCAACAGAGGCCTCATTTTTAAAGGCCCAGGTGGAAGCCACAGCTCTAGTAGAATGAGCTGTAATCCTTTCAGGGTAATCCAGAGTAAACGACAAACAGGGAAGAAGTTTGACGAAAATCTTTAGTTGCCTGCAAATAGAACTTCAGGGCACGGACTACGTCCAGATTATGCAAAAGTCGTTCCTTCTTTGAAGAAGGGTTAGGACACAATGATGGAACAACAATCTCTTGATTGATACTCCTGTTAGAAACTACCTTAGGTAAGAACCCAGGTTTAGTACGCAGAACTACCTTGTCTGAATGAAAAATCAGATAAGGAGAATCACAATGTAAGGCAGATAACTCAGAGACTCTTCGAGCCATCAAAAACAGAACTTTCCAAGATAACAGCTTGATATCAATGGAATGAAGGGGTTCGAATGGAACGCCTTGTAGAACGTTAAGAACTAAGTTTAAGCTCCACGGCGGAGCAACAGTCTTAAACACAGGCTTAATCCTAGCCAAAGCCTGACAAAAAGACTGAACGTCTGGAACTTCTGCCAGACGCTTGTGTAGAAGAATAGACAGAGCAGAAATCTGTCCCTTTAACAAACTAGCGGATAAGCCCTTTTCTAAACCCTCTTGTAGAAAAGACAATATCCTAGGAATCCTAACCTTACTCCATGAGTAACTCTTGGATTCGCACCAATATAAATATTTACGCCATATCTTATGGTAAATTCTTCTGGTAACAGGTTTCCTAGCCTGTATTAAGGTATCAATAACCGACTCCGAGAAGCCACGCTTTGATAGAATCAAGCGCTCAATCTCCATGCAGTCAGCCTCAGAGAAATTAGATTTGGATGGTTGAAAGGACCCTGAATTAGAAGGTCCTGCCTCAGAGGCAGAGACCATGGTGGACAGGACGACATGTCCACTAGGTCTGCATACCAGGTCCTGCGTGGCCACGCAGGCGCTATCAGAATCACCGATGCTCTCTCCTGTTTTATCTTGGCAATCAGTCGAGGAAGCATCGGAAATGGTGGAAACACATAAGCCATGTTGAAGACCCAAGGGGCTGTCAGAGCATCTATCAGCACCGCTCCCGGGTCCCTGGACCTGGATCCGTAACAAGGAAGCTTGGCGTTCTGGCGAGACGCCATGAGATCCAGATCTGGTTTGCCCCAACGATGAATCAGTTGAGCGAAGACCTCCGGATGAAGTTCCCACTCCCCCGGATGAAAAGTCTGGCGACTTAGGAAATCCGCCTCCCAGTTCTCCACGCCTGGGATGTAGATCGCTGACAGGTGGCAAGAGTGAGACTCTGCCCAGCGAATTATCTTTGAGACTTCTAACATCGCTAGGGAACTCCTGGTTCCCCCTTGATGATTGATGTAAGCCACAGTCGTGATGTTGTCCGACTGAAATCTGATGAACCTCAGAGTTGCTAACTGAGGCCAAGCTAGAAGAGCATTGAATATTGCTCTTAACTCCAGAATATTTATTGGGAGGAGTTTCTCCTCCTGAGTCCATGATCCCTGAGCCTTCAGGGAATTCCAGACTGCGCCCCAACCTAGAAGGCTGGCGTCTGTTGTTACAATCGTCCAATCTGGCCTGCGAAAGGTCATCCCCTTGGACAGGTGGGGCCGAGAAAGCCACCATAAAAGAGAATCTCTGGTCTCTTGATCCAGATTTAGTAGAAGGGACAAATCTGAGTAATCCCCATTCCACTGACTTAGCATGCACAATTGCAGCGGTCTGAGATGCAGGCGTGCAAATGGTACTATGTCCATTGCCGCTACCATTAAGCCGATTACTTCCATGCACTGAGCTACTGACGGGTGTGGAATGGAATGAAGGGCACGGCAAGCATTTAGAAGTTTTGATAACCTGGCCTCCGTCAGGTAAATTTTCATCTCTACAGAATCTATAAGAGTCCCTAGGAAGGGAACCCTTGTGAGTGGTAATAGAGAACTCTTTTCCACGTTCACCTTCCACCCATGCGACCTCAGAAAAGCCAGAACTATCTCTGTATGAGACTTTGCATTTTGAAAACTTGACGCTTGTATCAGAATGTCGTCTAGGTACGGAGCCACCGCTATACCTCGCGGTCTTAGTACCGCCAGAAGTGAGCCAAGAACCTTTGTAAAGATTCTTGGAGCCGTAGCTAACCCGAAGGGAAGAGCTACAAACTGGTAATGCCTGTCTAGGAAGGCAAATCTTAGGTACCGATAATGATCCTTGTGAATCGGTATGTGAAGGTAGGCATCCTTTAAGTCCACTGTGGTCATGTACTGACCCTCTTGGATCATGGGTAGGATGGTTCGAATAGTTTCCATTTTGAATGATGGAACTCTTAGGAATTTGTTTAGGATTTTTAAGTCCAAGATTGGTCTGAAGGTTCCCTCTTTCTTGGGAACCACAAACAGATTTGAATAGAATCCTTGTCCGTCTTCCGTCCGCGGAACTGGGTGGATCACCCCCATTAGTAAGAGGTCTTGTACACAGCGTAGAAACGCCTCTTTCTTTATTTGGTTTGCTGATAACCTTGAAAGATGAAATCTCCCTTGTGGAGGAGAAGCTTTGAAGTCCAGAAGATATCCCTGAGATATGATCTCCAACGCCCAGAGATCCTGGACATCTCTTGCCCAAGCCTGGGCGAAGAGAGAAAGGGGAGGAGGGGAAAAGGCACACCGGGTCTATCCCACTCCTTGCTAATAATCTCTGTAAGCCTTTTAGGTATAGGAAACACGTCAGTACACACCGGTACCGCATAGTATCTATCCAACCTACATAATTTTTCTGGAATTGCAACCGTGTTACAATCATTCAGAGCCGCTAATACCTCCCCTAGCAATATGCGGAGGTTCTCAAGCTTAAATTTAAAATTAGAAATCTCTGAATCCAGACTCCCTGGATCAGATCCGTCACCCACAGAATGAAGCTCTCTGTCTTCATGTTCTGCAAATTGTGACGCAGTATCGGACATGGCTCTCACATCATCAGCGCGCTCTGTCCTTAACCCAGAGCTATCACGCTTGCCTCTTAATTCTGGCAATTTAGATAATACTTCTGTCATAACAGTAGCCATGTCTTGCAAAGTGATTTGTAAGGGCCTCCCTGATGTACTTGGCGCCACAAAATCACGCACCTCCTGAGCGGGAGGCGAAGGTACTGACACGTGAGGAGAGTTAGTCGGCATAACTTCCCCCTTGTTGTCTGGTGATAATTTCTTTACATGTAAAGACTGACTTTTATTTAAAGTTACATCAATGCATTTAGTACACATCTTTCTATGGGGCTCCACATTGGCCTTCATACATAGTGAACAAACAGATTCATCTGTGTCAGAAATGTTTAAACAGACTAGCAATGAGACTAGCAAGCTTGGAAAATACTTTTCAAATAAATTTACAAGCAATATAAAAAAAAACGCTACTGTGCCTTTAAGAAGCACAAAAAGCTGTCACAGTTGAAATAACAATGAACCAAATTAGTTATAGCAACCAAATTTTCACAGTAAATGTATTAAGTTAGCAAAGGATTGCACCCACCAGCAAATGGATGATTAACCCCTTAATACCCAAAAACGGATAACAATTTAATAATTAACGTTTTTATCACAGTCAAACACACTGTCACAGGTCTGCTGTGACTGATTACCTCCCTCAAAATGAATTTTGAAGACCCCTGAGCTCTCTAGAGACGTCCTGGATCATGGAGGATGAAGTAGGAAGATTGTGACTGAATTTTTACTGCGCAAAAAAGCGCTAAAATAGGCCCCTCCCACTCATATTACAACAGTGGGGAAGCTCAGTTAACTGTTTCTATGCAGAAACAAAAGTTAGCCATGTGGTAAAAATCATGCCCCAATAAGTTTTATCACCAAGTACCTCACAAAAAACGATTAACATGCCAGTAAACGTTTTGAACATACATTTTAAAAGTTATGAAATGTTATTAATAAGCCTGCTACTAGTCGCTTTTACTGCAGTTAAAGCTCATACATTACTTCAGTATTAACAGTATTTTCTGAGTCAAATTCCATTCCCTAGAAAAATACTTCAGTGTACACACACTCATCAGCCTAATACCAGTTGCTACCACTGCATTTAAGGCTGAACTTACATTACATTGTATCAGCAGTATTTTCTCAGTCAATTCCATTGCTTAGAAAAATAATTTACTGCACATACCTCGTTTGCAGGGGGGCTCTGCATGCTATTCCCCTTTTCTGAAGTTACCTCACTCCTCAGAATGTGTGAGAACAGCCAGTGGATCTTAGTTACGTCTGCTAAGATCATAGAAAACGCAGGCAGATTCTTCTTCTAATGCTGCCTGAGAAACAAACAGCACACTCCGGTGCCATTTAAAATAACAAACTTTTGATTGAAGAAATAAACTAAGTTTAAAAACACCACAGACCTCTCACAACGACCTATCTTTAGTTAGGTTGCAAGAGAATGACTGGATATGACATGTGAGGGGAGGAGCTATATAGCAGCTCTGCTTGGGTGATCCTCTTGCAACTTCCTGTTGGGGAAGAGATATAATCCCATAAGTAATGGATGACCCGTGGACTGACTACATTTAACAAGAGAAATACTAAATAACAAAGATAAAATCAACAATATATTATTAATAATAAGCCATAAGTATATATTAATATTACACCTTATGTTATTAATACTAGATGTAAAGCAAAGACGTTAATAAGGCAATGAAGTTAAAAATGCGGTAGTATGCACATACAAAAGTAACCAGTTAGTGTATCAGAATAAAATCGTAACTCATATATTGGAAACCTGTGTCCTTTTGGTTTTTGCAACAGTATCGTGTAGCAGTTGGATGGTTCGTGTATGAGTTCAAGCATATTCTCTGGTTCCCGATGGTAAAACGACAAGTAGGAACTGTTGTGAAAAGCTGATATTATCTCTGTGAACCTGTGCTTTTACTGTGATCCGTATTGTAGTTGAATATCAAAAAGCGCCTAACTAGAGGCTATGGGAGGTGGGTTAAATGATTGGAATGTGCCTTTCTATCAAGGGTAGATAGTATTGGTACAATTCAAGGTTGTATAGAGTTAAATGTTTAAGCAGTGTAACAATTTAAAAAGTTTATTATCTACATACAATCAAATAAAATTAAACATATAATTGAAAGCATTCAGTTAAAAACATGGATCCATGTACATCAATACGTAACATTTGTTAAAACAAAGACTTATTTCAAAAAGACTTATTTCAAAACTTTAAACCAAGACTTATTTTAAAGTTACTTTAAAATAACGGGTTGACATAAAATTGTTCTTCAATTTTTAAAAAAGATCCTTAAAATGTGGTTTGGGTATATTGCACCAGTTAGATGATCAATCTGATTGTCTCTAGTCCCTTAGTGGAAATGTCCTCCTTAGTGAAAAATGTGAAAAAATATTTAAAAATAAAAATACAAAAGTGAAAAAATGAAAAGAACTGTTCACAAAAAAGTGGTGCACAAAAAATGTATGTTAGTGCCTAAAATTGTGTAAAAATCGGAAATATGTTGGATCAAAAATATAATGGATCAAAAAATATATCAAAGATTAAACTCAAAAAATCGTGTTGTAATCCAAAAATGGTGATAGTGAAAAATTAGTTAGTGAAAAAAGGTTTATATGGTATAGATATAAATCCCAAATCCTTTATCCAATATTTAGTGGTTCAGGGTGCGTGTAATGTTAATAATATTGATTTTAGATCCTCCTTTCCTTTCTGGTAAATGCTTTGTTGTTGGAGTGTTTTCTAGGGTGTTCGGTCTATAGTAAAAGACTCTATCCTCATACAACCTGCAAACAACAAAACAACATAGTGCAATAATGCTACAGATATAAAAGGAATAATGAAATATTGCTCACCAAATTCTGTCAACGCGTTTCAGCCTCTCAGTTAGGCCTTTTTCAAGACTAGAGCTTGGCATTCTGACGAGAATCAGGTCCAATTCCGGTCTGCCCCATCTGAGGATCAGAGTGGCAAAGTCCTCCGGATGGAGTTCCCACTCCCCCTGATGAAACGTCTGTCTGCTTAAAAAGTCGCTTCCCAGTTGTCCACTCCTGGGATGTAGATTGCTGACAGATAACAAGAGTGAGCTTCCGCCCACCGAATTATCTTGGATACTGATGATTGATGTAAACCACAGTCGTGATGTTGTCCAAGCGGATGAATTTGGCCACGCCTGAAGCGCATTGAATATTGCTCTCATATCCAGAATATTGATTGGAAGAAGAGACTCCGGCTGAGTCCACACACCCTGAGCCTTCAGGGAATTCCAGACTGCACCCCAGCCTAGTAGACTAGTGTCCGTTGTCACTATCACCCATGAGGGTCTGCGAAAGCACATCCCTTGGGACAGATGATCTGGCGACAACCACCAAAGAAGAGAGTCTCTTGTCAGATCTATCTGAGGAGACAAATTTGCATAATCTCCATTCCACTGCCTGAGCATGCTCAGTTGTAGTGGTCTGAGAAGAAAACGAGCAAACGGAATGATGTCCATTGCCTCCACCATCAATCCAATTACCTCCATGCACTGAGCCACTGATGGCCGAGGACTGGACTGAAGAGCTTGGCATGTATTCAGAATCTTTAACTTTCTGACCTCCGTCAAGAAATTTTTTAGATATGGAGTCTATTAGAGTTCCCAAGAAGGGAACCCTTGTCTGTGGAATTAATGAACTCTTTTCTAGATTCACCTTCCACCCGTGAGTCCTCAGAAAGGACAGAACCATGTCTGTATGAGACTTTGTCAGATGGTAAGACGACGCCTAGATCAGAATATCATCCAGATAAGGCGCCACTGCAATGCCCCGCGGCCTGAGAACCGCCAGAAGTGACCCTAGAACCTTTGTGAAGATCCTGTGTGCTGTGGCCAACCCGAAGGGAAGAGCCACAAACTGAAAATGTTTGTCCAGAAAGGCAAACCTTAGGAACTGGTGATGATCCTTATGGATAGGAATATGAAGATATGCATCCTTCAAGTCCACGGTAGTCATATATTGACCCTCCTGGATCAATGGCAGAATTGTTCGAATAGTCTCCATCTTGAAGGATGGGACTCTGAGAAACTTGTTTAGACTTTTTAGATCTAAAATAGGACGAAACGTGCCCTCTTTTTTGGGGACCACAAAGAGATTTGAGTAAAACCCCTGCCCCTGTTCCAGTATTGGAATGGGACGAATTACTCCCATAGTAGAGAAGTCTTTTACACAACGTAAGAACGCCTCTCTTTTTATCTGGTCTACAGACAATCTTGAAAGAAGAAACCACCCCCTTGGGAGAGAATTTTTGAATACCAGTTGATACCCTTGGGACACGATTTCCAGTGTCCGAGGATCCTGAACATCTCTTACCCAAGCCTGGGCAAAGAGAGAAAGTCTGCCCCCCACTATATCCGGTCCCGGATCGGGGGCCGCCCCTTCATGCTGTCTTGGTAGCAGCAGCGTGCTTTTTGGCTTGTTTACCCTTGTTCCAAGCCTGGTTGGGTCTCCAGACGGACTTGGCCTGAGCAAAATTCCCATCCTGTTTGGTGGAAGAAGAGGAAGATGAGGGGACTCCTTTAAAGTTCCGAAAGGAACGAAAATTATTTTGTTTACCCCTCAGTTTAGCTGTTCTATCCTGAGGTAGGAGATGACCCTTACCTCCCGTAATGTCAGAAATGATCTCTTTCAAGTCAGGCCCGAATAGGGTTTTTCCTTTGAAAGGAATAGCCAAGAGTTTTGACTTAGATGACACATCAGCAGACCAAGATTTTAACCATAACGCTCTACGTGCTAAAATGGCAAATCCGGCATTCTTAGCTGCCAATTTTGCAATCTGAAAGGCGGCATCTGTAATAAAAGAATTAGCTAGCTTAAGAGCCTTAATTCTATCTAAAATATCCTCTAAAGAAGTCTCAGTCTTAAGAGACTCTTCCAATGCATCAAACCAGAAGGCCGCCGCAGTGGTAACCGGTACAATGCAGGCCGTCGGTTGTAAAAGGAAACCCTGATGAATAAACAGTTTCTTTAGGAGACCCTCCAATTTCTTATCCATAGGGTCTTTGAAAGCACAACTGTCCTCAATAGGAATAGTTGTACGCTTAGCCAGGGTAGATATAGCTCCCTCCACCTTAGGGACTGTTTGCCAAGAGTCCCGAACAGTGTCAGATATGGGATACATTTTCTTAAAATTAGGAGAAGGTGAGAACGGGATACCCGGTCTGTCCCATTCCCTCTTAATAATCTCTGAAATTCTCTTAGGAACCGGAAAAACATCAGTGTAAGCAGGTACCTCTAAGTATTTGTCCATTTTACACAATTTCTCTGGTGGTACCACAATAGAGTCACAGTCATCCAGAGTCGCTAAAACCTCCCGAAGTAACAGGCGGAGGTGTTCAAGCTTAAATCTAAAGGACATGAAGTCCGAGTCCGTATGAGGCAACAAACTTCCCGAATCGGAAAGTTCCCCCTCAGACAGAAGTTCCCTGACCCCCAAATCAGATCCCTGTGAGGGTACATCGGAAATAGCTAACAAAGCATCAGAGGACTCAGTATTCACATTGACTTCTGTAGTGCTGCGTTTGCTCTGTAACACTGGCAACTTAGATAATACCTCTGTAAGGGTAGTTGACATAACTGCAGCCATATCCTGCAGAGTAAATGAATTAGACGCGGTTGAAGAACCCGGCAATAAAAAATGTTTTAATATGCCCCAAATATGCTAACAGTATTGCACCAGCTTGCTTAGATGTGTAAAAAAAAATATAAAGCGATTTGACAGTTATGACAAAAACTTTTTATTAATTCAGGCCCCTGCACCTCGCCACAGCTCTGCTGTGGCGCCTACCTGCCCCCGGAATACACTGCTGCTGCTTGAGAAGCTTTTAAGACCCCTCGAATGGCAAAACAATTTAGGCCCCACCAGAGCCCAGGCCTTTGCTGTCTATGTGATCCGGATGATACTGTGCGTCTGAGCGTGCGAAAATAGGCCCCGCCCCCCGTGGGCGTAACACTGGCCTTTACAGAGACCTGCATATGTTGCAAGGAAAAACCAAACATGTTGTTTATAATAAATATGAAGCCATGTGCCCCTCTTACACAAACATGTCGCACCAAAATCAAGCCTAACTACATGACAAAAAAACTGTACTCCCTTAGGTCAGATAAATGTTTGACCCTAATTAGCCAGCAACCGCATCTCCCATCGTTTATTCCAGGTACACCATTACCATACATGTAGTGCATACTAATTTACCCCTCCCCAGATAGGGAATAATGTCAGCCTGTTCTGATGCATCAAGTCTCCCCAAAAACAAATGACTGAACATACCTCAATGCTGATTGTAGCATGACACGGTTCTCCACACTGAAGATGTTTCTTTACACTACCTTCAACTGCTCTGTGGGAACCAGCATGGATCTTAGATAACATTTGCTAAGACCATCAACATCAGGGCAGAAAAATAAGATGTCTCCACTCCTCTTGGGAAGATATAGACTGACGATTTCTCCCTGACGAAAATAGTACTCACTGGCACCATTTTAAAATAAAAAACTTCTTGATTGAAGAATCTAAAACGAAACACCTCACTTTACCTCTTCCTATCACTAACACAGGCAAAGAGAATGACTGGGGGGGGGAGGAAGGGAGGAGCTATATATACAGCTCTGCTGTGGTGCTCTTTGCCACTTCCTGCTAGCAGGAGGTTTAATCCCACAAGTATCATATCTTGTAAAAGAAATTGCATGCTCTATCTGAATCATGAATGTTTAAATTTGACTAGACTATCCATTTAATATCCACCTGAAGCAAAGGTTTGAAAGTAGAAACCTGCAAAAACCTTAAAGGGAACCACAACACCTGCTTGAAATGTTCTAAACAAACTTTTTCTGATTATGCAAAATAAACTGACTTCAATTCTGTATGCAGTGTTCATCTTACCACATTCTGTTGTATATAAAAGATTTATAATTTAAACGTTGATCTGCAGCTTAGGATCTGCTATGTATGCTGCCATATTATAATGTACGTTCTGCACACGGCACCTGCTATTACTAAATCAGAGTGAGCCCTGTAGTGTCTGAGAACAACGGCTTCAGGCACTGTTATGTTTATAAGTAGCACGAGCAGGGAAGGAAGTGTGAGGGGGAAGGAGAGGTGGAGAGAGAGAGGCACAGGGGAAAAAAAAAAAGCAAACTCTGGTATGTGCGCCCCTGTCCGCCTCAGCTTGACAAATCAACCCCATACCCTTGCATAAATAAGTGATGAAAAGAAGACATCACAAAGGAAAGCATTGCACATTAAAACAACAAAGAAGTTTTAAAAAAATCTTAGGACCGCCAGAAGGGACCCTAGCACCTTTGTGAAGATTCTTGGCGCCGTGGCCAACCCGAAGGGAAGAGCCACAAACTAGTAATGCTTGTCCAGAAAGGCGAACCTGAGGAACTGGTGATGATCTTTGTGGATAGGAATGTGTAGATACGCATCCTTTAAGTCTACGGTGGTCATATATTCTCTGCCATCCTCCTGTGATGAAAGGCAAAGAATGACTAGGGGATGAGGGAAATGGGGGAGGTATTTAAGTTTTGGCTGGGGTGCCTTTGCCTCCTCCTGGTGGCCAGGTTCTGTATTCCCACAAGTAATGAATGCAGCTGTGGACTCTCCCTGTATTTAGAAGGAAACAATCATTGTTTTTACCCCTTTTCATGTAAATCTAGCTCTGAAAATTTGGATTTTCTAATTCTTTGAACTGGAAATGCACACTGCAGGCTAACCCAGCTACACATCTTTTATTTATTTATCGGCCTCAGCAGTTAACAACTGCAAAATAATGCACTTTATACAGAAGTATGCTTGCATTGGACTCTCCCTATAAAGAAGTGGGTACAGTTTGGCTACTGAAAAACCGTTAGGACATTCCATGCCGTCCTAACAGAACTGGGCATTTACAGCAGTTACAATGGCACGGAACATCCTACCTTATATGGCATCCTGCAGCCTCCTCCTTTTAGGGAATGGAAAATCGGACTGGGGTGCGTACCTAGCATTGTAGGTAGTCCCCCATGATCCCGGCCTTGAAATCACGATTGCATGATTTTATTTTTCCAAGAAGTGTTTATATGGAAACTTCATTCTGATGTTAAAAACTTGCTACCAGCATGAAGGGGCTAAAAATGTTTACTGGTATGTCATAATATACCGAAACATAATTGTTGTGTAATTACTGGGTGCTTGGTAATCACCACATATGCATCAATGGAATAGCAGCTTCAACAATGTTCATATCAGAAAGTTAGGAGGTATGAGAAAACCGTTAAGGTTCCTGAGTAAAACATATTATGGGTTGGGTTGCGCTTGTATTAAAAGTTGAAAGTAAACTGTTTTCGCTCGCACGCTAACTCAACCAGCGCAGAAAGCTGAACTTAGAATCTTGTACGCGGTATCTTTTTCCCCATAGAAGTCAATAGAGAGAAAAAAAAAAAAAGACCTAATGCCCAACTCGCATGCAAACCCGATCGCATATTCTCAAGTGCGCTAACCCGACATGAAAATATGAATATTTCACATTCCAGTGCTCTTCACATAGAAGAACATGTTCTATTTATTCATAAATACATATTTGTATATATATATATATATATATATATATATATATACACATACATACATACACACAAATATATACTGTATATATATATATATTTTTTTTTGGTACAATATATATTTATATATAAACACACATGATTATATATAGGAATATCTATTTAAAAATACATATAACATATGTATACATGTGTTTATGTGTATATATGTCTGTAAATACATATATACAAATAAATACATATATATACACATATATAAATATATATATATATACAGGTAGCCCTCAGTTTACGCCGGGGTTAGGTTCCAGAAGAAATGGTTGTAAATCGAAACTGTTGTAAATTGAAACCCAGTTTATAATGTAAGTCAATGGGAAGTGAGGGAGATAGGTTCCAGGCCTCTCTCAAAATTGTCATAAGTAACACCTAATACATTATTTTTAAAGCTTTGAAATGAAGACTTTAAATGCTAAACAGCATTATAAACCTAATAAAATAATCACACAACACAGACTTCACTTGCATTTTCTGCAAACAGTTCTTTCCATGCATTCCAAACTGGACTGATTTATAGACAGGAAGATCTTGTTCCTTTGAAATCTTCTCGATAGCTCAGGTCTGGTTAAACTGATTAATTTCAGCTTGCTTTGTTGTGCTGCAACACAAGCAGACAGCTCCACCTACTGGCTATTTTAATAAATGCACTGCTTCTCAATGCTTTTCAATAGCAGTCACATGACTGAAAAAAAAGGTTGTTATTCTGAAACGGTGTAAATTGAACCGTTGTAAAACGAGGGCCACCTGTATATATATATATATATATATATATACACACACATCTTTAGACATGTATATGTATGTATCTCTATGTTAAAACCCTTTGCCAACCTTTTTTTTTTTTTCTAACACATGAGACTTCATAGCTTTAAGCACTTAGAACGTTTTTTGCAATATTTGTTAAAAAATGTTTTTATTTGATGGTGTTGTTATGAGTGTCATTGTACTTTGTAATGTATTTTTGTGACAGTTTTTTACCAGAGCTCTGAGGATGCTGTAATCATTCTAGCGTAAATCGCGATTGCGCTCAAGCGATCAGGTTTACTTTCAACTTGTAATACGAGTGCAAAACCCGTCTTGCGCAAACACCCGCAATATACCCCTTATCACTCACACCTATTTGTTAGTGCTCCCCTCTTAATCTGTCCCATTATATTTATAATAACATTTAAAATAATATGTCATTCAAAATTGCAAATCTTTAAATTATTTTTAGTAAAAATAAATCTTTCTTGTCATCTGAAAATGTTTAGGTAGTCCATACTTTTATGCTTTTAATTATTAACCATTCATTTTGACTCTTTGATACATATATTCTAATGCACTGTGCAGGGAAAGTGACCAAATCTTCCAAGTTATTTTTCTCAAATACACCCTTATTGAAAGTCCCAATCTGGATGTAGTTGGAACAGTCTTTACCATTAGCACGCTCTTTGCTGACTTCAAAATGACCATGAAGAAGAATGTCAGTCTTTCTTTCATCAGAGCCAGTCCTGATTGAGATTCTTGAGAGATGGGCAGGTTTGTGAAAAGCCAAAGCAAAGTAGCTTCCAGTTTGAGGAGATTCACCCCAAAAATATCCATCCTTGGTGCCATAGGCTTTGTTAGGATGGTAATCCTTGAATGTAGCAATGTTGGTTAACACATCAGCCACTGGATTATCTGGAATGTCAAAGGGATCCTCTTCAAAGTCATCATCTTTAAGGTGGTTTTTTGTTCCCCTGAAGGAGGAATATAAGCCAATATGTTGGAATAAAGATGGCTTAAACCGGATGACGTCTTTCTGTGTCAATAGCAGGCGAAAGTGTACTAGAAGCCAGTCGCAAGGCATTTCCTGGTAGAAGGCTAAGAGAAACTGAGTTAACCTGGGTAAGTCTCTTGATTGGTAAAGCTTCCCAATGTAGCCCAACTTGGAAAACTCCAGTGTGACCCAGTATGACCCTTCCTTTGATGTTATTGCTTTCTTGATAGAAGCAAGGAAGGATTTGGAACAATGAACATCATCTTCAATCATCAGATAATAGGTTGAAAGGTTGGCACAGAAGTTCATTAGAAAAGCATAGTCAACATTCTGCTTGGACCTAAATTTCACTCTGTCTTCTGGATCATTGTAATTTCTTTTAAGACCTTCAAGGGGTGGATATAATTCTTGAGGTGCATGAATAAGAAGAAGGTGTCCCTTTAGAATGTATTGGCTAAACATTTGAGATATTTCTTTTGCCATTTGAACATTCCATTTCATATTAAAGTCTGCCAGATGGACAACAACTACCATCTCTTTAAGTTCATCTTCACTTGATTGATCAAATATAGACTTAATAGTCTCTAAAACATAGTTTGCACCCTTCCTTTTCACAGACGACAGCCCAATTGTAAGGTACTCTGGGGAAGACAATGAATATAAATTACATGAAAATTCAGATTGATAGCTTTCAATATTACATATTGAAATGCAAATAAATGAAATGCAATAAGCCAAAAATAAACAAAATTAACAATTTCACAACATATATTTTATATCAATGTACTACTTATCTCACAATAAATAATGTGTACATTTGCATATATTATTATCAGTTGAGTATTACAAGGATGTTACCATTTGCTCAAAAAATCAGACAATTTTGTATTTAGCCATTTTGATCATTTTGGAAAAAGAAAACCTTTGTTATAGGATGCATTTTATTTTGGCATTGTCGAATATGTGAACACATGCAGAAACAAATTGCTTATTTATACTGAATAAAGTCAATTTATTCTAGAATTTCAGACAGTATACATGGCACCTTCACCTGATGCTGGGATATCTGGTTATGAGCCGAAACATTTAAGGTGGCAGACTAATATGTATTCCCATGTGTGCTGCTTGTATTAGTAGGATGAAGACTGATATGTGGGCATCAGGGGCGCGATTACATACGCGGCATCGCCCGCAAAAGCCGGCGTCAACGTTTTTTTAGTCAGGAATTGCTATCACATATACAGCGCCGCATATAAATGTGGCGCGTATATTTCACCCGTCGCCCGCTAATTGTACTCCCATAAACATAGAACCGTGCCGCAAGTCGGTATCACATTCAGCTCAAGGACTTATGCCGCGAAAATAGAAAAATGTTACTCTATTTTCACCTTGCGACACATAGGCAGGCGCAGCAAGCCTTGCGCTGAAAATGTGAGCACCGAAACTCCCTGGAAGTATTAACAAACACCTGATGCATGCACAGTATCTATCTACCTGTCAACCGCCATCCCCCACTGCAATATCTAATAAAATATATTAACCCCTAATCCGCCAACTCACACATCGCAATATAGCTAATAAACCTATTAACCCCAAATCCGCCCATCCCCCCACATCTCTACCTATTAACCCCTTAATCCGCCAACCCCCAAATCACATAGTATCTAATTAACATATTAACCCCTAATCCGCCAACCCCCACAACGCTATAAACCTAACTACACTATTAACCCCTAAACCTTCAACCACCCACATTGCAATAAACCTAATTAAGCTATTAACACCGAAACCGCCAACCCCTCAAATCGTAATCAACGTAATTAAGCTATTAACTCCTAAACCGCCAACCCCCACAAAGCAAATAACTATATTAATTACTAAGCCCCCTATCCTAACACCCCCTAAATTAACCCCAATTACATTAAATTAAAAAATACTAAATTACAATTAAAATAAAAAAACTAACATTACTTAAAAAAATAATAATCTAAGATTAAATGAAATTAATCTAAAAATTACAAAAAATAAAGTCTAACATTACAGAAAAAAATAAACCAAATTATCAATAAGCCAATAGGATTTCAGCCGCTCTCATCCTATTGGCTGATTTGAAAATGTCAGCCAATAGGAATGCAAGGTACCCCATTTTTAAACGGGTACCTTGCATTCGGTCCTCAGTGTGTGGCAATGATCATACGAAGAGGATCTCCACGCTGTATGGCTCTGCGGTCGCCGATCTTGTTCCGCTGTCACCTCTGCTCCGCGTCGCCTTGGTCCTGGATGAAGCTAGAAGAGGTCCCTATGCTGGAAGATGTCGCCGCCTCCAAGAAGACTTCACCGCCTGGAAGAAGACCTTCTCCGCCGGACTTCAGGAATGGTGAGTACCTAATTGGGGTTAGACTTAGGGGGATATTTATCAAGCCGTCAACCGCAAATACGCCAGAATTCCGCAGTGTAAATGTTTGCGAGTTTGATCTGACCTAGTTATCAAAGCCTATAGACCGGCAAAAGTTGAAATTTGTGATGTAACATACAATCCGCCAGGTCACAATCCGACGCAGATCAATGCTTACGTCATTACAGATGCTCCGAATACACATTTGGCTCTGACACTTTTTTCAAGTTATCAAATTTCTAACAGGTACGCTCGCCACTATTCCGGCCCAGCGTACCTGGTTTCAATCCGCCACCCTGGAGGCCGCGGATGCCATAGAAATCAATGGGAATCTGAAAGCAGCGAAAGCTTATGTTCGATGCTGCCAGATATCCCATTGTTTTCTATGGTTGAAAACATGTAACGTTTACACCTAACACCCTAACATAAGCCCCGAGTCTAAACACCCCTAATCTGCCGCCCCAACATCACCGCCACCTACATAATATTATTAACTCCTATTCCGCCGCTCCCCGACATCTCCGCAACCTAAAAAAAGTTATAAACCCCTATCCTGCCGCTCCCGGACCCCACCGCCACTAAATAAATGTATTAACCCCTAAACCTCTGGCCTCCCACATCACTACCACTAACTAAACCTAAAAACCCCTAAACCGCCAGCCCCCCACATCGCCATAAACTAAATTAAGCTATTAACCTCTAAACCTAACAACCCGCTAACTTTAAATTAAAACTACAACATCCCTATCTTAAAATAAATTTAAACTTACCTGTAGAATTAAAATAAACTATTTTTAAACTATTAATTAACCTACCCTAACTATTATACTACAATTAAATTAAACTAGCAATTAAATAAACTAAATTACATATTAAAAAAACCTAACCGTCCTAAAATTATTTAAATCTACTATTAAACCTTATTACAAATTACAAACGGCTAGATTTAGAGTTCTGCGGCCAAGGGGTGCGTTAGCTACGGGTGCTTTTTTTCTCCCGCACCTTTTAAATACCGCTGGTATTTAGAGTTCACAGAAGGGCTGCGTTAGGCTCCAAAAAGGGAGCGTATAGCATAATTTACCGCCACTGCAACTCTAAATACCAGCGGTGCTTACGGATGCGGCCAGCTTAAAAAACGTGCTCGTGCACGATTCCCCCATAGGAAACAATGGGGCCGTTTGAGCTGAAAAAAAACCTAACACCTGCAAAAAAGCAGCGTTCAGCTTCTAACGCAGCCCCATTGTTTCCTATGGGGAAACACTTCCTATGTCTGCACCTAACACCCTAACATGTACCCCGAGTCTAAACACCCCTAACCTTACACTTATTAACCCCTAATCTGCCGCCCCCACTATCGCTGATCCCTGCATATTTTTTTAACCCCCTAATCTGCCGCTCCGTACACAGCCGCAACCTACGTTATCCCTATGTACCCCTAATCTGCTGCCCCTAACACTGCCGACCCCTATATTATATTTATTAACCCCTAATCTGCTGCCGCCAACGTCGCCGCCACCTACCTACACTTATTAACCCCTAATCTGCCGACCGGACCTCACCACTACTATAATAAAGTTATTAACCCCTAATCCGCCTCACTCCCGCCTCAATAACCCTATAATAAATATTATTAACCCCTAATCTGCCCTCCCTAACATCACCGACACCTAACTTCAAGTATTAACCCCTAATCTGCCGACCGGACCTCACCGCTACTCTAATAAATTTATTAACCCCTAAAGCTAAGTCTAACCCTAACACTAACACCCCCCCTAAGTTAAATATAATTTTTATCTAAAGAAATAAATCTTATTAAATAAATTATTCCTATTTAAAGCTAAATACTTACCTGTAAAATAAACCCTAATATAGCTACAATATAAATAATAATTATATTGTAGCTATTTTAGGATTAATATTTATTTTACAGGCAACTTTGTATTTATTTTAACCAGGTACAATAGCTATTAAATAGTTAATAACTATTTAATAGTTACCTAGTTAAAATAATTACAAAATTACCTGTAAAATAAATCCTAACCTAAGTTACAATTAAACCTAACACTACACTATTAAAGGGACACTGTACCCAAATTTTTTCTTTTGTAATTCAGAAAGAGCATGCAATTTTAAGCAACTTTCTAATTTACTCCTATTATCAATTTTTCTTCGTTCTCTTGCTATCATTATTTGAAAAAGAAGGCATCTAAGCTTTTTTTTTGGTTTCAGTACTCTGGAGAGCACTTTTTTATTGGTGGATGAATTTATCCACCAATCAGCAAGGACAACCCAGGTTGTTCACCAAAAATGGGCCGGCATCTAAACTTACATTCTTGCATTTCAAATAAAGATACCAAGAGAATGAAGAAAATTTGATAATAGGAGTAAATTAGAAAGTTGCTTAAAATTTCATGCTCAATGTGAATCACGAAAGAAAATTTTTGGGTACAGTGTCCCTTTAATAAATTAATTAAATAAACTACCTACATTTAAACCTAACATTACACTATCAATAAATTAATTACATAAAATACCTATAAATAAATACAATTAAATAAACTAACTAAAGTACAAAAAATAAAAAAAGAACTAAGATACAAAAAATAAAAAAATAATTTACAAACATTAGAAAAAGATTACAACAATTTTAAGATAATTACACCTACTCTAAGCCCCCTAATAAAATAACAAAGCCCCCCAAAATAAAAAAATGCCCTACCCTATTCTAAAATAAAAATAGAAAGCTCTTTTACCTTACCAGCCCTTAAAAGGGCCTTTTGCGGGGCATGCCCCAAAGAATTCAGCTCTTTTGCCTGTAAAGAAAAACATACAATACCCCCCCAACATTACAACCCACCACCCACATACCCCTAATCTAACCCAAACCCCCCTTAAATAAACCTAACACTAAGCCCCTGAAGATCTCCCTACCTTGAGTCGTCTTCACCAAACCGGGCACCGATGGACCAAAAGAAGACATCCGGAGCGGCAGAAGTCTTCATCCTATCCGGGCAGAAGAGGACATCCGGACCGTTAGACATCTTCATCCAAGCGGCATCTTCTATCTTCATCCATCCGGAGCGGAGCCATCTTCTTCCAGCCGACGGGGATCCATCCTCTTCTACCGACGCCTACTCGCGAATGACGGTTCCTTTAAATGACGTCATCCAAGATGGCGTCCCTCGAATTCCGATTGGCTGATAGGATTCTATCAGCCAATCGGAATTAAGGTAGGAAAATTCTGATTGGCTGATGGAATCATCCAATCAGATTCAAGTTCAATCCGATTGGCTGATTCCATCAGCCAATCAGAATTTTCCTACCTTAATTCCGATTGGCTGATAGAATCCTATCAGCCAATCGGAATTCGAGGGATGCAATCTTGGATGACGTCATTTAAAGGAACCGTCATTCGGCGAGTAGGCGTTGGTTGAAGAGGATGGATCCGCGTCGGCTGGAAGAAGATGGCTCCGCTCCGGATGAGATAGAAGATGCCGCTTGGATGAAGATGTCTACCGGTCCGGATGTCCTCTTCTGCCCGGATAGGATGAAGACTTCTGCCGCTCCGCATGTCTTCTTTTGGTCCATCGGTGCCCGGTTGGGTGAAGACGACTCAAGGTAGGGAGATCTTCAGGGGCTTAGTGTTAGGTTTATTTTAAGGGGGGTTTGAGTTAGATTAGGGGTATGTGGGTGGTGGGTTGTAATGTTGGGGGGGGGGGGATTGTATGTTTTTTTTTACAGGCAAAAGAGCTGAATTCTTTGGGGCATGCCCCGCAAAAGGCCCTTTTAAGGGCTGGTAAGGTAAAAGAGCTTTTCTATTTTTATTTTAGAATAGGGTAGGGCATTTTTTATTTTGGGGGGCTTTGTTATTTTATTAGGGGGATTAGAGTAGGTGTAATTAGCTTAAAATTGTTGTAATCTTTTTTTAATGTTTGTAACTTATTTATTTTTTGTAACAGTTCTTTTTTTATTTTTTGTACTTTAGTTAGTTTATTTAATTGTATTTATTTGTAGGTATTTTATGTAATTAATTTATTGATAGTGTAGTGTTAGGTTTAATTGTAGGTAATTGTAGGTAGTTTATTTAATTAATTTATTGATAGTGTAGTGTTAGGTTTAATTGTAACTTAGGTTAGGATTTATTTTACAGGTAATTTTGTAATTATTTTAACTAGGTAGCTATTAAATAGTCAATATCTATTTAATAGCTATTGAACCTAGTTAAAATAAATACAAAGTTGCCTGTAAAATAAATATAAATGCTAAAATAGCTACAATGTAACTATTAGTTATATTGCAGCTATATTAGGGTTTATTTTACAGGTAAGTCTTTAGTTTTATATAGGATTAATTTATTTAATTAATTTAATGATAGTGTAGTGTTAGGTGTAATTGTAACTTAGGTTATGATTTATTTTACAGGTAATTTTGTAATTATTTTAACTAGGTAGCTATTAAATATTTATTAACTATTTAAAAGCTATTGTACCTGGTTAAAATAAATACAAAGTTGCCTGTAAAATACATATTAATCCTAAAATAGCTACAATATAATTATTATTTATATTGTAGCTATATTAGGGTTTATTTTACAGGTAAGTATTTAGCTTTAAATAGGAATAATTTATTTAATAAGATTTATTTTGTTAGATAAAAATGATATTTAACTTAGGGGGGTGTTAGGGTTAGGGTTAGACTTAGCTTTAGGGGTTAATAAATTTAATAGAGTAGCGGTGAGGTCCGGTCAGCAGATTAGGGGTTAATACTTGAAGTTAGGTGTCGGTGATGTTAGGGAGGGCAGATTAGGGGTTAATAATATTTATTATAGGGTTACTGAGGCGGGAGTGAGGCGGATTAGGGGGTTAATAACTTTATTATAGTAGAGGTGAGGTCCGGTCGGCAGATCAGGGGTTAATAAGTGTAGGTAGGTGGCGGCGACGTTGGGGGCGGCAGATTAGGGGTTAATAAATATAATATAGTGGTCGGCGGTGTTAGGGGCAGCAGATTATGGGTACATAGGGATAACGTAGGTGGCGGCGGTGTGTGGTCGGCAGATTAGGGGTTAAAAATTTTTATTCGAGTGGCGGCGATGTGGGGGGGGGTCTCGGTTTATTGGTACATAGGTAGTTTATGGGTGTTAGTGTACTTTAGAGCACAGTAGTTAAGAGCTTTAAAAACCGGCGTTAGTCCATAAAGCTCTTAACTCCTGGCTTTTCTCTGCGGCTGGAGTCTTGTCGTTAGATTTCTAACGCTCACTTCAGCCAAGACTCTAAATACCAGCGTTAGAAAGATCCCATTGAAAAGATAGGATACGCAAATGGCGTAGGGGGATCTGCGGTAAGGAAAAGTCGCGGGTGCAAAGTGAGCGTTAGACCCTTACCTACATGACTCTAAATAGCAGCGGTAGCCCAAAACCAGCGTTAGGAGCCCTTAACGCTGGTTTTGACGGCTAATGCCAAACTCTAAATCTAGGCGTAAATTACCAAAAACCCCCCCGCTAAATTACAAAAAATAAAAACCACAAAATTACGGAAAAAAACCCCACATTATCAAAAATAAAAAAGAATTACACCTAATCTAATAGCCCTATCAAAAAATAAAAAAAATCCTAGCCTACAATAAACTACCAATGGCCCTTAAAAGGGCCTTTTGTGGGGCATTGCCCCAAACAAATCGGCTCTTTTACCTGTAAAAAAAAAAAAAATACAAACATCCCCCAATAGTAAAACCCACCACCCAACCCCCCCAAATAAAAAAACCTATCTAAAATAACCTAAGTTCCCCATTGCCCTGAAAAGGGCATTTGTATGGGCATTGCCCTTAAAAGGGCATTTAACTCTTTTACCTCCCCAGTCCCTAATCTAAAAATAAAACCCACCAAAAAAACCTTAAATAAACCTAACACTAACCCCCGACGATCCACTTACAGTTATTGAAGTCCCACTTGAAGGATCTATCCAGCCAACAAAAAGTCTTCATCCGGGCGGCCTCTTCCATCTTCATCCAGCCGGCGAACAGCCAATAGGATGAGAGCTGCTCAAATCCTATTGGCTGATTGGAAAAGCCAATAGCATTTTTAGCAGCTCTAATCCTATTGGCTGATTGAAATATTTCAGCCAATAGGAATGCAAGGAACGCCATCTTGGACGATGTCACTTGCATTGAAGTTACAGTTTACGTATGAAGAGGAGCTCCGCGCTGGATGTCTTCAGGATGGACCCACTCCGCATGGATGAAGATGGAAGAGGCCGCCCGGATGAAGACTTCTTGTCGACTTGATGGATCCTTCAAGCACGACTTCAATAACTGTAAGTGGATCGTCGGGGGTTAGTGTTAGGTTTATTTAAGGGTTTCTTGGGTGGGTTTGCAATGCCCATAAAAAATGCCCAATCAGAGCAATGGGGAGCTTAGGTTAGTTTAGATTTAGTTTTTTATTTGGGGGGGAAGTTGGTTGGGTGGTGGGTTTTACTGTTGGGGTGTGTGTTTTTTTTACAGGTAAAATAGCTGATTTCTTTGGGGAATTTTGATGATCTTTTTTATTTTTTTTTGTTGGTAATTTAGTAATTTGTAATAAGGTTTAATAGTAGATTTAAATAATTGTAGTAGAGTTAGGTTTTTTAATATGTAATTTAGTTTATTTAATTGCTAGTTTAATTTAATTGTAGTATAATAGTTAGGGTAGGTTAATTAATAGTTTAAAAATAGTTTATTTTAATTCTACAGGTAAGTTTTAATTTATATTAAGATAAGAATCTTGTAATTTTAATTTAGCGGGTTGTTAGGTTTAGTGGTTAATAGCTCAATTTAGTTTATGGCTAAATGGGGGGCTAGCGGTTTAGGGGTTAATAGGTTTAGTTAGCGGTAGTCATGTGGGAGGCCAGAGGTTTAGGGGTTAATACGTTTATTTAGTGGTGGCAGGGTCCGGGAGCGGCGGGATAGGGGTTAATAACTTTATTTAGGTTGTGGCAGGGTCCGGGAACGGCGGGATAGGGGTTAATAACTTTATTTAGGTTGCGGCGGGATAGGGGTTAATAACTTTATTTAGGTTGCGGCGGGGTCCGGGAACGGCAGGATAGGGGTTAATAACTTTATTTAGGTTGCGGCGGGATAGGGGTTAAACATTTTAGTATAGTGGCGGCGTTTAGTGACAGGGTATAAATAAAGTTGGTAAAAAGCCTAATAGACGCGAGATCAATGACGACTAGTTAACAACAGTCCGATGCTCATCGCCCCGTACTTGGTGCGCGTCTTTTTTTATAAATATGGAGATCGTATTGAGATCCGCGGCCGCGAGTGTATTGGTGCCGGCGAATGCAACACAGTTGAGGCTTTGATAAATATCCCCCTTAGGCTTTTTTTAAAAAAAATTGGGATGGCTTTTTTTTTGGGATTATGTTTTTTTTGGGGCTGTAAAAGATCTGATTGCCCTTTTAAGGGCATAAAAGGGCTGAATGCCCTTTAAGGGGCAATGCCCATACAAATGCCCCTTTAGGGGCAATCGGTAGTTTAGGTTTTTTAGATTTAGGTTTTTTTATTTTAGGGGGTTTGGTGGGTGGGGGGTTTTACTGTTAGGGGGGACTTAGTATTTTTTACATGTAAAAGAGCTGTTAAACTTGGGACAATGCCCTACAAAAGGTCCTTTTAAGGTGTTTTTATTTTGCGAGGGCTTTTTTATTTTCATAGGAATTAGGTTTAAATGTTTTATTTTGGATAATTCAGTTTATTTTTTTCTGTAATGTTAGACTTTTTTTGTTGTTGTAATTTTAGATTAATTTCATTTAATCTTAGTTTTTTTTTTAAGTAATGTTAGGTTTTTATTTTAATTGTAACGAAGTATTTTTTTATTTAATGTAATTGCGGTTAATTTAGGGGGCTTAGTAATTAAATTAGTTATTTGCATTGTGGGGGTTGATGGTTTAGGGGTTAATAGTGTAATATGTTTAATGCGTTGTGGGGGGGATGGCGGATTATGGGTTAATAGATTTATTAGGTAGATTTGCAATGTGGGTGAATGGCGGATTAGGGGTTAATATATTTATTAGGTAGTTTGCGAAGTTGGGATTAGCGGATTTAGGGGTTAATACTTTTAACAGGTAGATTGCGATGTGGGTGAATGGCAGATTTAGGGGTTAATACTTTTATTAGGTAGATTGAGATGTGGGTGAATGGCGAATTAGGGATTAATAGTTTAATTAGGCATATTGCGTTGTTGGCCGTTTAGTAGTTAATACTTTTATTATTAGCTGCGATGTGGTTTAATTGAGGGTATAGGGATTTTGACAAGTCGAGTTTATTTTTGGGAGGTGGGTTAGACTTTTACGGGATATTTAACTTTTTTTTTTTTGTTTCTTAGGCGCTGGCAGTTTCTAAACTGCTGTCACTGGCGACTCCAGAAATGTGTATTTACTCACATTTCTGGACATTGCTAGTTTATCCGACTTACGGCAGTTTATGAACTGCCAGCGAGAGTTTATATGATTACCTGATGTGCAAGGGGAAATTACGGGCGACGCGGGTTTCAGCAGTTATGCTGAAACTTGCGCCGCATATGTAATCTCGCCCCAGATCTAGCTACAAATATACCTTAAAGGGACATGCAAACTACATTTGTCTTTTATTAACAGACAGAACATGTGATTTTAAAAAACTTTCCAATGTACTTGTATTATCTCATTTGCTTCAGTCTGTTGCATCCTTAGTTGAAAAGCATACCTAGGTAGGCTTAGGTATGCATTACTGAGGACTAACTGCTGATTGGCCATCTAGCTCCCAGAAGTACACTGCTTCTCATTCAACAAAGTATACCAAGAGAATGAAGCCAATCTGATAATAGACTACCAATATTTGGCCTTTATTTTACTAAGTATAGCAATAAGACCAGACTGTTTTCTCTTAGCATTCTGATACGAATACCATTGTTTAGATTATGTGTTCGCCCCCTTTTGCCCCTGTAGTTGTTCTGTTAGGTACTGGTTGACCTTTGTAAATGTTGCGACCTAAGAAAGTTACTATAAGTCATAAGAATTAAGTTTGTTCTTTGTGCTTTATAACAGGAAGAACATTAGACACTAGCCATATGCTGTATTTCTTGTGACACGTGTTGCTAACACCAAGCAAAAAACGCAAAAGGTTACAGAGATTTTGTAAGAAATAAGTGCTTATGTTTGCAGAAATTATAATATTGGTCAAGCCCATTTTTATGCTATGATATAATGTGATGTAAATTTACTTTGGACACACTTGGAAAATTTTATTACACAAGATAGCTGGTGAATTTTTCCCGTGTTTGGATATACGCCAAATAAAAGGACAGAGAAGGAGAACGATCTGGTTTTCTTTATTTCTGAAAGTGCTAAAACCACACAATCCAGGAAGACCCCTCACAGCAAAGTGAAAGGACAAATTACATTGAATTTGCAGACCTAAAATATCACACTATAGAAAATAATATACACTTCTAAATTATACCTAGCTTGATTAAAGGGATATAACACTTGCTTCCAGAGGCAGTTAGGAACTTTGTAGTCAAGTGATGCAACAGATGAAAGATTATTTTTACAGGCTACGTGCTTCAGCAATCGGCATCCCTCGCTCTGCGAGTTTGTGTGGTCTACCAGTTTGTGGCTGGGCTGCTGTTGCTTCTAGATATTCACTTCACAATAATAACACTTACAGGTTACTGGGTAGATCTAGTAGGACAGAAGTTTCCCAAAGTGACTTGTGGCAAAGGTGGAATCCTATGAGAGTGTCGCATTTAAAGTCATTTTGCTCCAATATTTTTCTATGGAGATTCCATGGCTATGTACTGGATTTTATACACCTGTTAGCAATGGGTGTGGCTGAAACTTGAAATAAAGTAAGAAAGCTGGGTAATCCTAGGATTACCTGGGTAAAACGGACATTACCCACGTGGCTGTGGGTAAAGCCAGATTTACGATAATTCCCTCATGTACACTGTAGAGTCAGATAGTGAAGATGGGTGAATTACAGTGCATGATATATATTTTTGATGCAGTGGTTAAATGTGTGAGTATCTTACAAATGACATAGGCTGTACCTGATATAAATACTGATTATTATTAGTAATAATATTGTTGTACTGACATGTTATTTGAGAGTCTTATTGAATGAGATAAATACAGAATAAGACAGATTAAAATCCGGTAGACAAATTTCATTATTTTGACAACGTAGTGATAATATCAAACTCTGTTTATCAACAAATGTTCCTGAAAGAAAAATTCATTTGTATTATGTGTTAGCACTCAATATTTCCCAGTTAGAAGTGCATTAGATATCAATTGCATCGGCTTGCTACATATCAGGTTGCATTTAACTTTTTATACCTTAATAGCTACTATATTATGTTGCAATTGATACTATGTACTCTGCCTGGGGTATATACGAAGTGTGTAAGTTTAAGATTAAGCTCTGAATAATTCCCAGATCAATATGTAAACTAGAATGTTATTTGTTTTTAGTTTTAAGAAACTTTTTGTATAGTATTTTTTAGAGTGTTATTTGAAAATACAAGTGCATTAATCCAGGTAGATACTTTGATTATGCTTGCCTCACGTAGAAGTAACTAAATGGTTAATTTTGGTAATGAAACTACTTACTATGATTGGCTGAGGTCTTGTCTTTTCACTGATTTAACAGCTGTTAGTAACACTGCATTTTGTGCTCTGATGAAATGCCTGTAAGGCAGGAAACGCGTCAGCCAAAGTCTGTCAGTTTGCTGTGCCTTTGTCTATATTTTTAATGCAAGTATAAATAAATATATTTTATTTTAACCGACAATTTCTCTCCCTGCCTTTCCTTGCACCGGAACTGTGAACTGTGACTTGTTTGCTAAATTTTCAATTGAATCTGACGGGTTCTGGAGAGCCCCAGCAGCGCCGGAGTTCGGAGCAGTCTCACACCCTTCATTCAGCAGGTGTGTTACAAAGGCGGCACGCTGGAGTCCACTAGACATATTGGAAATTGCTTTGCAGATTACACCCCAATACCAGGAGTATGAATAGCGTGCATTGGTGATTACACGACTACGGTGGGCTTCAGAGAGGTCCTTTGATACCTTACAATTGGATGTTTCATGTAACCTGATAACGAAGTGGTGAGTTCCGCTATTGTGGGGTTCCTGTATGGAATTGTCTTCACCACTACATGATTAACTTTACTGATAAATACGGATACTGTTAACAAACTAATTCTCCAAAAAGTTCTTGTTGATGCTTTTCAAAATATATATATATATATATATATATCCATGTGTGTGTGTGTACCTTAAATTTATACGAGCCTGTGATTGGCCAACAGCGGTCACATGGGAGTGAGGGGCAGGGAATAGAAGTCAGCAGTGGTGCGAGAAGGTGCTAGTCGATGCTGCTTCTTCAAAATCTTCTATCCTAGAGTAAGGTATCGCGAGATAGTGACGTCACTTCCGTTTTTTCTACTCTCGCTTCCAGTTTTCACAGCAACACGCTAAACAGATTCACACTGCACTTTTCAGAGTTTTGCATGGAATACAGATAAGACAATTCTTTTTATTCTATTCGGTTTTATAGCTATATATTTGTGCAAGAGTGATCACCTTGGTTTTGTTCTGTTTTTAGCACCTTGCTTTTTTAAAATTATTTGTTGTTTCAGAATCTTTTATATTTGTATGGTCACTTTACTTACTCTCATATTTTCAACGAGTTAGAGAGTACTCGGATGCTTGACCTATATTAACTACTTTGTTGTTCTTTTATTGTTGCTATGTTTTTTTTTGTGGTTAATTTAACCTATTTTATAAATAAATCGTTTTCCATTTTTTATATCACTTTATCTGTGGTTCAAGGATCTATGGAACACTGATATAGATTTGATCAGTGCATTATTGTAAAATTGCTCCTGGTCCTACAAATAAATATTCAAGCTTTACATTTCTGCTTTTCAAATAAAGATACCAAGAGAACGAAGAATAGGAGTAAATTAGAAAGTTGCTTAAAATTGCATGATCTATCTGAATCACAAAAGAATAAAATTGGGTTTACTATCCCTTTAAATATCTTTGGACAATATTTCACTAATATTTTGCCTATATTTTTGACACATTGATCTTGTACTAATTCCATTAATTGCTGCGCGCCCCAAAGTCCAGATCCCAGAAAATAACCCACACCAGCAGCAACGCAACCAATGGAGGAAACGCCCGTGAACCCCCCACCAGGGAGGACAACAGGGACAACAAAAGAACACGGTCAGACCCAAGAGAGCAGACAGATCCCCGACCTCCCCTCCAAGAAACAGACCCAACCCAAAAACGGGCTGGGAACGTCCACCTCAAAAGAGAGTAGAGGTCCTAAGAGGAAACTACTCATTGGAGAAACTGGCAAGCTACCACGAATCCATGACAGAAAAATACAGCATGCTAGCACACATTCCAAGAGCAAGTAGCTACAGCTGGTTTCAAACTGCAAACCTTCCACTTGCTAGGTAGCAAAGCTAACCATCAGGCTACAACAGCTGGCTCTACGTGAGCGGGTTACAAAACCCATAAACAGTCCCCGTTTCTAAGAAGGAACAATCCCAAAAGGGAATATAGGGCACAGAGCTACCACGATACCCTAGTACCAGAGGCAGCCCCCCTAAAATCCCACACGCAAAGAGGGAAGAAAAGAATCCTCGAACGTGAAGATTAGGACCCACAGGGTCTCTATGGAAACAGTATATTTCCAAATTCTCCCCAAAAGGACAAAACCAAGGAAACCACTTCCCCAGCCGTAGGCAAGGCGAAGAGACCAAAGAGAATTGTAAAACAATAACAATGAGTAATAACTCAACGGTCATTACTACCAGCTCAGTCGAGACAAACAATCATGAGCCTAAAATGCAAAATTTGCCACTGGCGACAACCGAAGATCCACCTGAAAGGCAGCAAACTAACCTTCAGGCGAATACCAAATCTCCCAAGAGTGTGAAAATCCAACTCCCCAAAGGGACAAGTGGACATTCTAAACCCTAATGTTTGAAACTGACCCGCCCAGGACCGAGCGCAGCGACCCGGACCCCAAAATCTCAGACAAGAGACATGGCCCTAAGCCAGGCCGAACCTCCTGAGGAACCAAGTTGCCTCCTACGGAGAAGGGCACTCTAGAGACTAGCACGCTCCAATGTCCTTGAAAAGTGGACACTCGCAAGAGACTCAGATCAGGATCCTAGAAAGACTTCTAGACAGGTCTCCGAAATGGCAATCCGCACCGTAGGTGGATCTGAACCCTGGACCCTCCGCTTGCAACTCCAGAAACCAAGAGCTCCTTGAGGTTCGAGTGCAACACTCCCAGTCCCAGGACCCCAGAGTTTACCATGGACAGGGCTCCCTAACATGGAGAACATGCCAAAATAGCTGGATTCAACTCACAACCTTAGCCAAGTGGGCAATTAGTTGGAGAGTCAAAGATCCTCACAGTATCAGCCTCCCAGAAATCCAGTACCAGGAATAACATGGGCAACCCCTCAATTCCCGCTGAGAAGCGGATCAGAGGCAGTTGTCGGAAAAAAGAGGAAAAACTCAACCCCTGCGCTCCATCTTATGGGAGCTTGCAATATACAGAAAAAGGGGGAAGGACGGACATATTCGAACTCCCGGACTCAGATGACCAGACCACTCAAGAAGGGAAAAACCAGTCCCAGCAACCTCGAGGGGCACCTGCGCCTAGGCTACAATGAAACAGACACCCGGAAATTGTTCTCTCAATTGGTACCCCAACTGTCCAGCGGTCATCCGAACCTATAACACCCTTGGGAATGGAGAACTTTGGTTCCGAGGCAAAACCTCCAGAACCCACAAGAAATTATAGACGGATCCCCACATAAGGAATGGCAGAGGACCTAAACAATCCCTCCGATACCCCGTTTATCGAGGACAAGGAGAAAGTTGACGTATAAGAAACAAAAACACCCCCTCAAGTAATGGATAAATAAAACATAAAACGAACACTTCAATAAAGTGAACGACTCGACACTCAACAGGATAACCAGCACCACGTGGGTGACATGAACCTTAGTGAACAGCGGCTAGCACCCGACCAGTACCTGTCTGGCACAAAGCAACACCTGAAACTGTCCAAGGCCCAAGAAAAAAGGGACCAAAAACAAAACTATAATCATAACTATAACAAACACGCAGCCTCCAAGGAAGTACGCATACAACCACAAAATCGCAAGTATCAGTTCCAGAGAAAGAATGTTCCCAAACTGGAAAATTATATCAGACATGAGCCTTTTTAAAACAAATCAAATATATCATAACTGGATTAATAAAATGAAGGTAGCACCCTAGGGTGAACGTCCAAGAAAAACGGCACGCCAACCAGACCAGCTGATTAGAGGCCCAAGCTCAGAATTGGAACATATATTTAAAAAAAGAAAAACAGAGACGATAAAGCGATTGCTTCATACCCACACGTCTAATTCAGTTTGCCGTCCGACACAGAAGACCGAGTATCCCTTGGCCCAGTAGGGCTGGAATTCTCCAGCACCGCCAAAACATGCCTTAACAAAACACGAAGACAGTCTATAACGGAAGGTAAAATTACCCCCCGCCGGGTCGATGGGTGACCCCGGCCCTGAGGGTGGGGCCCCTGAAGCCTCAGAGGCCATTGCTTCCCCAGAAGGTCTAACGGACTCACCCCAGTTAACAGAACACGGACAGTATCTTAAAAATACCTCATTAGGGACTTATAAATGAGCCAGTTCCATAGATATGGTCAAGCGGAACCGTGCTGTAACCTCTGGAGGAAACAAGCCTATGCCTTCCGTCGCCTTCCAGAGGAGTAATGGCCATAGGGACACCTGCTTGCATAGCAAAAGAAGGTTCTGGGGCACGCGCCTCCCGGGACATGGGATCCTCAGAGGCGGATGGCTCAACACACTCCCGGGGGAAAAGAGTACTCTAAAACAGCAATCGGAACATAACTGATGGGCATGGATAACCCTGGCCATTTCCTACTCTTCGCAAGACGTGTTCTGCGAATCGGAGATATCCGTCTCCAAAAAATCAGAATCCTCCATAACTTGGAGATTGCAATTAGGGGCAAACACTAACGGCACCTTACACCTCCAATGGCTGGGACACTCACCACCTGCTGTGAACCAGACAAGTAATGAACAGACTCTCTCTGTCGCCACTCTGTCGATGTGCGGAAATGGAATACAACGTGACCACACCCGGTCATGAGGTGCATCGTGTAAGCCAAAAAAAAGTGCCAGTTCCTAGAAACTGCGCAACAAGATGAAGTAAGACCGTTATGCCCCAAGCGCCATGAGCACAAATATCACTACACAATAGCAGACAAAATCACATAAACATGATTACAGTTCACCCTGTTCAATAAACCCCCTCAGGAGATATGAACCCTTGATTCCATAAGATAAAGGAGTTTCACTGGGACCCTGACTTCTTTTGTTTAACATTACAGTCATATATTGAAATAACATTTAACGATCTTACCGGAATCTACGCCATGGAACAGGAACACAGCCTTTTAAGTGTGACAGATAGTAGCCTCGCTTCTGACATGGACTTGAGTGAAAAAAGGCAGGCAGCAAAACTCGCCAACGCTGATTGCCAAAGGAGCTGTTAAAGATTATTATTATTTATTATTATTATTTATAAAATATTTTACCAGGAAGGATACATTGAGATTTCTCTCGTTTTCAAGTATGTTCTGGGTCCACAAAATATTATGAGTCATTAATATGAGTCGGGATGGTTTCGCAGAAAGACTCTCCCTGCATCTCTGGACTCTAACTTTCACCAATGCTCTCACTGAGGTGCTGACAGGATTACTTAAAACTCCAGTCCCATTTCGAAGAGTACTACTTTACTTTACTTTAGTACTGCTTTGCCTCCTCATGGTGGCCAGGTTCTGAATTCTCAAAAGTAATGAATGCAGCCGTGGACTCTTCCCGTTTAAGAAGAAAAACTAACATTACTTAAAAAAAACTAACATTACATTACCTAAGAAATAAAAAAAATAAAATAAGAAAAAATATACCATTAGAAAAATAACAAATTACCAAAATAAAAAAAAAATGTATGCCTTTTCTAAAACCCCACTGGAAAAAAAAACTCCACCCCAAAATTAAAAAAAAACTATACTAACAATAAACTAAAGTTAAAGCCCTTAAAATGACCTTTTCTAGGGCATTGCCCTAAAGTGTCAGCTCTTATTCTGAAAAAACCCTACCTCAAACCTCTACAATTAACCCCCCTCAAAAAAAATCTATCTAAAAAAAATTACTCTAAAAAGTGACATAAAAAGGGCATTGGGCTGGGCATTGCCCTTAAAGGGCATTTAGCTATTTTGCTGCCCATGGGAAAAAACCCCCACTAAATTCCGAAGATGGTACTCACCAAAGATGAATCCAGGTGACGGTGCTCCGTCTTTATTTCGGCAAAAATTTTAATGCAAAATACCCCTTTTATATAGGGATACCCTTGCGTTCCTATTGGCTGTTTTTTATTCTCAAATTCAAATCAGCCAACAGAAAAAGCTTTCATAAAGTTGCAGCCCCTCTAGGATGAAGATGGAGATTCATCTTTGGTGAGTACCATCTTCGGGGTTTAGTGTTAGTTTTATTTTTTTGGGTGTTTTTTTTTTTCATGGGCAGAAAAAACAAATTATGCTTAACTGATCATTTTATTTCCATCGAGGGGAGGAGAGTCCACGGCTTCATTCATTACTAGTGGGAATTAAGAACCTGGCCACCAGGAGGAGGCAAAGACACCACAGCCAAAGGCTTAAATACCTCCCCTACTCCCCTCATCCCCCAGTCATTCAGCCGAGGGAACAAGGAACAGTAGGAGAAAGATTAGGGTATAAATGGTGTCAGAAGAAAATATTAAATTTAGGTCCGCCCATCGGAGATACGGGCGGGGCCGTGGACTCTCCTCCCCTCGATGGAAATAAAATTATCAGGTAAGCATAATGTATGTTTTCCTTCTAAAGGGGTGGAGAGTCCACGGCTTCATTCATTACTAGTGGGAACATATACCCAAGATCTAGAGGATACTGAATGAAACCGGGAGGGTAAAAGGCGGACCCTTAATCTGAGGGCAACACAGCCTGTAAAACCTCTCTCCCAAAAACAGCCTCAGCAGAAGCAAAAACGTCAAATTTGTAAAATTTAGTGAAAGTATGCAAGGAGGACCAGGTAGCCGATTGGAAGTCTGTTCCATAGAAGCCTTATTTTTGAAGGCCCAAGATGAAGCTACTGCTCTAGTGGTATGAGCCGTATTCCTGAGGAGGCTTATGTCCCCGCGGTCTCATAGGCAAAGCGGATCAGGCTCCTCAGCCAAAATGACAAAGAAGTAGCAGAAACCCTCTGACCCCCGCGCTTCCCAGAATACACGACAAAAAAAGTTTGATTGTCTGAAATCCTTAGTGGCCTGAAGATAGAATTTCAAGGCAAGGACCACATTCAGATTATGGAGAAGCCTCTCCTTAGGAGAAGGATTAGGACATAATGAAGGAACGACTATCTCTTGATTGATGTTACGGTTAGACACCACCTTGGGGAGAAACCCCAAGCCAGTGTGAAGAACAGCCTGCATGAAACACCAGATAAGGGGGCTAAGATTGCAAGGCCACCAGCTCAGAAACTCTGCGTGCCAATACAATGGCCAACAGAAAGAGAACCTTCCATGACAGAATTGTTATGTCAAGAGAATGCATGAGTTCAAAACAGAACCTTCTGCAAGACCTTAAGTACCAAGTTTAAGCTCCACGGGGAGCAGGCTGCTTAAAGACAGGCATGTTCGAGACAGAGCCTGAACAAAAGATTGGATGTCAGGGAGATCAGCGAGGACAGATAAAGTCGAAATTTGCCCCTTTAGGGAACTAGCGACGAGAAACGTCTCCAAACCCTCTTGAAGAAAGGACAAAATCCTGGAAACCTTCACCCTGTGCCAAGGGTAGCCATAAATCTCACACCAGGACAAATAAGTCCTCCACACCTTATGATAGATGTGACTAGTGACCGGCTTTCTTGTCTGAACCAGTGTCAATCACATTTTCCGCAAAACCCCTTTTCGCTAAGACTAAGTGTTCAATCTCCATGCAGTCAGCCTCAGAAAATCGAGATTTTAATGTTGAAAAGGACCGTGTCCAGCAGATCCCTGCGACACGGTAACCTCCACGGTGGAGAGGATGACATCCCCACCAGATCCGCAAACCACGTCCTCCTCGGCCATGAAGGAGCAATCAGAATGGATGACACTTTCTCCTGCTTTATACGCGCCACTACACGAGGAAGAAGCAGCAACGGAGGAAATATGTATACCAGACCGAACCCACAAGGCATTGCCAATTAATCTTTTAGCTCCGCCTGGGGATCCCTTGACCTCGACTGGTATAGGGGAAGCTTGCGGTTCAACATGGACACCATGAGATCGATCACCTGATAAAGCTGAAGTCTTTCAGATGAGGCCACACCCTCAAAGCGTTGTAGATCGCTCGAAGCTCCAGAATATTTATTGGAAGAAGAGACTCTAAGCGAGAACATTTCCCCTGTGCCACCCTGGCACACTAAACAGTTCCCCATCCCACCAGACTCGCGTCCGTAGTAATAATCTCCCAGGATGGTCTCAGGAAGGATGTCCCCATGGACAGGCGATCCAGGCAGATCCACCAGGAGAGGGAAATCTTAGTCCGCGCATCCATGTATATCGGCTGTGAAAGATCGGAATGATCGCCGTTCCACTGTCTCAACATGCACAATTGAAGAGGTCTGAGATGAAACCTGGTGAATGGAATAATGTCCATGCTGGAGACCATGAGCCCAATCATTTCCATGCACTGAGCTACAGATGGTCTCACTGTAGACTAAAGGACAAGACAGGTAGACGCCATCTTTGTGTGCCGCTTATCCGTGAGAAAGATCGTAATGGACACGGAGTCTATGATCGTGCCGAAGAACTCCACTCTGGTACTGGGAACCAGAGAACTCTTCTCGAGATTGATCTTCTAACCGTGAGATTGAAGTAACTGCAGCAGGACCCTGGTGTGGGCGTCTGCTAGATGGTCCCCCAGGACTTTGGTGAAGACTCTCTGGGCCGTCGCCAGATCGAAGGGGAGGGCCACAAACTTGAAATGCTGATCCAGAAAGGCGAATTTGAGGAACCTGACATGGTTCCTGTGAATCGGAACACGAAGCTAGGCGTCACTCAAGTCTACAGAGGTCATTAACTGCCCCTCTTAAACTAGAGGAACAATGGATCTAATCGTTTCCATTTTGAACGATGGAACGGACAGGAACTTGTTTAAAAATTTGAGGTCCAGAATCGGGAGGAACGTGCCCTCCTTCTTTGGAAACACAAACAAATTGGAGTAATACCCTAGACCCCTTTCCGCCTGGGGTACTAGTACGATAATCCCTAGAGCGGAAAGATCCTGCACACAACCCAGAAAGGCCTCTCTTTTTTTCTGGCCTTGAAGACAGGTTTGACATGAGGAATCTTTCCCTGGGCGGAGAGTACTTGAACGCTATCCTGTAGCCCTGGGCAACCACTTCCAGAACCCAGGGGTCCTGAACATCCTGCAAACAGACGTCTAAGAACAGAGACAACCTGCCCCCCACTTGGTCCACAGAACAGTCGGGGGTCGCCCTTTCATGCAGACTTAGTTTCGGCTGGCTTCTTGTACTGCTTAGACTTGTTCCAAGCTTGAGCAGGCTTCCAGGCACCCTTGGATTGGTCCGCTTTCGTGGTGGGCTGAGGGCGTTGCGCTTTATCCCTGCGAAATGGACGAAAATTAGCAACCTTAGGTTTCGCCTTCTTATCCTGGCGAAGGAAGGCACCCTTGCCCCCTGTAACCGTGGATATGATAGAGTCCAGACTTGGACCGAACAGGATCTTGCCCTTGAAAGGTAAAGACAACAGCCTCGACTTAGAGGTCATGTCCGCTGACCAAGATATTAGCCACAGAGCTCTGCGTGCCAGAACCGAAAAACCGGATACCTTGGCATGCAGGCAGATAATTTGCATATTAGCGTCACGGATGAAAGAATTAGCCACCTTTAGGGCCTTAATCTTTTCCTGCACTTCCTCGAAAGAGGGTTCACCCTCAATCATATCAAATAATGCACCGCACCAATATGACGCAGCTCCAGCAACCGCAGCTACCGCCGCTGCCAGTTGAAAAACAAACCCTGTGTGTTGAAACATCTTCCGTAACATGTTTTCCAACTTCATATCCATAGGCTCCCTGAACGAAGAACTATCCTCTAAAGGAATCGTCAAGCGCTTAGCCTTGGGAATGGTCCCCCACAACTCTAGCTGGGCCTCCGGGATGGGAAAAGCTTTTTAAATTGAGAAAAAGGGGCAAAGGAAGAACCTAATCGCTCCCATTCATTCTTTATAATGTACGCCATCTTGACAGTAACAGGGAAGGTCTGGGGAACCACCTGTCCTCATAAACCTTATCCAACGTAGGAATGGAGGGCTCATCTGGGAGTTTTGGTTCCTGAACCTCTAAGGTAGCCAGCACTTGCTTTAACAGAAAACGCAAGTTCTCCATTTTAAACCGAAAACCGGGTTCCTCTGCTGCCGGAGGTTTAGATGACACGGACTCTGACCCCGAAGGGGCCTCTTCCGATGCATCGGATTGGGCCTTGTCATAGTACCACCCTTTTGGGGCGTCCGACAAATACAACTCCTGGGTCGGGCCGCTATGAAAAGCTCTATGCTTGCGCTTAGCAGAACGTGGCAAAGCATGGATCACCTAAGCGACTGCCGTTTCAAGCTGGTCCGCAAAGTCCGGAGGCCAAGCAATTTCCCCCGAAGGGGTAACAGTTGGACCCTGGGGTGCTGCATGTGGTATAGGGGACACCATTTGTGAATGCA
Source organism: Bombina bombina (assembly GCF_027579735.1). Classification (NCBI taxonomy): domain Eukaryota; kingdom Metazoa; phylum Chordata; class Amphibia; order Anura; family Bombinatoridae; genus Bombina; species Bombina bombina. The sequence goes on along the minus strand of NC_069501.1, from coordinate 502,027,923 downwards.
CCTCATGGGACTGAGACCCCTCCGAGGTGGACAGTTCAGTAGTGCTAGACATTCTCTTATGTTTGGAAGTCATAGCCTTCTCAAGGCATGTAGACCACAGTTGCGCAGGCTGGTCTACCAAAATCTCACAATAAACACAGGTATAAGACTTATACCTATAAGATAAAGAGGGAGTACCATCTAACGCGTCAGAATCCTCCATAGCTTTCAAAAGGACTAGAACAGGGACCTTTTTAACCAATGGCCAGGGCACTCACCACCTCCTATGACCCGGACTCAGAAACCGCTTCGTCTCCTCTGTCACAGATCAGACCTGAAGTGAAGAAGCCCCCACCTGGTCACAAGGATGACTAGGTAGGACCGCCCCTGCCAATGAGAAAGCGCGCCAAAAAAGAAGACCACGCAAAACTCCCAGAAGTGAACCCGTCAGTTCCACAAAAAATGCAAAAGCCGCGTCCTTGCACATAAAGCAGCAATCACATAATAAACTTATGTAACTACCCCCCTGTTCAATAATCCCCTCATAGGAATATTACCCCTTGATTCCATAAAGATAAAGGCGCCACACTGTGGCCTTGCTTCTGTGTTATTATGTAAAAATGAAATGATCTTACCAGAATCTACACCGTGGAACAGGAACACGTGACAAGTAGTAGCAGTGCTCTTGATATGGACTTGAGAGAAGAAAGCAATCTGCGAAACTCGTCAACGCCGATTGCTAAGGAGCTGTTAATATGAGTCGGGATGGTGTCGCAAAGGGAAGCTCCCCCTGCATCTCCGGACTCTAACGTTCACCCAGGCCCTCAAGAAGAGAAGCTTAATGGGCAACTTAAACTCCTTTCCCATAGCGAAGGGTAGAACCCCTCATAAGAGACCTTCGATATTCTGGCACATCTCTGCCACCTCCTGTGACGAAAAGCAAAGAATGACTGGGGGATGAGGGGAGTGGAGGAGGTATTTAAGCCTTTTGCTGGGGTGTCTTTGCCTCCTCCTGGTGGCCAGGTTCTTAATTGCCACTAGTAATGAATGAAGCCGTGGACTCTACTCCCCTTTAGATGGAAAGAGCTCCTTTAAAGGAAATGCCCAGCCAAATGCCCTTTTCAGGGCACTTTTTCGAGTATTTTTTTTTTTTTTAAAGATTTTTTTTTGGGGGGGTAGGGGGTTAATGTAGAGCAGGGGTGTCAAACTTGCGGCCCGCGGGACTCATGCGGCCCTCAACCTAATTTTGTGCGGCCCACACCACCTCCATGAAAAATATTAATTATAATATGCTTATTACTTAAAGAGCGAGTGCGCTTACTGTTAGGGATGCACATACATTAAAATATACGTTATTAAAAAGAAAAAGACAGATAAGTGCATAATGATTTCTTTAACACATGCAGTTCATTACTATGGTAGCACTGATTTCCCACATCATTTCTGTCCATTCCTTTCCATCATTTTCTCTTTAACTAAAATCACATACTTTATATATATTTCTATGTATTTTTTTTATATTATGTACAACAGGTATGTCTATCACTATTATAAACAGTGGGTCGCACGTGGAGCGTGTGTCTCACCTTCTTAAAAGCATTAGAGCACATTTCCTCAAGCCAGAGTAAGTTAATTAGGAGTTACAGAACACAATATTTTGAAATGTATACAGTTATAGCAAATGCCACTGCACTGTTTAGCAATGACAAGATATGTAGGTAGTGTGCGGCCCACGTGAGTTGTACATGTATGGAAAATGGCCCGCGACTAAAATGAGTTTGACACCCCTGATGTAGAGGTTTGTAGTTTTTTTTTTTTTTTTTAAAGAAAAAGAGCTGACACTTTAGGACAAGACCCTTTATCTGTAGTTTATTGTTAGTAAAGTTTTTTTTATTTTTATTTTGGGGTGATTTTTGGGGTGGGGTTTTAGAATAGGCATAACTCTTTTTTTATTTTTGGTAATTTTTGTGTTATTTTTTGTAATGGTAGGTTTTTATTATTTTTTAAGTAATGTAATGTTAGTTTTTTTTGAGTAATATATTTTTTTTTATAGTTTTAAAAGCTTTATTGAAGATTAGAAAGAAGAACAGTACATGCATCGAGAGAAAAAAGTACATTACATAGAAGCACATGCCTCGCCCCACTATGTACAACAGAACCGTAAAGTCCAGAAAGTCCATAAGTAGTATGAGAATGACAAGTAGGGCGAGAACAAGTCCATTTTCGTGCTCGGGCATGCATTGATAAATAACAAATAGAAAAAAAAAAAAGTTTTACAACTGTTCCATGTTACATATCTTGAACAAATGCACATTAAATAAGTAGAAGAGGTAAGAGTTCCCGTATCAGTTACTGGGAACTCTAGAAGAGAAAGAGGAGTAGGGTTGGGAGGGAGAGAATAAAAAAAAAAAAGGGGGGGGGGGGGGCAAGAACGAAGGAGGAGGGAGGGTGGGGGGGAGGGAGGGAGGAGGAAGGGTGGGGGGGAGGGAGAGAGGAGGGGAGAGGGAGATGGGGAGGACACCCCTGCCGGCCAGTGTATGGCGATGGGTGCCTAGTGGTAGGTTATCAGGGGCGACTCTATGCGTTTGCACCAGGGGTTTCAAAAGCCTGTTTCCAGCGATCTAACATATATTCATGAGTTTCGATCTTATCATCTCTCAAGAATCTGTATCTCTCAAGCGATAGGTATCTCTCGACTTTAGTGGTCCACTCCCCAAATGTGGGGGTTTCGACACTCTTCCATTTCCTCGGGATGAGAGATTTAGCGCTGTTGATCATTATGAAAAACAGCTGTTTTGTCGGTTTATCTCTGAATTTAGGGAGGGTGTGGAACAGTAGTAAATTAGGTGATCTGGGTATGGACGAACCAAGTATCCCCTCCATTTTGTCCAGGATTGAGTGCCAAAATGGTTCAATGTGTTTACATTTCCACCAGATGTGTATGAGGGAACCTCGCTCCCCACATCCACGCCAGCACCTCCCATCTGTCTGTTTATATATTTTCTGTAATCTGTCCGGCGTGAGGTACCACCCGGACAGATACTTGTAGTTTGATTCAAGGACTCTGGCCGAGACAGATGCTTTTGTGTGAGTCCTAAATATTTTGTTCCACTCACCAGGGGAAGGGGGTGGGGTGGGTTCTTTATTCCACCGACGTGTGAACCCTGGGAGCGGCAAGTCCCCATGGGAAAAGAGTAGGTAGTAAGCTATGGAGATCATGTGCCTAGGTACATGTGGTAGTAAGCATAGTGATTCTAGTGTTGTCGGTTGCCTAGTTATCTGTCTAGCGCTTTTGCTGGTCGATAGAAAGTGCTGGAGCTGCGCGTGGAAATACCACGAGAGCTCCATCCCCGAGCGTTCTAATTCAGATCTACCCCTGAGTTTCTGGTCTGAGATAAGTCTTTGGAAGGTCGCCTGTGATATCTGTGTTTTATCTGTCCGTGTCCTTTGTGTGTAAGTGAAGGGCAAGTCTGGGTTGTCCAAAAATGGAGTGAGAGGGGACAGGTTCAAGGTTATATGAGGGTATTCTGTCATGGTGCGATCCCAACATGCAAAGAATTCCCGAAGGAGTGGATAGCTGTTTATCAGTTTTGGTCTAAATTTAGGTGATATCCAACCCAAAATGCCCACATTTTGTGTTCCTAGGATTGATTTACAGATTTGGACCCATGTTTTCTCTTTAGAATCATGACTCCACTCCACCTGGTGTTGGAGAGTGATTGCCTTTCTATATGTAGCCAGGTTGGGGACTCCCAAACCTCCCTTGTCCTTAGGTAAGTATAGGGTTTTCCGCGCAATACGCAGTTTTACCCCCTTCCAAATAAACTCCTCCAGTACACCTTGTAGCTTGCTCAGATAGTTAGTAGGTAGAGGTATCGGAAGAGTCTGGAGAACATATAATATTCTAGGCAAGATGTTCATTTTAACAATACCGATTCTACCCAGCCAAGATATTGGCTTATTTCTCCAGGAAAAAAGGTCTCCCGTGATTGTGGATAGTAGGTTTAGATAGTTTGCTTCGTAAAGTGTATCAGCAGATGGAGTGAGGGAAATCCCTAGATATTTGAGGGAGCGCGTCTGGATACGCAAGGGGCTCAACAAAGAGAGTTGACTAAGTTCTTGTTGTGAGAGGTTAATGTTTAGAAGCTCAGATTTAGAATTGTTTAGGAGAAAATTTGAGAATCTACCGTATAAGTCAAATTCTTTAAGCATCTCCGGGAGTGACATCAGGGGGTTTGATAAAGAGAGCAAAACGTCATCCGCGTACATGGATAATTTGTGCTCTTGATCTCCTATAAGGATACCTGAAATGTTTCCATTGTCTCTGATTCTCTGGGCCAGAACCTCCATGACCAGGGCAAACAGTGGTGACAGGGGACACCCCTGTCTGGTGCCGTTTGAGATACTAAATGGGTCAGAGAGGATGTTATTTACCCTAATCTGTGCTGAAGGGATTGCATAAAGGGAGAAAACTCTATGGATAAAGGCCGGACCAAACCCCATCTTCGACAGGGCCGCCTTCAAAAAATTCCAGCTGATCCTGTCGAAGGCCTTTTCCGTGTCCGTAGACACGAGGATCACTGGGATCCCCTGGTTTTGTGCAAAATTACAAAGAAGAGCTGCCTTCATGGTGTTGACCCTGGCCTCAAGGCCAGGTACAAAGCCCGCTTGATTCCAGCAGTGAGCAAAGTGACTTTTTATTTTTAAACACAGGTCAAATACAGCAACGTTTCGGGCTAACAATAAGCCCTTTCTCAAGCCTGACATAAATTGAACAAAACATCATTTAAATAGCCATATTGGCGCCAAACAATTGTGAAAAAAACATAATTTATGCTTACCTGATAAATGTATTTCTCTTGTAGTGTATCCAGTCCACGGATCATCCATTACTTATGGGATATTCTCCTTCCCAACAGGAAGTTGCAAGAGGATCACCCACAGCAGAGCTGCTATATAGCTCCTCCCCTCACTGCCATATCCAGTCATTCGACCGAAACAAGACGAGAAAGGAGAAACCATAGGGTGCAGTGGTGACTGTAGTTTAATTAAAATTTAGACCTGCCTTAAAAGGACAGGGCGGGCCGTGGACTGGATACACTACAAGAGAAATAAATTTATCAGGTAAGCATAAATTATGTTTTCTCTTGTTAAGTGTATCCAGTCCACGGATCATCCATTACTTGTGGGATACCAATACCAAAGCTAAAGTACACGGATGATGGGAGGGACAAGGCAGGATTAAACGGAAGGAACCACTGCCTGATGAACCTTTCTCCCAAAAACAGCCTCCGAAGAAGCAAAAGTATCAAATTTCTAAAATTTTGAAAAGGTGTGAAGCGAAGACCAAGTCGCAGCCTTGCAAATCTGTTCAATAGAGGCCTCATTTTTAAAGGCCCAGGTGGAAGCCACAGCTCTAGTAGAATGAGCTGTAATCCTTTCAGGGGGCTGCTGTCCAGCAGTCTCATAGGCTAAGCGTATTATGCTCCGAAGCCAAAAGGAGAGAGAGGTTGTCGAAGCTTTTTGACCTCTCCTCTGTCCAGAGTAAACGACAAACAGGGCAGATGTTTGACGGAAATCTTTAGTAGCCTGTAAGTAAAACTTCAAGGCACGGACTACGTCCAGATTATGCAAAAGACATTCCTTCTTTGAAGAAGGATTAGGACACAATGATGAAACAACAATCTCTTGATTGATATTCCTGTTAGAAACCACCTTAGGTAAAAACCCAGGTTTGGTACGCAGAACTACCTTGTCTGAATGAAAAATCAGATAAGGAGAATCACAATGTAAGGCAGATAACTCAGAGACTCTTCGAGCCGAGGAAATAGCCATCAAAAACAGAACTTTCCAAGATAAAAGTTTAATATCAATGGAATAAAGGGGTTCAAACGGAACTCCCTGAAGAACTTTAAGAACCAAGTTTAAGCTCCACGGGGGAGCAACAGTTTTAAACACAGGCTTAATCCTAACCAAAGCCTGACAAAATGCCTGGACGTCTGGAACTTCTGCCAAACGCTTGTGCAAAAGAATAGAAAGAGCAGAGATCTGTCCTTTTTTTTTTTTTTTTAATTATTTATTTATAGCCAACAAGGTGTACAATCAAATAAATTCAACCTCTTATGCCTCGCAGGGCCAGGTAAAACATAATATATTGCAAAGCAAGACAATTTTAAATTGAAAATTTCACATTTCACATACCAAATTACTAATTCCCTTATATGAAGTATTTGTACATCTAGTTGGGATTTTTCTAATTTTAAATAAAAAAAAAAAAAAAAACAATTGAACACTCATAAATTTAAATAAGCACAAAAAAGTGAAAAAAAAAAAAAAAGAAAGAAATTGATTCTCTATTCTTCCTCCCCCCCTCCCCCTCCATGACTATGGCTTTTGGCTGAGGAGGGTCGCCATGATCCCTAAAGGACCAGTTCCGTATCTTTGAATGGATATATTAAGTATTCAATCTCGCTAGGGGATAAAGCTTTAATAAAATTCGACCACTTAGAGAAGAAACTCTTCACGTCTATGTCACTATGTAGATCGGTATCAATTTGTTCGATAATGCATTGCTTTTTTAAACAATTTTTTACCTCTGAAATACTCGGGGTTGCTTTCAGCTTCCATTTTTTCAAGATTAAATATCTAACCGCAAGTATTACCAAAGTGACTGTTTTGAGTTTATCCTGAGGCAGGCCTAGATCTGTGAGAGGAAAGATTATGTTTGGAGGAGATAATATCAAGGAGGGGAGACCCACTATGTTTCTTAACCAGTACTGTATCTTTAGCCAAAAGTTTCTAATTTTTGGACAATGCCAAAACATATGAATAAGGCTAGCCGATATATATGAACATTTTGGGCATTTGTTAAAGCTGGGATTTCGGCATTTAGTCCCTTTTTCTGGAGTAAAATATGTCATGTGGAGCAATTTTACATGTGCCTCACGCCATGAGGCATAGAGAGTAGCTCGCAAGACTGCTTGACATGATGAGGTTACAACATTTGCCTGCAATGAAGTTTCCAGTAGAGCTGCTGCCCACTTGGCCTGCAACTTTTCTATTATATCTGGACCTCTAAGTGAGATAAGTTTTTGATAGATGTATGATATCGAAGTTATACCACTTTTAACTAACGTAAGCCAGTTTTCAAGGAGACCTAAAGACCAATCCCAGCCAAAGTCATTTGTTAATTGAAGAGCATAGTGTCTCGCTTGGAGATAAGCATAAACATTTTTGTTAGAAAGGTGATATTCCTCTTTAAGAGAGTTAAATGTTTTTATGCACCTTCTTTCGAAGTCTAAAAGCTGAGAAATATTTATAAGACCGAGCGATTTCCACTTGGTGAACAGAGCAGATTGTATGCCAGGTTGAAATTGTGGGTTGTTTGAAAGTGGTAAGTACCTTGAGATCCTAAATTCAATGTGTAACAAAGAACATAGCTTCTTCCACATCTGAATTGGATTATAGATAGATTTTATCTTTTTTATTTCAGGCGGTAGTATATTATTATTACTGTGTAATAAGGCTATCAGGGAGCATGGAGAGGCTATGTTACTTTCCAGATCAAAACTTGTTACATAATTAGAATTAGCTAGCCAATCCATAGCTACTCTGGCCTGAAACACTGCATTGTATAGCCTAATATCTGGTAAAGAAAGTCCCCCAAATTCTACGGGAAGCTCTAACTTAGACAGTGAGATCCTTGGTTTCCTGTTCTGCCAGATGAAAGAGCGAAGAGCGGAGTTAAAAGATAGAATATCTTTCATTTTCAAGACAAGTGGAGTGTTCTGGAGGACATATAAGATTTTAGGTAACAGAGACATTTTATAAAGTGCTATTCGTCCTGATAGAGACAGAGGGAGATTCTGCCAGTTTTTAAAAGCTTGTTTAACTTTATTTAGAACGGGTGCAATATTTAAGTCATACCAGGCATTAGGATTAGGAGAGATCCAGATACCTAAGTATCTGAATGCATTCTGAACTATAGAAAACGGAATATTTTGACAAGAGTCTTTAGTTTGTTTAAGCCAGCATAACTCAGACTTTAAGATGTTCACCTTATAGCCAGAAAATGAGCCAAACTGCTCCACAATTTCAATAAGTTTAGGGATGTTTCTAGCTGTATCCGATATATATACCAATACGTCATCTGCGTATAATGCGATTTGCAGTTCTTTTTTTTTTATTTTAATCCCTTGCAATTGATATCGAATCTGTATAGCAAGAGGCTCAATGGCCATATCGAAGAGGAGAGGAGAGAGAGGACACCCCTGCCTGGTTCCCCTCTCGAGTCTTATATCTTGAGTCATATCACCATTTACTAAGATTTTTGTGGAGGCATTCCTGTATAAGTTATTGAATAAATGGAGCATATTACCTCCTATACCAAACTGCTGTAGTGTAAAGGACAAATGATCATGATGTACCGAGTCAAATGCCTTTTCAGCATCTATAGAGATGATTGCCCTATCAGAGGTGTCCCCCCCCCCCCCCACAGCCCTCCCGATTCCTCCATCTTCCTAAAATATTCTATGGTCAAGAAAACCTCTCTTATCTTAGCTGAAGAGTTTCGCTTCAAGATAAAACCAGCTTGATCTTTATGTATGATAGTGGGAAGGAATGATTGAAGTTTGTGTGCGAGAATGGCTGTGAAAAGCTTGTAATCTGTGTTTAGAAGTGCAATGGGCCTGTATGATTCTTTTTTGTTTGGTTCTTTCCCCTGCTTGAGTATGAGAGTTGTATATGATGCGACAAATTCTTTAGTGGGGCTTCTACCAGTGATATAAATATCGTTAAAGAGTGAAGTTAGATAACATGTAATTTCTGGTGCCAATATTTTATAAAATTCATTCGGGAGCGCATCCGGTCCCGGAGCTTTGTTAAGGGCTAGCCTTTGGATTGCTGTAGAGATTTCTATTTCAGAAATTGGGGATTGTAAAGTTTCTATTAAGTCGGGAGTTAAAGTTGGTACCACTATTTTATTCCAGAAACTTTCCCTCTGAATAATATTGGAAACCTTATGGGAATATAATGTCTTATAATATTCTTCAAATTCCTTGCATATTTCTTCTGAGGAGGTAAGAGATTTAATACCCTGGGTAATAGACTTTATTGTGGAGGAAGATCTATCAGCCTTAACCAGGTTTGCCAAGAGCTTCCCGGTCTTGTTACCATATCTGTATAATTTGGCACGTAGCCTAAGGTCTTTCTGGGTCGATTTGTAAAGTAAAAGAGAGTCCCTGACAGCTAGTGCCTTAATGTACCTAGACCAGTTTTCAGAGGTTTTTTGAAAAATATAACGGTTATATGCATTCATAACTGCCTTTAATACTTCGCTTTCCCTTCTTTTAAGTTTTTTGGATCTGGAGATGGAATAAGCTATAATTTCCCCACGGAGAACTGCCTTAGCAGTCTCCCAAAATAAATCGGGCTGAGGAATATGTTCTTTGTTAAAAGATACATATTCACGGAACCTAGAGATAAGCCAGTTTTTTAATTTGAAGTCAGTTGCTAGGAAACGTGGAAAGAAGAAACCGGAATTCCTGATACTTGGAGAGTTTAATTGAATATTTATGTAAATAGTCTTCCTGCGCTAAAGGCCAGATTCTGTGGACCTAAAGCTAAAACATTTGAGGTGACACTGAATAGATGGAAATGATCACTCAGGACATAAAATATGTTAGATATAAGCTAATATTTATTATTGATAAAAGAGATGATTAAAATATTTTCTTTAAAAAAATTTTAGTAAAATAATTTTTAAAAATTTATTAAAAATAGAATTTAATTGAATTTGTATTAAAAGGTTGATATAATAATGTTTTTCAGCAAAAATAACAGAGGCAAAAAAGATGAAAAGAAAAGATATAGGTGAGGTGAGTGTACTGAGCAGAGGATATAGTTAGTATACACAGCACATATAGTTAGTATGTTAGTATAGTTAGTGAGGTTATTCAAACAACAGATGCGGTTAATGTACAGCAAGTGTAATGAGTGCAGTGGATTTGATTGGGGTTAAAGTGTAAACTAAAATTGGTCAGCTAAAGGTGTATAAGCTCAAAATGTATTATAAACTGAAAATATTTAAACTAAACAGCTATAAAATAAATATACCTAAATACATAAAGTGGACAGTTGTGCAAAAAAGCAATGTTAATGAAACTTAGCTAAAAAATAATAAATAAAGTTAAATATTACAGTTAATTAGAGCTAGGTTAATAAGGCAAAATTAGTACAACTAAAACAGCGTAACTAAAATTTGGTATTAAAAATTGCCATTTCAAACACAATTGTGATAGAACTGTAAAAAACAGAATTTATGTTTACCTGATAAATTACTTTCTCCAACGGTGTGTCCGGTCCACGGCGTCATCCTTACTTGTGGGATATTCTCTTCCCCAACAGGAAATGGCAAAGAGCCCAGCAAAGCTGGTCACATGATCCCTCCTAGGCTCCGCCTACCCCAGTCATTCGACCGACGTTAAGGAGGAATATTTGCATAGGAGAAACCATATGTTACCGTGGTGACTGTAGTTAAAGAAAATAAATTATCAGACCTGATTAAAAAAACCAGGGCGGGCCGTGGACCGGACACACCGTTGGAGAAAGTAATTTATCAGGTAAACATAAATTCTGTTTTCTCCAACATAGGTGTGTCCGGTCCACGGCGTCATCCTTACTTGTGGGAACCAATACCAAAGCTTTAGGACACGGATGAAGGGAGGGAGCAAATCAGGTCACCTAAATGGAAGGCACCACGGCTTGCAAAACCTTTCTCCCAAAAATAGCCTCAGAAGAAGCAAAAGTATCAAATTTGTAAAATTTAGAAAAAGTGTGCAGTGAAGACCAAGTCGCTGCCTTACATATCTGATCAACAGAAGCCTCGTTCTTGAAGGCCCATGTGGAAGCCACAGCCCTAGTGGAGTGAGCTGTGATTCTTTCAGGAGGCTGCCGTCCGGCAGTCTCATAAGCCAATCGGATAATGCTTTTAATCCAGAAGGAGAGAGAGGTAGAAGTTGCTTTTTGACCTCTCCGTTTACCAGAATAAACAACAAACAAAGACAAAGTTTGTCTGAAATCCTTAGTAGCTGCTAAGTAAAATTTGAGAGCACGAACTACATCCAAGTTGTGCAACAAACGTTCCTTCTTTGAAACTGGATTAGGACACAAAGAAGGCACAACTATCTCCTGGTTAATGTTTTTGTTAGAAACAACTTTTGGAAGAAAACCAGGTTTAGTACGCAAAACCACCTTATCTGCATGGAACACCAGATAAGGAGAAGAACACTGCAGAGCAGATAATTCTGAAACTCTTCTAGCAGAAGAAATTGCAACCAAAAACAAAACTTTCCAAGATAATAACTTAATATCAACGGAATGTAAGGGTTCAAACGGAACCCCCTGAAGAACTGAAAGAACTAGGTTGAGACTCCAAGGAGGAGTCAAAATTTTGTAAACAGGCTTGATTCTAACCAGAGCCTGAACAAAGGCTAGAACATCTGGCACAGCTGCCAGCTTTTTGTGAAGTAACACAGACAAGGCAGAAATCTGTCCCATCAAGGAACTTGCAGATAATCCTTTTTCCAATCCTTCTCGAAGGAAGGATAGACTCTTAGGAATCTTAACCTTGTCCCAAGGGAATCCTGCAGATTCACACCAACAGATATACCAAATTATGTGGTAATTTTTCTGGTTACAGGCTTTCAGGCCTGAACAAGAGTATTAATAACAGAATCTGAGAACCCTCGCTTTGATAAGATCAAGCGTTCAATCTCCAAGCAGTCAGCTGGAGTGGGTCGAACGGACCTAGAACAAGAAGGTCTCGTCTCAAAGGTAGCTTCCATGGTGGAGCCGATGACATATTCACCAGATCTGCATACCAAGTCCTGCGTGGCCACGCAGGAGCTATCAAAATCACCGACGCCCTCTCCTGATTGATCCTGGCTACCAGCCTGGGGATGAGAGGAAACGGCGGGAACACATAAGCTAGTTTGAAGGTCCAAGGTGCTACTAGTGCATCCACTAGAGCCGCCTTGGGATCCCTGGATCTGTACCCGTAGTAAGGAACTCTGAAGTTCTGACGAGAGGCCATCAGATCCATGTCTGGAATGCCCCACGGTTGAGTGACTTGGGCAAAGATTTCCGGATGGAGTTCCCACTCCCCCGGATGCAATGTCTGACGACTCAGAAAATCTGCTTCCCAATTTTCCACTCCTGGGATGTGGATAGCAGACAGGTGGCAGGAGTGAGACTCCGCCCATAGAATGATTTTGGTCACTTCTTCCATCGCTAGGGAACTCCTTGTTCCCCCCTGATGGTTGATGTATGAACTTGGCCCTCGCTAGCTGAGGCCAAGCTTTGAGAGCATTGAATATCGCTCTCAGTTCCAGAATATTTATCGGTAGAAGAGATTCTACCCGAGACCAAAGACCCTGAGCTTTCAGGGATCCCCAGACCGCGCCCCAGCCCATCAGACTGGCGTCGGTCGTGACAATGACCCACTCTGGTCTGCGGAAGGTCATCCCTTGTGACAGGTTGTCCAGGGACAGCCACCAACGGAATGAGTCTCTGGTCCTCTGATTTACTTGTATCTTCGGAGACAAGTCTGAATAGTCCCCATTCCACTGACTGAGCATGAACAGTTGTAATGGTCTTAGATGAATGCGCACAAAAGGAACTATGTCCATTGCCGCTACCATCAAACCTATCACTTCCATGCACTGCGCTATGGAAGGAAGAGGAACGGAATGAAGTATCCGACAAGAGTCTAGAAGTTTTGTTTTTCTGGCTTCTGTCAGAAAAATCCTCATTTCTAAGGAGTCTATTATAGTTCCCAAGAAGGGAACCCTCGTTGACGGAGATAGAGAACTCTTTTCCACGTTCACTTTCCATCCGTGAGATCTGAGAAAGGCCAGGACAATGTCCGTGTGAGCCTTTACTTGAGGAAGGGACGACGCTCGAATCAGAATGTCGTCCAAGTAAGGTACTACAGCAATGCCCCTTGGTCTTAGCACTAAAAAACTCTAAGCCATCTCCGTGGAGATGTTGCCTGTACAACGGCAAAGAGAATGACTGGGGTAGGCGGAGCCTAGGAGGGATCATGTGACCAGCTTTGCTGGGCTCTTTGCCATTTCCTGTTGGGGAAGAGAATATCCCACAAGTAAGGATGACGCCGTGGACCGGACACACCTATGTTGGAGAAATGAAAGTTCTTTTCTGTGCACAGATAAAGAGTGTTGGCATATGCAAAATGTTGGGCAAGTGAAATTTTCAGTGCCGTCTCCTTTTTATGTTAAAAGTACCTTGTAAGATCAGACTCACAGTCTTTTTTGTAATTCAATCCTATGGTAAAATCAAATGAAGTAATCCGAAGTTCAGGTAATACCAGGTTACCTTAAGCTGCTTTTATTCAAGGAAGCATCTATCAGGTTGTTTATAAAGTACCTTATTTCTTTCCTTGTCCTTTGTGGTAAAGCCAGGTTACCACTAGGAATTTCGAGCCGCATACAGGGCTGGTATGACGTTAATGTGGTGCTTCCGCGTCTGGAAGCAGAGTAGTTCTCGTCTGGTCTTTTTCCTGCTGATGGTAGTCTGACGTCAGACCACATTAACGTCATACCAGCCCTGTATGCGGCTCGAAATTCCTAGTGGTAACCTGGCTTTACCACAAAGGACAAGGAAAGAAATAAGGTACTTTATAAACAACCTGATAGATGCTTCCTTGAATAAAAGCAGCTTAAGGTAACCTGGTATTACCTGAACTTCGGATTACTTCATTTGATTTTACCATAGGATTGAATTACAAAAAAGACTGTGAGTCTGATCTTACAAGGTACTTTTAACATAAAAAGGAGACGGCACTGAAAATTTCACTTGCCCAACATTTTGCATATGCCAACACTCTTTATCTGTGCACAGAAAAGAACTTTCATTTTTACAGTTCTATCACAATTGTGTTTGAAATGGCAATTTTTAATACCAAATTTTAGTTACGCTGTTTTAGTTGTACTAATTTTGCCTTATTAACCTAGCTCTAATTAACTGTAATATTTAACTTTATTTATTATTTTTTAGCTAAGTTTCATTAACATTGCTTTTTTGCACAACTGTCCACTTTATGTATTTAGGTATATTTATTTTATAGCTGTTTAGTTTAAATATTTTCAGTTTATAATACATTTTGAGCTTATACACCTTTAGCTGACCAATTTTAGTTTACACTTTAACCCCAATCAAATCCACTGCACTCATTACACTTGCTGTACATTAACCGCATCTGTTGTTTGAATAACCTCACTAACTATACTAACATACTAACTATATGTGCTGTGTATACTAACTATATCCTCTGCTCAGTACACTCACCTCACCTATATCTTTTCTTTTCATCTTTTTTGCCTCTGTTATTTTTGCTGAAAAACATTATTATATCAACCTTTTAATACAAATTCAATTAAATTCTATTTTTAATAAATTTTTAAAAATTATTTTACTAATTTTTTTTTAAAGAAAATATTTTAATCATCTCTTTTATCAATAATAAATATTAGCTTATATCTAACATATTTTATGTCCTGAGTGATCATTTCCATCTATTCAGTGTCACCTCAAATGTTTTAGCTTTAGGTCCACAGAATCTGGCCTTTAGCGCAGGAAGACTATTTACATAGATTTCAATCATCAATTTTATCTGGGGATTTTTTGATATCAACCTGTATACTTTGAGGTGAATTGTTTCAGCGCTCTCTCTCTCCCTAGATATATTCGAGTTTAATTGAATATCAAGGGTGATCGGGGCATGATCTGAGATGGTGATGGGTAAGATCCCAGCCACCATCTTCGTTTTGCATGCTCTTTCATCTAGCAAAATTAGATCTATTCTTGAAAGGGTTTTATGTGCTCTGGAGTGGCATGTAAACTCCCTATGATCAGGGTTTTGGATCCTCCAGATGTCGCAAAGTTTCAAATTACTAAACAATTTAGTGAACAGTTTTGACTCTAGATTGTCTCTTTTGGTTTTATAGGGAACAGAGCTTTGCCTAAGCCTATCAGCCGGATATTGAGGGGCCATGTTGAAATCACCTCCAAGTATTAAGTACCCTTCTGAAAATAAAAGAAGTTTATTTTGCAACGTTTCCCAGAAGGGAAGGCTGAAAATGTTGGGGGCATATACGTTACAGAATGTGTATAACGTTTTTAAAACTTTGATTTTAGCCATCAGATATCTCCCCTCTTGATCCGTATCCACCTGAATAACCTCGTAAGAGAGTTTCTTCCCCAAGAGGATTGCTACTCCACTTTTTCTTTTTGTGGTAGAAGAGAATAAAACTTCTTTAACCCAGGAGGTCTTAAGTTTTAATACTTCTTCAGGTTTCAAATGCGTCTCTTGTAAAAAGGCGATGTCAGTGTTGTCTTTTCTTAACTGGGAAAGTATTGCCTTTCGTTTTATAGGCGAGGTTAGACCACCTATATTCCAGGAGGTCAATTTTAGGTTACCCTCCCCAGCCATTTTTCATAGAGCTCTCGAAAAGAGAGAAGGAAAAAAGGAGATAAAGAGAGAGAAGAGAGAGAGTGAGAAAAAAAAAAAAAAAAAAACCCTAAATAAAAATTTTAACCCTGTAAGCCCATTTAGAACAAGCAACTTAAAAAGTTTGGGCTTGCCTCCCGATCCTCGACCATACCCTATGAGTCTACTCATAAGTGTCCAATTATGGGGTTAAATCTTGATAAATTAGTTAACTCCTTTCATTTTTTATTCTGAGGAAAGGATTCAGCATAGAATTTGGCTGCATCTTGTGCAGTTTCAAAAAAATGTACTTGACCATCAATTAGGAGTTTCAACCTGGCCGGGTACAGCAGGGTTGATTGGATGCCTTTATTAATAAAATGTGTGCAATGAGGGGCGAGGTCCCTCCTTTTAGCGGCTGTACCTGCAGAATAGTCTTGGAATAGGTAGATTTTTGCCTCACCTAAAAAACAGAATTTATGTTTACCTGATAAATTACTTTCTCCAACGGTGTGTCCGGTCCACGGCGTCATCCTTACTTGTGGGATATTCTCTTCCCCAACAGGAAATGGCAAAGAGCCCAGCAAAGCTGGTCACATGATCCCTCCTAGGCTCCGCCTACCCCAGTCATTCGACCGACGTTAAGGAGGAATATTTGCATAGGAGAAACCATATGGTACCGTGGTGACTGTAGTTAAAGAAAATAAATTATCAGACCTGATTAAAAAAACCAGGGCGGGCCGTGGACCGGACACACCGTTGGAGAAAGTAATTTATCAGGTAAACATAAATTCTGTTTTCTCCAACATAGGTGTGTCCGGTCCACGGCGTCATCCTTACTTGTGGGAACCAATACCAAAGCTTTAGGACACGGATGAAGGGAGGGAGCAAATCAGGTCACCTAAATGGAAGGCACCACGGCTTGCAAAACCTTTCTCCCAAAAATAGCCTCAGAAGAAGCAAAAGTATCAAACTTGTAAAATTTGGTAAAAGTGTGCAGTGAAGACCAAGTCGCTGCCCTACATATCTGATCAACAGAAGCCTCGTTCTTGAAGGCCCATGTGGAAGCCACAGCCCTAGTGGAATGAGCTGTGATTCTTTCGGGAGGCTGCCGTCCGGCAGTCTCGTAAGCCAATCTGATGATGCTTTTAATCCAAAAAGAGAGAGAGGTAGAAGTTGCTTTTTGACCTCTCCTTTTACCAGAATAAACAACAAACAAGGAAGATGTTTGTCTAAAATCCTTTGTAGCATCTAAATAGAATTTTAGAGCGCGAACAACATCCAAATTGTGCAACAAACGTTCCTTCTTTGAAACTGGTTTCGGACACAGAGAAGGTACGATAATCTCCTGGTTAATGTTTTTGTTAGAAACAACTTTTGGAAGAAAACCAGGTTTAGTACGTAAAACCACCTTATCTGCATGGAACACCAGATAAGGAGGAGAACACTGCAGAGCAGATAATTCTGAAACTCTTCTAGCAGAAGAAATTGCAACTAAAAACAAAACTTTCCAAGATAATAACTTAATATCAACGGAATGCAAGGGTTCAAACGGAACCCCCTGAAGAACTGAAAGAACTAAATTGAGACTCCAAGGAGGAGTCAAAGGTTTGTAAACAGGCTTAATTCTAACCAGAGCCTGAACAAAGGCTTGAACATCTGGCACAGCAGCCAGTTTTTTGTGAAGTAACACCGACAAGGCAGAAATCTGTCCCTTCAGGGAATTTGCAGATAATCCTTTTTCCAATCCTTCTTGAAGGAAGGATAGAATCCTAGGAATCTTAACCTTGTCCCAAGAGAATCCTTTAGATTCACACCAACAGATATATTTTTTCCAAATTTTGTGGTAAATCTTTCTAGTTACAGGCTTTCTGGCCTGAACAAGAGTATCAATAACAGAATCTGAGAACCCTCGCTTCGATAAAATCAAGCGTTCAATCTCCAAGCAGTCAGCTGGAGTGAAACCAGATTCGGATGTTCGAACGGACCCTGAACAAGAAGGTCTCGTCTCAAAGGTAGCTTCCAAGGTGGAGCCGATGACATATTCACCAGATCTGCATACCAAGTCCTGCGTGGCCACGCAGGAGCTATCAAGATCACCGACGCCCTCTCCTGATTGATCCTGGCTACCAGCCTGGGGATGAGAGGAAACGGCGGGAACACATAAGCTAGTTTGAAGGTCCAAGGTGCTACTAGTGCATCCACTAGAGCCGCCTTGGGATCCCTGGATCTGGACCCGTAGCAAGGAACTTTGAAGTTCTGACGAGAGGCCATCAGATCCATGTCTGGAATGCCCCACAGCTGAGTGACTTGGGCAAAGATTTCCGGATGGAGTTCCCACTCCCCCGGATGCAATGTCTGACGACTCAGAAAATCCGCTTCCCAATTTTCCACTCCTGGGATGTGGATAGCAGACAGGTGGCAGGAGTGAGACTCCGCCCATAGAATGATTTTGGTCACTTCTTCCATCGCTAGGGAACTCCTTGTTCCCCCCTGATGGTTGATGTACGCAACAGTTGTCATGTTGTCTGATTGAAACCGTATGAACTTGGCCCTCGCTAGCTGAGGCCAAGCCTTGAGAGCATTGAATATCGCTCTCAGTTCCAGAATATTTATCGGTAGAAGAGATTCTTCCCAAGACCAAAGACCCTGAGCTTTCAGGGATCCCCAGACCGCGCCCCAGCCCATCAGACTGGCGTCGGTCGTGACAATGACCCACTCTGGTCTGCGGAATGTCATCCCTTGTGACAGGATGTCCAGGGACAGCCACCAACGGAGTGAGTCTCTGGTCCTCTGATTTACTTGTATCTTCGGAGACAAGTCTGTATAGTCCCCATTCCACTGACTGAGCATGCACAGTTGTAATGGTCTTAGATGAATGCGCGCAAAAGGAACTATGTCCATTGCCGCTACCATCAACCCGATCACTTCCATGCACTGAGCTATGGAAGGAAGAGGAACGGAATGAAGTATCCGACAAGAGTCTAGAAGCTTTGTTTTTCTGGCCTCTGTCAGAAAAATCCTCATTTCTAAGGAGTCTATTATTGTTCCCAAGAAGGGAACCCTTGTTGACGGGGATAGAGAACTCTTTTCCACGTTCACTTTCCATCCGTTAGATCTGAGAAAGGCCAGGACAATGTCCGTGTGAGCCTTTGCTTGAGGAAGGGACGACGCTTGAATCAGAATGTCGTCCAAGTAAGGTACTACAGCAATGCCCCTTGGTCTTAGCACAGCTAGAAGGGACCCTAGTACCTTTGTGAAAATCCTTGGAGCAGTGGCTAATCCGAAAGGAAGCGCCACGAACTGGTAATGTTTGTCCAGGAATGCGTAGATACGCATCCTTTAAATCCACCGTGGTCATGAATTGACCTTCCTGGATGGAAGGAAGAATAGTTCGAATGGTTTCCATCTTGAACGATGGAACCTTGAGAAACTTGTTTAAGATCTTGAGATCTAAGATTGGTCTGAACGTTCCCTCTTTTTTGGGAACTATGAACAGATTGGAGTAGAACCCCATCCCTTGTTCTCTTAATGGAACAGGATGAATCACTCCCATTTTTAACAGGTCTTCTACACAATGTAAGAATGCCTGTCTTTTTATGTGGTCTGAAGACAACTGAGACCTGTGGAACCTCCCCCTTGGGGGAAGCCCCTTGAATTCCAGAAGATAACCTTGGGAGACTATTTCTAGCGCCCAAGGATCCAGAACATCTCTTGCCCAAGCCTGAGCGAAGAGAGAGAGTCTGCCCCCCACCAGATCCGGTCCCGGATCGGGGGCCAACATTTCATGCTGTCTTGGTAGCAGTGGCAGGTTTCTTGGCCTGCTTTCCCTTGTTCCAGCCTTGCATTGGTCTCCAAGCTGGCTTGGCTTGAGAAGTATTACCCTCTTGCTTAGAGGACGTAGCACCTTGGGCTGGTCCGTTTCTACGAAAGGGACGAAAATTAGGTTTATTTTTTGCCTTGAAAGGCCGATCCTGAGGAAGGGCGTGGCCCTTACCCCCAGTGATATCAGAGATAATCTCTTTCAAGTCAGGGCCAAACAGCGTTTTCCCCTTGAAAGGAATGTTAAGTAGCTTGTTCTTGGAAGACGCATCAGCCGACCAAGATTTCAACCAAAGCGATCTGCGCGCCACAATAGCAAACCCAGAATTCTTAGCCGCTAACCTAGCCAATTGCAAAGTGGCGTCTAGGGTGAAAGAATTAGCCAATTTGAGAGCATTGATTCTGTCCATAATCTCCTCCAAAGGAGGAGAATCACTATCGACCGCTCTTATCAGATCATCGAACCAGAAACATGCGGCTGTAGCGACAGGGACAATGCATGAAATTGGTTGTAGAAGGTAACCTTGCTGAACAAACATCTTTTTAAGCAAACCTTCTAATTTTTTATCCATAGGATCTTTGAAAGCACAACTATCCTCTATGGGTATAGTGGTGCGTTTGTTTAAAGTGGAAACCGCTCCCTCGACCTTGGGGACTGTCTGCCATAAGTCCTTTCTGGGGTCGACCATAGGAAACAATTTTTTAAATATGGGGGGAGGGACGAAAGGAATACCGGGCCTTTCCCATTCTTTATTAACAATGTCCGCCACCCGCTTGGGTATAGGAAAAGCTTCTGGGAGCCCCGGCACCTCTAGGAACTTGTCCATTTTACATAGTTTCTCTGGGATGACCAACTTGTCACAATCATCCAGAGTGGATAATACCTCCTTAAGCAGAATGCGGAGATGTTCCAACTTAAATTTAAATGCAATCACATCAGGTTCAGCCTGTTGAGAAATGTTCCCTGAATCAGTAATTTCTCCCTCAGACAAAACCTCCCTGGCCCCATCAGACTGGGTTAGGGGCCCTTCAGAAATATTATTATCAGCGTCGTCATGCTCTTCAGTATCTAAAACAGAGCAGCCGCGCTTACGCTGATAAGTGTTCATTTTGGCTAAAATGTTTTTGACAGAGTTATCCATTACAGCCGTTAATTGTTGCATAGTAAGGAGTATTGGCGCGCTAGATGTACTAGGGGCCTCCTGAGTGGGCAAGACTCGTGTAGACGAAGGAGGGAATGATGCAGTACCATGCTTACTCCCCTCACTTGAGGAATCATCTTGGGCATCATTGTCATTATCACATAAATCACATTTATTTAAATGAATAGGAATTCTGGCTTCCCCACATTCAGAACACAGTCTATCTGGTAGTTCAGACATGTTAAACAGGCATAAACTTGATAACAAAGTACAAAAAACGTTTTAAAATAAAACCGTTACTGTCACTTTAAATTTTAAACTGAACACACTTTATTACTGCAATTGCGAAAAAACATGAAGGAATTGTTCAAAATTCACCAAATTTTCACCACAGTGTCTTAAAGCCTTAAAAGTATTGCACACCAAATTTGGAAGCTTTAACCCTTAAAATAACGGAACCGGAGCCGTTTTGAACTTTAACCCCTTTACAGTCCCTGGTATCTGCTTTGCTGAGACCCAACCAAGCCCAAAGGGGAATACGATACCAAATGACGCCTTCAGAAAGTCTTTTCTAAGTATCAGAGCTCCTCTCACATGCGACTGCATGCCATGCCTCTCAAAAACAAGTGCGCAACACCGGCGCGAAAATGAGGCTCTGCTTATGCTTTGGGAAAGCCCCTAAAGAATAAGGTGTCTAAAACAGTGCCTGCCGATATTATTATATCAAAATACCCAGATAAAATGATTCCTCAAGGCTAAATATGTGTTAATAATGAATCGATTTAGCCCAGAAAAAGTCTACAGTTTTAATAAGCCCTTGTGAAGCCCTTATTTACGATCGTAATAAACATGGCTTACCGGATCCCATAGGGAAAATGACAGCTTCCAGCATTACATCGTCTTGTTAGAATGTGTCATACCTCAAGCAGCAAGAGACTGCACACTGTTCCCCCAACTGAAGTTAATTGCTCTCAACAGTCCTGTGTGGAACAGCCATGGATTTTAGTGACGGTTGCTAAAATCATTTTCCTCATACAAACAGAAATCTTCATCTCTTTTCTGTTTCTGAGTAAATAGTACATACCAGCACTATTTCAAAATAACAAACTCTTGATTGAATAATAAAAACTACAGTTAAACACTAAAAAACTCTAAGCCATCTCCGTGGAGATGTTGCCTGTACAACGGCAAAGAGAATGACTGGGGTAGGCGGAGCCTAGGAGGGATCATGTGACCAGCTTTGCTGGGCTCTTTGCCATTTCCTGTTGGGGAAGAGAATATCCCACAAGTAAGGATGACGCCGTGGACCGGACACACCTATGTTGGAGAAAGATGGGTTGCTGTTTGCGAAATGCCTGAGATAACATAACCTTATGCTGAAAATGTAAAAATTTTACTATAATAGGCCTTGGCCGGGTACTATTTCTATGTATGTCAATTGGGCCTATCCTATGGGCCCTTTCTATGATAATAGGTGAGTGAGATTCTGGTATCTGCAGTAACCTAGGCAAGGTTATGGTTATTAGTTTCTCGAGGTCTTCAGTTTGCCCTGCTTCGGGAACCCCTATAATCCGAAGGTTATTCCTTCTTGATCTATCCTCTAGATCTTCAATTTTACTTTGCATTTTCAAAATGATATTATTCGTGGATTCAAGATTATCTTTATAATCAGAGGTAAGATCCTCCAGATCAGAAATTCTTTGTTCAGCCTCAGATATTCTAAGGGCGAACTGTTTTACCTCATTGGATAAAGAGGCGATATCTTGTCTAATCTCTTTTTCCAGCAGGTCGAATTTTGGGGTTAGTGCTTCTGAAATTTTAGAGACTAGTGAGTGTATATCTAACTGTTCTGGGGTAGCTGGCCGAGGTGATACAGACAGACCTGTATCAGGTAGAGTTTCAGGAGCAGTTTTGTTCTTCTTATCTCTTACCAAAAAGTCAATTATTAAGAGTGGATCGTATTGTGTCTGATATTGAATTAAAAACGAAAAGACTGGAACAGATGTCAAACAAATTTGTACAAAGAGGTTACCCGTTTGAACTTGTGAATAAAGAAAAGCAAAATATCATTTCAAGAATTGGAAAGTCTGAACCCATTGGAATTAAGAGGAATAGGAATAAAGATAAGACCAATAGGCTATTGTTTGCATCACAATATAGTACCAGGAGTAGTCAGGTGAATAAAATTATACGGAAGTATTGGCACATTCTACAGAAGTGCCATCCTCACATTAATGCATTCCATGAACCACCAATGCCAGCTTATAAAAGGAGTCCAAATATTAAAGATCAATTGGTTAGAGCAGATGTTGGTAGTCATAAGTATCATCAGAAAACTATTACTGGTAAGCGACACACAGGTTGTTATCCTTGCCTTTCCTGCATAAATTGTAATTCTATGATTAAGGGAGGAGAATTTTTTCATCCCTATACAGGTAGAAAATACTGAATTAAAGAATATTTGACTTGTAGAACAGAGTTTATAATCTATGCCATTAAGTGTCCATGCTCATTAGTATACATTGGACAATCGACGAGAGGCACGTGAGAGGATATCTGAGCACAAGTCAAATATCACATGTGGCAAGGATGCTCCAGTGTCTGCGCATTTCTTACAAGCAGGACATAGTATCAGCCAATTACGTTTCCAGATCTTGGAACATATACACATGCCTAGGAGAGGGGGTGATAGAGAGGCCTTATTGAATAAAAGGGAGGCCTTTTGGATTAATGAACTTAACACCTTATGGCCTAAAGGCCTCAATAGGGAGTGTAATTGGACAACATTTAAATTTTAAAAAATTGTAATTTAATATTAAGCAAGATAAATAGGTTACTCCTTTTAGTGAGCTTAGGGGTTTGCATTTACTTTGGTTATATATTTAAATTTAGCATCATAATGGATTATGCCTTAATTAGCAAGTCAAAAAGGTCATTTGAGTGACACTATTGGATATAGATATTTGGCATTATCTATCTATATACTGAGTACCTATTAGTTTTTAATTTCTGACTTATTGTAATATGGGTATCCTTTGTTGAAGGATTCCCATATATATCAATTTTTAAATCTATATATAGTCCATTCGGTCTATTGTGTTTCTATATATATATATGGTAATTAAGAGATTCTGATATGAGTATTGTGATTAATTTTAAATTTTAATAAATTTGAATATCTCTAATATATTTATCTCACTAGTATATTCACATTGAATTTAGTTGTCACAAATATTATTCAATTCTAATTTTTTACTTTTTATTTCTATTTTTATAGGATCACTTGGCACTTTATTTATGAAGTTGGTTATTGAATTTTTGCAATATATACAATGTAAAATATTTTGTAACACATTTGTATTTTTGTAACTGCAAGAAAATGTATTTTGACATGCAATATTCAAGTCCACCACTGGAGGGCGATATATGTGCAATTTTTTCACAATTGTTTGGCGCCAATATGGCTATTTAAATGATGTTTTGTTCAATTTATGTCAGGCTTGAGAAAGGGCTTATTGTTAGCCCGAAACGTTGCTGTATTTGACCTGTGTTTAAAAATAAAAAGTCACTTTGCTCACTGCTGGAGACTATCTTCTTTTACTTGAATTGTCTGGGCTTGGTCAGCCCTCTCCGTGCACTAGTGAGTAGTGGGTGCTGTATCCATTCCTATTTATACAAAGCCCACTTGGTCAGGTGAGATAAGTTGGGGTAGAAATTTATTTAGTCTATTGGAGAGAATTTTGGCGAATATCTTTATATCTACGTTAAGTAGAGAGATTGGTGAAAAGTTCTCAGGTTTGTTAGGTGGCTTACCTGGTTTTGGGATGGTCGTTATATGGGCCAGAAGCATAGAAGGGGGGAATCCCTTTGAGGTGTCTATGGTATTGAACAAGCGGGCGAGGTGGGGTGACAATATATGTTTAAAAAGTTTGTAATATTTGGCACTGAAGCCATCAGGGCCGGGGCTCTTACCTATCGGCATGTTGTCAATTATGTTGGATACTTCCTCTGAGGTGATCGGGGCGTCCAGTGTCTCCCTATCCGTTAATGAAAGTGATGGTAAAGCTATAGAGTTCAGGTAGGAATCCTGGGTCGGAATAGACAAGTCTCCATCGCCCTCCATGGGGGGACGTGGAGGGTTCTGAATGTTATAGAGGTCTTGGTAGTAAGTCCGAAGGGTCTCAGCAATAGCTGGGCTGTTAGTATGTGGGGAGTTATGTCTGTCCTCTATGTAATGTATATGGGTTTTTAATGATTTTCTCTTGATAGCTCTCGCCAGCAATTTTCCTGGTTTGTCCCCTAATTCGTAGTGTGTCTGCTGGCTCCTTAGTGCCATCTTTTGGTACTCAGTCGTGTGTAGATTCTGAACCTCTTCCCTAGTCTGTTTCAGTTCTGCCAGTAAATGGGAGTCTGACAGTGATTTTTTGTGCTTCTTTTCTAGGTCACGTATATTGGATAGGAGTGTTGAGAACTTGGTTCTGGTCTGTTTAGCCAAGAAGGCTTTTTGTTTGATCAGCTCGCCTCGCAATACGCACTTATGTGCCTCCCAGATAGTGTGTTCTGGTAATCCTACTGTGTCATTTAAGGAGGAAGTAGTCAGTGAGTGCGGTCTCTATCTTACCCTTAATTGCTTGGTTATTGAGCATATGGTTGTTGAATTTCCAGAGAAAGGGGCGGTCCGGGGTCATGGGCCAATTTAATTTACAAAGGACAGGGGCATGGTCAGACCAAGTCATAGGGAGAATTTGTGTTTGTTCTACATGAGCTAACGTCATTTGGTCATGTGTCACCTTAAAAGCTATGGAATGCTTTATGAGAATTCCTACCCCATTTCTTTTTGTGGGGTCGGATGCAAAGAACATTAGTGGGAATTTGGCATTTAGCCAGCGGGGCTCCCTCCCCCTCTTAAAGTGGGTCTCTTGCAAATAGATAATGTCGCAGTGCAGTCTAGATACGTCTCGTATTAAAGTAGACCTCTTTTCCGGTATGTTAATACCCTTAAAATTGAGTGTCAGAATAGTTAAGTTGTGTGCAGTCTGAGACGCCATCTTTTACTGTGAGTATATGGTTGAGGGAGTACAGCAGGGCAATGGGAAGGGAGGAGAAGGTGTGTAGGGGTGGAGAGAAAAAAAAAAAAGGAGAAAGGAGAGAGATGTAAGGAGAGGAGAGAGAAAAGGTGAATAGTAAGAAGGGAAAACAGCGGTCAGTTGTAGGATGAAGGAGGTTCAGTAAACCTGAAGAAATATAGCGAGAAGAAGAAAAAAGAAAACACATACTATTCTTCCCAGCAACAATAGAGAGAAACGGGAAAGGACAGCAACGTTAGCGTGGGGTCTGTATCCACGCGCCCGGTCAAAAAGTGAAAAAGAAGAAAACATTATCTTATCTTAAGGGAACAAATAACTCAACATGTGTTGAAAACAACAGAAGCAAACATATTTGAACATTTCAGGAAACAAACCCCCAGACAAAGCTGGGCAATTATTTTCTTGACTTTTAAGAAGCATCAAAATTGGGCCTTCCCTCCCAACAGAACCAGTCTTTAGTAATGGTTTTTAAATGCCCGCAATAGTGGTATGTTAAGTTAGCCTGGGAGTCTGCGCAATGCTATTCCCGCCTCCCCCTAGTAATGATTGAGTTGCCAATTATGGTATAGTATGGACTGATAAGTCAGCAGCATTTTTTAGGCTGTTTGTGTTACGTAATACAGAGAGGGGGGATCTAAATCTACCAGGGACAGTGTATGATATATTTGCCATCCAGACCTCTCAGTGAATTATACTAAATGGTTTAGTACTCTGTCCCATATGGGATAGGATGGTAATGGGTTAGTTAAAGGAAGAGAGTAGTCTCCGTCTAAATAGCACCTATTCTGAGCGGGTACTTAGGGCCGTCACCCTCTCAGTGTATTCTACCTTTTGTTGGTTACTGTATTGGGGTGTCCTCCGGGGCTCTATCTCCTGTGGCTATACATTTTTAAAGACTTGGCTATAAATGACCAAGAACACGCATTAAAACACAGCATAACATAACTTGACATTCCTGTAATTCAATAACTATAACAGTACATAGCCCCATCTGGGGGAGTCAATTTTCCCACATAGGGAGAGTGTCAATAAGGCACCACAAGAAAACAGAATTTATGCTTACCTGATAAATTACTTTCTCCAACGGTGTGTCCGGTCCACGGCGTCATCCTTACTTGTGGGATATTCTCTTCCCCAACAGGAAATGGCAAAGAGCCCAGCAAAGCTGGTCACATGATCCCCCCTAGGCTCCGCCTTCCCCAGTCATTCGACCGACGTAAAGGAGGAATATGCATAGGAGAAATCATATGATACCGTGGTGACTGTAGTTAGAGAAAATAATCCAACAGACCTGATCAAAAACCAGGGCGGGCCGTGGACCGGACACACCGTTGGAGAAAGTAATTTATCAGGTAAGCATAAATTCTGTTTTCTCCAACATAGGTGTGTCCGGTCCACGGCGTCATCCTTACTTGTGGGAACCAATACCAAAGCTTTAGGACACGGATGATGGGAGGGAACAAATCAGGTCGCCTAGATGGAAGGCACCACGGTTTGCAAAACCTTTCTCCCAAAAATAGCCTCAGAAGAAGCAAAAGTATCAAATTTGTAGAATTTGGCAAAAGTGTGCAGTGAAGACCAAGTCGCTGCCTTACATATCTGATCAACAGAAGCCTCGTTCTTGAAGGCCCAAGTGGAAGCCACAGCCCTAGTGGAGTGAGCTGTGATTCTTTCAGGAGGCTGCCGTCCGGCAGTCTCATAAGCCAATCGGATAATGCTTTTAAGCCAGAAAGAGAGAGAGGTAGAAGTTGCCTTTTGACCTCTCCTTTTACCAGAATAAACAACAAACAAAGAAGATGTTTGTCTGAAATCCTTAGTAGCTGCTAAGTAAAATTTGAGAGCACGAACTACATCTAAGTTGTGCAACAAACGTTCCTTCTTTGAAACTGGATTAGGACACAAAGAAGGCACGACTATCTCCTGGTTAATATTTTTGTTAGAAACAACTTTCGGAAGAAAACCAGGTTTAGTACGCAAAACCACCTTATCTGCATGGAACACCAGATATGGAGGAGAACACTGCAAAGCAGATAACTCTGAAACTCTTCTAGCAGAAGAGATTGCAACCAAAAACAAAACTTTCCAAGATAATAACTTTATATCAACGGAATGTAGGGGTTCAAACGGAATCCCCTGAAGAACTGAAAGAACTAGATTGAGACTCCAGGGAGGAGTCAAAGGTTTGTAAACAGGCTTGATTCTAACCAGAGCCTGAACAAAAGCCTGAACGTCTGGTACAGCCGCCAGCTTTTTGTGAAGTAAAACAGATAAAGCAGATATCTGTCCCTTCAAAGAACTCGCAGATAATCCTTTCTCCAAACCCTCTTGAAGAAAGGATAGAATCCTAGGAATTTTATCTTGTTCCATGGGAATCCTTTAGATTCGCACCAACAGATATATTTTTTCCATATTTTATGGTAGATTTTTCTAGTTACAGGCTTTCTAGCCTGAACAAGAGTATCAATGACAGAATCTGAGAACCCTCGCTTTGATAAAATCAAGCGTTCAATCTCCAAGCAGTCAGTTGGAGTGAAACCAGATTCGGATGTTCGAACGGACCTTGAACAAGAAGGTCCTGTCTCAGAGGTAGCTTCCATGGTGGAGCTGATGACATATTCACCAGGTCTGCATACCAAGTCCTGCGTGGCCACGCAGGAGCTATCAAGATCACCGATACCCTCTCCTGTTTGATCCTGGCTACCAGCCTGGGAATGAGAGGAAACGGTGGGAACACATAAGCTAGGTTGAAGGTCCAAGGTGCTACTAGTGCATCCACTAGAGCCGCCTTGGGATCCCTGGATCTGGACCCGTAGCAAGGAACCTTGAAGTTCTGACGAGACGCCATCAGATCCATGTCTGGAATGCCCCACAATTGAATTATTTGGGCAAAAATTTCCGGATGGAATTCCCACTCCCCCGGATGAAATGTCTGACGACTCAGAAAATCCGCTTCCCAATTTTCCACTCCTGGGATGTGGATTGCAGACAAGTGGCAGGAGTGATTCTCCGCCCATTGAATTATTTTGGTCACTTCTTCCATCGCCAGGGAACTCCTTGTTCCCCCCTGATGGTTGATATACGCAACAGTCGTCATGTTGTCTGATTGAAACCTTATGAATTTGGCCTTTGCAAGTTGAGGCCAAGCTCTGAGAGCATTGAATATCGCTCTCAGTTCCAGAATGTTTATCGGTAGAAGAGATTCTTCCCGAGACCAAAGCCCCTGAGCTTTCAGGGGTTCCCAGATCGCGCCCCAGCCCACCAGACTGGCGTCGGTCGTGACAATGACCCACTCCGGTCTGCGGAAGCTCATCCCTTGTGACAGGTTGTCCAGGGTCAGCCACCAACGGAGTGAGTCTCTGATCCTCTGATCTACTTGTATCGTTGGAGACAAGTCTGTATAATCCCCATTCCACTGTCTGAGCATGCACAGTTGTAATGGTCTTAGATGAATTCGCGCAAAAGGAACTATGTCCATTGCCGCCACCATCAAACCTATTACTTCCATGCACTGCGCTATGGAAGGAAGAAGATCAGAATGAAGTACTTGACAAGAGTTTAGAAGTTTTGATTTTCTGGCTTCTGTCAGAAAAATCTTCATTTCTAAAGAGTCTATTATCGTTCCCAAGAAGGGGACTCTTGTTGACGGAGATAGAGAACTTTTCTCTACGTTCACTTTCCACCCGTGACATCTGAGAAAGGCTAGGACAATGTCCGTATGAGCCTTTGCTTGTGGCAGGGACGACGCTTGAATTAGAATGTCGTCCAAGTAAGGTACTACTGCAATGCCCCTCGGTCTTAGCACCGCTAGAAGGGACCCTAGTACCTTTGTGAAAATTCTTGGGGCAGTGGCTAATCCGAATGGAAGTGCCACGAACTGGTAATGTTTGTCCAGAAATGCGAACCTTAGGAACTGATGATGTTCCTTGTGGATAGGAATATGTAGATACGCATCCTTCAAATCCACCGTGGTCATGAATTGACCTTCCTGGATGGTAGGAAGAATTGTTCGAATGGTTTCCATCTTGAACGATGGAACCCTGAGAAATTTGTTTAAGATCTTGAGATCCAAGATTGGTCTGAATGTTCCCTCTTTTTTGGGAACTATGAACAGATTTGAGTAGAATCCCATCCCTTGTTCCTTCAATGGAACAGGATGAATCACTCCCATTTTTAACAGGTCTTCTACACAATGTAAGAATGCCTGTTTTTTTATGTGGTCTGAAGACAATTGAGACCTGTGGAATCTTCCCCTTGGGGGTAGTTCCTTGAATTCCAGAAGATAACCTTGGGAGACTATTTCTAGAGCCCAAGGATCCAGAACATCTCTTGCCCATGCCTGAGCGAAGAGAGAAAGTCTGCCCCCCACCAGATCCGGTCCCGGATCGGGGGCCAACATCTCATGCTGTCTTGGTAGCAGTGGCAGGTTTCTTGGCCTGCTTACCTTTGTTCCAGCCTTGCATGGGCCTCCAGGCTGGCTTGGCTTGAGACGTATTACCCTCTTGCTTAGAGGGAGTAGAGCTTGAGGCTGGTCCGTTTCTACGAAAGGGACGAAAATTAGGCTTATTTTTAGCCTTGAAAGACCTATCCTGAGGAAGGGCATGGCCCTTTCCCCCAGTGATATCTGAAATAATCTCTTTCAAGTCAGGACCAAACAGCGTTTTCCCCTTGAAAGGAATATTAAGCAATTTGTTCTTGGATGACGCATCCGCTGACCAAGATTTTAGCCATAGCGCTCTGCGCGCCACAATAGCAAACCCTGAATTTTTCGCCGCTAATCTAGCTAATTGCAGGGTAGCGTCTAGAGTAAAAGAATTAGCCAATTTAAGAGCACGAATTCTGTCCAAAATCTCCTCCAAAGGAGTAGCTTTATCTAACGACTTTTCTAGTTCATCAAACCAAAAAGACGCTGCTGCAGTAACAGGAACAATGCATGAAATTGGCTGTAGAAGGTAACCTTGCTGAACAAACATCTTTTTAAGCAAACCTTCTAACTTTTTATCCATAGGATCTTTGAAAGCACAACTATCTTCTATAGGGATAGTGGTGCGTTTGTTTAAGGTAGAGACCGCCCCCTCAACCTTAGGGACTGTCTGCCATAAGTCCTTTCTAGGGTCGACTATAGGAAACAATTTCTTAAATATAGGGGGAGGGACAAAAGGTATGCCGGGCCTTTCCCACTCTTTGTTTACAATATCCACCACCCGCTTGGGTATAGGAAAAGCTTCGGGGGGCACCGGGACCTCTAGAAACTTGTCCATCTTACATAATTTCTCTGGAACGACCAAATTGTCACAATCATCCAGAGTAGAAAGCACCTCCTTAAGCAGAGCGCGGAGATGTTCCAATTTAAATTTGAATGTAATAACATCAGGTTCAGCTTGTTGAGAAATTTTTCCTGAATCTGAAATTTCTCCCTCAGACAAAACCTCCCTAGCCCCTTCAGACTGGTGTAAGGGCATGTCAGAACCATTATCATCTGCGCCCTCATGCTCTACAGTATCTAAAACAGAGCAGTCGCGCTTTCGCTGATAAGTGGGCATTTTGGCTAAAATGTTTTTAATAGAATTATCCATTACAGCCGTTAATTGTTGCATAGTAAGAATAACAGGCGCACTAGATGTACTAGGGGCCTCTTGTGTGGGCAAGACTGGTGTAGACACATAAGGGGATGATGCAGTACCATGCTTACTCCCCTCACTAGAGGAATCATCTTGGGCATCATTTTCACTATCACATGCATCACATATATTTAAATGAGAAGGAACTTTGGCTTCCTGACATACAGAACATAGTCTATCTGAAGGTACAGACATGATAAACAGGCATAAACTAGATAACAAAGTACAAAAAACGTTTTAAAATAAAACCGTTACTGTCACTTTAAATTTTAAACTGAACACACTTTATTACTGAATATGCGAAAAAGTATGAAGGAATTGTCCAAAATTCACCAAAATTTCACCACAGTGTCATAAAGCCTTGAAAGTATTGCACACCAAATTTGAAAGATTTAACACTTAAAATAACGGAACCGGAGCCGTTTTTACATTTAACCCCTATACAGTCCCTGGTATCTGCTTTGCTGAGACCCAACCAAGCCCAGAGGGGAATACGATACCAAATGACGCCTTCAGGACGCTTTTTCAGTGTATCTGAGCTCCTCACACATGCATCTGCATGCTCTGACTCCCAAAAACAACTGCGCATTAGTGGCGCGAAACTGAGGCTCTGCCTAAGACTAGAGAAGGCCCCCAGTGAAAAAGGTGTCCAAAACAGTGCCTGCCGTTTTTATTACCAACATATCCCAGATAAAAACAACTCCTCAGAGTAATAAACCATTAAACATGCTTATAAAACAAACGTTTTAGCCCAGAAAAATGTCTACCAGTCTTTAAAGCCCTTGTGAAGCCCTTTATAAATTGTTATTAAAATGGCTTACCGGATCCCATAGGGAAAATGACAGCTTCCAGCATTACCAAGTCTTGTTAGAAATGTGTCATACTTCAAGCAGTAAAAGTCTGCACACTGTTCCCCCAACTGAAGTTACTTCATCTCAACAGTCCTGTGTGGAACAGCCATCGATTTTAGTAACGGTTGCTAAAATCATCTTCCTCTTACAAACAGAAATCTTCATCTCTTTTCTGTTTCAGAGTAAATAGTACATACCAGCACTATTTTAAAATAACAAACTCTTGATTGAAGCAATAAAACTACATTTAAACACCAAAAAACTCTAAGCCATCTCCGTGGAGATGTTGCCTGTACAACGGCAAAGAGAATGACTGGGGAAGGCGGAGCCTAGGGGGGATCATGTGACCAGCTTTGCTGGGCTCTTTGCCATTTCCTGTTGGGGAAGAGAATATCCCACAAGTAAGGATGACGCCGTGGACCGGACACACCTATGTTGGAGAAAAGAACAATAATACTTATCTATGCATCCTGGCGTGACATCTATTTGCATCTACAGGCTAGCGGTGATTTCTCAAGTGTCCAGCGCCCGAGCAGTATCTCCGGCTCTTTGTAGAGAGGCACTATGTGATGAATGTTCGTGGTGTTTGGGGTGCTGGATGTTTATCCCAAGTACTCTACAGAATTCTGGAAGGTCAGGTGGTGTTCTGTAGATTGCCTGTGTTCCGTTCTTAGAGGCCACAATGCAGACCGGGAATCCCCATTTATATTGTATTCCATGTGTTTGAAGGGTGATCAAGCTTAAGTCCGAAAATACCTGTAGGGGGATCCCCGCATGTGTTATATTCTTAAGAGTTCTTGCCCTCTGGGTTATGGACTCCTTATCTTTGTAGCTAAGAAATTTGACAATAATGTCTCTTGGCGGGGCCTTAGGGGGAGGCCTAGGTCTCAGGGCCCTGTGAGCCCTTTCAATGGGGATATTCGCAGACTCTGGTGTTCCTTTTAGGGTGCGAAACAGGTCCTGGAGGTATCCCTCCAGTGCCACATTAGAGACAGATTCCGGTACCCCCCTGATCCTGATGTTATTCCTTCTGCCCCTGTTGTCTAGATCCTCCATCTTGGAGAGTAGAAATTGTATGTGTTCCTCGTGTTCCTGGATTTGTTGAGAGTTGTTTTTGACAGTACCCCGAAGAGACTCATGTCTTGTCTCAAGTACCTGTACCTGCTGCGTGACCTGAGTGATATCTTTTTTCAGATCCCCAAACAGAGATCTCATTTCTGAGAGGACTTTGTCAATGTCATCTTTTGAAGAGATAGTGTTTAGATCTCTTCTTGTAAGATATTCCAGCTGTTGTGTATGTTCAGGCAGTGTCATGTCTAAAGTGCAGCTGACAGGGGATGGGGGCCCTGTGCCTGGTGTTTCAGAGGGAGGTAGAGAGGCCTTGAGGTAGTTTGTAAGGCTTGTTAACTTGTGCCCCTTCTCAGGTTTATTATTCTTCCTTTGTGACATGATATGGGAAGGGGAGGACAGCAAAAGTCTTTTTTATAGAACCTTGAATAATAAGTCTATAAGCAGAGGAGTAACTGGGCAATATAACTTATCTGCCTGTGATTTCCAATGTGTTCTTGTTGATATATGTAGTTGGAAAGGGTGCCTGTATTTTTGACAAGAGGTGCACTATATAGTGTAGATTGTTAACAAAAGCAATTTGTCCCCAGCGGTTATAGCCACGTGTGTGAGCTCTGTGTAGATAACAGTGATCCCTTCTGCAGGAAAGGAAGTGAGGGGAAAAAAAAGGGCACTGGTCCTCCGTTCACTGTCCCCCTACGGTGAGCGGTCAGAGAACAGGGTAAGTACTCACCTGGGATCTATGTGGCGTGTGCGGGTGAGGATGCCTCTAACAATGTCCCCTTGCACCGCGGTCCGAATCTCAAGTGATCTCTTTACCAGTACACGCCAGCGGCGCGAGCCAATGCGGTTGTTAGGTAGGTTGAGGTGTTGCTTGTCAATCTCCCCGCCGCCTGGGCAGAGAGGGCTGCAGGGTCCCCAGCTGTGTTGAGTCGGGTAGGCGGCAGCTCAGGGAAGAGCCGCGATTGTTCGTTCAGGGGTAGCTGCAGGCGGCGCGGCGGGATGTACTCCTTCTAGGCCTCGTAGATGCGATCAGCCGGGAACCTCCAGGAAGGCGTCAGGTCCGTTAGATTTTAGCCTTAAAAGCTGCAGTATGGTGTGCAGAAGTAGTTCCGATAGTTAGAAAGTTATATTTGAGGTGATGTTCTTTAATTAAATTTATTTTGACCGGGCGTGTGGCATCAGAGCAAAATTCTAGTCAGCCATCACCCTGCGTGGCTAGGCTCCACCCCCCGTAATGTTTTTTTTTAAAAAAAAAAAAAGAAGGTATGATTAGTTTGCTCTGAGGTAACCTAGGGGGTGTTAGGTTAGGGGGTTTATATGTTAGTGGGATACTTTGCAATAGGAGGTGTGGCGGTTTAGGGGTTAATAGTGTAGTGGGTTACTTTGCTTTGGGTGGGTGGCAGTTTAGGGGATAATAGTGTAGTCGGTTACTTTGTGATGGGGGTGTGGCGGTTTAGGGGTTAATAGTGTAGCGGGTTACTTTGCAATGGGATTGTGGCGGTTTTGGGGTTAATAGCGTAGTGGGTTACTTTGTGATGGGGTTGTGGTGGTTTAAGGTTAATAGTGTAGTGGGTTACTTTGCAAAGGGGGTTGTGGTGGTTTAGGGGTTAATAGCGTAGTAGGGACTTTGCGATGGGCTATGCTGTGGTTTAGGGGTTAATAAAGTAGGGGGCTTATAGCGATTTGGTTTAGTATGGGTGTTTTTTCCACTTTTTTCTCTCCAATGAAGTCAGTGGGAGAGCATGTTAACGCAATTACGATATTCTAACTTCTGTTCTTTGCGATTGTCGGGTTAGCACGCGAGCGAAAAATATTTACTTTCAACTTGCAATACGTGCACTGACTAGCGCAAAAAACAGAATTTATGTTTACCTGATAAATTACTTTCTCCAACGGTGTGTCCGGTCCACGGCGTCATCCTTACTTGTGGGATATTCTCTTCCCCAACAGGAAATGGCAAAGAGCCCAGCAAAGCTGGTCACATGATCCCTCCTAGGCTCCGCCTACCCCAGTCATTCGACCGACGTTAAGGAGGAATATGTGCATAGGAGAAACCATATGTTACCGTGGTGACTGTAGTTAAAGAAAATAAATTATCAGACCTGATTAAAAAAACCAGGGCGGGCCGTGGACCGGACACACCGTTGGAGAAAGTAATTTATCAGGTAAACATAAATTCTGTTTTCTCCAACATAGGTGTGTCCGGTCCACGGCGTCATCCTTACTTGTGGGAACCAATACCAAAGCTTTAGGACACGGATGAAGGGAGGGAGCAAATCAGGTCACCTAAATGGAAGGCACCACGGCTTGCAAAACCTTTCTCCCAAAAATAGCCTCAGAAGAAGCAAAAATATCAAATTTGTAAAATTTAGAAAAAGTGTGCAGTGAAGACCAAGTCGCTGCCTTACATATCTGATCAACAGAAGCCTCGTTCTTGAAGGCCCATGTGGAAGCCACAGCCCTAGTGGAGTGAGCTGTGATTCTTTCAGGAGGCTGCCGTCCGGCAGTCTCATAAGCCAATCGGATAATGCTTTTAATCCAGAAGGAGAGAGAGGTAGAAGTTGCTTTTTGACCTCTCCGTTTACCAGAATAAACAACAAACAAAGACAAAGTTTGTCTGAAATCCTTAGTAGCTGCTAAGTAAAATTTGAGAGCACGAACTACATCCAAGTTGTGCAACAAACGTTCCTTCTTTGAAACTGGATTAGGACACAAAGAAGGCACAACTATCTCCTGGTTAATGTTTTTGTTAGAAACAACTTTTGGAAGAAAACCAGGTTTAGTACGCAAAACCACCTTATCTGCATGGAACACCAGATAAGGAGAAGAACACTGCAGAGCAGATAATTCTGAAACTCTTCTAGCAGAAGAAATTGCAACCAAAAACAAAACTTTCCAAGATAATAACTTAATATCAACGGAATGTAAGGGTTCAAACGGAACCCCCTGAAGAACTGAAAGAACTAGGCTGAGACTCCAAGGAGGAGTCAAAATTTTGTAAACAGGCTTGATTCTAACCAGAGCCTGAACAAAGGCTAGAACATCTGGCACAGCTGCCAGCTTTTTGTGAAGTAACACAGACAAGGCAGAAATCTGTCCCATCAAGGAACTTACAGATAATCCTTTTTCCAATCCTTCTCGAAGGAAGGATAGACTCTTAGGAATCTTAACCTTGTCCCAAGGGAATCCTGCAGATTCACACCAACAGATATACCAAATTATGTGGTAATTTTTCTGGTTACAGGCTTTCAGGCCTGAACAAGAGTATTAATAACAGAATCTGAGAACCCTCGCTTTGATAAGATCAAGCGTTCAATCTCCAAGCAGTCAGCTGGAGTGGGTCGAACGGACCTAGAACAAGAAGGTCTCGTCTCAAAGGTAGCTTCCATGGTGGAGCCGATGACATATTCACCAGATCTGCATACCAAGTCCTGCGTGGCCACGCAGGAGCTATCAAAATCACCGACGCCCTCTCCTGATTGATCCTGGCTACCAGCCTGGGGATGAGAGGAAACGGCGGGAACACATAAGCTAGTTTGAAGGTCCAAGGTGCTACTAGTGCATCCACTAGAGCCGCCTTGGGATCCCTGGATCTGTACCCGTAGTAAGGAACTCTGAAGTTCTGACGAGAGGCCATCAGATCCATGTCTGGAATGCCCCACGGTTGAGTGACTTGGGCAAAGATTTCCGGATGGAGTTCCCACTCCCCCGGATGCAATGTCTGACGACTCAGAAAATCCGCTTCCCAATTTTCCACTCCTGGGATGTGGATAGCAGACAGGTGGCAGGAGTGAGACTCCGCCCATAGAATGATTTTGGTCACTTCTTCCATCGCTAGGGAACTCCTTGTTCCCCCCTGATGGTTGATGTATGAACTTGGCCCTCGCTAGCTGAGGCCAAGCTTTGAGAGCATTGAATATCGCTCTCAGTTCCAGAATATTTATCGGTAGAAGAGATTCTACCCAAGACCAAAGACCCTGAGCTTTCAGGGATCCCCAGACCGCGCCCCAGCCCATCAGACTGGCGTCGGTCGTGACAATGACCCACTCTGGTCTGCGGAAGGTCATCCCTTGTGACAGGTTGTCCAGGGACAGCCACCAACGGAATGAGTCTCTGGTCCTCTGATTTACTTGTATCTTCGGAGACAAGTCTGAATAGTCCCCATTCCACTGACTGAGCATGAACAGTTGTAATGGTCTTAGATGAATGCGCACAAAAGGAACTATGTCCATTGCCGCTACCATCAAACCTATCACTTCCATGCACTGCGCTATGGAAGGAAGAGGAACGGAATGAAGTATCCGACAAGAGTCTAGGAGTTTTGTTTTTCTGGCTTCTGTCAGAAAAATCCTCATTTCTAAGGAGTCTATTATAGTTCCCAAGAAGGGAACCCTCGTTGACGGAGATAGAGAACTCTTTTCCACGTTCACTTTCCATCCGTGAGATCTGAGAAAGGCCAGGACAATGTCCGTGTGAGCCTTTACTTGAGGAAGGGACGACGCTCGAATCAGAATGTCGTCCAAGTAAGGTACTACAGCAATGCCCCTTGGTCTTAGCACCGCCAGAAGGGACCCTAGTACCTATGAGAAAATCCTAGGAGCAGTGGCTAATCCGAAAGAAAACGCCACAAACTGGAAATGCTTGTCCAGGAATGCAAACCTTAGGAACCGATGATGTTCCTTGTGGATAGGAATATGTAGATACGCATCCTTGAAATCCACCTTGGTCATGAATTGACCTTCCTGGATGGAAGGAAGAAGTGTTCGAATGGTTTCCATCTTGAACGATGGAACCTTGAGAAACTTGTTCAAGATCTTGAGATCTAAGATTGGTCTGAACGTTCCCTCTTTTTTGGGAACTATGAACAGATTGGAGTAGAACCCCATCCCTTGTTCTCCTAATGGAACAGGATGAATCACTCCCATTTTTAGCAGGTCTTCTACCCAATGTAAGAATGCCTGTCTTCTTATGTGGTCTGAAGACAACTGAGACCTGTGGAACCTCCCCCTTGGAGGAAGCCCCTTGAACTCCAGAGAATAACCTTGGGAGACTATTTCTAGCGCCCAAGGATCCAGAACATCTCTTGCCCCAGCCTGAGCGAAGAGAGAGAGTCTGCCCCCCACCAGATCCGGTCCCGGATCGGGGGCCCGCATTTCATGCTGTCTTGGGAGCCGTGGCAGGTTTCCTGGCCTGCTTTCCTTTGTTCCAGCCTTGCATAGGTCTCCAGGCTGGATTGGCTTGAGAAGTATTACCTTCCTGCTTAGAGGACGTAGCCCTTGGGGCTGATCCGTTTCTGCGAAAGGGACGAAACTTAGGTTTATTTTTGGTCTTGAAAAGACCTATCCTGAGGAAGGGCGTGGCCCTTGCCCCCAGTGATATCAGAGATAATCTCTTTCAAGTCAGGGTCAAAGAGTGTTTTCCCCTTGAAAGGAATGTCAAGCAATTTGTTCTTGGAAGACGCATCCGCTGCCCAAGATTTTAACCAAAGCGCTCTGCGCCACAATAGCAAACCCAGAATTTTTTCGCCGCTAACCTAGCCAATTGCAAGGTGGCGTCTAGGGTGAAAGAATTAGCCAATTTAAGAGCACGAATTCTGTCCATAATCTCCTCATAAGAAGAAGAATTACTAATAATCGCCTTTCCTAGCTCATCAAACTAGAAACACGCGGCTGCAGTGACAGGGACAATGCATGCAATTGGTTGTAGAAGGGAACCTTGCTGAACAAACATCTTTAGCAGACCTTCTAATTTTTTATCCACAGGATCTTGGAAAGCACAACTATCTTCTATGGGTATAGTGGCGCGCTTGTGTAGAGTAGAAACCGCCCCCTCGACCTTGGGGACTGTCTGCCATCAGTCCTTTCTGGGGTCGACTATAGGAAAACAATTTTATAAATATGGGGGGAGGTACTAAAGGTATACCGGGCCTGTCCCATTCTTTACTAACAATGTACGCCACCCGCTTGGATATAGGAAAAGCTTCGGGGGGCCCCGGGGCCTCTAAGAACTTTTCCATTTTACATAGTGGTTCTGGAATGACCAGATAATCACAATCATCCAAATTGGATAACACCTCCTTAAGCAGAGCGCGGAGATGTTCCAACTTAAATTTAAAAGTAATCACATCAGGTTCAGCTTGTTGAGAAATGTTTCCTGAATCTGAAATTTCTCCCTCAGACAAAACCTCCCTGGCCCCCTCAGACTGGTGTAGGGGCCCTTCAGAAACCATATCATCAGCGTTCTCATGCTCTACAGAATTTTCTAAAACAGAGCAGTCGCGCTTTCGCTGATAAGTGGGCATATTGGCTAAAATGTTTTTGATAGAATTATCCATTACAGCCGTTAAATGTTGCATAGTAAGGAGTATTGGCGCACTAGATGTACTAGGGGCCTCCTGTATGGGCAAGACTGGTGTAGACGAAGGAGGGGATGATGCAGTACCATGCTTACTCCCCTCACTTGAGGAATCATCTTGGGCATCATTTTTACTAAATTTTTTTATGACATAAAATACATATAGTTAAATGAGAAGGAACCTTGGTTTCCCCACAGTCAGAACACAATCTATCTGGTAGTTCAGACATGTTAAACAGGCATAAACTTGATAACAAAGCACAAAAAACGTTTTAAAATAAAACCGTTACTGTCACTTTAAATTTTAAACTAAACACACTTTATTACTGCAATTGCGAAAAAGTATGAAGGAATTGTTCAAAATTCACCAAAATTTCACCACAGTGTCTTAAAGCCTTAAAAGTATTGCACACCAAATTTGGAAGCTTTAACCCTTAAAATAACGGAACCGGAGCCGTTTTAATATTTAACCCCTTTACAGTCCCTGGAATCTGCTTTGCTGAGACCCAACCAAGCCCAAAGGGGAATACGATACCAAATGATGCCTTCAGAAAGACTTTTCTATGTATCAGAGCTCCACACACATGCAGCTGCATGCCATGCTGTCCTCAAAAACAAGTGCGCCATACCGGCGCGAAAATGAGGCTCTGACTATGATTAGGGAAAGCCCCTAAAGAATAAGGTGTCAAAAACAGTGCCTGCCGATATAATCATATCAAAATACCCAGAATAAATGATTCCTCAAGGCTAAATATGTGTTAATAATGAATCGATTTAGCCCAGAAAAAGTCTACAGTCTTAATAAGCCCTTGTGAAGCCCTTATTTACTATCTTAATAAACATGGCTTACCGGATCCCATAGGGAAAATGACAGCTTCCAGCATTACATCGTCTTGTTAGAATGTGTCATACCTCAAGCAGTAAGAGACTGCACACTGTTCCCCCAACTGAAGTTAATTGCTCTCAACAGTCCTGTGTGGAACAGCCATGGATTTTAGTTACGGTGCTAAAA
Organism: Bombina bombina; assembly: GCF_027579735.1. NCBI lineage: Eukaryota > Metazoa > Chordata > Amphibia > Anura > Bombinatoridae > Bombina > Bombina bombina. The sequence goes on along the minus strand of NC_069501.1, from coordinate 501,987,482 downwards.
TCATTTTCCTCATACAAACAGAAATCTTCATCTCTTTTCTGTTTCTGAGTAAATAGTACATACCAGCACTATTTTAAAATAACAAACTCTTGATTGAATAATAAAAACTACAGTTAAACACTAAAAAACTCTAAGCCATCTCCGTGGAGATGTTGCCTGTACAACGGCAAAGAGAATGACTGGGGTAGGCGGAGCCTAGGAGGGATCATGTGACCAGCTTTGCTGGGCTCTTTGCCATTTCCTGTTGGGGAAGAGAATATCCCACAAGTAAGGATGACGCCGTGGACCGGACACACCTATGTTGGAGAAAGCAGAAGTCGAGCAGAGTTAGCGTGCGAGCAAGAGCAGTTAATACTGCTCCACTCATAATCTAGCCCATAGTAGTGAGGTTATTTGCACCCCCTTCTAGTCATGGATGCCAACATGTTGAAAACATAATTTATGCTTACCTGATAAATTTATTTCTCTTGTAGTGTAGTCAGTCCACGGGTCATCCATTACTTATGGAATATATCTCTTCCTAACAGGAAGCTGCAAGAGGATCACCCAAGCAGAGCTGCTATATAGCTCCTCCCCTCACATGTCATATTCAGTCATTCGACCAAAGCAGACGAGAAAGGAGAAACCATAGGGTGCAGTGGTGACTGGAGTTTAGTTAAAATTTAGATCTGCCTTAAAGACAGGGCGGGCCGTGGACTGACTACACTACAAGAGAAATAAATTTATCAGGTAAGCATAAATTATGTTTTCTCTTGTTAAGTGTAGTCAGTCCACGGGTCATCCATTACTTATGGAATACCAATACCAAAGCTAAAGTACACGGATGAAGGGAGGGACAAGGCAGGAACATTAAACAGAAGGAACCACTGCCTGAAGTACCTTTCTCCCAAAAATAGCCTCCGAAGAAGCAAAAGTGTCAAATTTCTAAAATTTTGAAAAGGTGTGAAGCGAAGACCAAGTCGCAGCCTTGCAAATCTGTTCAACAGAGGCCTCATTTTTAAAGGCCCAGGTGGAAGCCACAGCTCTAGTAGAATGAGCTGTAATCCTTTCAGGAGGCTGCTGTCCAGCAGTCTCATAGGCTAAACGTATTATGCTACGAAGCCAAAAAGAGAGAGAGGTAGCCGAAGCCTTTTGACCTCTTCTCTGTCCAGAGTAAACGACAAACAGGGAAGAAGTTTGACGAAAATCTTTAGTTGCCTGCAAATAGAACTTCAGGGCACGGACTACGTCCAGATTATGCAAAAGTCGTTCCTTCTTTGAAGAAGGGTTAGGACACAGTGATGGAACAACAATCTCTTGATTGATATTCCTGTTAGTAACTACCTTAGGTAAGAACCCAGGTTTAGTACGCAGAACTACCTTGTCTGAATGAAAAATCAGATAAGGAGAATCACAATGTAAGGCAGATAACTCAGAGACTCTTCGAGCCGAGGAAATAGCCATCAAAAACAAAACCTTCCAGGATAACAGCTTGATATCAATGGAATGAAGGGGTTCAAATGGAACGCCTTGAAGAACATTAAGAACTAAGTTTAAGCTCCACGGCGGAGCAACAGTCTTAAACACAGGCTTAATCCTAGTTAAAGCCTGACAAAAAGCCTGAACGTCTGGAACTTCAGCCAGACGTTTGTGTAGAAGAATAGACAGAGCAGAAATCTGTCCCTTTAACGAACTAGCAGATAAGCCCTTTTCTAAACCCTCTTGTAGAAAGGACAATATCCTAGGAATCCTAACCTTACTCCATGAGTAACTCTTGGATTCGCACCAATATAAATATTTACGCCATATCTTATGGTAAATTTTTCTGGCAACAGGCTTCCTAGCCTGTATTAAGGTATCAATAACTGACTCCGAGAAGCCACGCTTTGATAGAATCAAGCGTTCAATCTCCATGCAGTCAGCCTCAGAGAAATTAGATTTGGATGGTTGAAAGGACCCTGAATTAGAAGGTCCTGTCTCAGAGGCAGAGACCACGGTGGACAGGACGACATGTCCACTAGGTCTGCATACAAGGTCCTGCGTGGCCACGCAGGCGCTATCAGAATCACCGAAGCTCTCTCCTGTTTGATCTTGGCAATCAAACGAGGAAGCATCGGGAATGGTGGAAACACATAAGCCATGTTGAAGACCCAAGGGGCTGTCAGAGCATCTATGAGCACCGCTCCCGGGTCCCTGGATCCGTAACAAGGAAGCTTGGCGTTCTGACGAGACGCCATGAGATCCAGATCTGGTTTGCCCCAACGATGAATCAGTTGAGCAAAGACCTCCGGATGAAGTTCCCACTCCCCCGGATGAAAAGTCTGGCGACTTAGAAAATCCGCCTCCCAGTTCTCCACGCCTGGGATGTAAATCGCTGACAGGTGGCAAGAGTGAGACTCTGCCCAGCGAATTATCTTTGAGACTTCCAACATCGCTAGGGAACTTCTGGTTCCCCCTTGATGGTTGATGTAAGCCACAGTCGTGATGTTGTCCGACTGAAATCTGATGAACCTCAGAGTTGCTAACTGAGGCCAAGCTAGGAGAGCATTGAATATTGCTCTTAATTCCAGAATATTTATTGGGAGGAGTTTCTCCTCCTGAGTCCATAATCCCTGAGCTTTCAGGGAGTTCCAGACTGCGCCCCAGCCTAGAAGGCTGGCGTCTGTTGTTACAATCGTCCAATCTGGCCTGCGAAAGGTCATCCCCTTGGACAGATGTGGCCGAGAAAGCCACCATAGAAGAGAATCTCTGGTCTCTTGATCCAGATTTAGTAGGGGGGACAAATCTGAGTAATCCCCGTTCCACTGACTTAGCATGCACAATTGCAGCGGTCTGAGATGCAGGCGCGCAAATGGTACTATGTCCATTGCCGCTACCATTAAGCCGATTACTTCCATGCACTGAGCTACTGACGGGTGTGGAATGGAATGAAGGACACGGCAAGCAATTAGAAGTTTTAATAACCTGGCCTCTGTCAGGTAAATTTTCATCTCTACAGAATCTATAAGAGTCCCTAGAAAGGGAACTCTTGTAAGTGGTAATAGAGAACTCTTTTCCACGTTCACCTTCCACCCATGCAACCTCAGAAATGCTAGAACTATCTCTGTATGAGACTTGGCAGTTTGAAAACTTGACGCTTGTATCAGAATGTCGACTAGGTACGGAGTCACCGCTATGCCTCGCGGTCTTAGTACCGCCAGAAGTGAGCCCAGAACTTTTGTAAAGATTCTTGGAGCCGTAGCTAATCCGAAGGGAAGAGCTACAAACTGGTAATGCCTGTCTAGGAAAGCAAATCTTAGGTACCGATAATGATCCTTGTGAATCGGTATGTGAAGGTAGGCATCCTTTAAGTCCACTGTGGTCATGTACTGACCCTCTTGGATCATGGGAAGGATGGTTCGAATAGTTTCCATTTTGAATGATGGAACTCTTAGAAATTTGTTTAGGATTTTTAAGTCCAAGATTGGTCTGAAGGTTCCCTCTTTCTTGGGAACCACAAATAGATTTGAATAGAATCCCTGCCCGTGTTCCGTCCGCGGAACTGGGTGGATCACCCCCATTAGTAAGAGGTCTTGTACACAGCGTAGAAACGCCTCTTTCTTTATTTGGTTTGCTGATAACCTTGAAAGATGAAATCTCCCTCGTGGAGGAGAAGTTTTGAAGTCCAGGAGATATCCCTGAGATATGATCTCCAACGCCCAGGGATCCTGGACATCTCTTGCCCAAGCCTGGGCGAAGAGAGAAAGTCTGCCCCCCACTAGATCCGTTTCCGGATAGGGGGCCCTCTCTTCATGCTGTCTTGGGGGCAGCAGCAGGTTTCTTGGCCTGCTTGCCCTTGTTCCAGGACTGGTTAACTTTCCAGCCCTGCCTGTAACGAGCAACAGCTCCTTCCTGTTTTGGAGCGGAGGAAGTTGATGCTGCTCCTGCCTTGAAGTTACGAAAGGCACGAAAATTAGACTGTTTGGCCTTTGATTTGGCCCTGTCCTGAGGTAGAACATGGCCCTTACCTCCCGTAATGTCAGCTATAATTTCTTTCAAGCCGGGCCCGAATAAGGTCTGCCCTTTGAAAGGAATATTAAGCAATTTAGATTTAGAAGTCACGTCAGCTGACCAGGATTTAAGCCATAGCGCTCTGCGCGCTTGGATGGCGAATCCGGAGTTCTTAGCCGTAAGTTTGGTTAAATGTACGACGGCATCAGAAACAAATGCGTTAGCTAGCTTAAGTGCTTTAAGCTTGTTCATAATTTCATCCAATGGAGCTGTGCGAATGGCCTCTTCCAGAGACTCAAACCAGAATGCCGCCGCAGCAGTGACAGGCGCAATGCATGCAAGGGGCTGTAAGATAAAACCTTGTTGAACATAACATTTTCTTAAGGTAACCCTCTAATTTCTTATCCATTGGATCTGAAAAGGCACAACTATCCTCCACCGGGATAGTGGTACGCTTAGCTAAAGTAGAAACTGCTCCCTCCACCTTAGGGACCGTCTGCCATAAGTCTCGTGTGGTGGCGTCTATAGGAAACATTTTCCTAAATATGGGAGGAGGGGAAAAAGGCACACCAGGTCTATCCCACTCCTTGCTAATAATCTCTGTAAGCCTTTTAGGTATAGGAAACACGTCAGTACACACCGGTACCGCATAGTATCTATCCAACCTACATAATTTTTCTGGAATTGCAACCGTGTTACAATCATTCAGAGCCGCTAATACCTCCCCTAGCAATATGCGGAGGTTCTCAAGCTTAAATTTAAAATTAGAAATCTGTGAATCCAGTCTCCCTGGATCAGATCCGTCACCCACAGAATGAAGCTCTCCGTCTTCACGTTCTGCAAACTGTGACGCAGTATCTGACATGGCTCTCACCTCATCCGCGCGCTCTGTCCTTAACCCAGAGCTATCGCGCTTGCCTCTTAATTCTGGCAATTTAGATAATACTTCTGTCATAACAGTAGCCATGTCTTGCAAAGTGATTTGTAAGGGCCTCCCTGATGTACTTGGCGCCACAAAATCACGCACCTCCTGAGCGGGAGGCGAAGGTACTGACACGTGAGGAGAGTTAGTCGGCATAACTTCCCCCTCGTTGTCTGGTGATAATTTCTTTACATGTAAAGATTGACTTTTATTTAAAGTAGCATCAATGCAATTAGTACACAAATTTCTATTGGGCTCCACATTGGCCTTTAAACATAGTGAACAAAGAGATTCATCTGTGTCAGACATGTTTAAACAGACTAGCAATGAGACTAGCAAGCTTGGAAATACTTTTCTAAATAAATTTACAAGCAATATAAAAAACGCTACTGTGCCTTTAAGAAGCACAAAAAGCTGTCACAGTTGAAATAACAATGAACCAAAATAGTTATAGCAACCAATTTTTCACAGTAAATGTATTAAGTTAGCAAAGGATTGCACCCACCAGCAAATGGATGATTAACCCCTTAATACCCAAAAACGGATAACAATTTAAGAATTAACGTTTTTCTCACAGTCAAAACACACTGTCACAGGTCTGCTGTGACTGATTACCTCCCTCAAAATGAATTTTGAAGACCCCTGAGCTCTCTAGAGACGATCTGGATCATGGAGGATGAAGTAGACAGATTGTGACTGAATTTTTACTGCGCAAAAAAGCGCTAAAATAGGCCCCTCCCACTCATATTACAACAGTGGGGAAGCTCAGAAAACTGTTTCTATGCAGAAAACAAAGATGGCCATGTGGTAAAAATCATGCCCCAATAAGTTTTATCACCAAGTACATCACAAAAAACGATTAACATGCCAGTAAACGTTTTAAACATACATTTGAAAAGTTATGAATTGTTATTAATAAGCCTGCTACCAGTCGCTTTTACTGCAGTTAAGGCTCATACATTATTTCAGTATTAACAGTATTTTCAGAGTCAATTCCATTCCTTAGAAAAATACATTCAGTGTACACACACTCATCAGCCTAATACCACTGCATTTAAGGCTGAACTTACTTTACATTGGTATCAGCAGTATTTTCTCAGTCAATTCCATTCCTCAGAAAAATAATTACTGCACATACCTCATTTGCAGGGGGGCCCTGCATGCTATTCCCCTTCTCTGAAGTTACCTCACTCCTCAGATGAGAACAGCCAGTGGATCTTAGTTACGTCTGCTAAGATCATAGAAAACGCAGGCAGATTCTTCTTCTAATGCTGCCTGAGAATAAACAGCACACTCCGGTGCCATTTAAAATAACAAACTTTTGATTGTAGAAATAAACTAAGTTAAAAAACACCACAGACCTCTCACAGCGACCTATCTTTAGTTAGGCTGCAAGAGAATGACTGAATATGACATGTGAGGGGAGGAGCTATATAGCAGCTCTGCTTGGGTGATCCTCTTGCAGCTTCCTGTTAGGAAGAGATATATTCCATAAGTAATGGATGACCCGTGGACTGACTACACTTAACAAGAGAAATCAAGCTTTCACTTTATTCTCCTGCTGCTGTGTTTGCACATGAGCAGCAGCTCTCCTTCAAGTACCTACAGTGAAACCTAGGTTCCATAATGGCAGCACATAAACCGAATGATATAACAGCGCTAACACTCTTGTCCCTTACAAAATATCAAACCAATCAAAGTCCCTGTAAGAATATATAAGCCTCCATCTTGTCTCTATTCCTCCATTTTGTATCTGCTCAGCCATTTTGAACCAATACTTTTAAAAATACTAGATTCCAACTGGAGCAGTAGTTTGTGTTTTCGCCCCAGAGGCAGAAGTTTTCTTCACTTTCTGCGATGAGATTTTTTTAGTGAAAATTTGTCTGCAGATCATTTTTAAATAAAATTTAAATTTTAAGTTAGGCAGTTATACTAAGGCACCAGTTCAATTGCAATGTATTGGTTAACTGAAGAATAAAGCCATTTTTTTTTTTAAACAATTTATAATATAATTCAGTAGTTGAAAATTGCATTGCAAATTAGCTGCATACAAAAAAAGAAATTGTAAAGTGTCTCTTGAATATATTTGTTTCTTTTTCTCTTGGTCTAACATAGAAATGTAGTAATAAAAAAGATTCAATGCTCATATGGACAGTCGACTATAAATGCACTGCTGCTTTGTAGACTGTTCACATCAAACAGCAGTTTGCTCTGGATGCACTGTGATAAGGAAAAATTACACAGTGCACCCAGAGCACAGCTCTGTTTAAAGAGAACTGTCTAATGTGGAGCAGCACTACAAAGTTAAAGTGCTAAAAGTTCCTGCAGGTGTCCTGTTCTTTCTGCAGACATGCTGCATTTTCTGCGATGACATCTCAGATCACTGTATGTTCTGCCTTGGGGCTTTTCGCTATAGCGAAAACTCAGCACGGATTTTCATTTTTGCTCCGAAGATCTAATATCGCTTGCACGTTCAGACATTGTACCATAACTAACACCCCACTATCACACAAACACGATCGCATAGTCTCATTCCCCCTTAGAAGTCAATGAAGAAAGAAAATGGGGGGGGGGGGGGGGAATCACATATTCTCATTAGTGCTGATTGACATGAAAATAGGAATATTTCATATTCCAATGTTCTTTACATAACATAATATGTTCTATTTATTCATAATTTAATATATTTACATACAGTACTGTACAAAAGTCTTAGGCCACCACCAGCTTTGTTGTTTTAGCAAAGATTTAATGACCATCCATATTTATTTTTCGGTCTTTTTATTAAGATACAAACAGAAAATACAGGAAATATGTACACAAAATATAAAAAACTATTTTCAGAACAAAATGGCTTTTTCAGACAGAAATCAGTATTTAGTGTGACCTCCCTTAGCAATAAGCACATCTTGAACTCTTTTGGAGAGACTGTACTGAAGTAATCTTCTGGTATATTATAACCAGGCTTCTCTCAGCACTTCCCAGAGTTTATCTTTAGATTTAGGTTGTCTTATTTCTTTCTCTGTCCAGGTTATCCAATACTACCTCTATAATATTCAGGTCTGGACTCTGTGATTTATCAGCTGTTTTTCTCTCCAAATATGATTTCACTGCATAAGCAGTGTGCTTGGGATCTTTATCATGCTGAGGAATAAAACCATTCCCAATCAGGTGCTTTCCAGAAAAAATGGCATGATTAAATAAAATCTGTCTGTACATTTCAACAGTCATGATCCTATCAATTTAGACAATATTGCCAACACCACGGGCAGAAATGCAGCCGCAAACCAGGAAAGATCCTCCACCATGTTTCACTGAAGGCCCCTCAAGCACTCAGTATTCTATTTCTCTCCAACTCTTCTTCTCACATATTGTCAACAATTGGGCCCAAAAAGTTCAAACTTGGAATCACCACTCCATAATTATCTTTTTCAATCTTTGTGAGCTTTAGCATATGTTAGCGTTTTCACCCTGTTCCCCTTCCGAAAAAGTAGTTTCTTAGCTACTACCCGTCCAAAAAAAAACAAAAACATTTCTGATCAAGCTTCTTCGGCCTGTAGAAGGGTCAACTTGGCATCCAGATGAAGCTGCCAGATGCTGAGCCAGGTCCTTGCTGGACTTCTTCTGGTCTCTCAAAGAAGAAACTCTGAGAAACTTTTCATCACATTATAAAAGTTTTCTTGGCCTTCCAGTTCTTTTTTTTTGTCCTTGACCTCTCCTGAGTCTTCAATGTTATTTATAACAATTACAACATCCTGAGTATCCAGTTTGTTTGCCGATTTCCCTTTGAGAGTGGCCTTGCTGATGCAAAAGTATGATTTTATGTCTGTCAAAGTCTGTGATCTTTGGCATTTTGAATGGAAAGATGTGATTGAAATTTGGTCATATTAGCAATCTTCCAATGAATTAAACTCATACCACATGTATGTGTGTAATGCTCAATCATGTCTTGCACAAACTTGGTGTAACAGATCTTTTACACAGCAGTCATTTTGACATGAAATAGTAGGACAAATACAGGTGTTAACAACATTAATTAGGGTTCCATTCCATTTAGGTTTACGAGAGCTAGGGTCATGCTATTGCTCAAGTGTAAGGGGAGGTCAAACTAAACACTTGCCATTTTACTGCATAGAAATATTCTGTATTTTCTGGTTGTATTCTAATAAAGAGACTAAGAAATAATTATATATGGTCATTATACCATTGCTAAAACAACAAATCAAATGGTGACCTAAGACTATTGCACAGTACTGTATATCTGATTTTTTTTAAACAAAAAACATAAATTATGCTTACCTGATAATTTCATTTCCTTCTGTATGAGGAGAGTACACAGCATTATTCCTTACTGTTGGGAAATACTGAACCTGGCCACCAGGAGGAGGCAAAGACACCCCAGCCAAAGGCTTAAATACTCCCCCTACTTCCCTCATATTTCAGTCATTCTGCCAAGGGAACAAGGAACAGGAGGAGAAATATCAGGGTATAAATGGTGCCGGAAGAGAAAAAAAAACTAATTTTGATCCGCCCATCGGAGTATACGGGGGGGACCGTGGACTCTCCTCATACAGAAGGAAATTAAATTATCAGGTAAGCATAATTTATTTTTTCCTTCTTAATATGAGGAGAGTCCACGGTATCATTCCTTACTGTTGGGAAAACTATACCCAAGTGCTAGAGGACACTGAATGATAACGGGAGGGGTAAAGGAAAAGCGGACCCTAATCTGAGGGCACCACAGCCTGTAAAACCTCTCTCCCAAAAGCTGCTTCAGCCAAAGCAAAAACGTAAAATTTGTAGCTCTAGAAAGAAGATAGAGGGCGCCACATAGTGCAAATCAGACTGTTACACAAGGATATTAGTAGACATTACGATTCCTACTCACGTGGTATAAAGCACTAATGTGCAGTATAAGCAGTCCGGAACCAACCAGTCGTCCGGTAAACCCAGTGATGATACAATCAACAGATGGAGTCCTCGTCCCACCAGGGGGAGTCCAGGGATCCCAGATGCCGTAACTGTGAATGGAGGGCCCACGGGAGGCAGATAGCAAAAGTCAACAGTTCAGAGTGGAGTCTTGGAACTGTTCAGGCCAAAGAGCAACAATTTGAAGAAGTATAATAAAGACCTCCAAATGGAGGAATAGTTCTTCCAAATAATGGTTCAGCAGCAGGATGAGAGTAAAAGAATTTATTAAAAAGTTTAAAAACAAAAGCAACGCGTTTCTCAGTGTCACAGCACTGTTTCATCAGGGTATAGCCTGATGAAACAGTGCTGTGACACTGAGAAACGCATTGCTGTTTTTAAACTTTTTAATAAATTCTTTTACTCTCATCCTGCTGCTGAACCATTATTTGGAAGAACTATTCCTCCATTTGGAGGTCTTTATTACACTTCTTCAAATTGTTGCTCTTTGGTCCGCAAACCACATCCTGCCACGATGGAGCAATCAGCATCACTGATGCCTGCTCCTGCTTGATGCGGGCCACTACACAATGGAGAAGTGGCAACGGCTGAAAATGTAAATTAGATTGAACCTCCAAGGCACCGGTAGGTAATGCATCTATTAGCTCCGCCTGAGGATCCCTCAGCCGGGACACCATGAGATCTATCTCCGGCGTCCCCCACTTGTTGCAAATCTCCGCAAACATCTCGGGATAGAAAGACCATTCCCCTGGATGAAAGGATTGTCTGCTGAGGAAATCTACTTCCCAGTTGTCCACACCCGGAATGTGGATCGCTGACAGCGAGCAGATGTGGGCCTCCGCCCACTCCAGAATCTGAGATACTTCCCTCATTGCTAGGGAGCTCCTCGTTCCCCCCCTGATGGTTGATGTAAGCCACCGAGGTTATGTTGTCTGTTTGGAATCTGATAAACTGGGACGAACCCAGAAGAGGCCAAGCTTTCAGAACACTGAAGATCACTCAAAGTTCCAAAATGTTGATCGGGAGGAGGGATTCCTCTCGAGTTCACAGGCCCTGTGCCTTCCTGGCACCCCAAACAGCTCCCCATCCTGATAGACTTGAGTCACAATCTCCCAGGATAGTCTCAAGAAGGATGTCCTTTGGGACAGGTGATCTGGACAGAGCCACCAGGAGAGAAATTCTCTGGGTGTCCAGAGAAATCTGTTGAGATAAATCAGAATGATCGCCGTTCCACTGTCCCAGCATGCACAGCTGAAGTGGTCTGAGATGGAATCTGGCAAAAGGAATAATGTCCATGCTGGACACCATGAGACCAATCACCTCCATACACCGAGCCACAGAGGGCCTTAAGGGTCTGGAGGGCAAGACAAGCGGAAGTTAGCTTGTAATGTCTCTGGTCTGTAAGGAATATCTTCATGGATATGGAGTCTATTATAGTACCCAGGAATTTCACTCTGGTACTGGGAATAAGAGAACTATTTTCTAAGTTTATCTTCCACCCATTATGTCGAAGAAGAAACAGAAGAGATTTCGAATGGTCTTCTACCAGACGACAGGATGGTGCTTGAACCAGAATATCGTCCAAGTATGGAGCTACTGCTATACCTCTGGTTCTGGCCACTGCAAGCAGAGCCCCTAGAACCTTCGTAAAAACTCTTGGAGCAGTAGCTAGACCAAACAGTGCAGTAAACTGGAAGTGCTGGTCCAGGAATGCAAACCTTAGGAACTTGAAGTGTTCCTTGTGTATTTGAATTTGAAGGTAAGCATCCTTCAGATCTATAGTGGTCATGAACTGTCCTTCCTGAACTAAGGGAAGGATGGACCTTATTGTCTCCATCTTGAACGAGGGGACAGATAGAAATATGTTTAAGCACGTTAGGTCCAGAATTAGACGGAAAGTTCCCTCCTTCTTTGGGACCACAAAAAGGTTTGAATAGTACTCTAGACCTCTTTCTGGGAGAGGTACCGGAACAATGACCCCTAGGGAGGAGAGATCCCTCACGAACCCCAGAAAGGCTTCTCTCTTTCCTGGCCTTGAAGACAGGTTTAAGAGGAGGAATCTGCCCCTGGGTGGATGAGACTTGAAACCTATCTTGTATCCCTGAGCGATGACCTCCAGGACCCACAGGTCTTGCACGTCCCCAAACCAAGCGTCTGAAAAGAGCCAGCTTCCAAGTCCCCTTGGATTGCTCTGGCTTTGTGGAGGGCTGCTGACGTTTGGATTTATCCGAACGAAAGGAACGAAAATTAGGACCTTGTCCCTTAGGCTTGTTCTTCTTATCCTGAACCTTTGCCTCCAATAACCGTAAAGATAATCGAGTCCAGGACTGGACCAAATAGAATCTTACTCTTAAATGGGAGGGAAAGAAGTCTTGACTTAGAAGTCAAGTCCGCAGACCAGGACTTCAGCTAGAGTGCCCTACGGGTTTGAACAGAAAAACCTGAAGCCTTGGCATTCAGGTGAATAATTTGCATATTTGCATCACAAATAAAAGAATTAGCCACCCTTAAGGCCTTAATTCTTTCCTGGATCACGTCGAGGGGACCCTCCTCTTCGATCAACTCAGATAAGGAGTCGCACCAGTAGGTAGCCACTCCAGCAACCGCAACAACAGCCGCTGCCGGTTGAAACAAATATCCTGTATGTTGAAACATCTTTCTTAACAGAGTTTCTATCTTCTTATCCATTGGCTCTTTAAACGACGAACTTTCCTCAAGTGGGATAGTAGTGCGTTTAACAAGCGTGGAGATAGCACCATCCACCTTGAGGATGGAACCCCACCACTCCAATTGAGAGTCTGGGAACAATTTTTTAAAGGAAGAAGAAGGGGAAAATGAAGAACCAATTCTTTCCCAATATTTCTTAATAATGTTTGCCATCTTTACGGGAACAGGGAAAGTTTGTGGTACAACCCTGTCCTTGAAGACCTTATCTAATTTAGGAATCAAAGGTTCCTCAGGCAATTTGGGCTCTGGAACCTCTAACGTAGCCAAAACTTCCTTCAGCAGAAAGCGTAAATGTTCAATCCTAAATCTAAAGTCTGGTTCCTCCTTAGCTGGAGGCTTAGAGGCAGCAGATTCTGACCCAGAAAGAGCACCTTCTGAGGTATCAGAGACCCCTTCATCATCGGATAATCTTGTATCAGATAAATCCAATAAGCTAGTAGATGATCCCTGGGAAGGATAGCAATATTTGACCTTTCGCTTGCGCTTAGCAGGGAGAGGAAAAGCACTTAAGGCCGCAGACACTGCCATTTGTAATTGCAAAGGCTGGTAGTAAAAGGGCCCCTCCAGATGGAGGCTTAAAAGTGCTACGGGAAGCTGCATGTGTATTAGGCGATGACTGTAGGGTGCGAACCTCACGGGACGGAGACTCCTCAGAGGTGGACGGCTTAGTGGTATCAAACATATTAACCTTTTCTGACATGGTAACTTTATCAAGGCATGTGGAACATAATTGAGCAGGTGGGTTTACAATGGCCTCATCACAATATAGACAGGTATTAGACTTCGGTAAAGAGGGAGTACCCTCTAACGCATCAGAATAAAGCAGACTATTGAATACTAAGAAAAAATGGCACCTTTATACCCCCAATGGCTGGGGCACTCACCACCTCCTATGACCCAGGCCAAACCAAGCAACCGCTTCTTCTCCAGTAAACCGCACTGTCAGGAAAGAGGAAATAAGTGTGACCACACCCGGTCACGTGGTGCGCAATGCAGGACCGCCCCTGATATACTAGTAAAAAAGCGAGCCAAGCCTTTCAGGCTGCGCAGCTCCTAAAACGAAAGAGAAAAACCCTGTAGGTTCCAAGATTTGCCTGAGCCTCATCTCACACGTCACAGCATAATCAAATAATTAATGTGATTAATCCCCACTGTTCAATAATCCCCCTCCAGAGATATTAACCATTGATTCCATACAGATAAAAGGAGCCACACTGTGACCCTGTCTCCTTGCGTTATCATATGTATATAAAAAAATGAAACAATCTTACCGGAATCTATGCTGTGGAACAGAAACACAGCCTCTCAAGTTTGACAGTCTTGTAGCATGGCTCCTGACATGAACTTGAGTGATGGAAGCAGGCAGTGAAAATCGTCAACACTGATTGCTTAGGAGCTGCTAATACAAGTCTGGATGCGTTCGCAGAAAGACTCTCCCTGCATCTCCAGACTAACATTCGTCAATGCTCTCACTGAGAGTTTTACAAGACTACTTAAAACTCCAGTCCCATTTCGAAGGGCAGATACCCTCCATAAGGAACTACTTCGAATCTTCTGACACTTCTCTGCCAACCTCCTGTGACGAAAGGCAAAGAATGACTGGGATATGAGGGAAGTAGAGGGAGTATTTAAGCCTTTGGCTGGAGTGTCTTTGCCTCTTCCTGGTGGCCAGGTTCACTATTTCCCAACAGTAAGGCATGATGATGTGGACTCTCCTCTTATTAAGAAGGAAATATATATATACCTATATATGCATGATTATCTATAGGTATAGATATATACAGATAAATATAGGAATATTTAATTAGAAACAAATAGAACATATTCTGCTGTGTGCAGAACATTAGTATGTGAAATATTTACAGTAAATAAAACCTTTATTAAATATGAATATTGCATAAATATATTTTTACAAGTTTTCATCTACTTAACTGCAAACGGCTCTAATTCACTTATATTTATGTGTTTGTATATATATATATATATATATATATATATATCTTATTATATAAGTACACATATAAAGACTATATATATATATATATATATATATATATATATATATATATATATATATATATATATATATATATATATATATATATAGGTATCCAAAACACCAGAACTCGCCCACACAGGAAAAATGCCTGGGTGCAAATTTGTAAAAGATATGCAGCCAAAAGAAAATGCACTCTCAGGACTTTCATAAACAAGTTACTTTTATTTCTGTAACGTTTTCGGAGGTCTTGCCTCCTTCATCAGCATAAATAAAGTGAAAACAAACAAACTCTTAAATAGTGACATACTCACTCAAAATCATTTCAAACCACTACCTGTGCTGGCGCCAAAATTACCGGTGTTGGACCGCATAATGCGTTCCAAATGTGCTAAGTGGCGGAAGTAGTGCGCCAAACTACTTCCGGTTGTCAAAAATCTATAGCCGTAAACAATCGGCTTTCTCTATATAACTGCTATAATTGTAAAGCCATTGTGGCGTGTTTATCTGAACACATAAAGCAAATTCTTAGCGTGCAAACGTTTATGCTAATATATTAAATAGTGATAGTAAATGTGACAGCCGCTTGTTGCCATAACAACATAAACAATGCTGGAGTGTAATCCTGAACAGGAACAGACAAACAGTAACTATGTTTCTAAATATACCAAAATGTGTTAGAACGGGCCTGTTATTTGGCTACAATGTATATGTTTACAGATGATGTATATATTAATAAGAGAGGATACCCAAATCTATTTATTAGGCACGCCAGCTGACATGATGTGCTATATATGTTGTTACGTTATCTTATGTTAAAGATATTGAATCAGTATATCCAATATTCATAGAGGAATCTCATATGGAGATATATATATCTCTCCGATTTAAAGCCTTCAGTTTCTACATAGCTATACTGCTAAAGATTATCGTCTATCTGCGATCTTCCCATTAGTATGAGCTGTTAATATACATACTGTTCCTAAAAAAGCCTTTTGTGTAATCAAAACTTGAAACAAATATTATTGAAATTTATACCGCTCACCTAGTTCCTATTGAGTGATAAGGTTATATACTCTCAACATATTAAATCTCATAGTGAGAGCTACGTGGGTCATATATGTATATTCCACTCCTATCTTGTGGCTAACAATGCCCTCATATGCTCCCTATGTCAATACTCCAAAGCATTCAAGCACAAACGTACAAAAAGTAAATAGAACTAAACTTAAAAAATAAACTTAAAAATAAAAACAATTAATATAACGGTCTTTCCATACATTTAAGCACTACTTAAACACTATCCCATTCGGGATGGATTTAGCTCTAAAAGTTCTTGATTTTCATATATGCAGAATAGAGAGCGTTCGATCATTAACTCCTGAATTTATGTATGCTGTGATCCGCTCTGTGTTTATTTCTGTGCATTCTTCAGTATCTTCTATTGCACCCTGGACCCCTGGGTTACCGTTGCCTTTAGGATCGAATGCTTAGTATGCATTGTGTTATCCTAGTTATTATGCCATCAAAATATTCTCCATATTGTTATTTCTTCTTCCTGGGTTGCTTAAGGATCAAGTGTCCAGTTTTGGCTATGTGTATTGCTATGTGTGAAAAAAACTGGTAACTCCAAGGCACCACTATCCGACATCCACACAGGTGTTAGAAATACCAAAGATTCCTATCCCTGGTGCTGTGTGTCAACATGGTTTAGGGGTACCCCTAGGACGAGGCACGCCGACCACATGGCGCACAGAGTCTTAATAGTCTAGGTGCCGTACCCTGCGCTTGTATCACATTATATAGCTATATTACACCAAAGCCTTAAAATCAGGGGTGGTGTTGAGCCCCCCTGGGTGAATGGTACCCAGTCGGTACATCCATTGTGCCTCTCGTTGCAGAAGTAATTTACCTCTGTCCCCCCCTCTATCTAATGGGGGTACATGATCAATGAGTGTGTATCTTATTGATGCCACCGAGTGTCTGTACTCTGCACAGTGTCTCGCTACTGGTTGTTCCGATTCCCCGGATTTATGAGCCGACCTTATGGCGTGACGATGATTGGCCATCCTTTCTCTCAGGGTACCTGTCGTTTTACCGACATAATGCCAAGAGCATGGGCATACCAGTAAATAGATAACATGTGTGGTCGTACAGGTAATCGAATGTCGTATATGGAACTGCCTGTTGGTATGAGGATGGTTGAATATTCTGGTACTTATAAGTCCATTACAGGTAGTGCATCCTAAGCATCTATAAGATCCTCTGATGTTAGTATGTGTCCTGGGATTGTAACTTGCCTTTGAGTCAGTTTTGACTAATAGGTCTCGCAGATTTGTGCCCCTCCTATAGCCGACCATAGGCGTCAGGTGTTTGCTAAATTGTAATTTTGGATCAGTGGAAACGATAGGCCAATGTGTCCTTAAAGAGAGTCCAGCATTTCTGGTACTAGGAGAAAATGTAGTTGTCAGTATGATTTTATCATCCCTGATTTGTCTCGGTTCTTGAGCCAATAGTTGTGCTTGTGTTATTTGTGACACTTCCTTCATCATCTTGCTGATGTGTTGGACCTTATATCCCCTCTCTTCAAATTTTGCACCCATTTCAGACAACTGAGTGGCTCCTAATATGGGATCCGAATTATTTCTAACTGTTCTGATAAGCTGTGATTTCAATATACCCTTTAGTAATGCTGGGGGGTGACAGCTATCTGACCTCAATAGGGAGTTCCTATCCGTGGGTTTACTGAATAGTGTACATCCTAATCCCTGTGTGGTTTTGTATACTTTAAGGTCAAGGAAGTTAATAGACTCTGCGTTACTTAGCATTTTGAATCTAACAGTGGTCTGTGTATTATTGATTGTTTCAAACCACTCATGGAGGTCATCCATGCCCCCTCTCCAAATCAAAAAGATATCGTCAATATACCTACGGTAGAAAATGATGGATGAATCACATTTTCCCCATAGGTATATGTTCTCGAAATGTGACATGAAGATGTTAGCATAGGAGGGGGCCATGGATGACCCCATGGCCGTACCTGCTATCTGAAGAAAGAATTTGTTTTCGAATCTAAAATAATTCTTGTGTAAACAAAATTCAATGAGAGACAGCAGGTATTCAATAGGGGGTCCTTCATAGAGGGGATTATTCGTGAGGTGTGCCCTAACTGCTTCTAATCCCTCCCCGTGGGGAATAATAGTGTACAGGCTGTTCACGTCCATAGTGACCAAAATGTCACCAGTCTGGACGTGAACAGCCCCCAACAGTCTAATGAATTCGCTGGTGTCCAGCAAAAAGGATCGTGTTCCTCTGACAACCGGCTGTAGCAGTAAGTCAATGTACTGTGATACCGGTTGGCATAAGGAATCCACTGCCGACACAATGGGACGACCCGGAGGTGTCTTTGCATCCTTGTGCACCTTAGGTATTGTGTATAGTATGGGTATCCTTGGGTGTGATGTGATGCAGTACTTTTTGATGTGTTCAGAGATAAAACCCTGTTCGCAACCCATCTGAATTAAATCATCCAATTGTTTTTTGTATGTATCTGTTGGATCACCCTTCAGAGCCATGTATGTAGATGTATCTGAGAGTTGATGTACAATGTCACCTTTGTAATAGTCATAGTTCAAAAGGACTATGGCCCCTCCCTTATCCGCTGGTCTAATGGTGAGGGAGGTGTCATCCTGGAGTGTTTTAATGGCTTCTCTTTCCATTTGTGTGAGATTATGTTTCCATATAGAGTGCTCTCTGTCCTTGTCTAGGTCTTGAGAGACCATGCGAATAAAGGTCTTGGTGCTAGCACTATAATTGGTAGGCTCAAATGAGCTTGGTATATGACATTGACGTAGTTTTGGTGTTATCTGATATAGTATTCTGGAAAAATTCTTTAAGCTTTAAAGTTCTGCAAAATTTGTGAATATCAACTTTCTGTTCATACTCATTGATTGTTGTGCTGGGAACAAATGATAGTCCCTTATTTAACAGTTGTATTTCACCATTTGTCAGAACATGAGAGCTCAAATTAATTATTGCATCCCTCGCCTCCCCCTTCTTGGCGGTCTGTGTCTTGGTGCCCGCCCGCCTGATGTGGGGTCTCGTATGTCTGCTCTCTGTGAGCGTGTTGTAACCCCTAAAAAATGTCTGGGTGTTGACTGTGCATTGTATTGGTCAAAATTGTCACTTGTGCCCGGTGGGGTGTATGGCCTTGCATTAAGAGCTCTCTCATTATCAGTGGACTCAGCTCCACTAGTATCCACTGTGTCAAAGCGTACACGCCTGTCACGCTGTCTTCTCCTGGGCTGTATCTCTCTAGTGCCTGTGAGCCATTTATATACCTTGCCCTGAGAATAATCTAGCTTAACAGTATCCAGTTTTCTATTTTTAAATGTAATTAAATCATTTTTGTATTTATCAATTTGAGTTTTGATTTTGGATAACCAATTTTCTTGTTGATCATTAGCAAGAACTGGGTTATGTGTTGTTTCAAACTGCTGAATTTCAATTTTAACCTTAGTTAGGATAGAAGTGACTTCTTCAATAACCAATAATATTAAATCAAAAGAACATTTGTTTAAAATGTAGCACCACTTTTTTCTGAATTCAGGGTTGTCTCTGCCTATGGTGGGAATATTGTGTACCCTAAACCCCCTTGGAATTTGCCCATTTCTATGATAATCTGAAAGATAGCTACCGTGTAAAGATAAATCTATCTCACGTTTTTTCAATTTTAGCAAAGCAAAATATAAATTAATAGGAGTCTCACCAGACGTTCTGGATATGGGTGCAAACAATATGCGGTTAGCGTCATCCTCGGTGTAGGAAACCGTCCCTGTTTGTGCTGCTATGGCTTGTACTGCCGGATCTTCAACTGTTTCCACATGAATGACCATAGGATCTTGTTGGCTCTCACCTTGTGATGACATGGTTAGTACCAGAAAGTAAGGGAGCCTATGAAGAGAATTTCCACAGCAATCACACTGAACCTTATGACAAAAGATGTATCCAATCTTGTATACTTAGAGCAAAATCACAATAGGAAAGTTCCGTTTATCAAGTGGTAGAAATGATGAGGTTAATTTAGGAGGGGCACGCCTGGTCGTGTGTATAGGTATCCAAAACACCAGAACTCGCCCACAAAGGAAAAATGCCTGGGTGCAAATTTGTAAAAGATATGCAGCCAAAAGAAAATGCACTCTCAGGACTTTCATAAACAAGTTACTTTTATTTCTGTAACGTTTTCGGAGGTCTTGCCTCCTTCATCAGCATAAATAAAGTGAAAACAAACAAACTCTTAAATAGTGACATACTCACTCAAAATCATTTCAAACCACTACCTGTGCTGGCGCCAAAATTACCGGTGTTGGACCGCATAGTGCGTTCCAAATGTGCTAAGTGGCGGAAGTGGTGCGCCAAACTACTTCCGGTTGTCAAAAATCTATAGCCGTAAACAATCGGCTTTCTCTATACAACTGCTATAATTGTAAAGCCATTGTGGCGTGTTTATCTAAACACATAAAGCAAATTCTTAGCGTGCAAACGTTTATGCTAATATATTAAATAGTGATAGTAAATGTGACAGCCGCTTGTTGCCATAGCAACATAAACAATGCTAGAGTGTAATCCTGAACAGGAACAGATAAACAGTAACTATGTTTCTAAATATACCAAAATGTGTTAGAACGGGCCTGTTATTTGGCTACAATGTATATGTTTACAGATGATGTATATATTAATAAGAGAGGATACCCAAATCTATTTATTAGGCACGCCAGCTGACATGATGTGCTATATATGTTGTTATGTTATCTTATGTTAAAGATATTGAATCAGTATATCCAATATTCATCGAGGAATCTCATATGGAGATATATATATCTCCGATTTAAAGCCTTCAGTTTCTGCATAGCTATACTGCTAAAGATTATCTTTAGCAGTATAGCTATGCAGAAACTGAAGGCTTTAAATCGGAGATATATATATCTCCATATGAGATTCCTCTATGAATATTGGATATACTGATTCAATATCTTTAACATAAGATAACATAACAACATATATAGCACATCATGTCAGCTGGCGTGCCTAATAAATAGATTTGGGTATCCTCTCTTATTAATATATACATCATCTGTAAACATATACATTGTAGCCAAATAACAGGCCCGTTCTAACACATTTTGGTATATTTAGAAACATAGTTACTGTTTATCTGTTCCTGTTCAGGATTACACTCTAGCATTGTTTATGTTGCTATGGCAACAAGCGGCTGTCACATTTACTATCACTATTTAATATATTAGCATAAACGTTTGCACGCTAAGAATTTGCTTTATGTGTTTAGATAAACACGCCACAATGGCTTTACAATTATAGCAGTTGTATAGAGAAAGCCGATTGTTTACGGCTATAGATTTTTGACAACCGGAAGTAGTTTGGCGCACCACTTCCGCCACTTAGCACATTTGGAACGCACTATGCGGTCCAACACCGGTAATTTTGGCGCCAGCACAGGTAGTGGTTTGAAATGATTTTGAGTGAGTATGTCACTATTTAAGAGTTTGTTTGTTTTCACTTTATTTATGCTGATGAAGGAGGCAAGACCTCCGAAAACGTTACAGAAATAAAAGTAACTTGTTTATGAAAGTCCTGAGAGTGCATTTTCTTTCGGCTGCATATCTTTTACAAATTTGCACCCAGGCATTTTTCCTTTGTGGGCGAGTTCTGGTGTTTTGGATACCTATACACACGACCAGGCGTGCCCCTCCTAAATTAACCTCATCATTTCTACCACTTGATAAACGGAACTTTCCTATTGTGATTTTGCTCTAAGTATACAAGATTGGATACATCTTTTGTCATAAGGTTCAGTGTGATTGCTGTGGAAATTCTCTTCATAGGCTCCCTTACTTTCTGGTACTAACCATGTCATCACAAGGTGAGAGCCAACAAGATCCTATGGTCATTCATGTGGAAACAGTTGAAGATCCGGCAGTACAAGCCATAGCAGCACAAACAGGGACGGTTTCCTACACCGAGGATGACGCTAACCGCATATTGTTTGCACCCATATCCAGAACGTCTGGTGAGACTCCTATTAATTTATATTTTGCTTTGCTAAAATTGAAAAAACGTGAGATAGATTTATCTTTACACGGTAGCTATCTTTCAGATTATCATAGAAATGGGCAAATTCCAAGGGGGTTTAGGGTACACAATATTCCCACCATAGGCAGAGACAACCCTGAATTCAGAAAAAAGTGGTGCTACATTTTAAACAAATGTTCTTTTGATTTAATATTATTGGTTATTGAAGAAGTCACTTCTATCCTAACTAAGGTTAAAATTGAAATTCAGCAGTTTGAAACAACACATAACCCAGTTCTTGCTAATGATCAACAAGAAAATTGGTTATCCAAAATCAAAACTCAAATTGATAAATACAAAAATGATTTAATTACATTTAAAAATAGAAAACTGGATACTGTTAAGCTAGATTATTCTCAGGGCAAGGTATATAAATGGCTCACAGGCACTAGAGAGATACAGCCCAGGAGAAGACAGCGTGACAGGCGTGTACGCTTTGACACAGTGGATACTAGTGGAGCTGAGTCCACTGATAATGAGAGAGCTCTTAATGCAAGGCCATACACCCCACCGGGCACAAGTGACAATTTTGACCAATACAATGCACAGTCAACACCCAGACATTTTTTAGGGGTTACAACACGCTCACAGAGAGCAGACATACGAGACCCCACATCAGGCGGGCGGGCACCAAGACACAGACCGCCAAGAAGGGGGAGGCGAGGGATGCAATAATTAATTTGAGCTCTCATGTTCTGACAAATGGTGAAATACAACTGCTAAATAAGGGACTATCATTTGTTCCCAGCACAACAATCAATGAGTATGAACAGAAAGTTGATATTCACAAATTTTGCAGAACTTTAAAGCTTAAAGAATTTTTCCAGAATACTATATCAGATAACACCAAAACTGCAATTGAACGTCAATGTCATATACCAAGCTCATTTGAGCCTACCAATTATAGTGCTAGCACCAAGACCTTTATTCGCATGGTCTCTCAAGACCTAGACAAGGACAGAGAGCACTCTATATGGAAACATAATCTCACACAAATGGAAAGAGAAGCCATTAAAACACTCCAGGATGACACCTCCCTCACCATTAGACCAGCGGATAAGGGAGGGGCCATAGTCCTTTTGAACTATGACTACTACAAAGGTGACATTGTACATCAACTCTCAGATACATCTACATACATGGCTCTGAAGGGTGATCCAACAGATACATACAAAAAACAATTGGATGATTTAATTCAGATGGGTTGCGAACAGGGTTTTATCTCTGAACACATCAAAAAGTACTGCATCACATCACACCCAAGGATACCCATACTATACACAATACCTAAGGTGCACAAGGATGCAAAGACACCTCCGGGTCGTCCCATTGTGTCGGCAGTGGATTCCTTATGCCAACCGGTATCACAGTACATTGACTTACTGCTACAGCCGGTTGTCAGAGGAACACGATCCTTTTTGCTGGACACCAGCGAATTCATTAGACTGTTGGGGGCTGTTCACGTCCAGACTGGTGACATTTTGGTCACTATGGACGTGAACAGCCTGTACACTATTATTCCCCACGGGGAGGGATTAGAAGCAGTTAGGGCACACCTCACGAATAATCCCCTCTATGAAGGACCCCCTATTGAATACCTGCTGTCTCTCATTGAATTTTGTTTACACAAGAATTATTTTAGATTCGAAAACAAATTCTTTCTTCAGATAGCAGGTACGGCCATGGGGTCATCCATGGCCCCCTCCTATGCTAACATCTTCATGTCACATTTCGAGAACATATACCTATGGGGAAAATGTGATTCATCCATCATTTTCTACCGTAGGTATATTGACGATATCTTTTTGATTTGGAGAGGGGGCATGGATGACCTCCATGAGTGGTTTGAAACAATCAATAATACACAGACCACTGTTAGATTCAAAATGCTAAGTAACGCAGAGTCTATTAACTTCCTTGACCTTAAAGTATACAAAACCACACAGGGATTAGGATGTACACTATTCAGTAAACCCACGGATAGGAACTCCATATTGAGGTCAGATAGCTGTCACCCCCCAGCATTACTAAAGGGTATATTGAAATCACAGCTTATCAGAACAGTTAGAAATAATTCGGATCCCATATTAGGAGCCACTCAGTTGTCTGAAATGGGTGCAAAATTTGAAGAGAGGGGATATAAGGTCCAACACATCAGCAAGATGATGAAGGAAGTGTCACAAATAACACAAGCACAACTATTGGCTCAAGAACCGAGACAAATCAGGGATGATAAAATCATACTGACAACTACATTTTCTCCTAGTACCAGAAATGCTGGACTCTCTTTAAGGACACATTGGCCTATCGTTTCCACTGATCCAAAATTACAATTTAGCAAACACCTGACGCCTATGGTCGGCTATAGGAGGGGCACAAATCTGCGAGACCTATTAGTCAAAACTGACTCAAAGGCAAGTTACAATCCCAGGACACATACTAACATCAGAGGATCTTATAGATGCTTAGGATGCACTACCTGTAATGGACTTATAAGTACCAGAATATTCAACCATCCTCATACCAACAGGCAGTTCCATATACGACATTCGATTACCTGTACGACCACACATGTTATCTATTTACTGGTATGCCCATGCTCTTGGCATTATGTCGGTAAAACGACAGGTACCCTGAGAGAAAGGATGGCCAATCATCGTCACGCCATAAGGTCGGCTCATAAATCCGGGGAATCGGAACAACCAGTAGCGAGACACTGTGCAGAGTACAGACACTCGGTGGCATCAATAAGATACACACTCATTGATCATGTACCCCCATTAGATAGAGGGGGGGACAGAGGTAAATTACTTCTGCAACGAGAGGCACAATGGATGTACCGACTGGGTACCATTCACCCAGGGGGGCTCAACACCACCCCTGATTTTAAGGCTTTGGTGTAATATAGCTATATAATGTGATACAAGCGCAGGGTACGGCACCTAGACTATTAAGACTCTGTGCGCCATGTGGTCGGCGTGCCTCGTCCTAGGGGTACCCCTAAACCATGTTGACACACAGCACCAGGGATAGGAATCTTTGGTATTTCTAACACCTGCGTGGAAGTCGGATAGTGGTGCCTTGGAGTTACCAGTTTTTTTCACACATAGCAGTACACATAGCCAAAACT
Organism: Bombina bombina; assembly: GCF_027579735.1. NCBI lineage: Eukaryota > Metazoa > Chordata > Amphibia > Anura > Bombinatoridae > Bombina > Bombina bombina. The sequence continues at coordinate 501,962,660 of NC_069501.1, read as the reverse complement.
GGACACTTGATCCTTAAGCAACCCAGGAAGAAGAAATAACAATATGGAGAATATTTTGATGGCATAATAACTAGGATAATACAATGCATACTAAGCATTCGATCCTAAAGGCAACGGTAACCCAGGGGTCCAGGGTGCAATAGAAGATACTGAAGAATGCACAGAAATAAACACAGAGCGGATCACAGCATACATAAATTCAGGAGTTAATGATCGAACGCTCTCTATTCTGCATATATGAAAATCAAGAACTTTTAGAGCTAAATCCATCCCGAATGGGATAGTGTTTAAGTAGTGCTTAAATGTATGGAAAGACCGTTATATTAATTGTTTTTATTTTTAAGTTTATTTTTTTAAGTTTAGTTCTATTTACTTTTTGTACGTTTGTGCTTGAATGCTTTGGAGTATTGACATAGGGAGCATATGAGGGCATTGTTAGCCACAAGATAGGAGTGGAATATACATATATGACCCACGTAGCTCTCACTATGAGATTTAATATGTTGAGAGTATATAACCTCATCACTCAATAGGAACTAGGTGAGCGGTATAAATTTCAATAATATTTGTTTCAAGTTTTGATTACACAAAAGGCTTTTTTAGGAACAGTATGTATGTTAACAGCTCATACTAATGGGAAGATCGCAGATAGACGATAATCTTTAGCAGTATAGCTATGCAGAAACTGAAGGCTTTAAATCGGAGATATATATATCTCCATATGAGATTCCTCTATGAATATTGGATATACTGATTCAATATCTTTAACATAAGATAACATAACAACATATATAGCACATCATGTCAGCTGGCGTGCCTAATAAATAGATTTGGGTATCCTCTCTTATTAATATATACATCATCTGTAAACATATACATTGTAGCCAAATAACAGGCCCGTTCTAACACATTTTGGTATATTTAGAAACATAGTTACTGTTTATCTGTTCCTGTTCAGGATTACACTCTAGCATTGTTTATGTTGCTATGGCAACAAGCGGCTGTCACATTTACTATCACTATTTAATATATTAGCATAAACGTTTGCACGCTAAGAATTTGCTTTATGTGTTTAGATAAACACGCCACAATGGCTTTACAATTATAGCAGTTGTATAGAGAAAGCCGATTGTTTACGGCTATAGATTTTTGACAACCGGAAGTAGTTTGGCGCACCACTTCCGCCACTTAGCACATTTGGAACGCACTATGCGGTCCAACACCGGTAATTTTGGCGCCAGCACAGGTAGTGGTTTGAAATGATTTTGAGTGAGTATGTCACTATTTAAGAGTTTGTTTGTTTTCACTTTATTTATGCTGATGAAGGAGGCAAGACCTCCGAAAACGTTACAGAAATAAAAGTAACTTGTTTATGAAAGTCCTGAGAGTGCATTTTCTTTTGGCTGCATATATATATATATATTTATTTATATATATATATAAAACACGGAAGAGGACTGCACTCTCATACCGGACCGGGTACACATCCCATGACCCTGTAACATGCTCAGCCCTGGGTGCTCACGGGCACTCACAGGAAGCTGTGCTGTCACCAGAGTCACAGGCAGTTAACCCCAGACAGGTCTGGGTGCAAGAACCATAGGGAAATTACATAACAAATTAATACAACACACAGAGAAAGTCCAGCACTCACAAGCTCTCAGCGAAGATTTAAAAGCAAAAGTGGAAAGGTTAGTTACTGCATTTGGCCAAATGAGACAAGCCCAAGTACCACATCAAGGTCCTTTCTAATACCTGGGACCCTAAAACAGCCAAACAATGCAAGCTCTCAAATCCAAACAAACTGGGAACAAGGGAAGGGTAAACAGGCATATGTAATCACCCTAGACATTAGCGGAGAGCTTGTAAGTGAGTGCTGGACTTTCTTTCTCTGTGTGTTGTGTGTGTGTGTATATATATATATATATATATATATATATATATATATATTTAGCAATGTATATGTATGTATCTCTATGTTAAAGCCCTTTGGCGGCTTTTCTTTCCCCCTAACACCCGAGAGCTCATATCTTTTATTAGACAGTGTTAATATGAATGTAACTGTACTTTGTAATGTATTTTTTAAATGTTTTGTGCAACTTTTTAATTTCTTTAAACAGTTAACCACAGCCCTGAAATCGTGGTAAGGATTCTAGGTGTAAATCAAGATTGAGCTAGCGAAATCGCGATTTAGCTCCACTTGTAATAGGAGCGCAATTTAAAAGGACCACAAATGATCATTTGTGCACGACTTGTAATCTAGCCCTTAGTATTTAAAGAGACAGTAAACCCCAAAAATGTCTTTCATTATTTAGATAGAGAATACAATTTTTAAAAAGTTTCCAATTTACTTCTATTATCAAATTTGTTTTTTTCTCATGTTATTCTTTGTTGAAGGGATATCTAGGTCGGTAGCGGGAACATGCCTGAAGCACTACATGACAGGAAATAGTGCTGTCATCTAGTGCTCCTGCTAATGTATAACATTGCTGCAAAATTGCTGCCATATTGTGTTGTGGACACGTGCACACTCATGAGCTTACATCCCAGCTTTTCGACAAAGGATAACAAAAACGAACAAAATTTGATAACAGACGTAAATGGGAAAGTTGTTTAAAATTGTATACTCTATCTGAATCATAAAAGAAAAAAAAATGGGTTTTATGTCCCTTTAAGAAGGAAATAAAGCAGACTTGATCTGCCTTCTGATTTTTCACTATCAAAATCAGTTTCTATGATACTACAATATGTTCTCCAAATCCCCAGAAGTGTGGTATGCTCAGTTTGTGATTTAACTTTATGGTGATTGCTTAATAATTTACTTGCTAATGGTGTGAAGCCTGTGTAAATTAATCATTACATTGATATGGTAAGAAAACATTACAGTAGGTTACCTTATCTGATCTTAGTGGCATATGTAATAGGTTTTTTTTTAAAACTAATCTCTAATTAAACACCACTCCTCTGTACTTCTCTTATCCACATAAGCCATTGCTTAAACCCTAAATTCAACTAAAGGCTTTGTTAGAAATATCAGATTTCATATTTAACAGGATATGGAAGTCAAAATGAAATGTTCATTATTCAATTATAGTGTACACATTTTTTTTTAAATACCAGTGTATTTGTTTAATCATATTTATCTTCTTCTTGGTATCTATATCGAAAACAGAATTTATGTTTACATGATACATTTCTTTCTCCTACGTTGTATCCGGTCCACGGCTTCATCCTTACTTGTGGGATATTCTCAATCCCTACAGGAAGTGGCAAAGAGAGCACACAGCAGAGCTGTCCATATAGCTCCCCTCAGGCTCCGCCCCCCCCCAGTCATTCGACCGACGGTTAGGAGAAAAAGGAGAACCATAGGGTGCAGTGGTGACTGTAGTTTACAAAAAATAAATTTAAACCTGACCAAAATGCCAGGGCGGGCCGTGGACCGGATACACCGTGGGAGAAAGAAATTTATCAGGTAACCATAAATTCTGTTTTCTCCTACATTGGTGTATCCGGTCCACGGCTTCATCCTTACTTGTGGGAACCAATACCAAAGCTTTAGGACACGAATGAAGGGAGGGAACAAGTCAGGTAACCTAAACGGAAGGCACCACTGCTTGCAAAACCTTTCTCCCAAAAATAGCTTCCGAAGAAGCAAAAGTATCGAATTTGTAAAATTTGGCAAACGTATGCAGTGAAGACCAAGTCGCTGCCTTACAAATCTGTTCAACAGAAGCCTCATTCTTGAAAGCCCATGTGGAAGCCACAGCTCTAGTAGAGTGAGCTGTAATTCGTTCAGGAGGCTGCCTTCCAGCAGTCTCATAAGCCAACCGGATGATGCTTTTCAGCCAGGAAGACAGAGAGGTCGCAGTCGCCTTTTGACCTCTCCTCTTGCTAGAATAGACGACAAACAAGGACGATGTTTGTCTGAAGTCTTTAGTTGCTTTTAGATAAAACTTTAAAGCACGAACCACATCAAGATTGTGTAACAGACGTTCCTTGTTAGAAACTGGATTAGGACACAGAGAAGGAACATCTATTTCCTGGTTGATATTCTTATTGGAAACCACTTTTGGAAGAAAACCAGGTTTGGTACGTAAAACGACCATATCTGTATGAAACACCAGATAGGGTGAATTACACTGCAAAGCAGACAATTCAGAAACTCTTCTAGCAGAAGAAATAGCTACTAAAAACAAAACTTTCCAAGATAGTAACTTAATATCTATGGAATGTAGAGGTTCAAACGGAACCCCTTGAAGAACTGAAAGAACTAAATTGAGACTCCATGGAGGAGCCACAGTTCTGTAGACAGGCTTGATTCTGACTAAAGCCTGTACAAACGCCTGAATATCTGGCATGGCTGCCAGACGCTTGTGTAACAAAACAGACAGAGCAGATATCTGTCCCTTTAAAGAACTAGCTGACAGACCTTTCTCCAATCCTTCTTGAAGAAAAGATAGTATCCTTGGAATCCTACTCTTACTCCATGAGTAACCCTTGGATTCGCACCAGCAAAGATATTTCCGCCATATCTTATGGTAAATTTTCCTGGTGACAGGCTTTCTAGCCTGGATCAGAGTATCTATAACTGATTCCGAAAACCCACGTTTAGCTAGAATCAAGCGTTCAATCTCCAAGCAGTCAGTTGCAGAGAAACTAGGTTTGGATGTTCGAATGGACCTTGAATTAGAAGGTCCTGCCTCAAAGGCAGCTTCCATGGTGGAACCGATGACATATTCACCAGGTCTGCATACCAAGTCCTGCGTGGCCACGCAGGAGCTATCAGAATTACCGAAGCCTTCTCCTGTTTGATCCTGGCTACTAGCCGGGGGAGAAGGGGAATTGGTGGAAAGACATAAGCTAGATTGAACGACCAAGGCGCTACTAAGGCATCTACCAATGTCGCCTTGGGATCCCTGGACCTGGACCCGTAACGTGTAACTTTGGAGTTCTGACGTGACGCCATCAGAACCAGATCTGGAATGCCCCATAGCTGGGTCAGCTGAGTAAAAACCTCCGGGTGGAGTTCCCACTCCCCCGGATGGAAAGTCTGACGACTCAGATAATCCGCTTCCCAGTTGTCCACTCCTGGGATGTGAATTGCTGATAGATGGCAGGAGTGATCCTCTGCCCATTTGATGATCTTGGATACCTCCCTCATCGCCAGGGAACTCTTTGTTCCCCCCTGATGATTGATGTACGCTACAGTCGTCATGTTGTCCGACTGAAATCTGATGAATTTGGCCTCCGCTAGTTGAGGCCATGCCTGGAGCGCATTGAATATCGCTCTCAATTCCAAAAAGTTTATCGGGAGAAGAGATTCTTCCCAAGACCATAGACCCTGAGCCTACAGGGACTTCCAGACCGCGCCCCAGCCTAAGAGGCTGGCGTCGGTCGTGACAATGATCCACTCCGGTCTTCGGAGACAGGTGATCCTGAGACAACCACCAGAGGAGTGAGTCTCTGGTTTGCTGGTCCATCTGAATCTGGGGAGACAAATCTGCATAATCCCCATTCCATTGATTGAGCATGCACAGTTGTAATGGTCTTAAATGAATTTGAGCAAAAGGAACCACGTCCATTGCCGCAACCATTAGTCCTATTACCTCCATGCACTGAGCTATGGAGGGTTGAGGAATGGATTGAAGAACTCGACAAGTGTTCAAAAGTTTTAATTTCCTGACCTCTGTCAGAAAGATTTTCATTTCTACCGAGTCTATTATTGTTCCCAGGAAGGGAACCCTTGTGAACGGGGACAGAGAACTTTTTTCTTAAGTAAACCTTCTAATTTTTTATCCATAGGATCTTTGAAAAGCGCAACTGTCTTCTATTGGTATAGTTCTTAGCTAGCGTTGAAACTGCCCCCTCTACCTTAGGGACCGTCTGCCAAGCGTCCCTTCTGGGGTCAACAATGGGGAACACTTTCTTAAATATAGGAGGGGGAACAAAAGGTACACCTGGCTTCTCCCACTCCTTATTCACTATATCCGCCACACTCTTAGGTATCGGAAACGCATCAGTGTGTACTGGGACCTCTAAGAATTTATCCATTTTACACAATTTTTCTGGGACCACCAAAGGGTCACAATCATCAAGAGTAGCTAGGACCTCCTTAAGTAGAGCGCGGAGGTGTTCTAGCTTAAATTTAAATGCTATGGTATCAGGCTCTGCCTGCTGAGAAACTATTCCTGTGTCAGAAATTTCTCCCTCAGACAGGCCCTCCCTCACCGCCAAGTCAGATTGATGTGAGGGCACTACAGATAAATTATCCTCTGCGTCTGCTTGCTCATTTTCTGTATTTTAAACTGAGCAATCACGCTTCCTAGGAAAAGCTGGCAGTTTGGATAAAAATGCTGCGAGAGAATTATCCATTACTGCTGCTAACTGTTGCATAGTAATAGCAATTGGCGCGCTAGATGTACTGGGCATCGCTTGCGCAGGCATAGCTGGTGTTGACACAGAAGGAGAGGATAGTGAGCTATCCTCACTACCTTCAGCTAAAAAACCATCTTGGGCTATATCTTTAAGCGTGATTGTACTGTCCTTAAGCTGTTTGGACGCTATGGCACACTTCACACATAAATTTAATGGGGGAACCACCTTGGCCTTTGAACATACAGAACATAGGTTATCTGAAGGGTCAGACATGTTTGACAGACTTAAACAGATCTTCAATGCAATAAAAATTATTTTTGACAAAAACGTTACTGTGCTTTAAATAATAAAAGTGCACACTTTATTACTAAAACATCAAAAAAACATCAAATAAACATCCGATTTTAATGAAATTTTCACCACAGTGTCTTAATGCTTTGAAAGGATTGCACACAAATTTTCAGACCAATTAACCCCTTAATGCCCAAACCGGAGCTAATAACAGCAATTAACCTGTTAAAAACACTACAGTACTATGCCACAGCTTCCACTGTGGCCTTTACATTCCTTAGGGATTATTTTAGTAGGAAATAAGCCTCTCTGGAGTCTTTTCTGATGCCTCTGGACTCCCCACGTGAAGCTGCATGAACTGCCTAAGCAAAACAACTGCACAATTGAGGCTTGAAAATGAGGCCTCCTCCCTCTTCATTTCCAGAGTGGAGAGGCCTTTCTGACTAGAATAGGTGACCAAATAAGTGCCAGGCGCAAAATAAAACCCCAAAAGTGTTTTAAAGTCTGAAAAAACACCTTATTTATAGTGAAAACATGCTAAAAAGCAATCGATTTAGCCCACAATAGTGTCAACCAGCATAGAGCCCTTAATATAAGCCATAATTTTATACAGAGTCTAAGAAAAATGGCTTACCTATCCCAGAGGGGATTGCTGACAGTCTTCTAGCATTACTAAGTCTGGTTAGAAAAATGACTGATCATACCTGAAGCAGTTAAGCCTGCAAACTGTTCCCCCCAACTGAAGTTCTCTGGTTTCAACAGTCCTGCGTGGGAACAGCAAAGGATTTTAGTTACTGGTGCTAAAATCATATTCCTCTCGGCAGAAATCTTCATCACTTTCTGCTGCAGAGTAAATAGTACAAGCCGGCACTATTTTAAAATAACAAACTCTTGATAGAAGAATAAAAAACTACAACTAAACACCACATACTCTTTACCACCCCCGTGGAGATGCTACTAGTTAGAGCGGCAAAGAGAATGACTGGGGGGCGGAGCCTGAGGGGAGCTATATGGACAGCTCTGCTGTGTGCTCTCTTTGCCACTTCCTGTAGGGATTGAGAATATCCCACAAGTAAGGATGAAGCCATGGACCGGATACACCAATGTAGGAGAAACAGGTATTTCCTTGACAGCATACTATTTAGACACAGGAGTGTTCACGTGTCTTGAGCACAATATGGTAGTGATGTGGACTCTCCTCTTATTAAGAAGGAAATATATATATACCTATATATGCATGATTATCTATAGGTATAGATATATACAGATAAATATAGGAATATTTAATTAGAAACAAATAGAACATATTCTGCTGTGTGCAGAACATTAGCATGTGAAATATTTACAGTAAATAAAACCTTTATTAAATATGAATATTGCATAAAACAAAATTTATGCTTACCTGATAAATTCCTTTCTCCTGTAGTGTAGTCAGTCCACGGGTCATCCATTACTTATGGGATTATAACTCCTCCCTAACAGGAAGTGCAAGAGGATCACCCAAGCAGAGCTGCTATATAGCTCCTCCCCTCTACGTCATACCCAGTCATTCGACCGAAAACCAAACGAGAAAGGAGAAACTATTGGGTGCAGTGGTGACTGGAGTATAATTTAAAATTTAGACCTGCCATAAAAAACAGGGCGGGCCGTGGACTGACTACACTACAGGAGAAAGGAATTTATCAGGTAAGCATAAATTTTGTTTTCTCCTGTTAAGTGTAGTCAGTCCACGGGTCATCCATTACTTATGGGATACCAATACCAAAGCTAAAAGTACACGGATGACGGGAGGGACAGGCAGGCTCTTTACACGGAAGGAACCACTGCCTGAAGAACCTTTCTCCCAAAAACAGCCTCCGAAGAAGCAAAAGTGTCAAATTTGTAAAATTTGGAAAAAGTGTGAAGTGAAGACCAAGTTGCAGCCTTGCAAATCTGTTCAACAGAGGCCTCATTCTTAAAGGCCCAAGTGGAAGCCACAGCTCTGGTAGAATGAGCTGTAATTCTTTCAGGAGGCTGCTGTCCAGCAGTCTCATAGGCTAAACGTATTATGCTACGAAGCCAGAAGGAGAGAGAGGTAGCCGAAGCCTTTTGACCTCTCCTCTGTCCAGAATACACGACAAACAGGGAAGAAGTTTGTCGAAAATCTTTAGTTGCCTGCAAATAAAATTTCAGGGCACGGACAACGTCCAGATTGTGCAGAAGTCGTTCCTTCTTTGAGGAAGGGTTAGGGCACAATGATGGAACAACAATCTCTTGATTGATATTCCTGTTAGTAACGACCTTAGGTAAGAACCCAGGTTTAGTACGCAGAACTACCTTGTCTGAATGGAAAATCAGATAAGGGGAATCACAATGTAAGGCCGATAACTCAGAGACTCTTCGAGCCGAGGAAATAGCCATTAAAAACAGAACTTTCCAAGATAACAGCTTGATATCAATGGAATGAAGGGGTTCAAACGGAACACCCTGTAAAACGTTAAGAACTAAGTTTAAGCTCCATGGCGGAGCAACAGTTTTAAACACAGGCTTAATCCTTGCCAAAGCCTGACAAAAAGCCTGAACGTCTGGAACTTCTGACAGACGTTTGTGTAAAAGGATGGACAAAGCTGAGATCTGTCCCTTTAACGAACTAGCGGATAAACCCTTTTCTAAACCTTCTTGTAGAAAAGACAATATCCTAGGAATCCTAACCTTACTCCATGAGTAACTCTTGGATTCACACCAATGCAAGTATTTGCGCCATATTTTATGGTAAATTTTCCTGGTAACAGGCTTCCTAGCCTGTATTAAGGTATCAATCACTGACTCCGAGAACCCACGCTTTGATAGAATCAAGCGTTCAATCTCCATGCAGTCAGCCTCAGAGAAATTAGATTTGGATGTTTGAAAGGACCCTGCACCAGAAGGTCCTGTCTCAGAGACATGTCCACTAGGTCTGCATACCAGGTCCTGCGTGGCCACGCAGGCGCTATTAGAATCACCGATGCTCTCTCCTGTTTGATCCTGGCAATCAATCGAGGAAGCATCGGGAAGGGTGGAAACACATAACCCATGTTGAAGGCCCAAGGTGCTGTCAGAGCATCTATCAGAACTGCTCCCGGGTCTCTGGACCTGGATCCGTAACAAGGAAGTTTGGCGTTCTGGCGAGACGCCATGAGATCCAGATCTGGTTTGCCCCAACGCCGAAGTATTTGGGCAAAGACCTCCGGATGAAGTTCCCACTCCCCCGGATGAAAAGTCTGGCGACTTAGAAAATCCGCTTCCCAGTTCTCCACGCCTGGGATGTGGATCGCTGATAGGTGGCAAGAGTGAGACTCTGCCCAGTGAATTATCTTTGAGACTTCCATCATCGCTAGGGAACTCCTTGTCCCTCCCTGATGGTTGATGTAAGCCACAGTCGTGATGTTGTCCGACTGAAACCTGATGAACCTCATAGTTGCTAACTGAGGCCAAGCCAGAAGGGCATTGAAAACTGCTCTTAATTCCAGAATATTTATGGGAAGGAGACTCTCCTCCTGAGTCCATGATCCCTGAGTCTTCAGGGAGTTCCAGACAGCGCCCCAACCTATCAGGCTGGCGTCTGTTGTTACAATCGTCCAATCTGGCCTGCTGAAGGGCATCCCCTTGGACAGATGTGGCCGAGAGAGCCACCATAGAAGAGAATTTCTGGTCTCTTGATCCAGATTCAGCATAGGGGACAAATCTGAGTAATCCCCATTCCACTGACTTAGCATGCACAATTGCAGTGGTCTGAGATGCAGGCGTGCAAAGGGTACTATGTCCATTGCCGCTACCATTAAGCCGATTACCTCCATGCATTGAGCCACTGATGGGTGTGGAATGGAATGCAGGACACGGCAAGCATTTAGAAGTTTTGTTAACCTGTCTTCTGTCAGGTAAATTTTCATTTCTACAGAATCTATAAGAGTCCCTAAAAAGGGAACTCTTGTAAATGGCAATAGAGAACTCTTTTCTTCGTTCACTTTCCACCCATGTGACCTTAGAAATGCCAGTACAAACTTTGTATGAGACTTGGCAGTTTGGAAACTTGACGCTTGTATCAGAATGTCGTCTAGGTACGGAGCTACCGATATTCCTCGCGGTCTTAGTACCGCAAGAAGAGAACCCAGAACCTTTGTAAAGATTCTTGGGGCAGTAGCTAACCCGAAGGGAAGAGCTACAAACTGGTAATGCCTGTCTAGGAAGGCAAACCTTAGGTACCGGTAATGATCTTTGTGAATCGGTATGTGAAGGTAGGCATCCTTTAAATCCACTGTGGTCATGTACTGACCCTTTTGGATCATGGGTAAGATTGTCCGAATAGTTTCCATTTTGAACGATGGAACTCTTAGGAATTTGTTTAGGATCTTTAAATCCAAGATTGGTCTGAAGGTTCCTTCTTTCTTGGGAACCACAAACAGATTTGAGTAAAACCCTTGTCCGTGTTCCGACCGCGGAACCGGGTGGATCACTCCCATTAGTAAAAGATCTTGTACACAGCGTAGAAACGCCTCTTTCTTTATCTGGTTTGTTGACAACCTTGAAAGATGAAATCTCCCTTTTGGAGGAGAAGCTTTGAAGTCCAGAAGATATCCCTGAGATATGATCTCTAACGCCCAGGGATCCTGGACATCTCTTGCCCAAGTCTGGGCGAAGAGAGAAAGTCTGCCCCCTACTAGATCCGTTTCCGGATTGGGGGCCCTCACTTCATGCTGTCTTAGGGGCAGCAGCAGGTTTTCTGGCCTGCTTGCCCTTGTTCCAGGTCTGGTTAGGTTTCCAGCCCTGTCTGTAGCGAGCAACAGTTCCTTCCTGTTTTGGAGCGGAGGAAGTTGATGCTGCTCCTGCCTTGAAGTTACGAAAGGCACGAAAATTAGACTGTCTAGCCCTTGGTTTGGCTCTGTCTTGAGGCAGGGCATGGCCCTTACCTCCGGTAATGTCAGCGATAATTTCTTTCAAACCGGGCCCGAATAATGTCTGCCCTTTGAAAGGTATGTTAAGCAATTTAGATTTAGAAGTCACATCGGCTGACCAGGATTTTAGCCACAGCGCTCTGCGCGCCTGAATGGCGAATCCGGAATTCTTAGCCGTAAGCTTAGTTAGATGTACTACGGCATCAGAAATAAATGAATTAGCTAGCTTAAAAACTCTAAGCTTGTCTATAATTTCATCCAACGGAACTGAGCTAATGGTCTCTTCTAGAGACTCAAACCAAAATGCCGCCGCAGCCGTGACAGGCGCAATGCATGCGAGGGGTTGTAATATAAAACCTTGTTGAGTAAACATTTTCTTAAGGTAACCCTCTAACTTTTTATCCATTGGATCTGAAAAGGCACAGCTATCCTCCACCGGGATAGTGGTACGCTTAGCCAGAGTAGAAACTGCTCCCTCCACCTTAGGGACCGTCTGCCATAAGTCCCGTGTGGTGGCGTCTATTGGAAACATTTTTCTAAATATAGGAGGGGGGGAAAAGGGTACACCGGGCCTATCCCACTCCTTGGTAATAATCTCTGTAAGCCTCTTAGGTATAGGAAAGACGTCAGTACACGCCGGTACTGCATAGTATCTATCCAGCCTACATAATTTCTCTGGGATTGCAACCATGTTACAATCATTCAGAGCCGCTAATACCTCCCCTAATAATACACGGAGGTTCTCAAGCTTAAATTTAAAATTTGAAATGTCTGAGTCCAGTCTATTTGGATCAGATCCGTCACCCACAGAATGAAGCTCTCCGTCTTCATGCTCTGCCATTTGTGACGCAGTATCAGACATGGCTCTAACATTATCAGCGTACTCTGTTCTCACCCCAGAGTGGTCGCGTTTACCTCTAAGTTCTGGCAATTTAGATAAAACTTCAGTCATAACATTAGCCATGTCTTGCAAAGTGATTTGTAATGGCCGCCCTGATGTACTTGGCGCCACAATATCACGCACCTCCTGAGCGGGAGATGCAGGTACTGACACGTGAGGAGAGTTAGTCGGCATAACTTTCCCCTCGTTGTCTGGTGAAATTTTCTTGACATGTACAGATTGGCTTTTATTTAAAGTAGCATCAATGCAATTAGTACACAAATTTCTATTGGGGTCCACATTGGCCTTTGAACATATTGCACAAAGAGATTCCTCTGTGTCAGACATGTTTAAACAAACTAGCAATTAGACTAGCAAGCTTGGAAAATACTTTTCAAATAAATTTTCAAGCAATATAAAAAACGTTACTGTGCCTTTAAGAAGCACACAAAAACTGTCACAGTTGAAATAACAATGAACCGGATTAGTTATAGAAACTAAATTTTTACAGTAAATGCATTAATTTAGCAAAGGATTGCACCCACTAGCAAATGGATGATTAACCCCTTAATACCAAAAAAACGGATAACAATAAAATATATACGTTTTTATCACAGTCAAAGCACAGTCTCACAGGTCTGCTGTGAGTGATTACCTCCCTCAAAACTAGTTTTGGAGACCCCTGAGCTCTGTAGAGACGTCCTGGATCATGCAGGGAGAACAATGAAGACTTGTGACTGAATTTCTACTGCGTAGAAAAGCGCCAAAATAGGCCCCTCCCACTCATAATACAACAGTGGGGAAGCTCAATAAACTGATTTTATTCAAAACAAACGACAGCCAAGTGGAAATTAATGCCCATAAAATTTTTCACCAAGTACCTCAGAGCTAAAACGATTAACAAGCCAGTAAACGTTTTAAATATAAATATATGAAAAGTTATAAAAAAGCCTGTTGCTAGTCGCTTTCACTGCAGAAAGGCTATAAGTTATATGTATACAGTATTTTCTTAGTGAAGTGCCATTCCCCAGAAATACTTCAGTGCCAACATACATACATAACAGCCTGATACCAGTTGCTACTACTGCATTTAAGGCTGTACTTACATTATATCGGTATTAGCAGTATTTTCTCAGTCAATTCCATTCCTTAGAAAATAATATACTGCAACATACCTCTTTGCAGGTGAACCCTGCCCGCTGTCCCCTGTTCTGAAGTTACCTCGCTCCTCAGAATGGCCGAGAACAGCAAATGGATCTTAGTTACGTCCGCTAAGATCATACACAAACTCAGGTAGATTCTTCTTCTAATACTGCCTGAGAAAAAACAACACACTCCGGTGCCGTTTAAAATAACAAACTTTTGATTGAAGAAATAAAAACTAAGTTTAATAACCACTGTCCTCTCACACATCCTATCTATTAGTTAGGTGCAAGAGAATGACTGGGTATGACGTAGAGGGGAGGAGCTATATAGCAGCTCTGCTTGGGTGATCCTCTTGCACTTCCTGTTAGGGAGGAGTTATAATCCCATAAGTAATGGATGACCCGTGGACTGACTACACTACTATCTTATTATATAAGTACACATATAAAGACTATATATATATATATATATATATATATATATATATATATATATATATATATTTATATATATAAAACACGGAAGAGGACTGCACTCTCATACCGGACCGGGTACACATCCCATGACCCTTTAACATGCTCAGCCCTGGGTGCTCACGGGCACTCACAGGAAGCTGTGCTGTCACCAGAGTCACAGGCAGTTAACCCCAGACAGGTCTGGGTGCAAGAACCATAGGGAAATTACAAAACAAATTAATACAACACACAGAGAAAGTCCAGCACTCACAAGCTCTCAGCGAAGATTTAAAAGCAAAAGTGGAAAGGTTAGTTACTGCATTTGGCCAAATGAGACAAGCCCAAGTACCACATCAAGGTCCTTTCTAATACCTGGGACCCTAAAACAGCCAAACAATGCAAGATCTCAAATCCAAACAAACTGGGAACAAGGGAAGGGTAAACAGGCATATGTAATCACCCTAGACATTAGCGGAGAGCTTGTAAGTGAGTGCTGGACTTTCTTTCTCTGTGTGTTGTGTGTGTGTGTGTATATATATATATATATATATATATATATATATTTAGCAATGTATATGTATGTATCTCTATGTTAAAGCCCTTTGGCGGCTTTTCTTTCCCCCTAACACCCGAGAGCTCATATCTTTTATTAGACAGTGTTAATATGAATGTAACTGTACTTTGTAATGTATTTTTTAAATGTTTTGTGCAACTTTTTAATTTCTTTAAACAGTTAACCACAGCCCTGAAATCGTGGTAAGGATTCTAGGTGTAAATCAAGATTGAGCTAGCGAAATCGCGATTTAGCTCCACTTGTAATAGGAGCGCAATTTAAAAGGACCACAAATGATCATTTGTGCACGACTTGTAATCTAGCCCTTAGTATTTAAAGAGACAGTAAACCCCAAAAATGTCTTTCATTATTTAGATAGAGAATACAATTTTTAAAAAGTTTCCAATTTACTTCTATTATCAAATTTGTTTTTTTCTCATGTTATTCTTTGTTGAAGGGATATCTAGGTCGGTAGCGGGAACATGCCTGAAGCACTACATGACAGGAAATAGTGCTGTCATCTAGTGCTCCTGCTAATGTATAACATTGCTGCAAAATTGCTGCCATATTGTGTTGTGGACACGTGCACACTCATGAGCTTACATCCCAGCTTTTCGACAAAGGATAACAAAAACAAACAAAATTTGATAACAGACGTAAATGGGAAAGTTGTTTAAAATTGTATACTCTATCTGAATCATGAAAGAAAAAAAAAATGGGTTTTATGTCCCTTTAAGAAGGAAATAAAGCAGACTTGATCTGCCTTCTGATTTTTCACTATCAAAATCAGTTTCTATGATACTACAATATGTTCTCCAAATCCCCAGAAGTGTGGTATGCTCAGTTTGTGATTTAACTTTATGGTGATTGCTTAATAATTTACTTGCTAATGGTGTGAAGCCTGTGTAAATTAATCATTACATTGATATGGTAAGAAAACATTACAGTAGGTTACCTTATCTGATCTTAGTGGCATATGTAATAGTTTTTTTTTAAAACTAATATCTAATTAAACACCACTCCTCTGTACTTCTCTTATCCACATAAGCCATTGCTTAAACCCTAAATTCAACTAAAGGCTTTGTTAGAAATATCAGATTTCATATTTAACAGGATATGGAAGTCAAAATGAAATGTTCATTATTCAATTATAGTGTACACATTTTTTTTTTAAATACCAGTGTATTTGTTTAATCATATTTATCTTCTTCTTGGTATCTATATCGAAAACAGAATTTATGTTTACATGATACATTTCTTTCTCCTACGGTGTATCCGGTCCACGGCTTCATCCTTACTTGTGGGATATTCTCAATCCCTACAGGAAGTGGCAAAGAGAGCACACAGCAGAGCTGTCCATATAGCTCCCCTCAGGCTCCGCCCCCCCAGTCATTCGACCGACGGTTAGGAGAAAAAGGAGAACCATAGGGTGCAGTGGTGACTGTAGTTTACAAAAAATAAATTTAAACCTGACCAAAATGCCAGGGCGGGCCGTGGACCGGATACACCGTAGGAGAAAGAAATTTATCAGGTAACCATAAATTCTGTTTTCTCCTACATTGGTGTATCCGGTCCACGGCTTCATCCTTACTTGTGGGAACCAATACCAAAGCTTTAGGACACGGATGAAGGGAGGGAACAAGTCAGGTAACCTAAACGGAAGGCACCACTGCTTGCAAAACCTTTCTCCCAAAAATAGCTTCCGAAGAAGCAAAAGTATCGAATTTGTAAAATTTGGCAAACGTATGCAGTGAAGACCAAGTCGCTGCCTTACCAATCTGTTCAACAGAAGCCTCATTCTTGAAAGCCCATGTGGAAGCCACAGCTCTAGTAGAGTGAGCTGTAATTCGTTCAGGAGGCTGCCTTCCAGCAGTCTCATAAGCCAACCGGATGATGCTTTTCAGCCAGGAAGACAGAGAGGTCGCAGTCGCCTTTTGACCTCTCCTCTTGCCAGAATAGACGACAAACAAGGACAATGTTTGTCTGAAGTCTTTAGTTGGTTTTAGATAAAACTTTAAAGCACGAACCACATCAAGATTGTGTAACAGACGTTCCTTGTTAGAAACTGGATTAGGACACAGAGAAGGAACATCTATTTCCTGGTTGATATTCTTATTGGAAACCACTTTTGGAAGAAAACCAGGTTTGGTACGTAAAACGACCATATCTGTATGAAACACCAGATAGGGTGAATTACACTGCAAAGCAGACAATTCAGAAACTCTTCTAGCAGAAGAAATGGCTACTAAAAACAAAACTTTCCAAGATAGTAACTTAATATCTATGGAATGTAGAGGTTCAAACGGAACCCCTTGAAGAACTGAAAGAACTAAATTGAGACTCCATGGAGGAGCCACAGTTCTGTAGACAGGCTTGATTCTGACTAAAGCCTGTACAAACGCCTGAATATCTGGCATGGCTGCCAGACGCTTGTGTAACAAAACAGACAGAGCAGATATCTGTCCCTTTAAAGAACTAGCTGACAGACCTTTCTCCAATCCTTCTTGAAGAAAAGATAGTATCCTTGGAATCCTACTCTTACTCCATGAGTAACCCTTGGATTCGCACCAGCAAAGATATTTCCGCCATATCTTATGGTAAATTTTCCTGGTGACAGGCTTTCTAGCCTGGATCAGAGTATCTATAACTGATTCCGAAAACCCACGTTTAGCTAGAATCAAGCGTTCAATCTCCAAGCAGTCAGTTGCAGAGAAACTAGGTTTGGATGTTCGAATGGACCTTGAATTAGAAGGTCCTGCCTCAAAGGCAGCTTCCATGGTGGAACCGATGACATATTCACCAGGTCTGCATACCAAGTCCTGCGTGGCCACGCAGGAGCTATCAGAATTACCGAAGCCTTCTCCTGTTTGATCCTGGCTACTAGCCGGGGGAGAAGGGGAATTGGTGGAAAGACATAAGCTAGATTGAACGACCAAGGCGCTACTAAGGCATCTACCAATGGCGCCTTGGGATCCCTGGACCTGGACCCGTAACGTGTAACTTTGGAGTTCTGACGTGACGCCATCAGAACCAGATCTGGAATGCCCCATAGCTGGGTCAGCTGAGCAAAAACCTCCGGGTGGAGTTCCCACTCCCCCGGATGGAAAGTCTGACGACTCAGATAATCCGCTTCCCAGTTGTCCACTCCTGGGATGTGAATTGCTGATAGATGGCAGGAGTGATCCTCTGCCCATTTGATGATCTTGGATACCTCCCTCATCGCCAGGGAACTCTTTGTTCCCCCCTGATGATTGATGTACGCTACAGTCGTCATGTTGTCCGACTGAAATCTGATGAATTTGGCCTCCGCTAGTTGAGGCCATGCCTGGAGCGCATTGAATATCGCTCTCAATTCCAAAAAGTTTATCGGGAGAAGAGATTCTTCCCAAGACCATAGACCCTGAGCCTTCAGGGACTTCCAGACCGCGCCCCAGCCTAAGAGGCTGGCGTCGGTCGTGACAATGATCCACTCCGGTCTTCGGAAACTCATTCCCTGAGACAGGTGATCCTGAGACAACCACCAGAGGAGTGAGTCTCTGGTTTGCTGGTCCATCTGAATCTGGGGAGACAAATCTGCATAATCCCCATTCCATTGATTGAGCATGCACAGTTGTAATGGTCTTAAATGAATTCGAGCAAAAGGAACCACGTCCATTGCCGCAACCATTAGTAATATTACCTCCATGCACTGAGCTATGGAGGGTTGAGGAATGGATTGAAGAACTCGACAAGTGTTCAAAAGTTTTAAATTTCCTGACCTCTGTCAGAAAGATTTTCATTTCTACCGAGTCTATTATTGTTCCCAGGAAGGGAACCCTTGTGAACGGGGACAGAGAACTTTTTTCTTAAGTAAACCTTCTAATTTTTTATCCATAGGATCTTTGAAAAGCGCAACTGTCTTCTATTGGTATAGTTCTGCGCTTAGCTAGCGTTGAAACTGCCCCCTCTACCTTAGGGACCGTCTGCCAAGCGTCCCTTCTGGGGTCAACAATGGGGAACATTTTCTTAAATATAGGAGGGGGAACAAAAGGTACACCTGGCTTCTCCCACTCCTTATTCACTATATCCGCCACACTCTTAGGTATCGGAAACGCATCAGTGTGTACTGGGACCTCTAAGAATTTATCCATTTTACACAATTTTTCTGGGACCACCAAAGGGTCACAATCATCAAGAGTAGCTAGGACCTCCTTAAGTAGAGCGCGGAGGTGTTCTAGCTTAAATTTAAATGCTATGGTATCAGGCTCTGCCTGCTGAGAAACTATTCCTGTGTCAGAAATTTCTCCCTCAGACAGGCCCTCAGTCACCGCCAAGTCAGATTGATGTGAGGGCACTACAGATAAATTATCCTCTGCGTCTGCTTGCTCATTTTCTGTATTTTAAACTGAGCAATCACGCTTCCTAGGAAAAGCTGGCAGTTTGGATAAAAATGCTGCGAGAGAATTATCCATTACTGCTGCTAACTGTTGCATAGTAATAGCAATTGGCGCGCTAGATGTACTGGGCATCGCTTGCGCGGGCATAGCTGGTGTTGACACAGAAGGAGAGGATAGTGAGCTATCCTCACTACCTTCAGCTAAAAAATCATCTTGGGCTATATCTTTAAGCGTGATTGTACTGTCCTTAAGCTGTTTGGACGCTATGGCACACTTCACACATAAATTTAATGGGGGAACCACCTTGGCCTTTGAACATACAGAACATAGGTTATCTGAAGGGTCAGACATGTTTGACAGACTTAAACAGATCTTCAATGCAATAAAAATTATTTTTGACAAAAACGTTACTGTGCTTTAAATAATAAAAGTGCACACTTTATTACTAAAACATCAAAAAACCATCAAATAAACATCCGATTTTAATGAAATTTTCACCACAGTGTCTTAATGCTTTGAACGGATTGCACACAAATTTTCAGACCAATTAACCCCTTAATGCCCAAACCGGAGCTAATAACAGCAATTAACCTGTTAAAAACACTACAGTACTATGCCGCAGCTTCCACTGTGGCCTTTACATTCCTTAGGGATTATTTTAGTAGGAAATAAGCCTCTCTGGAGTCTTTTCTGATGCCTCTGGACTCCCCACGTGAAGCTGCATGAACTGCCTAAGCAAAACAACTGCACAATTGAGGCTTGAAAATGAGGCCTCCTCCCTCTTCATTTCCAGAGTGGAGGGGCCTTTCTGACTAGAATAGGTGACCAAATAAGTGCCAGGCGCAAAATAAAACCCCAAAAGTGTTTTAAAGTCTGAAAAAACACCTTATTTATAGTGAAAACATGCTAAAAAGCAATCGATTTAGCCCACAATAGTGTCAACCAGCATAGAGCCCTTAATATAAGCCATAATTTTATACAGAGTCTAAGAAAAATGGCTTACCTATCCCAGAGGGGATTGCTGACAGTCTTCTAGCATTACTAAGTCTTGTTAGAAAAATGACTGATCATACCTGAAGCAGTTAAGCCTGCAAACTGTTCCCCCCAACTGAAGTTCTCTGGTTTCAACAGTCCTGCGTGGGAACAGCAATGGATTTTAGTTACTGGTGCTAAAATCATATTCCTCTCAGCAGAAATCTTCATCACTTTCTGCTGCAGAGTAAATAGTACAAGCCGGCACTATTTTAAAATAACAAACTCTTGATAGAAGAATAAAAAACTACAACTAAACACCACATACTCTTTACCACCCCCGTGGAGATGCTACTAGTTAGAGCGGCAAAGAGAATGACTGGGGGGCGGAGCCTGAGGGGAGCTATATGGACAGCTCTGCTGTGTGCTCTCTTTGCCACTTCCTGTAGGGATTGAGAATATCCCACAAGTAAGGATGAAGCCGTGGACCGGATACACCAATGTAGGAGAAACAGGTATTTCCTTGACAGCATACTATTTAGACACAGGAGTGTTCACGTGTCTTGAGCACAATATGGTAGCAGTGTTTGCAACAATGTCTGTAACACTTAGGGTTGCCAGGTGTCCACCACAAAAATAATGGACTATCTGTAGGTGACTGGACATGATGGTCACACAATACCCCTTCCCAAAGCTCAGCCTTAGCTAGGGTTGCCACCTCGGCCATGTTTTCCTGGACACTTATGAGTTACACATGCTGCAGGGTAAGCAGGGAGGAACATGTATTGTGCTGTTCATCAGCACTATTCATGTGATGTGCAGAGGCACAATACATGTTCTGCTCTGCTTACCCTGCAGCATGTGTAACTCATAAGAGTCCAGAAAAACATGGCCAAGATGGCAACCCTAGCCTTACCCCCACTCTTGATCCTGCCATGTGTGTGTGTGTGTATATATATATATATATATATATATATCATATCTATATATATCATATCTATATATCTTATCTATATATATCATATCTATATATCTATCTATCTATATCTATATATCTTTCTATATATCTATCTATATCTCTATCTATTTTTATTTGATGTAAAGTGAGATTTAAATATAAAAAGTTTAGATATATGTAATAAAAAAAAAAAGCAAAGATCTTTGTTTATTTTGTCCCCCTTTTGGATTTTCTAATTATCAGAGCTCGAAATGCACACTGCAGACTTCTCAAGGATAACGCTGCTACTTATCTGTCCCTAATTACTTCAACAGATAACAGCAGGAAAAAAATACATTTTATACAAACATTTTGACCGTGACTAACCCTGTTGTCTACAGGCTCAAGCTTTGATTGTCTCCTCCAAATGAGGCAAATGGTGGGTGGAGTTTGGCGATTGAAAAACAATGGCAGTAAACAAGATATTTTCAAAAATGTTTAGGCAAGGATGGTATATTATACTATAGCAACACAATAAAAATATCTTGTAATTACAAGGTGGTAATGGTCCCTTTCAGAGCTACACATGTAACCTTATAAAGCATCAGCTTAAAAGGGACACTGAAGTCAAAATTAAACTTTCATGATTCAGATAGAGCAGCAATTTTAAACAATTTTCCAATTTACTTCCATTAACAAAATGTGTACAGTCTTTTTATATTTACACTTTTTGAGTCACCAGCTCCTATTGAGCATGTGCAAGAATTCACAGAATATACGTACATGCATTTGTGATTGGCTGATGGCTGTCACATGACACAGAAAGAATGGATATAGATTTAACTTTTAAATGTGTCATAAAAAATGTACTACTCATTTGAAGCTCAAACTAAGTGTTATTTCATTGTTCTTTTATAATGCATTTGTTGATTCTGCAAGTCTACTGTATTTAGTGGTCCTTTAAAAACACTGGCACTCATCTCAAATTTGCCAAAAATGTACACCAATGACTCCCATAGATTTGAGGATAATGTTCTGTGGACAAATGAATCAAAAGTGGAATTTTGTGGGACCTGTTATGTCTATTGTACGGAACAAATAAATGAATTATGCAGCAGGACAATGATTCAAAGCACAATAGTCTCAGAATGGTTCCAAAGAAACAAAAACATAAATTATGCTTACCTGATAATTTCCATCTGTATAGGAAGAGTCCACAGCTGCATTCCTTACTTGTGGGAAATACTGAACATGGCCACCAGGAGGAGGCAAAGACACCCCAGCCAAAGGCTTAAATACCTCCCCCGCTTCCTCATAACCCCAGTCATTCTGCAGAGGGAACAAGGAACAGTAGGAGAAATATCAGGGTGAAAAAGGTGCCAGAAGAAAAAAATGTCAAAATGTAGGGCCGCCCATCGGAGAACACGGGTGGAAATGAAATTATCAGGTAAGCATAATTTATGTTTTCCATCTTAATATGGGAAGAGTCCACAGCTGCATTTCTTACTTGTGGGAAACATATACCCAAGCTCTAGAGTACACGGAATGCTAACGGGAGGGAAAAAAGAGAGGCGGACCCTAATCTGAGGGCACTACAGCCTGCAAAACTTTCTCCCGAAGGCTGCTTCAGCAGAAGCAAAAACATCAAACTTGTAAAATCTTGTAAAAAGTATGTAAGGAGAACCAGGTAGCCGCCTTACAATCTAATCCATAGAGGCCTCATTTTTGAAGGCCCAAGAGGAAACCACTGCTCTCGTAGAATGAGCCGTAATTCTCAGAGGAGGCTTATGTCCCGCCATTTTTATGCTTAACAGATGACACTCCTCAGACAAAAAGTTAAGGAAGTCGAAGAGGCCCTCTGACCCCTACGCTTCCCGTAAAAGAGAACAAACAGAGAAAGAGGTTTGTCTAAATTCCTTCGTGGCCCGAAGATAGAACTTCAAGGCACAAACCACATCCAGAAATACGTTGTAAACGTTCCTTCGACGAAGAAGGATTAGGACATAAGAAAGGAACCACAATCTCTTGATTGATGTTGCGAATTGACACAACTTTAGGAAGAAAACCTAACTTGGTTCATAGAACAGCTTTATCGGCATGAAAGCCAGATAAGGAGGGACGCATTGCAAGGCAGCAATCACAGATACTCTGCGCGCAGAAGCAATCGCCAGTAGAAAAGAAACCTTCCAAGACAACAATGTAATGTCTACTTCATGCATAGGCTCCAACTGAGCCTGTTGCAAAACCTTAAGGACAAGATTTAAACTCCAAGGAGGAGCCTTAGATCTAAAAACAGGTCGGATCCCAGCAGAGTCTTAACAAATGGCTGCACATCTGGAAGCTCTGCAAACCTCTTGTGCAGTAACACATACAGGGCCGAAAACTGTCCCTTCAGGGGACTTGCAGAAAAGCCGTTCTCCAGTTTGTCCAAGATAATAGAATAAGTAGGTCCTCCACACCTTATGATAGATGCGACGAGCAACCAGCTTATGAGCTTGAATGAGAGTAAAAATAACTCTCTCAGAAAACCCTCTCTTGGCTAGGACTAAATGTTCAACCACGCAGTCAGCCTCAGAGAATCTAGACATTGATGAACAAAGAGAGCTTGGTCAGCAGATCCCTGAGACAAGGTAACTTCCACGGAAGAGAGGACATCCCCACTAGATCCGCAAACCATATCCTTCGCGGCCAAGACGGAGCAGTCAGTATTACTGACGCCTACTTGACTCCAGCCACTACACTAGGAAGTAGTGGTAACGATCGGAAGCATAAATTGGATTGAACCTCCAAGGCACCGCTAATGCATTTGTTAGTTCCGCCTGAGGATCCCTGTACCTCGACCCCTATCTGGGTAGTTTGGTATTGAGAAGTTATAAGATCTTCCTTTTGCAAATCTCTGCAAACACTGGAGAGACCATTCTCCCGGATGAAAGGATCGTCTGCTGAAGAAATCCGCTTCCCAGTTGTCCACACCCGGAATGTGGATCACTGTCAGCAAATAAATGCAGGTCACCCCCACACCAGAATCTGAGATACTTCCCTCAAGACTAGGGAGCTTCTTGTTCCCCCCTGATGGTTGATGTAAGCCACCGAGGATATATATTGTTTGATTGGAATCTGATTACCTGGGACGAACCCAGCAGAGGCCAAGCCTTCAGAGCATTGTATATTGCAAGAAGATCCAAAATGAGATCAGGCGGGAGCTTTACCTCCTGAGACCAGAGGTCCTGTGCCTTCCTGGCACCCCAAACAGCTCCCCATCCTGACAGACTCGCAACTGTAGTCACAATCGTCCAGGATGGTCTTGAGACGGACTTCCCTCAGGACAAGTGATCCGGACAAAACCACCAAGAGAGCGATTCTCACAATTTAGTTGTCCATAGAAATCTGGCGAATGATCGCCGTTCCACTAGTTCAGCATGCATAGTTGCAAAAGTCTGAGGTGAAACCTGGCAAAGGAAATGATGTCCAGCTTGACACCATGAGACCAATCACCTCCATACACTGAGCCACTGGAGATTTGGAGGGCAGACATGTTGAAGCTAGCTTGCAACATCTCTGGTCTGTTAGTAATACTCGCATGTCTATGGAGAGTATTATAGTACCCGAGAATTCTACCCTGGTACTTGATACAAGATAACTCTCTCTAGATTATCTGCCATCCATGGGATCGAAGAAGACAGGAGACATTCCAAATGGTCCACTCTTTGAAAAATGTCTTTAGCTAGACCAAACGGAAGGGCAAAAAACTTGAAGTGCTGGTCCAGGAATGCAAACCTTAGGAACTGGAAGTGGTCCATGAGGATTTGTACGAGAAGGGAGCATCCTTCAGATCTATCGTGGTCATGAACTATCCCTCTCAAACGAGGGGAAGAATGGACCTTGTTGTCTCCATCTTAAACGAGGGGACATTTAAAAAACATAATTTATGCTTACCTGATAAATTTATTTCTCTTGTAGTGTGTTCAGTCCACGGGTCATCCATTACTTATGGGATATATTCTCCTTCCCAACAGGAAGTTGCAAGAGGATCACCCAAGCAGAGCTGCTATATAGCTCCTCCCCTCACATGTCATATCCAGTCATTCGACCGAAACAAGACGAGAAAGGAGAAACTATAGGGTGCAGTGGTGACTGGAGTTATAATTTAAAATTCAGAACCTGCCTCAAAAAGACAGGGCGGGCCGTGGACTGAACACACTACAAGAGAAATAAATTTATCAGGTAAGCATAAATTATGTTTTCTCTTGTTAAGTGTGTTCAGTCCACGGGTCATCCATTACTTATGGGATACCAATACCAAAGCTAAAGTACACGGATGAAGGGAGGGACAAGGCAGGAACATTAAACAGAAGGAACCACTGCCTGTAGAACCTTTCTCCCAAAAACAGCCTCCGAAGAAGCAAAAGTGTAAAATTTGGAAAAAGTATGAAGTGAAGACCAAGTTGCAGCCTTGCAAATCTGTTCAACAGAGGCCTAATTTTTAAAGGCCCAAGTGGAAGCCACAGCTCTAGTGGAATGAGCTGTAATTCTTTCAGGAGGCTGCTGTCCAGCAGTCTCATAGGCTAAACGTATTATGCTACGAAGCCAAAAAGAGAGAGAGGTAGCCGAAGCCTTTTGACCTCTCCTCTGTCCAGAGTAAACGACAAACAGGGAAGAAGTTTGTCGAAAATCTTTAGTTGCCTGTAAGTAGAACTTCAGGGCACGGACCACGTCTAGATTATGCAAAAGACGTTCCTTCTTTGAAGGAGGATTAGGACACAATGATGGAACAACAATCTCTTGATTGATATTCCTGTTAGAAACAACCTTAGGCAAAAACCCAGGTTTAGTACGCAGGACTACCTTGTCTGAATGAAAGATCAGATAAGGAGAATCACAATGTAAGGCAGATAACTCCGAGACTCTTCGAGCCGAGGAAATAGCCATCAAAAACAGAACTTTCCAAGATAAAAGCTTAATATCAATGGAATGAAGGGGTTCAAACGGAACACCCTGAAGAACATTAAGAACCAAGTTTAAGCTCCACGGAGGAGCAACAGTTTTAAACACAGGCTTAATCCTAGCCAAAGCCTGACAAAAAGCCTGGACGTCTGGATTCCCTGCCAGACGCTTGTGTAAAAGAATAGACAGAGCAGAAATCTGTCCCTTTAGTGAACTAGCGGATAAGCCCTTTTCTAAACCCTCTTGTAGAAAAGCCAATATCCTAGGAATCCTAACCTTACTCCATGAGTAACTCTTGGATTCACACCAATATAAATATTTACGCCATATCTTATGGTAAATTTTTCTGGTAACAGGTTTCCGAGCCTGTATCAATGTATCAATAACCGAATCCGAAAACCCACGCTTTGATAGAATCAAGCGTTCAATCTCCAAGCAGTCAGCCTCAGAGAAATTAGGTTTGGATGGTTGAAAGGACCCTGAATTAGAAGGTCCTGCCTCAGAGGTAGAGACCATGGTGGACAGGACGACATGTCCACTAGGTCTGCATACCAGGTCCTGCGTGGCCACGCAGGCGCTATCAGAATCACCGATGCTCTCTCCTGTTTGATCCTGGCAATCAGTCGAGGTAGCAACGGAAAAGGTGGAAACACATAAGCTATGTTGAAAACCCAAGGGGCTGCAAGTGCATCTACCAGCACCGCTCCTGGGTCCCTGGACCTGGATCCGTAACGAGGAAGCTTGGCGTTCTAGCGAGATGCCATAAGATCCAGATCCGGTTTGCCCCAACGACGAATCAGTTGAGCAAATACCTCCGGGTGTAGTTCCCACTCCCCCGGATGAAAAGTCTGGCGACTTAGAAAATCCGCTTCCCAGTTCTCCACACCTGGGATGTAGATCGCTGACAGGTGGCAAGAGTGTGACTCTGCCCAGCGAATTATCTTCGAGACTTCCAACATCGCTAGGGAACTCCTGGTTCCCCCTTGATGATTGATGTAAGCCACAGTCGTGATGTTGTCCGACTGAAACCTGATGAACCTCAGTGTTGCTAACTGAGGCCAAGCTAGAAGAGCATTGAATATTGCTCTTAATTCTAGAATGTTGATTGGTAGGAGTTTCTCCTCCTGAGTCCACGATCCCTGATCCTTCAGGGAGTTCCAGACTGCTCCCCAGCCTAGAAGGCTGGCATCTGTTGTTACAATCGTCCAATCTGGTCTGCGAAAGGTCATTCCTTCGGACAGATGAACCCGTGACAACCACCAGAGAAGAGAATCTCTGGTCTCCTGGTCCAGATTTAGCAAAGGGGACAGATCTGAGTAATCCCCGTTCCACTGACTTAGCATGCATAGTTGCAGCGGTCTGAGATGCAGGTGCGCAAATGGCACTATGTCCATTGCCGCGACCATCAAGCCGATTACTTCCATACACTGAGCTACTGATGGGCTTGGAATGGAGTGAAGGGCACGGCAAGCATTGAGAATATTTGATAACCTGGACTCCGTCAGGTAAATCTTCATCTCTACAGAATCTATAAGAGTCCCTAGAAAAGGAACCCTTGTGAGCGGTAACAGAGAACTCTTTTCCACGTTCACTTTCCACCCATGCGACCTCAGAAATGCTAGAACTATCTCTGTATGAGACTTTGCATTTTGAAAACTTGACGCTTGAATCAGAATGTCGTCTAGGTACGGAGCCACCGCTATGCCTCGTGGTCTTAGTACCGCCAGAAGTGAGCCCAGAACCTTTGTAAAAATTCTCGGGCCGTAGCTAACCCGAAGGGAAGAGCTACAAACTGGTAATGCCTGTCTAGAAAGGCAAATATTAGGTACCGATAATGATCTTTGTGAATCGGTATGTGAAGGTAGTCATCCTTTAAGTCCACTGTGGTCATATATTGACCCTCTTGGATCATGGGCAGGATGGTCCGAATGGTTTCCATCTTGAACGATGGAACCCTTAGGAATTTGTTTAAGATTTTTAAGTATAAGATTGGTCTGAAGGTTCCCTCTTTTTTGGGAACCACAAATAGATTTGAGTAAAACCCTTGTCCTTGTTCCGTTCGCGGAACTGGGTGGATCACTCCCATCACTAAGAGGTCTTGTACACATTGTAGAAATGCCTCTTTCTTTACTAGGTTTGTTGATAACCTTGACAGATGAAACCTCCCTTGTGGAGGAGAAGTTTTGAAATCCAGAAGGTATCCCTGAGATATAATCTCCAACGTCCAGGGATCCTGTACATCTCTTGCCCAGGCCTGGGCGAAGAGAGAAAGTCTGCCCCCCACTAGATCCGTCTCCGGAGAGGGGGCCCTGTCTTCATGCTGTCTTAGGGGCGGAAGTAGGCTTTCTGGCCTGCTTGCCCTTGTTCCATGACTGGTTGCCTTTCCAACCCTGTCTGTAACGAGCAGTAGTTCTTTCCTGTTTTGGAGCGGAGGAAGTTGATGCTGCTCCTGCCTTGAAGTTACGAAAGGCACGAAAATTAGACTGTTTGGCCTTTGATTTGGCCCTGTCCTGAGGAAAAGTGTGGCCCTTACCTCCCGTAATGTCAGCAATAATTTCCTTCAAGCCGGGCCCATATAAGGTCTGCCCTTTGAAAGGAATGTTAAGTAGTTTAGACTTAGAAGTTACATCTGCTGACCAGGATTTAAGCCATAGCGCCCTGCGCGCCTGTATGGCGAATCCGGAATTTTTAGCCGTAAGTTTGGTTAAATGCACTACAGCATCCGAAACAAACGCATTAGCCAGTTTAAGCGTTCTAACTTTGCTCAAAGTCTCATCCAATGGTGCTGTGCGAATCGCCTCTTCCAGAGACTCAAACCAGAATGCCGCTGCAGCCGTGACAGGCGCAATGCATGCAAGAGGCTGCAATATAAAACCTTGTTGAACAAACATTTTCTTAAGGTAACCCTCTAATTTTTTATCCATTGGATCTGAGAAAGCACAGCTATCCTCCACCGGGATAGTGGTACGCTAGGCTAAAGTAGAAACTGCTCCCTCCACCTTAGGGACCGTCTGCCATAAGTCTCGTGTGGTGGCGTCTATAGGGAACATTTTTCTAAATATCGGAGGAGGGGAAAAGGGCACACCGGGTCTATCCCACTCCTTACTAATAATCTCTGTAAGCCTTTTTGGTATAGGAAAAACGTCAGTACACACCGGTACCGCATAGTATCTATCCAACCTACATAATTTCTCTGGGATTGCCACCGTGTCGCAATCATTCAGAGCCGCTAACACCTCCCCTAGTAACACGCGGAGGTTCTCAAGCTTAAATTTTAAATTTGAAATTTCTGAATCCGGTCTCCCCGGATCAGAACCGTCACCGACAGAATGAAGCTCACCGTCCTCATGTTCTGCAAATTGTGACGCAGTATCGGACATGGCTCTCGTGTCATCAGCGCGCTCTGTCCTTAACCCAGAGCTATCGCGCTTGCCTCTTAATTCGGGCATATTGTATAATACTTCTTTCATAACATTAGCCATATCATGTAAAGTGATTTGTAAGGGCCTTGATGTACTTGGCGCCTCAATCTTACGCACCTCCCGAGCGGGAGACGCAGGTACTGACACGTGAGGAGAGTTAGACGGCATAACTTCCCCCTCGTTGTCTGGTGATAATTTCTTTATCGGTACAGATTGACTTTTATTCAAAGTAATATCAATACAATTGGTACACATATTTCTATTGGGCTCCACATCGGCTTTTGAACATAATGAACAAGCAGATTCCTCTGTATCAGACATGTTTAAACAGACTAGCAATGAAGCTAACAAGCTTGGAAATCACTTTCAATAAGTTTACAAGCAATCTAAAAAATGCTGCAGCGCTTTTAAAAACACAGTTGAATAACAAAGAAAACTAATTCAGTTATAGTGAACAATTCTTAACGAGAAATGTATTAATTAGCAGAGGATTGCACCCATTAGCAAAAGGATGATTAACCCCTCAATACCCAAAAACGGATATCAAATTAAGATTTAACGCTTTTATCACAGTCAAACACACTGTCACAGATCTGCTGTGACTGATTACCTCCCTCAAAAACGAATTTTGAAGACCCCTGAGCTCT
The DNA here is from genome assembly GCF_027579735.1 of Bombina bombina. Lineage (NCBI taxonomy): Eukaryota > Metazoa > Chordata > Amphibia > Anura > Bombinatoridae > Bombina > Bombina bombina. The sequence goes on along the minus strand of NC_069501.1, from coordinate 501,932,752 downwards.
CTAGAGACGTCCTGGATCAAGGAGGAAGAAACAGGAAGACTGTGCTAGAATTTTAACTGCGCAACAAGGCGCTAAAACAAGGTCCCTCCCACTCATATTACAACAGTGGGAGACCTGATATAACGGTTTCTATGCAGAAAATACGTTAGCCATGTGGGAAAAAAAAAAAAATCATGCCCAAAAAGATTTATCACCAAAGTACCTCATAAAAAGAATAACATGCCAGTAAACGTTTTAAAAACAACATTTTGAATGTCATGCAAAGTTATCACTAAGCCTGCTACCAGTCGCTTCCACTGCAGATGAGGCTTAAACATTATTTCAGTATTAACAGTATTTTCTCAGTCAAATTCTAGTCCCTAGAAAATAACTCAACTGCGCATACATTTATCAGCCTGATACCAGTCGCTACTACTGCATTTAAGGCTGTACTTACATCATATGGGTAACAGCAGTATTTTCTTACAATGGTAGGTGAATACAGCACTTAGTGTAAAGGTGGTGCACGGTGTGGGAGGTAGCTGCAATAGCCTCTGTGATAATGCACTCGTAGTAACACCAGCACCAATATCTTGAATTCCAATACTTTTATTAGAGGTTACATAAAAAGCAACGTTTCGTGGTGAACCCACTTAATCATGCTGTTTGTATAACATTGTTTCAAGCAATTTATATCTTTCTTTGGCGCCAACTGGCTTCAATTTTGGCAGTTTTACACCCCCTAGTGGTTACCAATTGCAATGTGTATACAAAAATGTTAAAAACAAATGTATATGACTAAACAGATTATGTATGGCAATAATAAACGTACAAGTACTTTAACATTACTGTGCATACTTATATTATCACAAATATTTAACATGCTTATATTGAATTTTCAGTTATAATATCTTATTATAATATAATCTCAAATAATGTAAACACATAGGTAAAGTACCCTTGATATTTTTAACTTATCATATAAAGAAAATTTCTATACAAAGAAATCTTTTCATATAGTGAACTCTTTTCATATAGTAAATTTTAATTCTGCATATAGTTATAATTTGAGTGGTAATAATTTTGAAGTTATAATTTCATGATTTAAGGGAATTTCTTTAAGAGAAACAATTAAGATCAAAATCCCTGTTCAACCCCCTGGGAATAAGAGTATCCAATTGATATATCCATCTCATCTCTTGTTGTTGGAGGATTTTTTCTCTATTTGTCCCATTGCGCCGAACAGGGATGTGTTGTATGATCTGCCAGCGTAGCTGGCTTACACTATGTCCTTTTTCTAAAAAGTGTTTGGACAGGGGTGCCTCCAAATTCTTTTTCCTTATGTTTGACCTATGCTGACTCAATCTATCCTTTACTTTCTGTGTGGTCTCTCCTAAGTAATACATAGAACATGGGCATTTTATGAGATAGACTACGTAACTAGTGTCACAAGTATAAAATCCCCTGATGTTGTAACGTCTGCCATTATGTGGATGATAAAAGTTAGGACCTTTTATAACTGAGTTACAACTAACACATCCTAGGCAGGGGTAACAGCCATTCCTTTTTGCTTGCATGTATGTTTGTGTATCTTTTCTCTCTGATCCCACATCACTTCTTACAAGGTGGTCCCTGATATTCTTTACCCTCCTATATGCCATTAAAGGGTAATCCCTAAACTGTTCAATACTAGGGTTACAATCCTTAAGTATATGCCAATGCTTTTTTATGGCTTTTGCTACTGCTTGGCTATGTGAGCTATGTTGAGACACAAATACTAGTCTATCTTGTTCTTTAGTTTTTTCTTTAGGTGCCCTAGGTGTAGTGATATCTTTAATTGTTTCACTCAACAATTGTGTAGGATATCCTCTCTGTTTAAATTTGTTTGACATTTCCAACAGCCTTTTATCCTTCACTTGTGGTGTGCTTACTATTCTCTGTACCCTTAATAATTGACTCTTGGGTAATGAGTTGATAAGGCCTTTTGGATGGAAGCTGTTATATTCCAATAAGGTGTTCCTATCGGTCTCTTTTGAAAAGATATCTATGTCGAGTCTATTATGTCCTTTAGTAATCTTAGTGTCAAGAAATGTTATACTCTCTTCACTATATGTCAAGGAAAATTGTAAGCCCCTTACCATAGTATTGAGTTCTCTTGTGAATTCTTCTAGTTCTCCAATGCTGCCCCACCACACGCCAAACACATCATCTATATAGCGCCACCATACTGTACCATACTGTCTAAATAGATGATTTTCATAAACTTGGCGCTCTTCAAACTCATTCATATAGAGGTTGGCGTATGATGGGGCAACATTGGAGCCCATGGCTGTACCCCTTATCTGTATGTACCAGTCATCCTGGAAAAGAAAGAAATTCCAGTATAGTACCAGACGCAGTAAATTTTCCAAAAAACAACATTGTGTTTGTGAATAGCCTCCACTGACCATCAGCACTTTTCTTATAATTGCAATACCTGTTTCATGACTTATAGAGGTATATAAACTCTTAACATCCATTGTGTAAAGTATATATCTATCTGACTGCAATTCTAAAGATTTTATTTTATCCAAAAAATGACCTGTGTCTTTCAGATAACTGGCCATTTTTACCACTTCTGGTTGTAGCAGTTTATCTAGGTACATTGCTATATTGGTATATACTGAACCTACACATGACACAATAGGTCTGCCTGGTGGTCTAGTGGGGTCTTTATGGATTTTGGGGACCGTATAGAAAATAGGTATTTTAGGGTCCTCTACCTGCAAATAATAAGCCAATTTCTTATCAATTATTAACTGGTTTTCTGCCCATTTCACAATATGGTTGATTTCTTTTTGTATTGCACCAAGGGGGTTGCTAGCTATTTTCCTATAAGTGGAGGTGTCACTGAGCTGGTCTCTAATTTCACTGACATAATAATGTTTATCCATCACTACTGTGGCACCTCCCTTATCGGCCCCCTTAAGTACAATACTGTTATCACTCTTTAAATTTTTTAATGCCTGCTGATCCTGTTTAAAGAAATTGATAGGCTTGAACTTTGCGTTGTTTTGTTTTTTTATTTTATTTTTGAGTGATGCAATTTCTAAATCTACCAGTTTAGTGAATGTGTTAAGGCTATGGTTGGCTAAATTAGGGTTAAAGTGACTCTTCTTTCTAAGCCCCAAATTATCCAAATTTAACATATTGTGTTCTTTATCATTTTTTCGGTTGTCAATGGTAATATCGTGCATCTCATTAAACCAAATTTTTAACTTCACATTTCTGTAAAATTTATGCAAGTCCTTAGTTAATTCAAAAAAATTTAAGTCCTGGTAAGGGCAAAAAGACAGTCCTTTGTTCAAGACATTCAATTCGTTAGTGGTAAACGTATGCTTGGAAATATTTACCACTGTGTCTTGTTCTTGGATCACTTCTTCGGCTGCGGCTTCCGTTGTGATTTCCGCTGTTCCCCTTGGCCTCTCACATTCTTCATTTTCTTGCCTCCTCTGGCTCCTGTGTTTGCGGCCTCCCCGGCGGAATCGCTCTCTCCGCTGCTGTTGGAGTTTCCCAAAGGGGACTGTGTGGCGTCGTCTGATGACGTGTCGGTTCCGGTTCCGGTAGTGATGTTTGTATCACGTGGGTGTCGGTTTCTGTTTCTATTGGATCTTTTCGTGTTGTTGTATCTACGGACCGATTGGTAACCATGGTTACCACAACGCCATCTATACACTCGTCCTGTGCGGTAATCTTCTTCATCACGTAGAAACTTGACTCGCTTAGTTTCCTGGATGATCGTTTTCTCAGCTGTGATTTTTTCTTCAATCTTGTCCTCCAATTTCTTCAGCTCCTCTGTGGTAAGCGTTGTATGTAATTCTGTGCGCTGTCTATTAGCTGTCTCAGTTTGTTTTTCGATCTCCTGTAGTAGTGCTTCTACCGTACAGACCATCAAGTCATAGGAGCACTTATTGATGATGGATTCGAATTTGTCACAGTAGTCCACATTGTCCCTAAGGAGAGTGGGTGTTGTACTCATCCTTAGGCCTCTTGGGATTCTTTTCACTCGGTAGTATTCTGCGAGTGTTATAGCATGCAGGTCCCAACGCATCAGCTTGACTTTTAGTTGTTCATAGTCCTTTGCTGTAGTGGCGGATTCTGTGGTTCTCAGGAATTCTCGTGAGCCTCTAGTTAGACTTGTGATGCGGGCAGCTTCAAGTTCACTATATGCAAACATTTTATTGCCATCAGTTCTGTTAGTCACCTCTTTATCCATTCTTCTTATAATATACACAGTGTGCACGTAATCTTGCAGCCCAAGATACAACTTGCAATGGTAGGTGAATACAGCACTTAGTGTAAAGGTGGTGCACGGTGTGGGAGGTAGCTGCAATAGCCTCTGTGATAATGCACTCGTAGTAACACCAGCACCAATATCTTGAATTCCAATACTTTTATTAGAGGTTACATAAAAAGCAACGTTTCGTGGTGAACCCACTTAATCATGCTGTTTGTATAACATTGTTTCAAGCAATTTATATCTTTCTTTGGCGCCAACTGGCTTCAATTTTGGCAGTTTTACACCCCCTAGTGGTTACCAATTGCAATGTGTATACAAAAATGTTAAAAACAAATGTATATGACTAAACAGATTATGTATGGCAATAATAAACGTACAAGTACTTTAACATTACTGTGCATACTTATATTATCACAAATATTTAACATGCTTATATTGAATTTTCAGTTATAATATCTTATTATAATATAATCTCAAATAATGTAAACACATAGGTAAAGTACCCTTGATATTTTTAACTTATCATATAAAGAAAATTTCTATACAAAGAAATCTTTTCATATAGTGAACTCTTTTCATATAGTAAATTTTAATTCTGCATATAGTTATAATTTGACTCAAATTATAACTATATGCAGAATTAAAATTTACTATATGAAAAGAGTTCACTATATGAAAAGATTTCTTTGTATAGAAATTTTCTTTATATGATAAGTTAAAAATATCAAGGGTACTTTACCTATGTGTTTACATTATTTGAGATTATATTATAATAAGATATTATAACTGAAAATTCAATATAAGCATGTTAAATATTTGTGATAATATAAGTATGCACAGTAATGTTAAAGTACTTGTACGTTTATTATTGCCATACATAATCTGTTTAGTCATATACATTTGTTTTTAACATTTTTGTATACACATTGCAATTGGTAACCACTAGGGGGTGTAAAACTGCCAAAATTGAAGCCAGTTGGCGCCAAAGAAAGATATAAATTGCTTGAAACAATGTTATACAAACAGCATGATTAAGTGGGTTCACCACGAAACGTTGCTTTTTATGTAACCTCTAATAAAAGTATTGGAATTCAAGATATTGGTGCTGGTGTTACTACGAGTGCATTATCACAGAGGCTATTGCAGCTACCTCCCACACCGTGCACCACCTTTACACTAAGTGCTGTATTCACCTACCATTGCAAGTTGTATCTTGGGCTGCAAGATTACGTGCACACTGTGTATATTATAAGAAGAATGGATAAAGAGGTGACTAACAGAACTGATGGCAATAAAATGTTTGCATATAGTGAACTTGAAGCTGCCCGCATCACAAGTCTAACTAGAGGCTCACGAGAATTCCTGAGAACCACAGAATCCGCCACTACAGCAAAGGACTATGAACAACTAAAAGTCAAGCTGATGCGTTGGGACCTGCATGCTATAACACTCGCAGAATACTACCGAGTGAAAAGAATCCCAAGAGGCCTAAGGATGAGTACAACACCCACTCTCCTTAGGGACAATGTGGACTACTGTGACAAATTCGAATCCATCATCAATAAGTGCTCCTATGACTTGATGGTCTGTACGGTAGAAGCACTACTACAGGAGATCGAAAAACAAACTGAGACAGCTAATAGACAGCGCACAGAATTACATACAACGCTTACCACAGAGGAGCTGAAGAAATTGGAGGACAAGATTGAAGAAAAAATCACAGCTGAGAAAACGATCATCCAGGAAACTAAGCGAGTCAAGTTTCTACGTGATGAAGAAGATTACCGCACAGGACGAGTGTATAGATGGCGTTGTGGTAACCATGGTTACCAATCGGTCCGTAGATACAACAACACGAAAAGATCCAATAGAAACAGAAACCGACACCCACGTGATACAAACATCACTACCGGAACCGGAACCGACACGTCATCAGACGACGCCACACAGTCCCCTTTGGGAAACTCCAACAGCAGCGGAGAGAGCGATTCCGCCGGGGAGGCCGCAAACACAGGAGCCAGAGGAGGCAAGAAAATGAAGAATGTGAGAGGCCAAGGGGAACAGCGGAAATCACAACGGAAGCCGCAGCCGAAGAAGTGATCCAAGAACAAGACACAGTGGTAAATATTTCCAAGCATACGTTTACCACTAACGAATTGAATGTCTTGAACAAAGGACTGTCTTTTTGCCCTTACCAGGACTTAAATTTTTTTGAATTAACTAAGGACTTGCATAAATTTTACAGAAATGTGAAGTTAAAAATTTGGTTTAATGAGATGCACGATATTACCATTGACAACCGAAAAAATGATAAAGAACACAATATGTTAAATTTGGATAATTTGGGGCTTAGAAAGAAGAGTCACTTTAACCCTAATTTAGCCAACCATAGCCTTAACACATTCACTAAACTGGTAGATTTAGAAATTGCATCACTCAAAAATAAAATAAAAAAACAAAACAACGCAAAGTTCAAGCCTATCAATTTCTTTAAACAGGATCAGCAGGCATTAAAAAATTTAAAGAGTGATAACAGTATTGTACTTAAGGGGGCCGATAAGGGAGGTGCCACAGTAGTGATGGATAAACATTATTATGTCAGTGAAATTAGAGACCAGCTCAGTGACACCTCCACTTATAGGAAAATAGCTAGCAACCCCCTTGGTGCAATACAAAAAGAAATCAACCATATTGTGAAATGGGCAGAAAACCAGTTAATAATTGATAAGAAATTGGCTTATTATTTGCAGGTAGAGGACCCTAAAATACCTATTTTCTATACGGTCCCCAAAATCCATAAAGACCCCACTAGACCACCAGGCAGACCTATTGTGTCATGTGTAGGTTCAGTATATACCAATATAGCAATGTACCTAGATAAACTGCTACAACCAGAAGTGGTAAAAATGGCCAGTTATCTGAAAGACACAGGTCATTTTTTGGATAAAATAAAATCTTTAGAATTGCAGTCAGATAGATATATACTTTACACAATGGATGTTAAGAGTTTATATACCTCTATAAGTCATGAAACAGGTATTGCAATTATAAGAAAAGTGCTGATGGTCAGTGGAGGCTATTCACAAACACAATGTTGTTTTTTGGAAAATTTACTGCGTCTGGTACTATACTGGAATTTCTTTCTTTTCCAGGATGACTGGTACATACAGATAAGGGGTACAGCCATGGGCTCCAATGTTGCCCCATCATACGCCAACCTCTATATGAATGAGTTTGAAGAGCGCCAAGTTTATGAAAATCATCTATTTAGACAGTATGGTACAGTATGGTGGCGCTATATAGATGATGTGTTTGGCGTGTGGTGGGGCAGCATTGGAGAACTAGAAGAATTCACAAGAGAACTCAATACTATGGTAAGGGGCTTACAATTTTCCTTGACATATAGTGAAGAGAGTATAACATTTCTTGACACTAAGATTACTAAAGGACATAATAGACTCGACATAGATATCTTTTCAAAAGAGACCGATAGGAACACCTTATTGGAATATAACAGCTTCCATCCAAAAGGCCTTATCAACTCATTACCCAAGAGTCAATTATTAAGGGTACAGAGAATAGTAAGCACACCACAAGTGAAGGATAAAAGGCTGTTGGAAATGTCAAACAAATTTAAACAGAGAGGATATCCTACACAATTGTTGAGTGAAACAATTAAAGATATCACTACACCTAGGGCACCTAAAGAAAAAACTAAAGAACAAGATAGACTAGTATTTGTGTCTCAACATAGCTCACATAGCCAAGCAGTAGCAAAAGCCATAAAAAAGCATTGGCATATACTTAAGGATTGTAACCCTAGTATTGAACAGTTTAGGGATTACCCTTTAATGGCATATAGGAGGGTAAAGAATATCAGGGACCACCTTGTAAGAAGTGATGTGGGATCAGAGAGAAAAGATACACAAACATACATGCAAGCAAAAAGGAATGGCTGTTACCCCTGCCTAGGATGTGTTAGTTGTAACTCAGTTATAAAAGGTCCTAACTTTTATCATCCACATAATGGCAGACGTTACAACATCAGGGGATTTTATACTTGTGACACTAGTTACGTAGTCTATCTCATAAAATGCCCATGTTCTATGTATTACTTAGGAGAGACCACACAGAAAGTAAAGGATAGATTGAGTCAGCATAGGTCAAACATAAGGAAAAAGAATTTGGAGGCACCCCTGTCCAAACACTTTTTAGAAAAAGGACATAGTGTAAGCCAGCTACGCTGGCAGATCATACAACACATCCCTGTTCGGCGCAATGGGACAAATAGAGAAAAAATCCTCCAACAACAAGAGATGAGATGGATATATCAATTGGATACTCTTATTCCCAGGGGGTTGAACAGGGATTTTGATCTTAATTGTTTCTCTTAAAGAAATTCCCTTAAATCATGAAATTATAACTTCAAAATTATTACCACTCAAATTATAACTATATGCAGAATTAAAATTTACTATATGAAAAGAGTTCACTATATGAAAAGATTTCTTTGTATAGAAATTTTCTTTATATGATAAGTTAAAAATATCAAGGGTACTTTACCTATGTGTTTACATTATTTGAGATTATATTATAATAAGATATTATAACTGAAAATTCAATATAAGCATGTTAAATATTTGTGATAATATAAGTATGCACAGTAATGTTAAAGTACTTGTACGTTTATTATTGCCATACATAATCTGTTTAGTCATATACATTTGTTTTTAACATTTTTGTATACACATTGCAATTGGTAACCACTAGGGGGTGTAAAACTGCCAAAATTGAAGCCAGTTGGCGCCAAAGAAAGATATAAATTGCTTGAAACAATGTTATACAAACAGCATGATTAAGTGGGTTCACCACGAAACGTTGCTTTTTATGTAACCTCTAATAAAAGTATTGGAATTCAAGATATTGGTGCTGGTGTTACTACGAGAGCAGTATTTTCTTAGTCAATTCCATTCCCAGAAAATAATGTACTGCACATACCTTATTTGCGGTGGACCCCGCATGCTATTCCCCTCTTTCTGAAGTTACCCTACTCCTCAGAATGTCGAGAACAGCCAGCGGATCTTAGTTACGTCTGCTAAGATCATAGAAAAACGCAGGCAGATTCTTCTCCAAATACTGCCTGAGATACAAAAAACGGCACACTCCGGTGTCATTTTAAAATAACAAACTTTTGATTGAAGAATAATTAAGTAAAAACTCCAACTCCTCTCGCGACCTCCTTCTTTGTTGAGGGTTGCAAGAGAATGACTGGATATGACATGTGAGGGGAGGAGCTATATAGCAGCTCTGCTTGGGTGATCCTCTTGCAACTTCCTGTTGGGAAGGAGAATATATCCCATAAGTAATGGATGACCCGTGGACTGAACACACTTAACAAGAGAAACCTGCTTAAGCACTTTAGGTCCAGAATCGGACTGAATGTTCCCTCCTTCTTAAAGGAACAAGAAAAGGTTTAAATAGTATCCCAAACCTCTCACTGCGATAGGCACCGGGACAATAACTCCTAGAGGACAGATCCTGTACACACCCCAGAAAGGCTTCCCTCCTTTCTGGTCAGGAAGACAGGAGGAATATGCCCTTGGTGGCTGAGACTTAAAACCTCTTGTAACCCTGAGCTATGACCTCCAGGACCCATGGATCCTGCACGTCCCTGAACCAAGCAACTGAAAAGAGCAACCTAATGCCCCCTACACGATCCAAAAGAGGACCGGGGACCGCCCACTCATGCCGACGTAGACTCTGCGGGCTTCTTGCTCTGCTTGGATTTATTCCAGGACTGAGCCGGCTTCCAAGAGCTCTAGATTTGCTCTGGCTTAGCGGAGGACTGCTGACATGGGCTTTATCAGAAAGAAAAGAAGGAAAATCGTCCCTTAGATTAGTTGCGGTAGGAGGGCACGCTTGCCCACCCGTAACCGTGGAGATAATTGAGTCCAGACCTAGACCAGACAAAATCATTCCCTTAAAGGGAGGGAAAAAGTCTAGACTTAGAAGTCATATCCGCAGACCATGACTTCAGCCAGAGCCCGATGGGCATGAACAGAAAAAGCTGAAGCCATAGCATCCAAGCAAATAAACTGCCTAATAGCAGCACAGATAAAAGACTTAACAACCCTCAGGGCCGTAAATCTTTTCTGAGTAACATTGAGGGGATCCTCTACCCCAATCAAATCCTATAAAGAAGTCACACCAGAAGGTAGTTTCTCCAGTAACCGCAGCAACAGCCGCCGCCGGTTGAAACATCTTTCTTAACAGAGTTTCCATCTTTTATCCATGGGTTCTTCAAACGAAGAACTAACGTCAAGCAGGATAGTAGTACGTTTAGCAAGGGTGAAGATAACGCCATCCCATTTAGGGATGGAACCTCACAACTCCATTGAGAGTCCAGGACCGGGGACAATTTGTTAAAGGGAGAGAGGCGAAAAAGGAATCCAATCCTGTCCCATTCATTCTTAATAATGTTCGCCATCTAACAGGAGCAGGGAAGTATAAGGTACCACCCTGTCCTCAAACTCTATCCAATTTAGGAATTAAAGGTTCATAAGACAATTTGGCCTCTGGAACGTTTGAATTCGCAAAAAACTTCCTTTAGAAGAAAGCGCAAATTCCTAAACTGGTTCCTCCACAGCCGGAGGTTTAGAGGCAGCAGACTCTGACCCAGAAAGTTCATACTCTGAAGTCTCAGAAAGAACTCCAACGCTCAGTTAAATCCAATAAATTATCTGATGTACTCTGGGAAGTAGTGCAATATGTAACCTTTCGCTTGCGCTTAGCAGGGCGAGGTAAAGCATTAAAGGCTGCAGATACCACCTTCTGAACTACGCAGTAACGTCTGGTGAAAAAAGGCCCCATCCAGATGGAGGATCAGCAATGCAACGGGAAAACTGCATGTGTAGAGGTATAAGAAAGTAGGGTACGCACCTCACTGGACGACAAGTCTCAGAGGTGGACGGCTCAGTGGTATCAAACATGTTTGATATTATCAAGGCATATGGAACATAATTGAGAGGGCGGAACTAAGGCCTCCTCACCATATAAAAAGGAATTACTCATTAGGAATAGAGGGAGTGCCCTCTAAAGTAAAGAATCCTCCATCGCTAGTGCAATAACAGTAGAACTAGAGAAATAAAACATCTTATTTTATTCACATGGTGCACAATGCAGCACTGTCCCTGCTATGAGAAAGCGTGCCAAGCTTGTAAGCTGCATGGCTCTCAAAGTGAAAGTGAAACCTGTATATTCCATAACAGCCTATAAGACAATAACATTTCACAGATAAAAGCAGCATAAAATCAAATAAACATATAAGATTATTCCCCCCGTTCAATAATCCCCCTAAGGAGATATTAACCATTGATTCTATACAGATAAATGGCGTCACACTGTGACCCTGTCTTCTTGCGTTATCAAACAAGTATAAAACATGAAATGATCTTACCAGAATCTACGCCGTGGAACAGAAACATGGCCCTTCAAGTGTGACAGATAGTAGCATTGCTTTTGACATGGACTTGAGTGAAGAAAGCAGGCAGCGAAACTCGTCAACGCTGATTGCCTATGGAGCTGTTAATATGAGTTGGGATGGTTTCGCAGAAAGACTCACCCTGCATCTCCGGACTCTAACTTTCATCCATGCTCTCACTGAGAGGCCGACAGGACTACTTAAAACTCCAGTCCCATCTTGAAGAGTACTACCTTCCATAAGACACTACTCTGAAATCTTCTAACACTTCTCTGCCAACCTCCTGTGACGAAAGGCAAAGAAGACTGGGGTTATGAGGAAGTGGGGGGGGGGGGGGTATTTAGACCTTTGGCTGGGGTGTCTTTGCCTCCTCCTGGTGGCCAGGTTCAGTATTTCCCACAAGTAAGGAATGCAGCTGTGGACTCTTCCCATATGGAAAGGTTTTGGGGTGGCACAGTCAAAGTCCTGACTTGAACCCCACTGAGATGCAGAGGCAGGCCCTTAATCAAGCAGTTTATGCTATAAACCCCTACAATTTTGATGATATACAGAAAGTCTGCAAAGAAGAGTGGGCCAACATTTCTCCATATTATTTATTATTATACTTTATTTATGAGGCGCCATCATATTGCGCAGCGCTGTCCATGGATACAGTTCATTTAACAATAATATAAGACTTATAAGAGACAGGACAAAATTTACAAACACATACTGGAGGAATTGAGGGCCCTATTCCCGTGGGAACTTTCAATCTAGAAGGGTAGGAGGTTGAGAAACAGGAGTTGAGGACTGCAAGATTGAACGAGGGAAATGTTGTTAGGTAAGAGAAATGTTGAATTGGGTGGTAGGCTTCTCTGAACAAAAAAGTCTTCAGAGAGCATTTAAATGAAGAAAGATTAAGGCAAAGCCTGACAGCACGAGGGAGAGTGTTCCAGAGGGTAGGTGCTGCATGACAGAAATCCTGCAGTCTAGCATGAGAAGAGGTAATAGTCACAGATGCAAGGAGCAGGTCATTGTTGGATCTTAGTGGGCTGGAGTATACTTGTTGATTAGAGAGGATAGGTAGAGGGGAGCGGTGCTGTTGAGCACTTTGTATGCAAGGGTGAGAATTTTTAATTTAATTCTGCTGTGAATGGGGAGCCAATGAAGGGACTCGCAGAGAGGTGCAGCAGATACAGAGCGTCGGGAAAAGGTGGATCAGCCAGGCAGAGGCATTTAGGATGGATTGAAGGAGGGAAAGGCGGGAAAGAGGAAGGCCAGTAAGTAGGTTATTGCAGTAGTCAAGTCGGGAGATAACAAGGGAGTGGATTATTTGTTTTGTGGTGTTGGCGCACAGAAAAGGTTGAATCTTGGAAATATTGCGTAGATGGTTGCGGCAGGATGTAGAAAGCTATTGGATATGGGGGACAAAGGATAGATTTGCGTTAAGTGTAACTCAGAGGCAGCGGACTTGGAGTGATGGGGAAATGGTGATGCCGACAACAGGGATAGAGAAGTCAGAAGTCGGCGTGGGGAGCTTGAGGGGGGGGGGATAAGAAGGAGCTCAGTCTTGGACATGTTAATCTTTAGGTGGTGAGAGGCCATCCAGGAAGAAATACCAGAAAAGCAGTCGCTGACATGAAAAAGGACAGAGGAAGAGAGAGCAGGGGTTGAGAGGTTGATCTGGGTGTCATCAGCATAGAGGTGATATTTGAAGCCATAACTGTTGATAAGTTCACCCAGCGAAGAAGTATAAATGGAGAAGAGTAGAGGACCTAGAACAGATCCTTGAGGTACTCCAACAGACAGAGGCATTGGAGAGGAGTCGCTGGCAAATGACACAGAAAAAGATCTGTGAGAAATATAGGAGTGAATCCAGGAAAGAGCAGTGTCACAGAGGCCAAAAGAGCTAAGGGTTTGTAGGAGGAGGGGGTGGTCAACTGTGTCGAAGGCAGCTGAGAAGTCAAGTAAGATGAGTATACAGTAGTGGCCAATATTTTTAGCAGAGAGAAGATAGTTTGTAACCTTGGTAAAAGCAGTCTCCGTTGAGAGTTTGGGGCGGAATCCAGATTACAGAGGGTCAAGCAAGGAGTTGGCGATTGTAAACTAGTTTTTCAAGGAGTTTTGATGTTAGTGGAAGCAATGATATGGGGCGGTAGCTTTCAGGAGAATTAGGGTCGAGGGAGGGTTTTTGGAGTATGGGAGTGACTTTTGCGTGTTTGAAAGAAGATGGGAATGAGCCGGTAGAGAGAGATAGGTTGAAGATGTGGGTAAGAGCAGGAGTGAGGGTGGAAGATAGGGAGGGTATTAGATGGGAAGGGATAGGGTAGAGCGGGCAGGTAGTGAGGAAGATAGTAAGGAAGAAACTTCATTCTCAGTGGCTGGATGGAAGATGCAGAGGGTGGCAGAGGGAGTAACTGGGCCTGTTGTTGGAATATTGCAGGTTGGTGTTGGGATGTTGCTTCGGATAGTACATGTTTTGTTTAAAAAGTATATAGTTCACAACAAGAACAAAGTGCTAGAACGGCTTAGATGACATCCTTTATTGAAGTTAAAATTAGGTTAACCAACGAGGCCTGAATACAACATACATCCGAAAAACAGAATTTATGTTTACCTGATAAATTACTTTCTCCAACGGTGTGTCCGGTCCACGGCGTCATCCTTACTTGTGGGATATTCTCTTCCCCAACAGGAAATGGCAAAGAGCCCAGCAAAGCTGGTCACATGATCCCTCCTAGGCTCCGCCTACCCCAGTCATTCGACCGACGTTAAGGAGGAATATTTGCATAGGAGAAACCATATGTTACCGTGGTGACTGTAGTTAAAGAAAATAAATTATCAGACCTGATTAAAAAAACCAGGGCGGGCCGTGGACCGGACACACCGTTGGAGAAAGTAATTTATCAGGTAAACATAAATTCTGTTTTCTCCAACATAGGTGTGTCCGGTCCACGGCGTCATCCTTACTTGTGGGAACCAATACCAAAGCTTTAGGACACGGATGAAGGGAGGGAGCAAATCAGGTCACCTAAATGGAAGGCACCACGGCTTGCAAAACCTTTCTCCCAAAAATAGCCTCAGAAGAAGCAAAAGTATCAAATTTGTAAAATTTAGAAAAAGTGTGCAGTGAAGACCAAGTCGCTGCCTTACATATCTGATCAACAGAAGCCTCGTTCTTGAAGGCCCATGTGGAAGCCACAGCCCTAGTGGAGTGAGCTGTGATTCTTTCAGGAGGCTGCCGTCCGGCAGTCTCATAAGCCAATCGGATAATGCTTTTAATCCAGAAGGAGAGAGAGGTAGAAGTTGCTTTTTGACCTCTCCGTTTACCAGAATAAACAACAAACAAAGACAAAGTTTGTCTGAAATCCTTAGTAGCTGCTAAGTAAAATTTGAGAGCACGAACTACATCCAAGTTGTGCAACAAACGTTCCTTCTTTGAAACTGGATTAGGACACAAAGAAGGCACAACTATCTCCTGGTTAATGTTTTTGTTAGAAACAACTTTTGGAAGAAAACCAGGTTTAGTACGCAAAACCACCTTATCTGCATGGAACACCAGATAAGGAGAAGAACACTGCAGAGCAGATAATTCTGAAACTCTTCTAGCAGAAGAAATTGCAACCAAAAACAAAACTTTCCAAGATAATAACTTAATATCAACGGAATGTAAGGGTTCAAACGGAACCCCCTGAAGAACTGAAAGAACTAGGTTGAGACTCCAAGGAGGAGTCAAAATTTTGTAAACAGGCTTGATTCTAACCAGAGCCTGAACAAAGGCTAGAACATCTGGCACAGCTGCCAGCTTTTTGTGAAGTAACACAGACAAGGCAGAAATCTGTCCCATCAAGGAACTTACAGATAATCCTTTTTCCAATCCTTCTCGAAGGAAGGATAGACTCTTAGGAATCTTAACCTTGTCCCAAGGGAATCCTGCAGATTCACACCAACAGATATACCAAATTATGTGGTAATTTTTCTGGTTACAGGCTTTCAGGCCTGAACAAGAGTATTAATAACAGAATCTGAGAACCCTCGCTTTGATAAGATCAAGCATTCAATCTCCAAGCAGTCAGCTGGAGTGGGTCGAACGGACCTAGAACAAGAAGGTCTCGTCTCAAAGGTAGCTTCCATGGTGGAGCCGATGACATATTCACCAGATCTGCATACCAAGTCCTGCGTGGCCACGCAGGAGCTATCAAAATCACCGACGCCCTCTCCTGATTGATCCTGGCTACCAGCCTGGGGATGAGAGGAAACGGCGGGAACACATAAGCTAGTTTGAAGGTCCAAGGTGCTACTAGTGCATCCACTAGAGCCGCCTTGGGATCCCTGGATCTGTACCCGTAGTAAGGAACTCTGAAGTTCTGACGAGAGGCCATCAGATCCATGTCTGGAATGCCCCACGGTTGAGTGACTTGGGCAAAGATTTCCGGATGGAGTTCCCACTCCCCCGGATGCAATGTCTGACGACTCAGAAAATCCGCTTCCCAATTTTCCACTCCTGGGATGTGGATAGCAGACAGGTGGCAGGAGTGAGACTCCGCCCATAGAATGATTTTGGTCACTTCTTCCATCGCTAGGGAACTCCTTGTTCCCCCCTGATGGTTGATGTATGAACTTGGCCCTCGCTAGCTGAGGCCAAGCTTTGAGAGCATTGAATATCGCTCTCAGTTCCAGAATATTTATCGGTAGAAGAGATTCTACCCGAGACCAAAGACCCTGAGCTTTCAGGGATCCCCAGACCGCGCCCCAGCCCATCAGACTGGCGTCGGTCGTGACAATGACCCACTCTGGTCTGCGGAAGGTCATCCCTTGTGACAGGTTGTCCAGGGACAGCCACCAACGGAATGAGTCTCTGGTCCTCTGATTTACTTGTATCTTCGGAGACAAGTCTGAATAGTCCCCATTCCACTGACTGAGCATGAACAGTTGTAATGGTCTTAGATGAATGCGCACAAAAGGAACTATGTCCATTGCCGCTACCATCAAACCTATCACTTCCATGCACTGCGCTATGGAAGGAAGAGGAACGGAATGAAGTATCCGACAAGAGTCTAGGAGTTTTGTTTTTCTGGCTTCTGTCAGAAAAATCCTCATTTCTAAGGAGTCTAT
This sequence comes from Bombina bombina, assembly GCF_027579735.1. NCBI lineage: Eukaryota > Metazoa > Chordata > Amphibia > Anura > Bombinatoridae > Bombina > Bombina bombina. The sequence continues at coordinate 501,915,920 of NC_069501.1, read as the reverse complement.
TATAGTTCCCAAGAAGGGAACCCTCGTTGACGGAGATAGAGAACTCTTTTCCACGTTCACTTTCCATCCGTGAGATCTGAGAAAGGCCAGGACAATGTCCGTGTGAGCCTTTACTTGAGGAAGGGACGACGCTCGAATCAGAATGTCGTCCAAGTAAGGTACTACAGCAATGCCCCTTGGTCTTAGCACCGCCAGAAGGGACCCTAGTACCTATGAGAAAATCCTAGGAGCAGTGGCTAATCCGAAAGAAAACGCCACAAACTGGAAATGCTTGTCCAGGAATGCAAACCTTAGGAACCGATGATGTTCCTTGTGGATAGGAATATGTAGATACGCATCCTTGAAATCCACCTTGGTCATGAATTGACCTTCCTGGATGGAAGGAAGAAGTGTTCGAATGGTTTCCATCTTGAACGATGGAACCTTGAGAAACTTGTTCAAGATCTTGAGATCTAAGATTGGTCTGAACGTTCCCTCTTTTTTGGGAACTATGAACAGATTGGAGTAGAACCCCATCCCTTGTTCTCCTAATGGAACAGGATGAATCACTCCCATTTTTAGCAGGTCTTCTACCCAATGTAAGAATGCCTGTCTTCTTATGTGGTCTGAAGACAACTGAGACCTGTGGAACCTCCCCCTTGGAGGAAGCCCCTTGAACTCCAGAGAATAACCTTGGGAGACTATTTCTAGCGCCCAAGGATCCAGAACATCTCTTGCCCCAGCCTGAGCGAAGAGAGAGAGTCTGCCCCCCACCAGATCCGGTCCCGGATCGGGGGGCCCGCATTTCATGCTGTCTTGGGAGCCGTGGCAGGTTTCCTGGCCTGCTTTCCTTTGTTCCAGCCTTGCATAGGTCTCCAGGCTGGATTGGCTTGAGAAGTATTACCTTCCTGCTTAGAGGACGTAGCCCTTGGGGCTGATCCGTTTCTGCGAAAGGGACGAAACTTAGGTTTATTTTTGGTCTTGAAAAGACCTATCCTGAGGAAGGGCGTGGCCCTTGCCCCCAGTGAAATCAGAGATAATCTCTTTCAAGTCAGGGTCAAAGAGTGTTTTCCCCTTGAAAGGAATGTCAAGCAATTTGTTCTTGGAAGACGCATCCGCTGCCCAAGATTTTAACCAAAGCGCTCTGCGCCACAATAGCAAACCCAGAATTTTTTCGCCGCTAACCTAGCCAATTGCAAGGTGGCGTCTAGGGTGAAAGAATTAGCCAATTTAAGAGCACGAATTCTGTCCATAATCTCCTCATAAGAAGAAGAATTACTAATAATCGCCTTTCCTAGCTCATCAAACTAGAAACACGCGGCTGCAGTGACAGGGACAATGCATGCAATTGGTTGTAGAAGGGAACCTTGCTGAACAAACATCTTTAGCAGACCTTCTAATTTTTTATCCATAGGATCTTGGAAAGCACAACTATCTTCTATGGGTATAGTGGCGCGCTTGTGTAGAGTAGAAACCGCCCCCTCGACCTTGGGGACTGTCTGCCATCAGTCCTTTCTGGGGTCGACTATAGGAAAACAATTTTATAAATATGGGGGGAGGTACTAAAGGTATACCGGGCCTGTCCCATTCTTTACTAACAATGTACGCCACCCGCTTGGATATAGGAAAAGCTTCGGGGGGCCCCGGGGCCTCTAAGAACTTTTCCATTTTACATAGTGGTTCTGGAATGACCAGATAATCACAATCATCCAAATTGGATAACACCTCCTTAAGCAGAGCGCGGAGATGTTCCAACTTAAATTTAAAAGTAATCACATCAGGTTCAGCTTGTTGAGAAATGTTTCCTGAATCTGAAATTTCTCCCTCAGACAAAACCTCCCTGGCCCCCTCAGACTGGTGTAGGGGCCCTTCAGAAACCATATCATCAGCGTTCTCATGCTCTACAGAATTTTCTAAAACAGAGCAGTCGCGCTTTCGCTGATAAGTGGGCATATTGGCTAAAATGTTTTTGATAGAATTATCCATTACAGCCGTTAAATGTTGCATAGTAAGGAGTATTGGCGCACTAGATGTACTAGGGGCCTCCTGTATGGGCAAGACTGGTGTAGACGAAGGAGGGGATGATGCAGTACCATGCTTACTCCCCTCACTTGAGGAATCATCTTGGGCATCATTTTTACTAAATTTTTTTATGACATAAAATACATATAGTTAAATGAGAAGGAACCTTGGTTTCCCCACAGTCAGAACACAATCTATCTGGTAGTTCAGACATGTTAAACAGGCATAAACTTGATAACAAAGCACAAAAAACGTTTTAAAATAAAACCGTTACTGTCACTTTAAATTTTAAACTAAACACACTTTATTACTGCAATTGCGAAAAAGTATGAAGGAATTGTTCAAAATTCACCAAAATTTCACCACAGTGTCTTAAAGCCTTAAAAGTATTGCACACCAAATTTGGAAGCTTTAACCCTTAAAATAACGGAACCGGAGCCGTTTTTATATTTAACCCCTTTACAGTCCCTGGAATCTGCTTTGCTGAGACCCAACCAAGCCCAAAGGGGAATACGATACCAAATGATGCCTTCAGAAAGACTTTTCTATGTATCAGAGCTCCACACACATGCAGCTGCATGCCATGCTGTCCTCAAAAACAAGTGCGCCATACCGGCGCGAAAATGAGGCTCTGACTATGATTAGGGAAAGCCCCTAAAGAATAAGGTGTCAAAAACAGTGCCTGCCGATATAATCATATCAAAATACCCAGAATAAATGATTCCTCAAGGCTAAATATGTGTTAATAATGAATCGATTTAGCCCAGAAAAAGTCAACAGTCTTAATAAGCCCTTGTGAAGCCCTTATTTACTATCTTTTTTTTTTTTTTTTTTTTTTTAAATATCTTTATTTTTCAAGTGCAACAGACAGATAGAAGTAATTACATTCGGTAGTATTTACGTGGTATAAGGTTACATGGCAAATGATAACATCAATTATAAAACAGTTGTCATGTCAATACTGTAACCTGGGTCTTGAAAAGTGATCAAAGAAAAGAGCAAGAGAAAAACAAAAACAAATTTCCATCGTGCACAATTTTTCTTTTAACCTTAAACACAAAATAATATTAACTTCCTAACTCTCAGCTGGCATAATTCACTCTCCGACAACCTCCTCCCCCCCCCCCCCCCCCCCCGGGAACTTCTCCGAACTAGTCTACCAGTCTCCTTGCAATGTTGCCTCTAAAACGTACTCTGTGTTCTTAAATGGTGCAATGATTATAGTACGCGAAGTATCTGGTAGTGTGTGAATAAAGGGTCCCCATTTGTTAAAGAAGGACCGAACCCTAGCATTCATGTCTCCTAAGCCGTCTGCTTGCTCAATAAAAAGTTGCTTTAGCAACGCCTGCTTTAGCTGTGTGACAGTGGGTGGGTTTCTTTTGAGCCAATGTTGGAAGATCAGATGTCTGGCCATCAATACTATATTAGAGATAAGTAGTTTAATATGTTTGGGTAGGCCTAAAAAGTCAAGGAATACTACATTCTGAAATGTCCAGTCCCCACAGGGGCATTGTATTTTTGTCTTTACCCAGTGTGCCGTCATCTTCCAGAATCTGACTAGTTTAGGGCAGTTCCACACCATGTGTTCAATATCCGCATCTATCAGACTGCACCTAGGACACTTACTGTCTCTGTCTGCCTTCCATCTCTGGAATTTCCCAGGGGTAACATAGCTGTCGTGTATTAGCTTAAAATGGGATTCTCTCACCTCTGAGGAGAGAGTTGCTGACTTTACTCTACTGATGCTTTTCTCAACTTCCCCCGCTGTCACATCCTTTGCAAGCCTATCACTCCAAATGGAGGCTATCTTGTTTATGCAGGTTGTCCCCGCTAGTCTGTTCATCTTTGTGTACAATGGTGCTATAGAGGTGATGCCATGTCGAGCTAATTCTATGCTTTGTTTTATAGCTGTTTGGTCTCTGTTGTTCCCCTCCCTCCGTAGTGTGTCAAAGTAATGTCTGGCTTGCAAGTAAGCGTAGTGATGTGTTCTGGGCAGGTCAAACGTGGTTCTTAGAGTTTCAAAAGTCTGCATGAGTCCCCCCTCCCTTGTCATTGTTTGTCCTACTGTGCGAAGTCCCTGGCTCTTCCACTGAAGAAAAGCTTTAGTCGATATGCCTGCAGGGAACTCAGGGTTGCCGCACCATGGCAAATATGCGGTCAATCTGTGGTTGCCCCCTAGTGTCTTGCAAAACTGTCTCCAAGCTCTTGCCGGTTGGGCCAAGAGCTCCATGTCTTTTAAGTGTTTGGTCGCTTGGGTTTGGGTCATGTGTGGGATCATCTCTAAAGCCCATGGTTTCGTCAGTTCATTTTCCAACCTGGGGTCAGAGAACTTTCCCCGTCCCGTCAGCCAGTCAATAACAAATTTACATTGGGCCGCCCAGTTGTATAGTTCAAAGTTTGGTAGTGCTAATCCCCCCATCTCCCTTGGGGCGGTAAGCTTGAGAAAACTGACCCTGTGTTTCTTGTTGTTCCAAATAAATTTAAGCACCTTTCCCTTAATGTGATTTAAGTCTGATTTTCGCAGTATTGCTGGCAGAGTCTGGAAAAAATAAAGCAGTTTGGGGAAATAGATCATCTTTATAAGTCCCACCCTTCCCGATAGGTTCAAGGGCAGCGAAGTCCACCCCCCAATCAGGCTGTCTAATTGTTTAAGCAAGGGACCATAGTTAATAGAGTACCATCTGCGTGGGTCTGCGTGTAGTGTAATACCTAAATATTTGAAGTTACCCTCCACTATCCTAAAGTCATAGCCGGGAATTTGTTTTTTACCTTTTGACAATAACCAGAGTAGTTCAGTTTTGTCAGTGTTGACTTTGTATCCAGAGACTAAGCCAAATTCATTAATTGTTTCCATCAATTTTGGAATATTTTTTTGAGGGTCTTGTACGTATAACACCATGTCATCAGCAAAGATCGAGACATGCAAGGTCGACTCGCCTATGCGCATCCCCTGCATTGTCTGCCTAATTTTTATTGCCAGGGGCTCTATAGCCAGGTCAAAAAGGAGTGGGGAGAGGGGGCAGCCCTGTCTAGTGCCTCTATGGAGTGTGAAGGGTCTGGTAGGTGTGCCATTGATTAGGAGGGATGCTTGGGGTTCTCTATAAAGATTCTCAATGACCGTGAGAAATGCACCCTCGATGCCCATCTTGCCCATGGTGGTGTATAAATGTTCCCACAAGACCTTGTCAAAGGCTTTTTCAGCGTCTAAGAATAGAAGAGCTGCCTCGTCATGGGTCGCTATGTTCTGGTTATGTTGCGTTATGTTCCAATAGTGTTGGATAATTGTTTGGACTCTTCGAATGTTAAGTACTGAAGATCTCCCCTTAACGAAACCCGTCTGATCCTCGTGTACTAATGTCGGGAGTATATTTGCTAGCCTGTTTGCAAGGAGTTTAGTTAGTATTTTGTAGTCCTGATTAAGCAGGGAAATAGGACGATATGACTGAGTTAAAAGGGGGTCTCTACCCTCCTTTGGAATAATACTGATATTGGCTTCCGCAAACCTGGGGGAGGGTCTAACTTCACCACTGAGGAGACCGTTGAACAGCTGCGTCAAAGTCGGGCCTATATCGGTTCCCATTATTTTATAAAACTCTGCTGGCAAGCCATCAGGCCCTGGAGTTTTCTCTAATGTTAGATCCTTAATTATGGTCAGAATTTCGTTCAAAGTAACGGGGCTATTGAGGCTGTCAAGTTGGGCTCTGTCAATCATTGGTATCCGCAACTGTTCCCAGAATCTGTCCATATCCCTTGGCAGTACCTCCTGTGGTGAGTAGAGATCTTTGTAAAAGTCAATAAATGCCCTTTGGATGTCTTCCTCCCTATTCAAAACTACGTCGCCCCGCTTAATAGCCAGTATAGGATTTTTTTTTGTCGCTAATTTCGTCATTCTCGCTAGCAGTCTTCCCGTCTTGCCTCCGAACCTATAGTACCTAGCCTGTATTTTAGAGTGTGTTTTGTTGGTTTGTTGGAGTATATAGTCATCTCTTGCTCGCTTAATGTCCTTGTATTTGAGTCTGTTGATTGTGTTTGGGTTCCTAAGATATTTATTCCTCGCATTTAAGATCTGTGCTAGTAGGAGTTCTGACTGTGCCCTGCTCTTTTTCTTGATGTTTGCGGCGTAAGCCGAGATAACCCCCCTCAAGACAGCTTTAGCTGTTTCCCAGAACAGTATAGGGTCACCTGCATGCAATTGATTGGTCTCTGCATATGCCAGCCATTCCCCTAGGATGTGTCTATAGAAGTTGGGGTCTTTGCATAAATACGCTGGGAACACCCACCTATTGGTTTTCCCCCTCCCGGGACTAAGTTGGATCTTGACTGCTACTGGGGCATGGTCTGAGATCGTTATTGGGTCTATCTCAGCTTCCAACACTCTGGGGCATATCTCTGTGGGTATCAGAAAATAATCGAGTCTGGCCATGGTGTCCTTTGCTACTGACATGCAGGTAAAATCCCTCTGCTCCGGGTATCTGGCTCTCCAGATATCTTGTAGCCCTAAGGTTTTCTTGAAATTATGAAGTATTAGGGATTCTTTTTTGGAGTTTCTAAAACTCTGAGGGGTAACGGCTTTCTTATCTGGGTTATAAAATCTATCGGCAGGGACCTGAGGAGCAATATTGAAATCCCCTCCGACAACAGTGGGCAGCGTGGTAAACTGCATTATCTTAGCGTGCAGTCCCCTCCAGAAATGTTGTTTCTGTCTTTGTGGCCCATACACTCCTACCAGAGCAAAGGGGATTCCCATGACCTCTAATTGAAGCATTACAAATCTCCCCTCCTGATCTATGTCGGTCTTAGTGATAGTGTACGTCAGGTGTTTTCTAAGTAGTATGGCCACACCTCTAGCTCGTCTCAGTTCGTATGGGGTGTATATAACTTCTCCCACCCAGCCCTGTTGCAATTTTTTGTGTTCAAGGTTCGTCAAATGTGTTTCCTCTAATATGGCTATGTCAACTTTTCTAGTTCTTAGGTAACGCAGGATAGATCTGCGTTTTTGCGGAGAGGTTATGCCTCCCACATTCCAGCTCATAATATGTAGATTATGTGTCATCTGTAACTCGGTTTGTGGATGGGATGTAGGGTAAGAAATTGATTACACGTAGGTCCGATAACACATTGTGTAAGAAACATTTTAGGTGTCTTGTTTGTACTTTACCACCAGATTTCAGACTAAGAACATTTCCCTTTGTCGGAGAGTCCCGGGGGAAGAGGAGAGCATTCTGCCAGCTAACTAAAAATAAAAACAACACGGTTAACAACATTGAAGACAAATTAAACAGACATTTCAACAGATAGCTTTTAGAAAACAGAACCAATTGTTTTTTTCTTTCCATTGAAATAGCAATCACTTAGCGTCTAATTCAATAACTGTGTATAAACTTATTCATTACTTTGCTGCACTTTATCCCCTTTAGTTGTACTACTTTGGTATGTTGAGAATGATTTTCCCCTCAGTTGTTCAGGTCAGGTCTCTACCTAAATGATGTGGTTGTGACTATCTTCGTGTTTCGCATCCCTCCATTTTCTAGTGCCAGAAAGGGTCATCTCTCCTCAGAGTATGTGTCTCCCGTATGTGTAATTTGTATTGGTGGAAATCAGCCTAACAGTTCTAGCATGTGATCTTCTCCGCCTGCCTGCCAGCGGGGGCCAGCATAGGAGGAGAGTATAATGTATAGGGGCACTGGAATTAGTAGTGTGCTGGAGGGTACCCTCTCCTTAGGTGAATGACCTTCATAGTGGGGGAGCTTGGGAGCTAAAGCTAGATAATCAAGCATGTCATTCAGTAGCCTCTAATATTTTTCTACTGGCTGCTCACCAAAATTATAAGCTAAAAGGTATTTGCAGTATGAAACAGAACAAATGAACAAACATATTCCCAAAGGCGTTCATGTTACCATATTAACCACTGAAAGACAAAAAAAAAGCTATTAACATAATGAGGGAGAGGGGTGTTCCCTTCCATACAGTCTTCTAGTGAGGTAGACTCATGTAAATGAGGGTGTCTCAATAGTAAAGTTTTCTAATTTTCCTCCCTCTCGGTGCTTATCAACAGGTCTTAGCATGTTACCAGTCCCTCAGATTGGGCTCTCCATCCTTTCATGTTTCCTTGTCAGCTAGTTCTTGTTCAAGTCTCAGGAACTTTCGCAGATGTTTAGGGTCATCGAAAAACTTAATTCCCTGCTGAGTCTGTAGTTTAAGTTTTGCTGGGAACAGCAGGGACACAGATCTCCCTGCCTCAATCAGCGATTTGCAGTAGGGAGAGAACTCCCTTCTTCTCCTGGAGATCTCGGCAGAGTAATCTTGGAAGATGAGGATTTTTTTCCCTTCAAACAGCAGTGGGGAACATTGTCGATAGGCTCTCAAGATCGTGATTTTATCTTTGAAATTAAGATAGCGTATCATCACTTGTCTGGGTCCCCTGGTTGTCTTTGGGTCTTGGTTAATGATCCCTATTCTGTGGGCTCTCTCAGCTACACATGGTATATCCTCAGATGAGAGGTGCAGGAGAGTGGGCAAGGTTTTTTCTGCAAATTCTAGGAGGTCAGTGCTTGAGATAGTTTCTGGCAGTCCCACAATGCGCAGGTTGTTCCGCCTTGAGCGGTTTTCGAGGTCGTCGAGTTTATCAGTTAATAACTTGTTTTGGGCCTCAAGCGCTATTATTTTGCTGGAGTTTTCTCGCTGCCTAATTTCTCCATCTCCCACCCTTTGTTCCACATGTTGGAGCCTTGAGGAGAACGATTTAAACTCAGATGACAGAGTATCCATTCCTGTTTGTAGTTGTTCTATTTTAGGCAGGAACAGGGCTGATATTTGGGACACTATAGGGTGGGTGTCTAATGTCTCTTCATCTGCAGCATCTGTGGCCATAACCTCAGCAGTATGAATTTCTGCTACTGCTTTGGTTTTTCTGTCTTGGTGTTTCTGTCTGCTCGACATTGTACCAGTGGTCTTCACAAAACTAGAGTAGTACCTCTGCATGCAATGTGTCTCCACTCAGGGAAAGTGGTTTGCGCTGTAAGTGGCTCTAGGTGCCGTAGAAAGGTATGGATTGTGGGGGGTGCAGCACAGTGTGAAAGGCTTATTTCATAATCAGAAATCGTGCATTATTCTCAGTATCTTTCAGAGCCATATAGAAAATCGGCATGGTCAGCCCTCTTCTCTCTATGTTTGTCTTATTGTCCATTCGGATGTGGCTTATAGTCGATCCCTACTCCTGAGGGTGTCTGCTTTCAAACTTTTATTCCCGCTTGCCATTCCTCAGTGATAGGACTTCTATTTTCCCCCAATGTGTAGTAACACCGGGTCGGTGCATGTATTTGGAGCGTCTCTGTACTCAGTGTAGGCCCGCTCACGTGGCTTAGAGTTCGCCTAAAAGTGTTTAAGATTGGCCTGTCGTATGGCTGTACGGGTAGCAATGCCAGAGTTTATGTGTACCACACAGCAGGGGAGTCTGGCTATGTTTTGTTCGCAGCCCTTAAAGTGTTTTGCTGTATGTTAAGTGCCCCGGTTTCTTACCCTCGGTGTTTCCAAGATGGCGGCTCCCCTCTATGCTTTTCTCCGGTCTCTCACTCCGCCACTCCACGGTCTTAGTAGCATTTGTCTTGGCAGCTTAGAAGACCGGTACGGTAGGTTATCTGAGTGCGGTGAAATCTGAGCAGCAGTGAGGTGTTAGCAGTTGTTTCGTCGCGGCCGCGACTTTTCTTATTAGCGATATCTCGTTCCGGTGGGGGAGCCGTTGGCTTTGACTCCGTGCTGCAATAATGTCCGGACAGGTCCAGTAGGTCACCTGTCAAGGTTGGCGAGCTTTGTGGGCTATTGAGGTGTAGGATTTAGGAGTTTTTCAGTCTATGTCTCCGGAGCTCCTTCTACCTGCGTCCTCACTCTTTGCCCGCCCACCGGAAGTCCCTTATTTACTATCTTAATAAACATGGCTTACCGGATCCCATAGGGAAAATGACAGCTTCCAGCATTACATCGTCTTGTTAGAATGTGTCATACCTCAAGCAGTAAGAGACTGCACACTGTTCCCCCAACTGAAGTTAATTGCTCTCAACAGTCCTGTGTGGAACAGCCATGGATTTTAGTTACGGTGCTAAAATCATTTTCCTCATACAAACAGAAATCTTCATCTCTTTTCTGTTTCTGAGTAAATAGTACATACCAGCACTATTTTAAAATAACAAACTCTTGATTGAATAATAAAAACTACAGTTAAACACTAAAAAACTCTAAGCCATCTCTGTGGAGATGTTGCCTGTACAACGGCAAAGAGAATGACTGGGGTAGGCGGAGCCTAGGAGGGATCATGTGACCAGCTTTGCTGGGCTCTTTGCCATTTCCTGTTGGGGAAGAGAATATCCCACAAGTAAGGATGACGCCGTGGACCGGACACACCTATGTTGGAGAAATAAGAATTAAAAACAGTGAAGAGTAACACACATCCTCACACACAGGACGCATTTCGGGTTTCCCCGTACTCACAGAAGTAGTGAGTACGGGGAAACCCGAAATGCGTCCTGTGTGTGAGGATGTGTGTTACTCTTCACTGTGAGGGAGGAGATCTTGAATGATATTTAAAAATTGGAGCGGATCCACAGCATGTAGATTTCTACAGATGCGGGGGTGGGATGGAGAAGTGGGTTTAGCTGTTGCAATTATTATTATAGGTGACGGTCTGAAATGGGAAAAGGGCGACAGGTGAGGTCAGCTATAGAACAGAGGTAGGAAAATACCAGGTCGATGGAGTGTCCATCACGGTGGGTAGGGAATAGGGTGGATTGTGATAGACCGAAGGAGGATGTGAGTAAAAGAAGTTTAGAGACAGCAGTGGCAGATGGGTTGTCAATGGGAATGTTGAAGTCCCCAAGAATTAGGGTTGGTATAGTTGTAGAGAGAAAGTGAGGGAGCCAGGCGGCAAAGTTGTCAAATAATTGGGAGATAGATCCAGGAGGGCGATAGACGACTACCACTTTGAGGGTAGGGGGGAGAACAGGTGAATACAGTGGACTTCAAAGGAGGAGAAGGAGAGAGATGGGATTGGAGGTAGATACTGATAAGTGCAGGAGGGGGAGAGCAGGATCCCAACACCGCCGCCCAGTTTCTCACCTGGCCTAGGGGTATGGCTAAAGTGAAGACCACCATGTGTGAGAGAAGCAGTGGAAATGGTGTTGGAAGAAGATATTATGGTTTCGGTAATTGCTAAAAGGGTGAAAGCATTTGAAATAAACATCTTGAATGGTTGTAAGTTTGTTGCTGACAGAGTGCGAGTTCCATAATGCGTACGTGAAAGGAGTGTATGCGTATGGGATGCATTGGATGGAAATTAGTTTGTGTGTGTTGCTTTTATTAACGTTTCTATGAGGAACGTGTGATAGGGTAATGGTGGAAATGAAGGTGGGCCCAGGATTTGGAGAGATGTCGCCTGATGCTTATAGCAGCAATATGGAAAGTAGGTGAGGAGATTTATAGCAATGTAGGTAATTCTGTGAGGTGGTGCAGTTTAGCAACATAGATTTTAAAATAGAAAGTAGTTCATGAGAGCTAAGGTAAGGAGAGGAAAGGAGAGAGGGGCCTATATAAACTGCATGTGGAGAAGTGTAAGGTATAAGCAGTACAGAAAACATAGTAGAATATTAAGTGCAAAAGATTGTTTTTGAAATGAAAATATTTAGCTTGCCTCAAATCTTCTTCAAATCTTGTCTAATTTTTAGTGCTGCCACTTAAAGATGGTCACTGGGGACAGGATAAGAGCAGATTATAGGAGTAGACAGTGGGTTAAAGTGACACACAGGGGTTAAGAACAGTGTAATAAATTCAGCAAAGACAGAGATTTTAAAGGGACATACAAGGGATTAAGAACAGTGTAATAAATCCAGCAAAGACAGATTTTAAAGGGACATACCAGGGGTTAAGAACAGTGTAATAAACCCAGCAAAGACAGAGATGTTAAAAGGGACATACCAGGGGTTAAGAACAGTGTAATAAATCCAGCAAAGAGATATTTTAAAGGGACATACCAGGGGTTAAGAACAGTGTAATAAATCCAGCAAAGACAGATTTTAAAGGGACATACCAGGGATTAAGAACAGTGTAATAAATCCAGCAAAGACAGAGATATTAAAGGGACATACCAGGGGTTAAGTAGTGACATGCCCCTAGGCCAAACATGCTGTGATTTCATCACAGAAAATGTAGCATGTCTGCAGAAAGAATGGGACATATGAGTGAAACGTTAGCACTTTCGCTTTGCAGTGCTGCTCCACAACAGGCTGTTCTCTTTAAACAGCACTTTGCTCTGGCTGCATTGTATACATTTTCCTTAACACCGTGCAGCCACAGCGAAGCACTGATTTATAGAAAACCGTCAAATACGGAGTAGCACTGCAAAGGAGCAGCCCATTGATTGATGACTGCCTCTTTTTAACTGCTCCAATATAATATATAAAACTTAATTTGCTTTATTCTCCAGTTAGTCAGTATATTGCAATTGAGCTGGTGCTTTAGTTTAGCTGCCTAATTTAATATTGTATTTAATTTCAAAATGACCTGCAGAAAAATGTAAAAATGTCATTGCAGAAAGTGAAAAAGGTTCTGCCTCTTGGATGTTATGAAAGCCTGATCTTTAATTATGACTGAGGCTATGGGCTCCATTTATGAAGCATTGGCTCGTCTGAAACGAAAGTTAAGAGGCAGCGATCATAAGACCGCTGCTCTTTAACTTATCCGCCACCTTTTTTAGGTGGCAGAGTGAAATCATCCCGATCCGATCGGGATGATTGACAGCCCCTGCTAGCGGCCGATTGGCTACCAGTGAGCAGAATTGCACAAGCATTTCTGGTGAAATGCTTGTGCAGTGTTATATGCTGACAGCGTATGCTCTAGGCATTTAGCAAGGTCAAGCGGACATGATTCGCTACAGCAAATCATGTCCACCCGACTTTTAATAAATCTACCCCTTTGTTTTAAAAAAAAAAAAAAAAAAAGGTAAGTAGGAATTGATAAAAGTTTATATTCAAAACGATCTGGTTGTTTTAAAATGAACATTTAAAACTGACATTTCTAATTCTTTAAATGGGACTCGACTTAGCAAAAACACAATTTATGCTTACCTGATAAATTTATTTCTCTTGTGGTGTATCCAGTCCACGGATCATCCATTACTTGTGGGATATTCTCCTTCCCAACAGGAAGTTGCAAGAGGACACCCACAGCAGAGCTGCTATATAGCTCCTCCCAAGAGGAAGGAGAAAGGAGAAACCATAGGGTGCAGTGGTGACTGTAGTTTAATCTAAAATTTTGACCTGCCTTAAAATGACAGGGCGGGCCGTGGACTGGATACACCATTAGAGAAATAAATTTATCAGGTAAGAATAAATTGTGTTTTCTCTTGTAAGGTGTATCCAGTCCACGGATCATCCATTACTTGTGGGATACCAATACCAAAGCTAAAGTACACGGATGAAGGGAGGGACAAGGCAGGTACTTAAACGGAAGGTACCACTGCCTGTAAAACCTTTCTCCCAAAAATAGCCTCCGAAGAAGCAAAAGTATCAAATTTGTAGAATTTGGAAAAAGTATGAAGCGAAGACCAAGTCGCCGCTTTGCAAATCTGTTCAACAGAAGCCTCATTTTTAAAGGCCTAAGTGGAAGCCACAGCTCTAGTAGAATGAGCTGTAATCCTTTCAGGAGGCTGCTGTCCAGCAGTCTTATAGGCTAAGCGGATTATGCTTCTTAGCCAAAAAGAAAGAGAGGTTGCCGAAGCCTTCTGACCTCTTCTCTGTCCAGAGTAAACAACAAACAAAGCAGATGCTTGACGAAAATCTTTAGTAGCTTGTAAGTAAAACTTTAAAGCACGAACCACGTCCAGATTATGTAAAAGACGTTCCTTCTTTGAAGAAGGATTAGGACACAATGAAGGAACAACAATCTCTTGATTGATATTCTTAGTAGATACCACCTTAGGCAAAAACCCAGGTTTTGTACGCAGAACTACCTTATCTGCATGGAAGATCAGATAAGGAGAATCACATTGTAAAGCAGATAACTCGGAGACTCTACGAGCCGAGGAAATAGCCATCAAAAAAAGAACTTTCCAAGATAAAAGCTTGATCTATGGAATGAAGAGGTTCGAACGGAACCCCTTGAAGAACTTTAAGAACCAAATTTAAGCTCCATAGGGGAGCAACAGGTTTAAACACAGGCTTGATTCTAACCAACGCCTGACAAAACGCCTGAACGTCTGGAACATCCGCCAGACGCTTGTGCAAAAGAATAGACAGTGCAGAGATCTGTCCCTTCAAAGAACTAGCTGATAATCCTTTCTCCAAACCCTCTTGGAGAAAAGATAATATCCTGGGAATCCTAATCTTACTCCATGAGTAACTCTTGGATTCACACAAATAAAGATATTTACGCCATATCTTATGGTAGATTTTCCTGGTAACAGGCTTTCGTGCCTGTATTAAGGTATCAATGACAGACACGGAGAAGCCACGCTTTGATAAAATCAAGCGTTCAATCTCCATGCAGTCAGTCTCAGAGAAATTAGATTTGGACGATTGAAAGGACCTTGAAGTAGAAGGTCTCGTCTCAAAGGCAGAGTCCAAGGTGGAAAGGATGACATGTCCACTAGGTCTGCATACTAGGTCCTGCGTGGCCACGCAGGCGCTATCAAAATCACTGATGCTCTCTCCTGCTTGATTTTGGCAATCAGTCGTGGGAGCAGAGGAAACGGTGGAAGCTTGGCGTTCTGGCGAGACGCCATGAGATCCAGTTCTGGTTTGCCCCAACGATGAATCAATTGAGCAAACACCTCCGGATGGAGTTCCCACTCCCCCGGATGAAAAGTCTGACGACTTAGAAATTCCGCCTCCCAGTTCTCTACACCTGGGATATGGATCGCTGATAGGTAGCAAGAGTGTTTCTCTGCCTAGCGAATTATTTTGGAGACTTCTAACATCGCTAAGGAACTCCTTGTTCCCCCTTGATGGTTGATGTAAGCCACAGTCGTGATGTTGTCCGACTGAAATCTGATGAACCTCAGGGTTGTTAACTGAGGCCAAGCCTGAAGAGCATTGAATATTGCCCTCAATTGGGAGGAGTTTCTCCTCCTGAGTCCACGATCCCTGAGCCTTCAGGGAGTTCCAGACTGCACCCCAACCTAGAAGGCTGGCATCTGTCGTTACAATTGTCCAATCTGGCCTGCGAAAGGTCATACCTTTGGACAGATGGACCCGAGATAGCCACCAGAGAAGAGAATCTCTGGTCTCTTGATCCAGATTTAGTAGAGGGGACAAATCTGTTTAATCCCCATTCCACTGACTGAGCATGCATAGTTGCAGCGGTCTGAGATGTAGGCGCACAAACGGAACTATGTCCATTGCCGCTACAATTAAGCCGATTACCTCCATGCACTCAGCCATCGAAGGGCGCGGAATAGAATGGAGAACACGGCAAGAATTTAGAAGTTTTGATAACCTGGACTCCGTCAAGTAAATTTTAATTTCTACAGAATCTATCATAGTCCCTAGGAAGGAGACTCTTGTGAGTGGGGACAGAGAACTCTTTTCCTCGTTCACTTTCCACCCGTGCGACCTCAGAAATGCCAGAGCTATGTCCGTATGGGACTTGGCAATTTGGAAATTTGAGGGGCCACTGCTATGCCCCGCGGCCTTAGGACCGCCAGAAGCGACCCCAGAACCTATGTAAAAATTCTTGGGGCTGTAGCTAACCCGAAGGGAAGAGCCACAAACTGGTAATGCCTGTCCAGAAAGGCAAACCTTAGGAACCGATGATGATCTTTGTGTATCGGAATGTGAAGGTAAGCATCCTTTAGATCCACCGTAGTCATATATTGACCCTCCTGGATCATAGGTAGGATGGTCCGAATAGTTTCCATTTTGAATGATGGAACTCTGAGGAATTTGTTTAAGATCTTTAGATCCAAGATTGGTCTGAAGGTTCCCTCTTTTTTGGGAACCACAAACAGATTTGAGTAAAATCCCTGTCCCGCCTTTGGAACTGGATGGATCACTCCCATAACTAGGAGGTCTTGCACACAGTGTAAGAATGCCTCTTTCTTTATCTGGTTGACAGATAATCGTGAAAGGTGAAATCTCCCTTGTGGAGGAGAAGCCTTGAAGTCCAGAAGATACCCCTGAGATATAATCTCCAACGCCCAGGGATCCTGAAAATCTCTTGCCCACGCCTGGGCGAAGAGAGAAAGTCTGCCCCCTACTAGATCCGTTACCGGATAGGGAGCCATTCCTTCATGCTGTCTTAGAGGCAGCAGCAGGCTTTTTGGCCTGCTTGCCTTTGTTCCAGGACTGGTTAGGTTTCCAGGCCGTCTTGGACTGAGCAAAAGTTCCCTCTTGTTTTGTAGCAGAGGAAGTTGATGCTGCACTTGCCTTGAAGTTTCCACGAAAATTAGACTGTTTGGCCCTTGATTTGGACCTGTCCTGAAGAAGGGCATGACCTTTACCTCCAGTATTATCAGCAATAATTTCCTTCAAACCAGGCCCGAATAAGGTCTGCCCCTTGAAGGGAATGTTAAGTAGTTTAGAAGTCACGTCAGCTGACCAAGATTTGAGCCATAGCGCCCTACGCGCCTGGATGGACAATCCAGAATTCTTAGCCGTTTAGTCAAATGAACAATGGCATCAGAAACAAAAGAATTAGCTAGCTTAAGTGCTCTAAGCTTGTTAAGTATGTCCTCCAATGGAGTCGTTGTCTGTAAAGCCTCTTCCAGAGACTCAAACCAGAATGCCGCAGCAGCAGTGACAGGAGCAATGCATGCAAGGAGCTGCAGAATAAAACCTTGTTGAATAAACATTTTCTTAAGGTAACCCTCTAATTTTTTATCCATAGGATCTGAAAAACAGAATTTATGTTTACCTGATAAATTACTTTCTCCAACGGTGTGTCCGGTCCACGGCGTCATCCTTACTTGTGGGATATTCTCTTCCCCAACAGGAAATGGCAAAGAGCCCAGCAAAGCTGGTCACATGATCCCTCCTAGGCTCCGCCTACCCCAGTCATTCGACCGACGTTAAGGAGGAATATTTGCATAGGAGAAACCATATGATACCGTGGTGACTGTAGTTAAAGAAAATAAATTATCAGACCTGATTAAAAAACCAGGGCGGGCCGTGGACCGGACACACCGTTGGAGAAAGTAATTTATCAGGTAAACATAAATTCTGTTTTCTCCAACATAGGTGTGTCCGGTCCACGGCGTCATCCTTACTTGTGGGAACCAATACCAAAGCTTTAGGACACGGATGAAGGGAGGGAGCAAATCAGGTCACCTAAATGGAAGGCACCACGGCTTGCAAAACCTTTCTCCCAAAAATAGCCTCAGAAGAAGCAAAAGTATCAAACTTGTAAAATTTGGTAAAAGTGTGCAGTGAAGACCAAGTCGCTGCCCTACATATCTGATCAACAGAAGCCTCGTTCTTGAAGGCCCATGTGGAAGCCACAGCCCTAGTGGAATGAGCTGTGATTCTTTCGGGAGGCTGCCGTCCGGCAGTCTCGTAAGCCAATCTGATGATGCTTTTAATCCAAAAAGAGAGAGAGGTAGAAGTTGCTTTTTGACCTCTCCTTTTACCGGAATAAACAACAAACAAGGAAGATGTTTGTCTAAAATCCTTTGTAGCATCTAAATAGAATTTTAGAGCGCGAACAACATCCAAGTTGTGCAACAAACGTTCCTTCTTCGAAACTGGTTTCGGACACAGAGAAGGTACGATAATCTCCTGGTTAATGTTTTTGTTAGAAACAACTTTTGGAAGAAAACCAGGTTTAGTACGTAAAACCACCTTATCTGCATGGAACACCAGATAAGGAGGAGAACACTGCAGAGCAGATAATTCTGAAACTCTTCTAGCAGAAGAAATTGCAACCAAAAACAAAACTTTCCAAGATAATAACTTAATATCAACGGAATGTAAGGGTTCAAACGGAACCCCCTGAAGAACTGAAAGAACTAAGTTGAGACTCCAAGGAGGAGTCAAAGGTTTGTAAACAGGCTTGATTCTAACCAGAGCCTGAACAAAGGCTTGAACATCTGGCACAGCTGCCAGCTTTTTGTGAAGTAACACAGACAAGGCAGAAATCTGTCCCTTCAGGGAACTTGCAGATAATCCTTTTTCCAATCCTTCTTGAAGGAAGGATAGAATCTTAGGAATCTTAACCTTGTCCCAAGGGAATCCTTTAGATTCACACCAACAGATATATTTTTTCCAAATTTTGTGGTAAATCTTTCTAGTTACAGGCTTTCTGGCCTGAACAAGAGTATCGATAACAGAATCTGAGAACCCTCGCTTCGATAAGATCAAGCGTTCAATCTCCAAGCAGTCAGCTGGAGTGAAACCAGATTCGGATGTTCGAACGGACCCTGAACAAGAAGGTCTCGTCTCAAAGGTAGCTTCCATGGTGGAGCCGATGACATATTCACCAGATCTGCATACCAAGTCCTGCGTGGCCACGCAGGAGCTATCAAGATCACCGACGCCCTCTCCTGATTGATCCTGGCTACCAGCCTGGGGATGAGAGGGAACGGCAGGAACACATAAGCTAGTTTGAAGGTCCAAGGTGCTACTAGTGCATCCACTAGAGCCGCCTTGGGATCCCTGGATCTGGACCCGTAGCAAGGAACTTTGAAGTTCTGACGAGAGGCCATCAGATCCATGTCTGGAATGCCCCACAGCTGAGTGACTTGGGCAAAGATTTCCGGATGGAGTTCCCACTCCCCCGGATGCAATGTCTGATGACTCAGAAAATCTGCTTCCCAATTTTCCACTCCTGGGATGTGGATAGCAGACAGGTGGCAGGAGTGAGACTCCGCCCATAGAATGATTTTGGTCACTTCTTCCATCGCTAGGGAACTCCTTGTTCCCCCCTGATGGTTGATGTACGCAACAGTTGTCATGTTGTCTGATTGAAACCGTATGAACTTGGTCCTCGCTAGCTGAGGCCAAGCCTTGAGAGCATTGAATATCGCTCTCAGTTCCAGAATATTTATCGGTAGAAGAGATTCTTCCCGAGACCAAAGACCCTGAGCTTTCAGGGATCCCCAGACCGCGCCCCAGCCCATCAGACTGGCGTCGGTCGTGACAATGACCCACTCTGGTCTGCGGAATGTCATCCCTTGTGACAGGTTGTCCAGGGACAGCCACCAATGGAGTGAGTCTCTGGTCCTCTGATTTACTTGTATCTTCGGAGACAAGTCTGTATAGTCCCCATTCCACTGACTGAGCATGCACAGTTGTAATGGTCTTAGATGAATGCGCGCAAAAGGAACTATGTCCATTGCCGCTACCATCAAACCTATCACTTCCATGCACTGCGCTATGGAAGGAAGAGGAACGGAATGAAGTATCCGACAAGAGTCTAGAAGTTTTGTTTTTCTGGCCTCTGTCAGAAAAATCCTCATTTCTAAGGAGTCTATTATTGTTCCCAAGAAGGGAACCCTTGTTGACGGAGATAGAGAACTCTTTTCCACGTTCACTTTCCATCCGTGAGATCTGAGAAAGGCCAGGACAATGTCCGTGTGAGCCTTTGCTTGAGGAAAGGACGACGCTTGAATCAGAATGTCGTCCAAGTAAGGTACTACAGCAATGCCCCTTGGTCTTAGCACAGCTAGAAGGGACCCTAGTACCTTTGTGAAAATCCTTGGAGCAGTGGCTAATCCGAAAGGAAGCGCCACGAACTGGTAATGCTTGTCCAGGAATGCGAACCTTAGGAACCGATGATGTTCCTTGTGGATAGGAATATGTAGATACGCATCCTTTAAATCCACCGTGGTCATGAATTGACCTTCCTGGATAGAAGGAAGAATAGTTCGAATGGTTTCCATCTTGAACGATGGAACCTTGAGAAACTTGTTTAAGATCTTGAGATCTAAGATTGGTCTGAACGTTCCCTCTTTTTTGGGAACTATGAACAGATTGGAGTAGAACCCCATCCCTTGTTCTCCTAATGGAACAGGATGAATCACTCCCATTTTTAACAGGTCTTCTACACAATGTAAGAATGCCTGTCTTTTTATGTGGTCTGAAGACAACTGAGACCTGTGGAACCTCCCCCTTGGGGGAAGCCCCTTGAATTCCAGAAGATAACCTTGGGAGACTATTTCTAGCGCCCAAGGATCCAGAACATCTCTTGCCCAAGCCTGAGCGAAGAGAGAGAGTCTACCCCCCACCAGATCCGGTCCCGGATCGGGGGCCAACATTTCATGCTGTCTTGGTAGCAGTGGCAGGTTTCTTGGCCTGCTTTCCCTTGTTCCAGCCTTGCATTGGTCTCCAAGCTGGCTTGGCTTGAGAAGTATTACCCTCTTGCTTAGAGGACGTAGCACTTTGGGCTGGTCCGTTTCTACGAAAGGGACGAAAATTAGGTTTATTTTTTGCCTTGAAAGGCCGATCCTGAGGAAGGGCGTGGCCCTTACCCCCAGTGATATCAGAGATAATCTCTTTCAAGTCAGGGCCAAACAGCGTTTTCCCCTTGAAAGGAATGTTAAGTAGCTTGTTCTTGGAAGACGCATCAGCTGACCAAGATTTCAACCAAAGCGCTCTGCGCGCCACAATAGCAAACCCAGAATTCTTAGCCGCTAACCTAGCCAATTGCAAAGTGGCGTCTAGGGTGAAAGAATTAGCCAATTTGAGAGCATTGATTCTGTCCATAATCTCCTCATAAGGAGGAGAATCACTATCGACCGCCTTTATCAGCTCATCGAACCAGAAACACGCGGCTGTAGCGACAGGGACAATGCATGAAATTGGTTGTAGAAGGTAACCCTGCTGAACAAACATCTTTTTAAGTAAACCTTCTAATTTTTTATCCATAGGATCTTTGAAAGCACAACTATCCTCTATGGGTATAGTGGTGCGTTTGTTTAAGGTGGAAACCGCTCCCTCGACCTTGGGGACTGTCTGCCATAAGTCCTTTCTGGGGTCGACCATAGGAAACAATTTTTTAAATATGGGGGGAGGGACGAAAGGAATACCGGGCCTTTCCCATTCTTTATTAACAATGTCCGCCACCCGCTTGGGTATAGGAAAAGCTTCTGGGAGCCCCGGGACCTCTAGGAACTTGTCCATCTTACATAGTTTCTCTGGGATGACCAACTTGTCACAATCATCCAGAGTGGATAATACCTCCTTAAGCAGAATGCGGAGATGTTCCAACTTAAATTTAAACGTAATCACATCAGGTTCAGCTTGTTGAGAAATGTTCCCTGAATCAGTAATTTCTCCCTCAGACAAAACCTCCCTGGCCCCATCAGACTGGTTTAGGGGCCCTTCAGAACCATTATTATCAGCGTCGACATGCTCTTCAGTATCTAAAACAGAGCAGTCGCGCTTACGCTGATAAGTGTTCATTTTGGCTAAAATGTTTTTGACAGAATTATCCATTACAGCCGTTAATTGTTGCATAGTAAGGAGTATTGGCGCGCTAGATGTACTAGGGGCCTCCTGAGTGGGCAAGACTCGTGTAGACGAAGGAGGGAATGATGCAGTACCATGCTTACTCCCCTCACTTGAGGAATCATCTTGGGCATCATTGTCATTGTCACATAAATCACATTTATTTAAATGAATAGGAATTCTGGCTTCCCCACATTCAGAACACAGTCTATCTGGTAGTTCAGACATGTTAAACAGGCATAAACTTGATACAAAGTACAAAAAACGTTTTAAAATAAAACCGTTACTGTCACTTTAAATTTTAAACTGAACACACTTTATTACTGCAATTGCGAAAAAATATGAAGGAATTGTTCAAAATTCACCAAATTTTCACCACAGTGTCTTAAAGCCTTAAAAGTATTGCACACCAAATTTGGAAGCTTTAACCCTTAAAATAACGGAACCGGAGCCGTTTTTAACTTTAACCCCTTTACAGTCCCTGGTATCTGCTTTGCTGAGACCCAACCAAGCCCAAAGGGGAAAACGATACCAAATGACGCCTTCAGAAAGTCTTTTCTAAGTATCAGAGCTCCTCTCACATGCGACTGCATGTCATGCCTCTCAAAAACAAGTGCGCAACACCGGCGCGAAAATGAGGCTCTGCCTATGATTTGGGAAAGCCCCTAAAGAATAAGGTGTCTAAAACAGTGCCTGCCGATATTATTATATCAAAATACCCAGATTAAATGATTCCTCAAGGCTAAATATGTGTTAATAATGAATCGATTTAGCCCAGAAAAAGTCTACAGTCTTAATAAGCCCTTGTGAAGCCCTTATTTACTATCTTAATAAACATGGCTTACCGGATCCCATAGGGAAAATGACAGCTTCCAGCATTACATCGTCTTGTTAGAATGTGTCATACCTCAAGCAGCAAGAGACTGCTCACTGTTCCCCCAACTGAAGTTAATTGCTCTCAACAGTCCTGTGTGGAACAGCCATGGATTTTAGTGACGGTTGCTAAAATCATTTTCCTCATACAAACAGAAATCTTCATCTCTTTTCTGTTTCTGAGTAAATAGTACATACCAGCACTATTTTAAAATAACAAACTCTTGATTGAATAATAAAAACTACAGTTAAACACTAAAAAACTCTAAGCCATCTCCGTGGAGATGTTGCCTGTACAACGGCAAAGAGAATGACTGGGGTAGGCGGAGCCTGGGAGGGATCATGTGACCAGCTTTGCTGGGCTCTTTGCCCTTTCCTGTTGGGGAAGAGAATATCCCACAAGTAAGGATGACGCCGTGGACCGGACACACCTATGTTGGAGAAAAGCACAACTGTCCTCGACAGGGATAGTAGTACGCTTTGCTAAAGTAGAAACTGCTCCCTCCACCTTAGGGACCATTTGCCATAAGTCCCGTGTGGTGGCGTCTATGGGAAACATTTTTCTAAAAATAGGAGGGGGGGAAAACGGCACATCGGGTCTATCCCACTCTTTATTAATAATTTCTGTAAACCTTTTAGGTATTGGAAAAACCTCAGTACACACCGGCACTGCAAAGTATTTATCCAGTCTACACAATTTCTCTGGCACTGCAATTGTGTCACAGTCAGAGCAGCTAAAACCTCCCTAAGCAAAACACGGAGGTTCTCAAGCTTAAATTTAAAAGTAGAAATATCAGAATCAGGTTTCCCTGAGTCAGAGATATCACCCACAGACTGAAGCTCTCCTTCCTCAGCTTCTGCATATTATGAGGCAGTATCAGACATGGCTCTTAAAGCGTCTGTATGCTCTGTATTACGCCTAACACCAGAGCTATCACGCTTTCCTCTAAATTCAGGCAGTCTGGCTAATACCGCTGACAGTGTATTATCCATGACTGCCGCCATGTCTTGTAAAGTAATCGCTATGGGCGTCCTTGATGTACTTGGCGCCATTTGAGCGGGAGTCCCTTGAGCGGGAGTCAAAGGGTCTGACACGTGGGGAGAGTTAGTCAGCATAACTTCCCCCTCGTCAGAATCCTCTGGTGATAAATTTTTTAAAGACAAAAGCTGATCTTTATTCTTTAAAGTGAAATCAATACATTTAGTACACATTCTCATATGGGGTTCCACCATGGCTTTTAAACATAATGAACAAGGAGTTTCCTCTATGTCAGAGATGTTTGTACAGACTATCAATGAGACTAGCAAGCTTGGAAAACACTTTACATCAAGTTAACAAGCAAATATAAAAAACGGTACTGTGCCTTTAAGAGAAACAAATTTTGTCAAAATTTGAAAAACAGTGAAAAAAGGCAGTAAATCAAACAAAATTTTTACAGTGTATGTAATAGGTTAGCAGAGCATTGCACCCACTTGCAAATGGATGATTAACCCCTTAATGCAAAAAACGGATCAAAAAAACTAAATAAACGTTTTTTAAACAGTCACAACAACTGCCACAGCTCAGCTGTGGCCCTACCTTCCTCAATAAACGACTTTTGAAGCCTTTAGATCCCTTCAGATATGTCCTATAGCATGCAGGGGACTGCTGAGGGAAGCTGAATGTAATTTTAACTGCGCAAAAAAGCGCTAAAATAGGCCCCTCCCACTCATACTACAACAGTGGAAAGCCTCAGGAAACTGTTTCTAGGCAAAAATCAAGCCAGCCATGTGGAAAAAACTAGGCGCCAATAAGTTTTATCACCAAAGCATATATAAAAACGATTAAACATGCCAGCAAACGTTTTATATTGCCATATTATCAGAGTATATATCTCTGGTAGTAAGCCTAATACAAGTCGCTATTAAATCACTGTTTTTAGGCTTAACTTACATTAATCAGGTACCAGCAGCATTTTCTAGTCCATAGAAAAACTTAAAACTGCACAAACCTCAATAGCAGGATAACCTGCACGCCATTCTCCCTCTGAAGTTACCTCACTCCTCAGACATATGTGAGAACAGCAGTGGATCTTAGTTACAAGCTGCTAAGATCATAGAAAACGCAGGCAGATTCTTCTTCTAAATACTGCCTGAGATAAAATAGTACAACTCCGGTACTATTTGAAAATAACAAACTTTTGATTGAAGAAAAAACTAACTATATTTTACCACTCTCCTCTTACTATCTCCATCTTTGTTGAGAGTTGCAAGAGAATGACTGGGTATGGCAGTTAGGGGAGGAGCTATATAGCAGCTCTGCTGTGGGTGTCCTCTTGCAACTTCCTGTTGGGAAGGAGAATATCCCACAAGTAATGGATGATCCGTGGACTGGATACACCTTACAAGAGAAAAGGGATTTGGGAGTAGCACAATGCAAGGCAGCAGCTTCTAAGGCTAATAAGATACTAGTATGTATTAAAAGAGGCATTAATGCAAGGGAGGAAAGCATAATTCTGTCACTATATAAATCCCTTGTGAGACCACACCTTGAGTATGGAGTGCAGTTCTGAGGAACAATCTCTAGTTTTTTATTTTTTTATTTTATTTTATCTGGCATGTAGATTAATGTTAGGTAAAATGGTGTTTTTTTATTTTGAAAACTGTAGTTTATTATTTTCTGTAACTTCAATTTTTTGTATTTTATTGTAACATAGGGGGTTTAGATTAGAGGGAGGGGTTTAGGTGTAGAGTAGGGTTAGATTGCGTTTGGGTTGTGGCGATTTAGCTTTAATATTTTTTATTTTAAAATAAGATTTTTTTTTAAGTAACTTAGGGACTTTAGTTTAAAGGGGGGTTTAGGGGTTAGGTAGAATAGAGTTAGTTTGCGTTTGGGGTTGTGGCGGTTTAGGTTAATAGTGTAGGGTACTTGCAGTGGGCTAGTGGCAGTATAGGGGTTAATAGGATAGGTACTTGCAGTGGGCTAGTGGTGGTATAGGGGTTAATAGGATAGTACTTGTGGAATACAGATCAAACTATTCCAAATGGAGATCCATTTTCTTTCTAGATACACTGCCACCAATTCTAATTTTAGATTTCTGAACACGATACTGGTAGGACGGAATGTGATACTGAAGAATTGGGAAAGGTAGGGAAGGACCTAAGTTTTCACAGTTCCTGAAAAACATAATTTATGCTTACCTGATAAATTTATTTCTCTTGTAGTGTGTTCAGTCCACGGGTCATCCATTACTTATGGGATATATTCTCCCCCCAACAGGAAGTTGCAAGAGGATCACCCAAGCAGAGCTGCTATATAGCTCCTCCCCTCACATGTCATATCCAGTCATTCGACCGAAACAAGACGAGAAAGGAGAAACTATAGGGTGCAGTGGTGACTGGAGTTTTAATTAAAATTTAGAACTGCCTCAAAAAGACAGGGCGGGCCGTGGACTGAACACACTACAAGAGAAATAAATTTATCAGGTAAGCATAAATTATGTTTTCTCTTGTTAAGTGTGTTCAGTCCACGGGTCATCCATTACTTATGGGATACCAATACCAAAGCTAAAGTACACGGATGATGGGAGGGACAAGGCAGGAACATTAAACAGAAGGAACCACTGCCTGTAGAACCTTTCTCCCAAAAACAGCCTCCGAAGAAGCAAAAGTGTCAAATTTGTAAAATTTTGAAAAGGTATGAAGTGAAGACCAAGTTGCAGCCTTGCAAATCTGTTCAACAGAGGCCTCATTCTTAAAGGCCCAGGTGGAAGCCACAGCTCTAGTGGAATGAGCTGTAATTCTTTCAGGGGGCTGCTGTCCAGCAGTCTCATAGGCTAAACGTATTATGCTACGAAGCCAAAAAGAGAGAGAGGTGGCCGAAGCCTTTTGACCTCTCCTCTGTCCAGAATAAACGACAAACAGAGAAGAAGTTTGCCGAAAATCTTTAGTTGCCTGTAAGTAGAACTTCAGGGCACGGACTACGTCCAAATTATGCAAAAGACGTTCCTTCTTTGAAGAAGGATTAGGACATAATGATGGAACAACAATCTCTTGATTGATATTCCTGTTAGAAACAACCTTAGGTAAAAACTCAGGTTTAGTACTCAGAACTACCTTGTCTGAATGAAAAATCAGATAAGGAGAATCACAATGTAAGGCAGATAACTCAGAGACTCTTCGAGCCGAGGAAATAGCCATCAAAAACAGAACTTTCCAAGATAAAAGCTTAATATCAATGGAATGAAGGGGTTCGAATGGAACACCCTGAAGAACTTTAAGAACCACGTTTAAGCTCCACGGAGGAGCAACAGTTTTAAACACAGGCTTAATCCTAGCCAAAGCCTGACAAAAAGCCTGGACGTCTGGATTCTCTGCCAGACGTTTGTGTAAAAGAATAGACAGAGCAGAAATCTGTCCCTTTAACAAACTAGCGGATAAACCCTTTTCTAAACCCTCTTGTAGAAAAGCCAATATCCTAGGAATCCTAACCTTACTCCATGAGTAACTCTTGGATTCACACCAATATAAATATTTACGCCATATCTTATGGTAAAGTTTTCTGGTAACAGGTTTCCGAGCCTGTATTAATGTATCAATAACCGGCTCCGAAAAACCACGCTTTGATAGAATCAAGCGTTCAATCTCCATGCAGTCAGCCTCAGAGAAATTAGGCTTAGATGGTTGAAAGGACCCTGAATTAGAAGGTCCTGCCTCAGAGGCAGAGACCATGGTGGACAGGACGACATGTCCACTAGGTCTGCATACCAGGTCCTGCGTGGCCACGCAGGCGCTATCAGAATCACCGATGCTCTCTCCTGTTTGATCCTGGCAATCAGTCGAGGCAGCAACGGAAACGGTGGAAACACATAAGCCATGTTGAAAACCCAAGGGGCTGCTAGTGCATCTATCAGCACCGCTCCCGGATCCCTGGACCTGGATCCGTAACAAGGAAGCTTGGCGTTCTGGCGAGATGCCATGAGATCCAGTTCCGGTTCGCCCCAACGACGAATTAGTTGAGCAAATACCTCCGGGTGAAGTTCCCACTCCCCCGGATGAAAGGTCTGGCGACTTAGAAAGTCCGCCTCCCAGTTCTCCACGCCTGGGATGTAGATCGCTGACAGGTGGCAAGAGTGAGACTCTGCCCAGCGAATTATCTTCGAGACTTCTAACATCGCTAGGGAACTCCTGGTTCCCCCTTGATGATTGATGTAAGCCACAGTCGTGATGTTGTCCGACTGAAATCTGATGAACCTCAGTGTTGCTAACTGAGGCCAAGCTAGAAGAGCATTGAATATTGCTCTTAATTCCAGAATGTTTATTGGGAGGAGTTTCTCCTCCTGAGTCCACGATCCCTGAGCCTTCAGGGAGTTCCAGACTGCGCCCCAGCCTAGTAGGCTGGCATCTGTTGTTACAATCGTCCAATCTGGTCTGCGAAAAGTCATTCCTTTGGACAGATGAACCCGAGACAACCACCAGAGAAGAGAATCTCTGGTCTCCTGGTCCAGATTTAGTAAAGGGGACAGATCTGAGTAATCCCCATACCACTGACTTAGCATGCATAATTGCAGCGGTCTGAGATGCAGGCGCGCAAATGGCACTATGTCCATTGCCGCGACCATTAAGCCGATTACTTCCATGCACTGAGCTACAGATGGGCTTGGAATGGAATGAAGGACACGGCAAGCATTTAGGATTTTTGATAACCTGGACTCCCTCAGGTAAATCTTCATCTCTACAGAATCTATAAGAGTCCCTAGAAAGGGAACCCTTGTGAGTGGTAACAGAGAACTCTTTTCCATGTTCACTTTCCACCCATGCGACCTCAGAAATGCTAGAACTATCTCTGTATGAGACTTTGCATTTTGAAAACTTGACGCTTGTATCAGAATGTCGTCTAGGTACGGGGCCACCGCTATGCCTCGCGGTCTTAGTACCGCCAGAAGCGAACCCAGAACCTTTGTAAAAATTCTCGGGGCCGTAGCTAACCCGAAGGGAAGAGCTACAAACTGGTAATGCCTGTCTAGAAAGGCAAACCTTAGGTACCGATAATGATCTTTGTGAATCGGTATGTGAAGGTAGGCATCCTTTAAGTCCACTGTGGTCATATACTGACCCTCTTGGATCATGGGTAGGATGGTTCGAATAGTTTCCATTTTGAACGATGGAACCCTTAGGAATTTGTTTAAGATCTTCAGGTCCAAGATTGGCCTGAAGGTTCCCTCTTTTTTGGGAACCACAAACAGATTTGAGTAAAAACCTTGCCCTTGTTCCGTCCGCGGAACAGGGTGGATCACTCCCATTACTAAGAGGTCTTGTACACATTGTAGAAATGCCTATTTCTTTATTAGGTTTGTTGATAACCTTGACAGATGAAATCTCCCTTGTGGAGGAGAAGTTTTGAAGTCCAGAAGGTATCCCTGAGATATGATCTCCAACGTCCAGGGATCCTGGACATCTCTTGCCCAAGCCTGGGCGAAGAGAGAAAGTCTGCCCCCCACTAGATCCGTTTCCGGATAGGGGGCCCTTTCTTCATGCTGTCTTAGGGGCAGAAGTAGGTTTTCTGGCCTGCTTGCCCTTGTTCCAGGACTGGTTGCCCTTCCAACCCTGTCTGTAACGAGCAGCAGTTCCTTCCTGTTTTGGAGCGGAGGAAGTTGATGCTGCTCCTGCCTTGAAATTACGAAAGGCACGAAAATTAGACTGTTTGGCCTTTGATTTGGCCCTGTCCTGAGGAAGGGTGTGGCCCTTACCTCCAGTAATATCAGCAATAATTTCTTTCAAGCCGGGCCCGAATAAGGTTTGCCCTTTGAAAGGAATATTAAGCAATTTAGATTTAAAAGTCACATCTGCTGACCAGGATTTAAGCCATAGCGCTCTGAGCGCCTGGATGGCGAATCCGGAGTTCTTAGCCGTTAGTTTGGTTAAATGCACAATGGCATCTGAAACAAATGCATTAGCTAGCTTAAGTGCTTTAAGCTTGTTCATAATCTCATCCAATGGTGCTGTGCGAATCGCCTCTTCCAGAGACTCAAACCAAAATGCCGCTGCAGCAGTGACGGGCGCAATGCATGCAAGGGGCTGTAATATAAAACCTTGTTGAACAAACATTTTCTTAAGGTAACCTTCTAATTTTTTATCCATTGGATCTGAGAAAGCACAACTATCCTCCACCGGGATAGTGGTACGCTTGGCTAAAGTAGAAACTGCTTCCTCCACCTTAGGGACCGTCTGCCTTAAGTCTCGTGTGGTGGCGTCTATTGGGAACATTTTTCTAAATATCGGAGGGGGGGAAAAGGGCACACCGGGTCTATCCCACTCCTTGCTAATAATCTCTGTAAGCCTTTTAGGTATAGGAAAAACGTCAGTACACACCGGTACCGCAAAGTATTTATCCAGCCTACATAATTTCTCTGGGATTGCAACCGTGTCGCAATCATTCAGAGCCGCTAACACCTCCCCTAGCAATACACGGAGGTTCTCAAGCTTAAATTTAAAGTTTGACATTTCTGAATCCGGTCTCCCCGGATCAGATCCGTCACCCACAGAATGAAGCTCTCCGTCCTCATGTTCTGCAAATTGTGACGCAGTATCGGACATGGCTCTCGTGTCATCGGCGCGCTCTGTCCTTAACCCAGAGCTATCGCGCTTGCCTCTTAACTCAGGCAAATTAGATAATACTTCTTTCATAACATTAGCCATATCATGCAAAGTGATTTGTAAGGGCCTTGATGTACTTGGCGCCACAATCTCACGCACCTCCTGAGCGGGAGGCGAAGGTACTGACACGTGAGGAGAGTTAAGCGGCATAACTTCCCCCTCGTTGTCTGGTGATAATTTCTTTACCAGTAAAGACTGACTTTTATTTAAAGTAACATCAATACAATTGGTACACATATTTCTATTGGGCTCCACATTGGCTTTTAAACATAATGAACAAGTAGATTCATCTGTATCAGACATGTTTAAACAGACTAGCAATGAGGCTAGCAAGCTTGGAAAATTCTTTCAATAAATTTACAAGCAAGATAAAAAACGCTGCAGCACTTTTAAAAAAAAACACAGTTGAAATAACAATGAACTAATTCAGTTATAACAAACAATTTTAACAGTAAATGTATGAATTTAGCAGAGGATTGCACCCACTAGCAAAAGGATGATTAACCCCTCAATACCCAAAAACGGATAATCAAATTAAGATGTAACGCTTTTATCACAGTCAAACACACTGTCACAGGTCTGCTGTGACTGATTACCTCCCTCAAAAATGAATTTTGAAGACCCCTGAGCTCTCTGGAGACGTCCTGGATCAAGGAGGAAGAAGCAGGAAGACTGTGCTAGAATTTTAACTGCGCAACAAGGCGCTACAAAAAGGCCCCTCCCACTCATATTACAACAGTGGGAGACCTAATATAACGGTTTCTATGCAGAAATATACGTTAGCCATATGGAAAAAATCATGCCCAAAAAGATTTATCACCAAAGTACCTCACAAAAATGGAATAACATGCCAGTAAACATTTTACAAACTTTTCCAATGTTATGCAAAGTTATCACTAAGCCTGCTACCAGTCGCTTCTACTGCAGTTAAGGCTCATACATTATTTCAGTATTAACAGTATTTTCTCAGTCAAATTCTAGTCCCTAGAAAATAACTCAACTGCGCATACATTTATCAGCCTGATACCAATCGCTACTACTGCATTAAAGGCTGTACTTACATCATATGGGTAACAGCAGTGTTTTCTTAGTCAATTCCATTCCTAGAAAATATTTTACTTCACATACCTCATTTGCGGGGGACCCCGCATGCTATTCCCTTTTCTGAAGTTACCCCACTCCTCAGAATGTGCGAGAACAGCCAGTGGATCTTAGTTACGTCTGCTAAGATCATAGAAAACGCAGGCAGATTCTTCTTCTAAATACTGCCTGAGAGAAAAAACAGCACACTCCGGTGCCATTTTAAAATAATAAACTTTTGATTGAAGAATAATTAAGTAAAAAACTCCTATCTCCTCTCACGACCTCCTTCTTTGTTGAGCGTTGCAAGAGAATGACTGGATATGACATGTGAGGGGAGGAGCTATATAGCAGCTCTGCTTGGGTGATCCTCTTGCAACTTCCTGTTGGGGGGAGAATATATCCCATAAGTAATGGATGACCCGTGGACTGAACACACTTAACAAGAGAAAGTGCCCAGTACCAGATGATACTGGAGCAGTATAATACCAGGATTTTTAATAACAAACAAATGCACCTTTTTTTTGCTAAGAGGAAGTTGCTGATTATGTCCCTACCTTTAGAGGCATAGCTCCAAATAGTTTCTTACTTTAAGAGCTCTGATTGGTTCAAACATTAGGTAGTAAAGGGTAAATTCTCAAGGTCCTGGTCAGCTGGAGGCTTGGTGGTTCTTTCCCTCCCCTTTTTATTTTTTCTCCCTGTCCAGTTTTGTCTTTTGTGCGCCCTCGTGGTGATGTTGTGTTTTTTTCCATGCCCCTGGACATAGAGAGGCTGTAATTCAATCTTGAATAGATATTGTTTTAAATTATCAGATGGAAGCTAGTGGTAAAGATAACTAGCTAATCGATGTATTTGCAGCATTTGTTTCAAGAAAATGAATACCTAAGTAGTCAATCCAAAAGTAAATAGGAAAAGGAAAAAGGAAGTAAGGGAAGGAAAATAATGTACATTTGGGAATTAAAATCCAATTGAATTTACTTTGTACTTTTTCATTGTGAACTGTTTTGATGTTTCCATTGCATTATTGTTATGTATGGTATTAAGGATGTACAATTATCTGTTGATTTCTTCAATAAAGTTGCATTAAAAAAAAAAAGAAAAAGGATAGTACTTTTGTGGTGGGCTAGTGGCGGTATAGGGGTTAATAGTTTATATAGATACTTCCGGTGGGTAGGTGGCAGTTTAGAGGTTAAAAGGATAGATACATGCGGTGGGTATGTGGTAGTTTAGATATTTATTAGAGTAGTGTTAGTTTGCGATCGTGGGATACTTCGGTTTAGGGGTATTAGTATTAGTGGTTATGCACGACAGTTCTATTTTAAAGGATCCTTAACTATACATTGCCAATATGGTCGGCGATGCTGGGTGTTGTCTATAGCCAGCATTGTCGACCAATAGCATGTATAGTTATGCCTCTTGGCGATGCCACTATGTTGGGAGCTTGAAATATTTTGACAGGCTCGCTCGACATAGCGGCGGATCCTTTGGAATATTTTGCCGCCTCGTAGCACTTTCGATCTTCGCGGCCTTAGAGAGAACAATGGGAAATTATCATTTCATTACTTATCTCTTCAACACCCCACCAGGAGTGTTTACATTGAATATCAATAGCCTATACTTAAGTATAGAAACTTTCAGTATAGGTGGAGATACCACAGGCTAAATCAGCTATTTCAAATGCCGAAATAATGGTAAATAAACTACTTGTAAACAATTGAATACACTCCAGCAGGTAAAATAGATCAATGGGAACAAATTAAAGTGGAGAAAATTTTGGGGTAAACTGTCCCTTTAATATCTATGGTCCAAAACGCATTCTCACTGCTTTGCTTTTTTTAAATAACAAAATGTCTGATTAAATAGTTATTTCAGTGACATAAACTGTATTGTGGGCCAGATTACAAGTGTAGCACTAAATTTTGTTTTTCGCTCGTAAGCCCTCAAAGTAACAAATTATTGTGGCAACATTAGTGCGCGGATTACAAGCTGAAAGTAAAAAGTTAGTGCGCAAGCAAAATTTACAGAGGAGCACTAATTTCAGATAACTTGACCACATTAACTTCTTCTCCCTAGACCAAGTGAGTTATGAATATTTTACATTCCTATGTTCTTAAAATACAAGAAAACGTTTTTGAGGCCACTATTTGGCTGCCAAATACGATCATATAAAGAAAAAATTGCTATCTTTTTCTCAAACTTTGGGTTTCTCACTGAAATAATTTACTTACAACTACAGCAGTCATATAACGAATGTTTATAAAAGGTTTCCTGGGATCGCCCCTTTGTTGAGAAATAGCAGACATTCATGGCTTTGCATTTTCGTAATTAGAATGCCCCTAATTGCAGCTGCGCACTTTACTTGAAATTCCTGGCAGTGAAGGTGGTTAATCAATTAGCTTGTAAGGTTAATTTTTAAAATTTGAGATTATTCTGCCACCTGACACCTCCCACTCCCTGATTCCTCCCAAACAGCTCTCTCCCCTCCCTCACCACTTTAGGTACCGGTTTTATGATGTTTATTTTGTTCTGTAGTGTAGTGGTGCCCCCTACATAGAAAAACATAGTGCGGTTACCAATGAGATGGGACACGCTTAGCAAATATACCAAATACTCACAGGATGTAAGACACTTGAGAAGTGTCACAGGTGCCTCCTGGACTCTCAGAGTTGTCCAGCTAACTCCCACTCCACTGTGGTGGTAAGGTTCCGCTTATCTCTGCCAATATGGATGGCTCCGCTGGTGGTCCTGGCTCCTAGCCAATGTTCCAAAAGGACTCTCTTACGGTTTCCCCAAATCCAGATATCCAATTCAGATCCGTGCTCTCCGATGGGGAGTAATACAGCAAGGCAAAAGGTGGTTTGTAAAGTGATGACAAACTACAATATTGCCAATATAGATGTCAAAAAAAGAGAAAAACATAATTTATGCTTACCTGATAAATTCCTTTCTTCTGTTGTGTGATCAGTCCACGGGTCATCATTACTTCTGGGATATAACTCCTCCCCAACAGGAAATGCAAGAGGATTCACCCAGCAGAGCTGCATATAGCTCCTCCCCTCTACGTCAGTCCCAGTCATTCGACCAAGAATCAACGAGAAAGGAGTAACCAAGGGTGAAGTGGTGACTGGAGTATAATTTTAAAAAATATTTACCTGCCTTAAAAACAGGGCGGGCCGTGGACTGATCACACAACAGAAGAAAGGAATTTATCAGGTAAGCATAAATTATGTTTTCTTCTGTTATGTGTGATCAGTCCACGGGTCATCATTACTTCTGGGATACCAATACCAAAGCAAAAGTACACGGATGACGGGAGGGATAGGCAGGCTCATTATACAGAAGGAACCACTGCCTGAAGAACCTTTCTCCCAAAAATAGCCTCCGAAGAAGCAAAAGTATCAAATTTGTAAAATTTGGAAAAAGTATGAAGCGAAGACCAAGTTGCAGCCTTGCAAATCTGTTCAACAGAGGCCTCATTCTTAAAGGCCCAAGTGGAAGCCACAGCTCTAGTGGAGTGGGCTGTAATTCTTTCAGGAGGCTGCTGTCCAGCAGTCTCATAGGCTAACCGTATTATGCTACGAAGCCAAAAGGAGAGAGAGGTAGCAGAAGCTTTTTGACCTCTCCTCTGTCCAGAATAAACGACAAACAGGGAAGAAGTTTGACGAAAATCTTTAGTTGCCTGCAAGTAGAATTTGAGGGCACGAACTACATCCAGATTGTGTAGAAGACGTTCCTTCTTTGAAGAAGGATTTGGACACAAGGATGGAACAACAATCTCTTGATTGATATTCCTGTTAGTAACTACCTTAGGTAAGAACCCAGGTTTAGTACGCAGAACTACCTTGTCTGAGTGAAAAATCAGATAAGGAGAATCACAATGTAATGCTGATAACTCAGAGACTCTTCGAGCCGAGGAAATAGCCATTAAAAACAGAACTTTCCAAGATAACAATTTTATATCAATGGAATGAAGGGGTTCAAACGGAACACCCTGTAAAACGTTAAGAACTAAGTTTAAACTCCACGGTGGAGCAACAGCTTTAAACACAGGCTTGATCCTAGCTAAAGCCTGACAAAAGGCCTGGACGTCTGGATTTTCTGACAGACGCCTGTGTAACAGGATGGACAGAGCTGAAATCTGTCCCTTTAATGAACTAGCCGATAAACCCTTTTCTAAGCCTTCTTGTAGAAAGGACAAGATCCTAGAGATCCTAACCTTACTCCAGGAGTAACGTTTGGATTCACACCAGTATAGGTATTTACGCCATATTTTATGGTAAATCTTTCTGGTAACAGGCTTCCTAGCCTGTATCAGGGTATCAATAACCGACTCAGAAAAACCACGTTTTGATAAAATCAAGCGTTCAATTTCCAAGCAGTCAGCTTCAGAGAAGTTAGATTTTGATGTTTGAACGGACCCTGTATCAGAAGGTCCTGTCTTAGAGGTAGAGACCAAGGCGGACAGGATGACATGTCCACTAGATCTGCATACCAAGTCCTGCGTGGCCATGCAGGTGCTATTAGAATCACTGATGCTCTCTCCTGTTTGATTTTGGCAATCAATCGAGGAAGCAGCGGGAAGGGTGGAAACACATAAGCCATCCCGAAGTTCCAAGGTGCTGTCAAAGCATCTATCAGAACCGCTCCCGGATCCCTGGATCTGGACCCGTAGTGAGGAAGCTTGGCGTTCTGGCGAGACGCCATGAGATCTATCTGTGGTTTGCCCCAACGTCGAAGTATTTGGGCAAAGACCTCCGGATGAAGTTCCCACTCCCCCGGATGAAAAGTCTGGCGACTCAAGAAATCCGCCTCCCAGTTCTCCACTCCCGGGATGTGGATTGCTGACAGGTGGCAAGAGTGAGACTCTGCCCATCGAATTATCTTTGATACTTCCATCATTGCTAGGGAGCTTTTTGTCCCTCCCTGATGGTTGATGTAAGCTACAGTCGTGATATTGTCCGACTGAAACCTGATGAACCCCCGAGTTGTTAATTGGGGCCAAGCCAGAAGGGCATTGAGAACTGCTCTCAATTCCAGAATGTTTATTGGAAGGAGACTCTCCTCCTGATTCCATAATCCCTGAGCCTTCAGAGAATTCCAGACAGCGCCCCAACCTAGTAGGCTGGCGTCTGTTGTTACAATTGTCCAGTCTGGCCTGCTGAATGGCATCCCCCTGGACAGGTGTGGCCGATGAAGCCACCATAGAAGAGAATTTCTGGTCTCTTGATTCAGATTCAGAGTAGGGGACAAATCTGAGTAATCCCCATTCCACTGACTTAGCATGCATAATTGCAGCGGTCTGAGGTGTAGGCGTGCAAAAGGTACTATGTCCATTGCCGCTACCATTAAGCCGATCACCTCCATGCATTGAGCTACTGACGGGTGTTGAATGGAATGAAGGACACGGCATGCATCTTGAAGCTTTGTTAACCTGTCCTCTGTCAGGTAAATCTTCATTTCTACAGAATCTATAAGAGTCCCCAAGAATGGAACTCTTGTGAGAGGAAAAAGAGAACTCTTCTTTTCGTTCACTTTCCATCCATGCGACCTTAGAAATGCCAGAACTAACTCTGTATGAAACTTGGCAGTTTGAAAGCTTGAAGCTTGTATTAGAATGTCGTCTAGGTACGGAGCTACCGAAATCCCTCGCGGTCTTAGTACCGCCAGGAGGGCACCTAGAATCTTTGTGAAGATTCTTGGGGCCGTAGCCAATCCGAATGGAAGAGCTACAAACTGGTAGTGCCTGTCTAGGAAGGCAAACCGTAGATACCGGTGATGATCTTTGTGGATCGGTATGTGAAGGTAAGCATCTTTTAAATCCACTGTGGTCATGTACTGACCCTTTTGGATCATGGGCAAGATTGTCCGAATAGTTTCCATTTTGAACGATGGAACTCTTAGGAATTTGTTTAGAATCTTTAAATCTAAGATTGGTCTGAAAGTTCCCTCTTTTTTGGGAACCACAAACAGGTTTGAGTAGAACCCTTGTCCTTGTTCCGACCGCGGAACCGGATGGATCACTCCCATTAATAACAGATCTTGTACACAGCGTAGAAACGCTTCTTTCTTTATCTGGTTTGTTGACAATCTTGACAGATGAAATCTCCCTCTTGGGGGAGATAATTTGAAGTCTAGAAGGTATCCCTGAGATATGATCTCTAGCGCCCAGGGATCCTGAACATCTCTTGCCCAGGCCTGGGCGAAGAGAGAAAGTCTGCCCCCCACTAGATCCGGTCCCGGATCGGGGGCTCTCGGTTCATGCTGTCTTTGGGGCAGCAGCAGGTTTCCTGGCCTGTTTGCCCTTGTTCCAGGACTGGTTGGGCTTCCAGCCTTGCCTGTAACGAGCAACAGCTCCTTCCTGTTTTGGTGCAGTGGAGGTTGATGCTGCTCCTGTTTTGAAATTCCGAAAGGGACGAAAATTAGACTGTCTAGCCTTAGCTTTGGCTTTGTCTTGAGGTAGGGCGTGGCCCTTACCTCCTGTAATGTCAGCGATAATTTCTTTCAAACCGGGCCCAAATAAGGACTGCCCCTTGAAAGGTATATTAAGTAATTTGGACTTAGAAGTAACATCAGCTGACCAGGATTTTAGCCACAGTGCCCTACGTGCCTGTATGGCGAATCCTGAGTTCTTAGCCGTAAGTTTGGTTAAATGTACTACGGCCTCCGAAATGAATGAATTAGCTAGTTTAAGGACTCTAAGCCTGTCCATAATGTCGTCTAGCGTAGATGAACTAAGGTTCTCTTCCAGAGACTCAATCCAAAATGCTGCCGCAGCCGTAATCGGCGCGATACATGCAAGGGGTTGCAAAATAAAACCTTGTTGAACAAACATTTTCTTAAGGTAACCCTCTAATTTTTTATCCATTGGATCTGAAAAGGCACAGCTATCCTCCACCGGGATAGTGGTACGCTTAGCTAGAGTAGAAACTGCTCCCTCCACCTTAGGGACCGTTTGCCATAAGTCCCGAGTGGTGGCGTCTATTGGAAACATCTTTCTAAATATTGGAGGGGGTGAGAACGGCACACCGGGTCTATCCCACTCCTTAGTAACAATTTCAGTTAATCTCTTAGGTATAGGAAAAACGTCAGTACTCGCCGGTACCGCAAAGTATTTATCCAACCTACATAGTTTCTCTGGTATTGCAACGGTGTTACAATCATTGAGAGCTGCTAAGACCTCCCCTAGTAATACACGGAGGTTCTCCAATTTAAATTTAAAATTTGAAATATCTGAATCCAATCTGTTTGGATCAGAACCGTCACCCACAGAATGAAGCTCTCCGTCCTCATGCTCTGCAAGCTGTGACGCAGTATCAGACATGGCCCTAGTATTGTCAGCGCACTCTGTTCTCACCCCAGAGTGATCACGCTTGCCTCTTAGTTCTGGTAATTTAGACAAAACTTCAGTCATAACAGTAGCCATATCTTGTAATGTTATCTGTAATGGCCGCCCAGATGTACTAGGCGCCATAATATCACGCACCTCCCGGGCGGGAGATGCAGGTACTGCCGCGTGAGGCGAGTTAGTCGGCATAACTCTCCCCTCGCAGATTGGTGAAATTTGTTCACATTGTACAGATTGACTTTTATTTAAAGTAGCATCAATACAGTTAGTACATAAATTTCTATTGGGCTCCACCTTGGCATTGGAACAAATGACACAGATATCTTCCTCTGAGTCAGACATGTTTAACACACTAGCAATAACTTGCAACCTGGTTATAATCTTTTTTAGCAAAAACGTACTGTGCCTCAAAGAGGTACTTAAACGATTAAATGACAGTTGAGATAATGAACTGAGAAACAGTTATAGCATCAACTTTAAAACAACACAACTTTTAGCAAAGGTTTTGTTCCCATTAGTAAGATAACATAACTAAATTTGACATAAAAATTATTGAGTAACGTCTTTATCCACAGTCAATATAAAAAATTCTCACAGCTCTGCTGAGAGAATGTACCTCCCTTCAAGAAGTTTGAAGACCCCTGAGATCTGTCAGAGATGAACCGGATCATGCAGGAAAAATAATTGTTGATGCGTAGTAAAGAGCGCCAAAAACGGCCCCTCCCTCTCACACACAGCAGTGAAGAGAAACGAAACTGTCACAATTCAAAACAAACTACTGCCAAGTGGAAAATAAAGCCCAAACATTTATTTACTCAGTACCTCAGCAATGTAAACGATTCTACATTCCAGCAAAAACGTTTAACATGATATAATACTTATTAAAAAGATTAGTGACCTTTAACAGAGTAGTTCCGGTGAAGTACCATTCCCAGAATACTGAAGTGTATACATACATGTCATTATAACGGTATAGCAGGATTTTCTCATCGATTCCATTCAGAAAATAAAAACTGCTACATACCTCAATGCAGATTCATCTGCCCCTGTCCCCTGATCTGAAGCTTTTACCTCCCTCAGATGGCCGAGAACAGCAATATGATCTTAACTACTCCGGTTAAAATCATAGTAAAAACTCTGGTAGATTCTTCCTCAAAGTCTGCCAGAGAAGTAATAACACGCTCCGGTGCTATTATAAAATAACAAACTTTTGATTGAAGTCATAAAAACTAAGTATAATCACCATAGTCCTCTCACACATCCTATCTAGTCGTTGGGTGCAAGAGAATGACTGGGACTGACGTAGAGGGGAGGAGCTATATGCAGCTCTGCTGGGTGAATCCTCTTGCATTTCCTGTTGGGGAGGAGTTATATCCCAGAAGTAATGATGACCCGTGGACTGATCACACATAACAGAAGAAAGAAAGTTCGTGGCTGCAGTTATAAAATCAATAAGACTTTATTTACACAACGTTTCTCGGTCTGTACGTGACCGTTTCCTCAGGTGCATAAGTGTATAATGAAACACATGAAAACCACGAACTTATAACAAATAGTACAGCGTCTCCAAATGCATACTGTGCATGTACGTGGGTGTGTCCCCATGCTGGGAGTTCCATTGGCGTAAACTATCCAATAAGGTGCTTGTAATTACACACCTCCATAGTTACGAGTGTAATGGGAAATTACCCAGTGCGGTATTAACAAATAGCCCGCACAGTTTAAAAAGCCGCAATGGGCTCTGATAATCTAAAAATACAATATGTAGATATTATAAAAAAGGGAATTATAAAACTAAAAAATATATCTATAAAATATATATATATTAACTACCAGATCGGGCACACCCACTGGCGTTGTATGTAAAAATTCTATTACCATGTTTGTGAAGTACTAAACTTTTCACATAATCTGTTCACATACGGATGATTGATTTCATATATAAAGGTTATTACAAGTGAAATACAAACTATGAACAATATAACATATATGTAAAAAATATATACAAAATGTTGGAAAAATATATATAATTTATCTCCCCAATGATACGGTTAATTCCACAGTTGCACGTGTAAAAATGAACATTAAACCACAGTGTTGGAAATATCCAAATTATTTAACGTGATCAAAGAGAATAATTCATGAATCAACTTCTCTAGGATAGATGCAAAGGACTTGGAACCACGTCCAACCTGACTGTCTAATTGTCAGGAGTTATAATAAATGCATTTGTTCATTTATAGACAACTTATAGTAATGTGTCTATATTTAAATGGGGTACCTAGACTAAAGCTAATTTCACTAAAATTGTGGTACACAACGTGACATTCATATAAAAAAGTAAAAATAATAAAAATAACGATATAATATATATCACAATACATTAAATTGTAATACCAAATATACATATGGATGCTATCAGGAGTCAGGAACAGAGCCCTACATGTCTAGATAACAAATGACCTAGGAATAGGAAGATATATACTCAAGTTTACTATAAGTGGATTGTAATTTATCACTTAGTGATGTTCAGCCATACTCATAATAAAGTGCTTAAAATTCTAGTATACTTGTCTAACTAGCAATATACCTTCTGTATTGAATGAAAAAATTCAAAATCAGGCTAGATAGTAATCTCACATCGATGAACAATGGATATAAACAATAGAGTTCTAACATATCTAACAGTGTAATAATATCGGTAGGGGGCCTATATACGAGGGTAGCTGTATGGGGCCTATATTAAACTAAATACAGAGAGACTAATAGTTGATCAATAAATTAAAGGCAGCCATATCAATATTAGCGTTTAGGCCACCAGGAGACAGGGTGCGCATCTTCCAGATCCAAAAGTCTCCCTTTGTCTTAAATGCAAATATCTGTTCCTACCCCATTTGGGGTTCACTTGTTCTAGAGGGAATATGCTAAACCCATTAGATGTATTAGTATGGCATATATTAGCATGCCTAGGGACACTATGATTGGCAATGTTTTTACTAATATTCCTTAGATGTTCACCCCATCTTTTTTAAGGGGTCTCGAGGTCCTACCCACGTACTGGACCCCACAGCTGCATTCTAGCAAATAAACTACAAAGGCCGAATCACATGTAAAGTGTGTTTTGATATGAAATTTTTCCTTACTAGTATAAGATACAAATTCAGTTCTCTTGCTATTGGTGTGTTGGCATAATCCACAATTAGCTCTATTACACTTAAAAAAACCTGGTTTGTCTAGGATCTTATTGCCTCTTTTACTAATTGGTTTACTCGTCAGTAATCTTTTCTTCATTACAATTTTACTCGGGGCTAGTAGATTTTTCAACGTGGGAGCTCGTCTAAAAGTACAGACAGGTGTTTTTCCTATACTCTCCCTCAGCAAAGGATCCCCTGTCAAAATGTGCCAGTGTTTACCTAAAATATTTTTAATTTTGTTATGGTTGTTGTTGAATTGTGTTATAAATCTGACTTTCTCACTCCCCTTAGTAGATCCTCCAATAGGTATAGTCTCCTTGTTCTTGACAAAGAAATCTTCTCTGCATTTATTTCTTGCTCTCTTATAGCTAGTCTCAATAAGATCTGTAGGGTAGTGTTTCTGTAGGATTTTAAAGTGATCACAGATTTTTTTAAAAAGGAATCCACATATTCGGATAAATTACAGGTTAGATTATCGATTCCTGATATGATGGGCCTCCCCGGAGGGTCCACCATACTCTTGTGAATCTTTGGGGGGTGATAGTAATATGCCAAATTGGGTGCATAGGGTATTAGATAGTCTCTCTCTTTCTTTGTAAGTATTCCCTCTAACAAGCCCGCATCGACCATTTTGATCAAATTAGTTAGAAATTTTGCTGTGGGATTGAATGTGGGATTGCTGTGGGATTGAATGTGTGTCTTACCTGCGAGGAGTTGTAGGGTAATCTCTGTGCCTGATGAAAAACCTGTGGACTACTCATGGGTTCCCTCTCTTGTCTTTGTGTATAATTACTATTGTTTGCCATATGGTTTCTAGCTTCATTATGGTGGTTATTTCTAGGTGTATATGTATTCGGATCCCTTGTGTTGTCTGAGAATCGATAAGATCTATATTGTTGGTGACCAAATTCGTTTTGGTGATCCCTATTAGACCAATGTCTCCAATCTCTATTAAACTCGTTTTTAGGCGTATAATTATAGTTCTGTTTATAACGTAATTATATTACGCCTAAAAACGAGTTTAATAGAGATTGGAGACATTGGTCTAATAGGGATCACCAAAACGAATTTGGTCACCAACAATATAGATCTTATCGCACACAAGGGATTACCCTACAACTCCCCGCAGGTAAGACACACACCGATACGATTAAAACAGCTAGAGAGAGGCCCAGAAAGAGAGATTGCAACAACTACCCCGAAAAAAAGATCATACGCCAACGTGGCAGCAGAGGGAGAGCTAAGTCATCCCAAAAGGAGAAATTTAAACGAATGAGGGAGAACATCTTTAATTTATCTGACCATGTTTTAACCAATGAGGAGGTGGGAGTTCTGAATAGAGGGCTCTCTTTCTGTCCCTCTAAAAATCACAATTTGTTCGAATTATTTGTAGATTTAAACAAATTTGTGCGAAAATTGTCAATCCAAAGATATTTCTGTGACAAGAAGCTTAAAGGTACTGGCCATGCACCAATTCTAACGAATGAAATGACAGAAAGGCCCTTGACAGATATTATCTATTTTGAGCCTGAGACATTATGTGATGAATTATTTGAGAATTATTTACATTCTGATTTGACCCCTAAATCCAACTTTAATCCCCCTTGCACAGGAACTAGTCTAGAAATATTTCAAAATCTAGTACTGGAAGAATTTGGCAAACTTTCTGAAAAAAATATTAAGAATCCTAATTTGAATACTTATGAACTAACAGCTTTATCTAGACTAGCAGCCAATAAAAATTTGGCAATTAGACAAGCTGACAAGGGGGGGGGGGATAGTAATCCAGAATATTCAAGATTATATCAAAGAAGCTGACCGTATACTTTTAGACACAGATTATTATAAATTATTAACA
Source organism: Bombina bombina (assembly GCF_027579735.1). NCBI lineage: Eukaryota > Metazoa > Chordata > Amphibia > Anura > Bombinatoridae > Bombina > Bombina bombina. The sequence continues at coordinate 501,872,510 of NC_069501.1, read as the reverse complement.
TTCAATCCCACAGCAAAATTTCTAACTAATTTGATCAAAATGGTCGATGCGGGCTTGTTAGAGGGAATACTTACAAAGAAAGAGAGAGACTATCTAATACCCTATGCACCCAATTTGGCATATTACTATCACCTCCCAAAGATTCACAAGAGTATGGTGGACCCTCCGGGGAGGCCCATCATATCAGGAATCGATAATCTAACCTGTAATTTATCCGAATATGTGGATTCCTTTTTAAAAAAATCTGTGATCACTTTAAAATCCTACATAAAAGATACACCAGACTTAATATATAAGTTATCCCATATAAATAAAGAGGGGAGAAACTTGGTATGGCTGACCTGTGATGTCTCTGCCCTTTATTCCAATATTGCACACCATCTGGGAATTCAAGCCATCCAATATTATCTGGAGAGAGACATCTACATGCCAGTCAAGCAAAGGGATTTTCTATTGGAATGTATATCTTTTGTATTAAAAAACAACTACTTCGTATATCAGGAGAAATTTTATTTGCAGATCAGGGGAACGGCCATGGGGACCAGGTTCGCCCCCAGTTTTGCTAATCTCTTTATGGGATATTTTGAGGAACAGTATATATATCCGTCCTCATATGGGGCGAACCTGGTCTTCTATGGCCGTTTCATAGACGACCTTCTGTTCATCTGGGAGGGGGATATTTCATTGGCTCAGAAATTTGTGGATAGTTTAAATAATAATTCATTAGGCCTGGAATTTACCTCTAAAATAGATGTGATTAGTATAGAATTTCTGGATCTCATTTTAACATGGGACAGTGTAGGTAACATCTCTACCAAAACTTTTTTTAAGTCGGTGGATGCTAACAGTTATTTGAACTATAAAAGCAACCACCACCTACCTTGGAAGAATAATATCCCTTACAACCAATTCTGTAGAATTCGCAGGAATTGCACAGATTTAGACAGTTACGATATACAAGCCAATATTTTAAAGAAAAGGTTTGTTGAGAAACACTACCCTACAGATCTTATTGAGACTAGCTATAAGAGAGCAAGAAATAAATGCAGAGAAGATTTCTTTGTCAAGAACAAGGAGACTATACCTATTGGAGGATCTACTAAGGGGAGTGAGAAAGTCAGATTTATAACACAATTCAACAACAACCATAACAAAATTAAAAATATTTTAGGTAAACACTGGCACATTTTGACAGGGGATCCTTTGCTGAGGGAGAGTATAGGAAAAACACCTGTCTGTACTTTTAGACGAGCTCCCACGTTGAAAAATCTACTAGCCCCGAGTAAAATTGTAATGAAGAAAAGATTACTGACGAGTAAACCAATTAGTAAAAGAGGCAATAAGATCCTAGACAAACCAGGTTTTTTTAAGTGTAATAGAGCTAATTGTGGATTATGCCAACACACCAATAGCAAGAGAACTGAATTTGTATCTTATACTAGTAAGGAAAAATTTCATATCAAAACACACTTTACATGTGATTCGGCCTTTGTAGTTTATTTGCTAGAATGCAGCTGTGGGGTCCAGTACGTGGGTAGGACCTCGAGACCCCTTAAAAAAAGATGGGGTGAACATCTAAGGAATATTAGTAAAAACATTGCCAATCATAGTGTCCCTAGGCATGCTAATATATGCCATACTAATACATCTAATGGGTTTAGCATATTCCCTCTAGAACAAGTGAACCCCAAATGGGGTAGGAACAGATATTTGCATTTAAGACAAAGGGAGACTTTTTGGATCTGGAAGATGCGCACCCTGTCTCCTGGTGGCCTAAACGCTAATATTGATATGGCTGCCTTTAATTAATTGATCAACTATTAGTCTCTCTGTATTTAGTTTAATATAGGCCCCATACACCTACCCTCGTATATAGGCCCCCTACCGATATTATTACACTGTTAGATATGTTAGAACTCTATTGTTTATATCCATTGTTCATCGATGTGAGATTACTATCTAGCCTGATTTTGAATTTTTTCATTCAATACAGAAGGTATATTGCTAGTTAGACAAGTATACTAGAATTTTAAGCACTTTATTATGAGTATGGCTGAACATCACTAAGTGATAAATTACAATCCACTTATAGTAAACTTGAGTATATATCTTCCTATTCCTAGGTCATTTGTTATCTAGACATGTAGGGCTCTGTTCCTGACTCCTGATAGCATCCATATGTATATTTGGTATTACAATTTAATGTATTGTGATATATATTATATCGTTATTTTTATTATTTTTACTTTTTTATATGAATGTCACGTTGTGTACCACAATTTTAGTGAAATTAGTTTTAGTCTAGGTAACATAATTTATGCTTACCTGATAAATTCCTTTCTTCTGTAGTGTGATCAGTCCACGGGTCATCATTACTTCTGGGATATTACTCCTCCCCAACAGGAAGTGCAAGAGGATTCACCCAGCAGAGCTGCATATAGCTCCTCCCCTCTACGTCACTCCCAGTCATTCGACCAACGAGAAAGGAGAAACCAAGGGTGTAGTGGTGACTGGAGGATAATTTAAAAAATATTTACCTGCCTTAAAAAACAGGGCGGGCCGTGGACTGATCACACTACAGAAGAAAGGAATTTATCAGGTAAGCATAAATTATGTTTTCTTCTGTTAAGTGTGATCAGTCCACGGGTCATCATTACTTCTGGGATACCAATACCAAAGCAAAAGTACACGGATGACGGGAGGGATAGGCAGGCTCTTTATACAGAAGGAACCACTGCCTGAAGAACCTTTCTCCCAAAAATAGCCTCCGAGGAAGCAAAAGTGTCAAATTTGTAAAATTTGGAAAAAGTATGAAGCGAAGACCAAGTTGCAGCCTTGCAAATCTGTTCAACAGAGGCCTCATTCTTGAAGGCCCAAGTGGAAGCCACAGCTCTAGTAGAATGAGCTGTAATTCTTTCAGGAGGCTGCTGTCCAGCAGTCTCATAAGCTAAACGTATTATGCTACGAAGCCAAAAGGAAAGAGAGGTAGCAGAAGCCTTTTGACCTCTCCTCTGACCAGAGTAAACGACAAACAGAGAAGACGTTTGTCGAAATTCCTTAGTTGCCTGTAAGTAAAATTTTAGGGCACGAACTACGTCCAGATTGTGCAGTAGACTTTCCTTCTTCGAAGAAGGATTTGGACACAAAGAAGGAACAACAATCTCTTGATTGATATTCCTGTTAGTGACTACCTTAGGTAAGAACCCAGGTTTAGTACGCAGAACTACCTTATCCGAATGAAAAATCAAATAAGGAGAATCACAATGTAAGGCTGATAACTCAGAGACTCTTCGAGCCGAGGAAATAGCCATTAAAAATAGAACTTTCCAAGATAACAACTTTATATCAATGGAATGGAGGGGTTCAAACGGAACGCCCTGTAAAACGTTAAGAACAAGGTTTAAACTCCATGGCGGAGCAACAGTTTTAAACACAGGCTTAATCCTAGCCAAAGCCTGACAAAAAGCTTGAACGTCTGGCACTTCTGACAGACGTTTGTGTAACAGAATGGACAGAGCTGAGATCTGTCCCTTTAATGAACTAGCAGATAAACCCTTTTCTAAACCTTCTTGTAGAAAAGACAATATCCTAGGAACCCTAACCTTACTCCAAGAGTAATCTTTGGATTCACACCAATATAGGTATTTACGCCATATCTTATGGTAAATCCTTCTGGTGACAGGCTTCCTAGCCTGTATTAAGGTGTCAATAACTGACTCAGAAAACCCACGTCTTGATAAAATCAAACGTTCAATTTCCAAGCAGTCAGCTTCAGAAAAGTTAGATTTTGATGTTTGAAAGGACCCTGTATCAGGAGGTCCTGTTTCAGAGGTAGAGACCAAGGTGGACAGGATGACATGTCCACCAGGTCTGCATACCAAGTCCTGCGTGGCCATGCAGGTGCTATTAGAATCACTGATGCTCTCTCCTGTTTGATTCTGGCAATCAATCGAGGAAGCAACGGGAAGGGTGGAAACACATAAGCCATCCTGAAGTCCCAAGGTGCTGTCAGGGCATCTATCAGGACTGCTCCTGGATCCCTGGATCTGGACCCGTAACGAGGAAGCTTGGCATTCTGCCGAGACGCCATGAGATCTATCTCTGGTTTGCCCCAACGTCGAAGTATTTGGGCAAAGACCTCCGGATGAAGTTCCCACTCCCCCGGATGAAAAGTCTGACGACTTAAGAAATCCGCCTCCCAGTTCTCCACTCCCGGAATGTGGATTGCTGACAGGTGGCAAGAGTGAGACTCTGCCCAGCGAATTATCTTTGATACTTCCATCATTGCTAGGGAGCTTCTTGTCCCTCCCTGATGGTTGATGTAAGCTACCGTCGTGATGTTGTCCGACTGAAACCTGATGAACCCCCGAGTTGTCAACTGGGGCCAAGCCAGGAGGGCATTGAGAACTGCTCTCAATTCCAGAATGTTTATTGGCAGGAGACTCTCCTCCTGACTCCATTGTCCCTGAGCCTTCAGAGAATTCCAGACGGCACCCCAACCTAGAAGGCTGGCGTCTGTTGTTACAATTGTCCAGTCTGGTCTGCTGAATGGCATCCCCCTGGACAGATGTGGCCGAGAAAGCCACCATAGAAGAGAATTTCTGGTCTCTTGATCCAGATTCAGAGAAGGGGACAAGTCTGAGTAATCCCCATTCCACTGACTTAGCATGCACAGTTGCAGTGGTCTGAGGTGTAAGCGAGCAAAGGGTACTATGTCCATTGCCACTACCATTAAGCCGATTACCTCCATGCATTGAGCCACTGACGGGTGTTGAATGGAATGAAGGGTGCGGCAAGCACTTTGAAGTCTTGTTAACCTGTCCTCTGTCAGGTAAATCTTCATTTCTACAGAATCTATAAGAGTCCCCAGGAAGGGAACTCTTGTGAGTGGAACGAGTGAACTTTTCTTTTCGTTCACCTTCCATCCATGTGACCTTAGAAAAGCCAGTACTAACTCTGTATGAGACTTGGCAGTTTGAAAGCTTGAAGCTTGTATCAGAATGTCGTCTAGGTACGGAGCTACCGAGATTCCCCGCGGTCTTAGTACCGCCAGAAGAGCACCCAGAACCTTTGTGAAGATTCTTGGAGCTGTAGCCAATCCGAATGGAAGAGCTACAAACTGGTAATGCCTGTCTAGAAAGGCAAACCTTAGATACCGGTAATGATCTTTGTGAATCGGTATGTGAAGGTAAGCATCCTTTAAATCCACTGTGGTCATGTACTGACCTTCTTGGATCATGGGTAAAATTGTCCGAATAGTCTCCATTTTGAACGATGGAACTCTTAGGAATTTGTTTAGGATCTTTAAATCCAGGATTGGTCTGAAAGTTCCCTCTTTTTTGGGAACCACAAACAGATTTGAGTAAAACCCTTGTCCCTGTTCCGACCGTGGAACTGGATGGATTACTCCCATTAACAAAAGTTCTTGTACGCAGCGTAGAAACGCTTCTTTCTTTGTTTGGTTTGTTGACAACCTTGACAGATGAAATCTCTCTCTTGGAGGAGAGTATTTGAAGTCCAGAAGGTATCCCTGAGATATTATCTCTAGCGCCCAGGGATCCTGGACATCTCTTGCCCAAGCCTGGGCGAAGAGAGAAAGTCTGCCCCCCACTAGATCCGATCCCGGATCGGGGGCCCTCAATTCATGCTGTTTTAGGGGCAGCAGCAGGTTTCCTGGCCTGCTTGCCCTTGTTCCAGGACTGGTTAGGTCTCCAGCCTTGTCTGTAGCGAGTAACAGATCCTTCTTTTTTTGGAGCAGTGGAAGTTGATGCTGCTCCTGCTTTGAAATTCAGAAAGGAACGAAAATTAGACTGTCTAGCCTTAGGTTTGGCTCTGTCTTGAGGCAGGGCGTGGCCCTTACCTCCTGTAATGTCAGCGATAATTTCTTTCAAACCGGGCCCAAATAAGGTCTGCCCTTTGAAAGGTATATTAAGTAATTTGGACTTAGAAGTTACATCAGCTGACCAGGATTTTAGCCACAGTGCTCTGCGCGCCTGAATGGCGAATCCGGAATTCTTAGCCGTAAGTTTAGTTAAATGTACTACGGCTTCCGAAATGAATGAATTAGCTAGCTTAGGATTCTAAGCCTGTCCGAAATGTCGTCCAGAGTAGCTGAACTAAGGTTCTCTTCCAGAGACTCAATCCAGAATGCCGCTGCAGCCGTGACCGGCGCAATGCATGCAAGGGGTTGCAATATAAAACCTTGTTGAACAAACATTTTCTTAAGGTAACCCTCTAACTTTTTATCCATTGGATCTGAAAAGGCACAGCTATCCTCTACCGGGATAGTGGTACGCTTAGCTAAAGTAGAAACTGCTCCCTCCACCTTAGGGACCGTTTACCATAAGTCCCGTGTGGTGGTGTCTATTGGAAACATCTTTCTAAATATCGGAGGGGGTGAGAACGGCACACCGGGTCTATCCCACTCCTTAGTAATAATTTCAGTTAGTCTCTTAGGTATAGGAAAAACGTCAGTACTTGTTGGTACAGCAAAATATTTATCCAACCTACACATTTTCTCTGGTATTGCAACTGTGTTACAATCATTCAGAGCCGCTAACACCTCCCCTAGTAATACACAGAGGTTTTCCAGCTTAAATTTAAAATTTGAAATATCTGAATCCAATCTGTTTGGATCAGAACCGTCAGCCGCAGAATGAAGCTCTCCGTCCTCATGTTCTGCAAATTGTGACGCAGTATCTGACATGGCCCTAGCATTATCAGCGCACTCTGTTCTCACCCCAGAGTGATCACGCTTGCCTCTTAGCTCTGGTAATTTAGCCAAAACCTCAGTCATAACAGTAGCCATATCTTGTAATGTTATTTGAAATGGCCGCCCAGATGTACTGGGCGCCACAATATCTCGCACCTCCTGAGCGGGAGATGTAGGTACTGTCACGTGAGGCGAGTTAGTCGGCATAACTCTCCCCTCGTTGTTTGGTGAAATTTGTTCAATTTGTACAGATTGACTTTTATTTAAAGTAGCATCAATACAGTTAGTACATAAATTTCTATTGGGCTCCACTTTGGCGTTAGTACAAATAGTACAGGTCTCATCCTCTGAATCAGACATGTTTAACACACTAGCAACTAAACTTGCAACTTGGAAATATTATACAAGTAAAATGCAATGCAAAACGTACTGTGCCTAAGAAGCACAGAAAGATATATGACAGTTGAAATCAATAAACTGAAAAGGTTACAGCATCAAACTTTGTAAAACAAAACACAATTTTAGCAAAGGCTTGTTCCCATTAGCAAAGAATAACTAACCCTGATGGCCTAAAATTTTTTAAGAATAAACGTTTTTTATCACAGTCAACTACAATCTCACAGCTCTGTTGTGAAGTTTACTTCCCTTAAACAAGCTTTGAAGACCCCTGAGTTCTGTAGAGATGAACCGGAACATGCAGGAAAAAACAATGAGCTTCTGACTGAAATTTTTGATGCGTAGCAAAAGCGCCAAAAAAGGCCCCTCCCCCTCACACACAGCAGTGAGAGAGATCAGTAAACTGTCAGAATTAGATCAAGCAACTGCCAAGTGGAAAAATAGTGCCCAAACATTTATTCACCCAGTACCTCAGAAAATGAAAACGATTTTACATTCCAGCAAAAACGTTTAACATAAATTAATAAAAAGCCTGTTGCTTGCAAATAGGCTAAAGTTTATATACACAGTGTAATTCCAGTGAAGTACCATTCCCCAGAATACTCAAATGTAAAATATACATACATGATATTATATCGGTATGGCAGGATTTTCTCATCAATTCCATTGTCAGAAAATAAAAACTGCTACATACCTCTTTGCAGATTAACCTGCCCGCTGTCCCCTGATCTGAAGTTTACCTCTCCTCAGATGGCCGAGAAACAGCAATATGATCTTAACTACTCCGGCTAAAATCATAGTAAAAACTCTGGTAGATTCTTCTTCAAATTCTACCAGAGAAGGAATAACACACTCCGGTGCTATTAAAAAATAACAAACTTTTGATTGAAGAAATAAAACTAAATAAAATCACCATAGTCCTCTCACACATCCTATCTAGTCGTTGGGTGCAAGAGAATGACTGGGAGTGACGTAGAGGGGAGGAGCTATATGCAGCTCTGCTGGGTGAATCCTCTTGCACTTCCTGTTGGGGAGGAGTAATATCCCAGAAGTAATGATGACCCGTGGACTGATCACACTTAACAGAAGAAACCCCATTTAAATATAGACACATTACTATAAATTGTCTATAAATGAACAAATGCATTTATTATAACTCCTGACAATTAGACAGTCAGGTTGGACGTGGTTCCAAGTCCTTTGCATCTATCCTAGAAAAGTTGATTCATGAATTATTCTCTTTGATCACGTTAAATAATTTGGATATTTCCAACACTGTGGTTTAATGTTCATTTTTACACGTGCAACTGTGGAATTAACCGTATCATTGGGGAGATAAATTATATATATTTTTCCAACATTTTGTATATATTTTTTACATATATGTTATATTGTTCATAGTTTGTATTTCACTTGTAATAACCTTTATATATGAAATCAATCATCCGTATGTGAACAGATTATGTGAAAAGTTTAGTACTTCACAAACATGGTAATAGAATTTTTACATACAACGCCAGTGGGTGTGCCCGATCTGGTAGTTAATATATATATATTTTATAGATATATTTTTTAGTTTTATAATTCCCTTTTTTATAATATCTACATATTGTATTTTTAGATTATCAGAGCCCATTGCTGCTTTTTAAACTGTGCGGGCTATTTGTTAATACCGCACTGGGTAATTTCCCATTACACTCGTAACTATGGAGGTGTGTAATTACAAGCACCTTATTGGATAGTTTACGCCAATGGAACTCCCAGCATGGGGACACACCCACGTACATGCGCAGTATGCATTTGGAGACGCTGTACTATTTGTTATAAGTTCGTGGTTTTCATGTGTTTCATTATACACTTATGCACCTGAGGAAACGGTCACGTACAGACCGAGAAACGTTGTGTAAATAAAGTCTTATTGATTTTATAACTGCAGCCACGAACTTTCTTTTCTCTTTTTTTGACATCTATATTGGCAATATTGTAGTTTGTCATCACTTTACAAACCACCTTTTGCCTTGCTGTATTACTCCCCATCGGAGAGCACGGATCTGAATTGGATATCTGGATTTGGGGAAACCGTAAGAGAGTCCTTTTGGAACATTGGCTAGGAGCCAGGACCACCAGCGGAGCCATCCATATTGGCAGAGATAAGCGGAACCTTACCACCACAGTGGAGTGGGAGTTAGCTGGACAACTCTGAGAGTCCAGGAGGCACCTGTGACACTTCTCAAGTGTCTTACATCCTGTGAGTATTTGGTATATTTGCTAAGCGTGTCCCATCTCATTGGTAACCGCACTATGTTGGCGCCTTCTTTTATCTTTTTTTCTATATAGTATCCACCCCTGGGTCACCAACAGGGATCGTTTGGAGAAGAGCCTGCCTACTGTGATTTGGACATTATGCCCACCATTTATGTAAAATTTTGAACTTTGATTATTGGAACTATTTTACTATATCATTGAATCTATTAATGATTCCACCACATTGCTGTGCTTATCACCTATATTGCCTTGCAGGTTTATTACCTTATTAATTTAGGGTGTTCGCTGCCAAGGCAACACTGTATCACGTTATCACTATCACTATTTAGGAATATTTCATTTGTTTCCTATTTTGATCGGGATTTTTTATAACGATCTGTATCTGTTAGTTATTTATATTTAGAGTTTTTATAACACTGTGATTTTGTTTCACTGTCATACGACAGTAGATTATCAGACCGTTGATCGCACTAATTATACACTAGTACATTTTTGTGCCCCCTACATCCCTCCACCCCGCAATAATTAATTTAAGGGGCCACCCCACTTCCAATTCCCCCTTTACCTAGCTTGAGCTTCCCAGCCCTCCCTTAAAAAAGATTCTGTAGCATAGGGCCACTCCCTCCGCCTCTTTGATGCCCACCAGCCTTGTGCCTTCCCTCCCATACCTCCATCCCAAACAAGAAGTTGATCGTTACAGACTGACACACATAGTGTCACTGTCTGTAACGATCTGACATCTGCCGTCATATGGTAAGACAGATGACTGCAGCTCAGGAACAGCAGCTCTCGGCTGTCACTTTACAGCTTAGGCTGTGTGTATTACAAGATGAAAGTAAAAAGTTAGTGCGCAAGCAAATTACAGAGGAGCACTAATTCAGGACTTCAGATAACTTGACTGCATTAACTTCTTCTCCCCAAAAGAATATGCCAAGAAATATGCTGTTTTAGCATGTTTGGGAAAAACATTTAACCAATAAATGTTGTACCATAATCCTTGACACACAAAAGTTAATAATACATTCCTCTTCTATGGTGTATATAATATATTATGAAATTGTTGTAGAATATATGTATTTAATTATTGTTTTTAATCAAGTTTCTCTAACTAGTGAATTGCTTAGTTAAATATGATTTGCAACCGTTATATTTATACAATAGTTATGGGGGCCGATTTAACAAGCTGTCAATCGGCCCCAATGCAGCTGAAACCGCAGTAAAGAAGCAGCGGTCTTAAGACTGCTGATCCTTAACTTGTACGCCTCCTCTGAGGCGGCGGACATCAATCTGCCCGATCGTATATGACACCCCCTGCTAGCGGCCGCAAATCTGCAGGGGGTGGCATTGCACAAGCAGTTCACCAGAACTGCTTGTGCAATGTTAAATGCCAACAGCGTATGCTGTCGGCATTCAGCGATGTCAAGACACTTGATAAATCGGCACCATGGTGTCTTGATACACTGCTCCTGATTATAGTTCAGAGAGCATAGAATAGCCGGTCAGCCAGGATGGAATGTGATTGACTATCGAGCTGTCATTCAGTAACACTCCCTTCTAGCTGATGCGTCAGTGCGAATCATGCACTGATGACGTCACTAACGTGGGACACAGAATACATGCCACTGAGGGTTTTAGGCGCCACTATGAGAGATACTCTGATAATGAAGGTATAAAATGTAATGGGGTTGGGAGATGGTATATTGTTTTGTGTGGATTTTTGACACATTATGCGTTCGAAAAAAGGAACTGGAATGATCCCGAAACGTCATGCGACCTGATTTTTATTGGTGAGATTAAAAGTTATATTTTATGCTAAGTACAGTGAGTGTCTTATTCTATTTGAACTTTTTGGATATCTTTTTGATTGGATTATGGAGTGTCTATCTTTCTGAAATTCTAGTGCAGTTTGAGCTTTCGCTTGAGCGCAAACTATAACTTAATACCAGCGCTATTTAGCAGGTCACAATTTCCATTGAAAGTTAGGTTGCGCTCGAGCGAAGTCAGCCAAGCTTACCCTTCTCTGGCTTACAAGCTTCACCATGGTTTTGTAATAGCAAATTGCCGGCTAATGTTAGCGCGGTCCAGCGACAGCACGCCACTTGTAATCTGGCCCTATATGTTTTATGTTATACTCACTCTTATTAATAGAAGGGAATCCTGCAAGATTCAGGTAAGAAGTACTGATGGGACTGGACCTATTCCACAGCTCTTGAAATATCTGCGCATTCGCTGTGGAAAGGAGCTCTTGCTGAGATAGTGTCCGACTCAAACAGTTTTCTGCATCCATCTATAAAAGAAATAAAAAAAAAGTAAATTCTCATTAAAATACGTACAAAGGGAAAATTTACAAGTGGAGCACAATCAATAGCTCAGGGTGTCTTATCTTGCACTTGACTATGTGCAAAGAAAAACACACAATCTGGTATAACAAGTGAATGGTTAAAAATTTTAACCAGAGCATCTTGATGTGGCAGAAATATTTTTATCTTGTCCTATACTTTTTAATAGATAGTGCAGGGAGTGCTATTAGCGTCCTCATTATGCTCACATTACAAGGGGAGAGTCAAGTGTTGCTCTTCAGTGCATTCCAAAATACAGTTGTGAAACTTGGCGCTTTTTGAAACCTGAAGTAAATGATTATCGCTTGCTAGTTTGCATAACAAAAACACATGGAAATTCTACAGAAATAATGGATTTAAGTTATATTTAGACTTAATAGTTATCAAAACAAAAGGTTTATTGATAAAATATTTTGTGGCAGAATTAAAGGGATATGGTATATGACAAGGACAGGACTGGGAAGGGTTCTGAGGTGTGAGTATATATATATAACATAATTTATGCTTACCTGATAAATTCCTTTCTCCTGTAGTGTGGTCAGTCCACGGGTCATCATTACTTCTGGGATATTAACTCCTCCCCAACAGGAAGTGCAAGAGGATCACCCAAGCAGAACTGCTATATAGCTCCTCCCCTCTACGTCACACCCAGTCATTCGACCAAGAACCAACGAGAAAGGAGAAGCCAAAGGGTGCAGTGGTGACTGGAGTATAATTTAAAAATTTAGACCTGCCATAAAAAACAGGGCGGGCCGTGGACTGACCACACTACAGGAGAAAGGAATTTATCAGGAAAGCATAAATTATGTTTTCTCCTGTTAAGTGTGGTCAGTCCACGGGTCATCATTACTTCTGGGATACCAATACCAAAGCTAAAGTACACGGATGACGGGAGGGACAGGCAGGATCTTTATGCGGAAGGAACCACTGCCTGAAGAACCTTTCTCCCAAAAATAGCCTCCGAAGAAGCAAAAGTGTCAAATTTATAAAATTTGGAAAAAGTATGAAGCGAAGACCAAGTTGCAGCCTTGCAAATCTGTTCAACAGAGGCCTCATTCTTAAAGGCCCAAGTGGAAGCTACAGCTCTAGTGGAATGAGCTGTAATTCTTTCAGGAGGCTGCTGTCCAGCAGTCTCATAAGCTAAACGTATTATGCTACGAAGCCAAAAAGAGAGAGAGGTAGCAGAAGCTTTTTGACCTCTCCTCTGACCAGAGTAAACGACAAACAGGGAAGACGTTTGTCGAAAAACATAATTTATGCTTACCTGATAAATTCCCTTCTCCTGTAGTGTGATCAGTCCACGGGTCATCATTACTTCTGGGATATTAACTCCTCCCCAACAGGAAGTGCAAGAGGATCACCCAAGCAGAGCTGCTATATAGCTCCTCCCCTCTACGTCACACCCAGTCATTCGACCAAGAACCAACGAGAAAACAGAATTTATGTTTACCTGATAAATTACTTTCTCCAACGGTGTGTCCGGTCCACGGCGTCATCCTTACTTGTGGGATATTCTCTTCCCCAACAGGAAATGGCAAAGAGCCCAGCAAAGCTGGTCACATGATCCCTCCTAGGCTCCGCCTACCCCAGTCATTCGACCGACGTTAAGGAGGAATATTTGCATAGGAGAAACCATATGGTACCGTGGTGACTGTAGTTAAAGAAAATAAATTATCAGACCTGATTAAAAAAACCAGGGCGGGCCGTGGACCGGACACACCGTTGGAGAAAGTAATTTATCAGGTAAACATAAATTCTGTTTTCTCCAACATAGGTGTGTCCGGTCCACGGCGTCATCCTTACTTGTGGGAACCAATACCAAAGCTTTAGGACACGGATGAAGGGAGGGAGCAAATCAGGTCACCTAAATGGAAGGCACCACGGCTTGCAAAACCTTTCTCCCAAAAATAGCCTCAGAAGAAGCAAAAGTATCAAACTTGTAAAATTTGGTAAAAGTGTGCAGTGAAGACCAAGTCGCTGCCCCACATATCTGATCATCAGAAGCCTCGTTCTTGAAGGCCCATGTGGAAGCCACAGCCCTAGTGGAATGAGCTGTGATTCTTTCGGGAGGCTGCCGTCCGGCAGTCTCGTAAGCCAATCTGATGATGCTTTTAATCCAAAAGAGAGAGAGAGGTAGAAGTTCCTTTTTGACCTCTCCTTTTACCGGAATAAACAACAAACAAGGAAGATGTTTGTCTAAAATCCTTTGTAGCATCTAAATAGAATTTTAGAGCGCGAACAACATCCAAATTGTGCAACAAACGTTCCTTCTTTGAAACTGGTTTCGGACACAGAGAAGGTACGATAAGCTCCTGGTTAATGTTTTTGTTAGAAACAACTTTTGGAAGAAAACCAGGTTTAGTACGTAAAACCACCTTATCTGCATGGAACACCAGATAAGGAGGAGAACACTGCAGAGCAGATAATTCTGAAACTCTTCTAGCAGAAGAAATTGCAACTAAAAACAAAACTTTCCAAGATAATAACTTAATATCAACGGAATGTAAGGGTTCAAACGGAACCCCCTGAAGAACTGAAAGAACTAAATTGAGACTCCAAGGAGGAGTCAAAGGTTTGTAAACAGGCTTAATTCTAACCAGAGCCTGAACAAAGGCTTGAACATCTGGCACAGCTGCCAGCTTTTTGTGAAGTAACACAGACAAGGCAGAAATCTGTCCCTTCAGGGAACTTGCAGATAATCCTTTTTCCAATCCTTCTTGAAGGAAGGATAGAATCTGAGGAATCTTAACCTTGTCCCAAGGGAATCCTTTAGATTCACACCAACAGATATATTTTTTCCAAATTTTGTGGTAAATCTTTCTAGTTACAGGCTTTCTGGCCTGGACAAGAGTATCGATAACAGAATCTGAGAATCCTCGCTTCGATAAGATCAAGCGTTCAATCTCCAAGCAGTCAGCTGGAGTGAAACCAGATTCGGATGTTCGAACGGACCCTGAACAAGCAGGTCTCGTCTCAAAGGTAGCTTCCAAGGTGGAGCCGATGACATATTCACCAGATCTGCATACCAAGTCCTGCGTGGCCACGCAGGAGCTATCAAGATCACCGACGCCCTCTCCTGATTGATCCTGGCTACCAGCCTGGGGATGAGAGGAAACGGCGGGAACACATAAGCTAGTTTGAAGGTCCAAGGTGCTACTAGTGCATCCACTAGAGCCGCCTTGGGATCCCTGGATCTGGACCCGTAGCAAGGAACTTTGAAGTTCTGACGAGAGGCCATCAGATCCATGTCTGGAATGCCCCACAGCTGAGTGACTTGGGCAAAGATTTCCGGATGGAGTTCCCACTCCCCCGGATGGAATGTCTGACGACTCAGAAAATCCGCTTCCCAATATTCCACTCCTGGGATGTGGATAGCAGACAGGTGGCAGGAGTGAGACTCCGCCCATAGAATGATTCTGGTCACTTCTTCCATCGCTAGGGAACTCCTTGTTCCCCCCTGATGGTTGATGTACGCAACAGTTGTCATGTTGTCTGATTGAAACCGTATGAACTTGGCCCTCGCTAGCTGAGGCCAAGCCTTGAGAGCATTGAATATCGCTCTCAGTTCCAGAGAATTTATCGGTAGAAGAGATTCTTCCCGAGACCAAAGACCCTGAGCTTTCAGGGATCCCCAGACCGCGCCCCAGCCCATCAGACTGGCGTCGGTCGTGACAATGACCCACTCTGGTCTGCGGAATGTCATCCCTTGTGACTAAGGTTGTCCAGGGACAGCCACCAACGGAGTGAGTCTCTGGTCCTCTGATTTACTTGTATCTTCGGAGACAAGTCTGTATAGTCCCCATTCCACTGACTGAGCATGCACAGTTGTAATGGTATTAGATGAATGCGCGCAAAAGGAACTATGTCCATTGCCGCTACCATCAACCCGATTACTTCCATGCACTGAGCTATGGAAGGAAGAGGAACAGAATGAAGTATCCGACAAGAGTCTAGAAGTTTTGTATTTCTGGCCTCTGTCAGAAAAATCCTCATTTCTAAGGAGTCTATTATTGTTCCCAAGAAGGGAACCCTTGTTGACGGAGATAGAGAACTCTTTTCCGCGTTCATCTGAGAAAGGCCAGGACAATGTCCGTGTGAGCCTTTGCTTGAGGAAGGGACGACGCTTGAATCAGAATGTCGTCCAAGTAAGGTACTACAGCAATGCCCCTTGGTCTTAGCACAGCTAGAAGGGACCCTAGTACCTTTGTGAAAATCCTTGGAGCAGTGGCTAATCCGAAAGGAAGCGCCACGAACTGGTAATGCTTGTCCAGGAATGCGAACCTTAGGAACCGATGATGTTCCTTGTGGATAGGAATATGTAGATACGCATCCTTTAAATCCACCGTGGTCATGAATTGACCTTCCTGGATGGAAGGAAGAATAGTTCGAATGGTTTCCATCTTGAACGATGGAACCTTGAGAAACTTGTTTAAGATCTTGAGATCTAAGATTGGTCTGAACGTTCCCTCTTTTTTGGGAACTATGAACAGAATGGAGTAGAACCCCATCCCTTGTTCTCTTAATGGAACAGGATGAATCACTCCCATTTTTAACAGGTCTTCTACACAATGTAAGAATGCCTGTCTTTTTATGTGGTCTGAAGACAACTGAGACCTGTGGAATCTCCCCCTCGGGGGAAGCCCCTTGAATTCCAGAAGATAACCTTGGGAGACTATTTCTAGCGCCCAAGGATCCAGAACATCTCTTGCCCAAGCCTGAGCGAAGAGAGGTAGTCTGCCCCCCACCAGATCCGATCCCGGATCGGGGGCCAACATTTCATGCTGTCTTGGTAGCAGTGGCAGGTTTCTTGGCCTGCTTTCCCTTGTTCCAGCCATGCATTGGTCTCCAAGCTGGCTTGGCTTGAGAAGTATTACCCTCTTGCTTAGAGGACGTAGCACTTTGGGCTGGTCCGTTTCTACGAAAGGGACGAAAATTAGGTTTATTTTTTGCCTTGAAAGGCCGATCCTGAGGAAGGGCGTGGCCCTTACCCCCAGTGATATCAGAGATAATCTCTTTCAAGTCAGGGCCAAACAGCGTTTTCCCCTTGAAAGGAATGTTAAGTAGCTTGTTCTTGGAAGATGCAGCAGCCGACCAAGATTTTAACCAAAGCGCTCTGCGCGCCACAATAGCAAACCCAGAATTCTTAGCCGCTAACCTCGCCAATTGCAAAGTGGCGTCTAGGGTGAAAGAATTAGCCAATTTGAGAGCATTGATTCTGTCCATAATCTCCTCATAAGGAGGAGAATCACTATCGACCGCCTTTATTAGCTCATCGAACCAGAAACATGCGGCTGTAGCGACAGGGACAATGCATGAAATTGGTTGTAGAAGGTAACCCTGCTGAACAAACATCTTTTTAAGCAAACCTTCTAATTTTTTATCCATAGGATCTTTGAAAGCACAACTATCCCCTATGGGTATAGTGGTGCGTTTGTTTACAGTGGAAACCGCTCCCTCGACCTTGGGGACTGTCTGCCATAAGTCCTTTCTGGGGTCGACCATAGGAAACAATATTTTAAATATGGGGGGAGGGACGAAAGGAATACCGGGCCTTTCCCATTCTTTATTAACAATGTCCGCCACCCGCTTGGGTATAGGAAAAGCTTCTGGGAGCCCCGGCACCTCTAGGAACTTGTCCATTTTACATAGTTTCTCTGGGATGACCAACTTGTCACAATCATCCAGAGTGGATAATACCTCCTTAAGCAGAATGCGGAGATGTTCCAACTTAAATTTAAATGTAATCACATCAGGTTCAGCTTGTTGAGAAATGTTCCCTGAATCAGTAATTTCTCCCTCAGACAAAACCTCCCTGGCCCCATCAGACTGGGTTATGGGCCCTTCAGAAATATTATTATCAGCGTCGTCATGCTCTTCAGTATCTAAACCAGAGCAGTCGCGCTTACGCTGATAAGTGTTCATTTTGGCTAAAATGTTTTTGACAGAATAATCCATTACAGCCGTTAATTGTTGCATAGTAAGGAGTATTGGCGCGCTAGATGTACTAGGGGCCTCCTGAGTGGGCAAGACTCGTGTAGACGAAGGAGGGAATGATGCAGTACCATGCTTACTCCCCTCACTTGAGGAATCATCTTGGGCATCATTGTCATTGTCACATAAATCACATTTATTTAAATGAATGGGAATTCTGGCTTCCCCACATTCAGAACACAGTCTATCTGGTAGTTCAGACATGTAAAACAGGCATACACTTGATAACCAAGTACAAAAAACGTTTTAAAATAAAACCGTTACTGTCACTTTAAATTTTAAACTGAACACACTTTATTACTGCAATTGCGAAAAAACATGAAGGAATTGTTCAAAATTCACCAAATTTTCACCACAGTGTCTTAAAGCCTTAAAAGTATTGCACACCAAATTTGGAAGCTTTAACCCTTAAAATAACGGAACCGGAGCCGTTTTTATATTTAACCCCTTTACAGTCCCTGGAATCTGCTTTGCTGAGACCCAACCAAGCCCAAAGGGGAATACGATACCAAATGATGCCTTCAGAAAGACTTTTCTATGTATCAGAGCTCCACACACATGCAGCTGCATGCCATGCTGTTCTCAAAAACAAGTGCGCCATACCGGCGCGAAAATGAGGCTCTGACTATGATTAGGGAAAGCCCCTATAGAATAAAGTGTCTAAAACAGTGCCTGCCGATATTATTTTACAAAAAATACCCAGATTAAATGATTCCTCAAGGCTAAATATGTGTAATATGATCGATTTAGCCCAGAAAAAGTCTACAGTCTTAATAAGCCCTTGTGAAGCCCTTATTTACGATCGTAATAAACATGGCTTACCGGATCCCATAGGGAAAATGACAGCTTCCAGCATTACATCGTCTTGTTAGAATGTGTCATACCTCAAGCAGCAAGAGACTGCTCACTGTTCCCCCAACTGAAGTTAATTGCTCTCAACAGTCCTGTGTGGAACAGCCATGGATTTTAGTGACGGTTGCTAAAATCATTTTCCTCATACAAACAGAAATCTTCATCTCTTTTCTGTTTCTGAGTAAATAGTACATACCAGCACTATTTCAAAATAACAAACTCTTGATTGAATAATAAAAACTACAGTTAAACACTAAAAAACTCTAAGCCATCTCCGTGGAGATGTTGCCTGTACAACGGCAAAGAGAATGACTGGGGTAGGCGGAGCCTAGGAGGGATCATGTGACCAGCTTTGCTGGGCTCTTTGCCATTTCCTGTTGGGGAAGAGAATATCCCACAAGTAAGGATGACGCCGTGGACCGGACACACCTATGTTGGAGAAAGGAGAAGCTAAAGGGTGCAGTGGTGACTGGAGTATATTTTAAAAATTTAGACCTGCCATAAAAAACAGGGCGGCCCGTGGACTGATCACACTACAGGAGAAAGGAATTTATCAGGTAAGCATAAATTATGTTTTCTCCTGTTAAGTGTGATCAGTCCACGGGTCATCATTACTTCTGGGATACCAATACCAAAGCAAAAGTACACGGATGACGGGAGGGACAGGCAGGATCTTTATACAGAAGGAACCACTGCCTGAAGAACCTTTCTCCCAAAAATAGCCTCCGAAGAAGCAAAAGTGTCAAATTTGTAAAATTTGGAAAAAGTATGAAGTGAAGACCAAGTTGCAGCCTTGCAAATCTGTTCAACAGAGGCCTCATTCTTAAAGGCCCAAGTGGAAGCCACAGCTCTAGTGGAATGAGCTGTAATTCTTTCAGGAGGCTGCTGTCCAGCAGTCTCATAGGCTAACCGTATTATGCTACGAAGCCAAAAAGAGAGAGAGGTAGCAGAAGCTTTTTGACCTCTCCTCTGACCAGAATAAACGACAAACAGGGAAGACGTTTGTCGAAAGTCTTTAGTTGCCTGTAAATAGAATTTTAGGGCACGAACTACATCCAGATTGTGCAGAAGACGTTCCTTCTTTGAAGAAGGATTTGGACACAATGATGGAACAACAATCTCTTGATTGATATTCCTGTTAGTGACTACCTTAGGTAAGAACCCAGGTTTAGTACGCAGAACTACCTTATCCGAGTGAAAAATCAGATAAGGAGAATCACAATGTAAGGCTGATAACTCAGAGACTCTACGAGCCGAGGAAATAGCCATTAAGAACAGAACTTTCCAAGATAACAATTTTATATCAATGGAATGAAGGGGTTCAAACGGAACACCCTGTAAAACGTTAAGAACTAGGTTTAAACTCCATGGCGGAGCAACAGTTTTAAACACAGGCTTAATCCTGGCCAAAGCCTGGCAAAAAGCCTGAACGTCTGGAACCTCTGACAGACGT
Organism: Bombina bombina; assembly: GCF_027579735.1. Taxonomy (NCBI): domain Eukaryota; kingdom Metazoa; phylum Chordata; class Amphibia; order Anura; family Bombinatoridae; genus Bombina; species Bombina bombina. The sequence goes on along the minus strand of NC_069501.1, from coordinate 501,852,502 downwards.
TTGTGTAACAGAATGGACAGAGCTGAGATCTGTCCCTTTAGTGAAATGGCGGACAACCCCTTTTCTAGACCTTCTTGTAGAAAAGACAGTATCCTAGGAATCCTAACCTTACTCCAAGAGTAACCTTTGGATTCGCACCAATATAGGTATTTACGCCATATTTTATGGTAAATCTTTCTGGTAACAGGCTTCCTAGCCTGTACTAAGGTATCAATTACTGACTCCGAAAAACCACGTTTTGATAAAATCAAGCGTTCAATTTCCAGGCAGTCAGCTTCAGAGAAATTAGATTTTGATGTTTGAAGGGACCCTGAACCAGAAGGTCCTGTCTCAGAGGCAGAGACCAAGGTGGACAGGAGGACATGTCCACTAGATCTGCATACCAGGTCCTGCGTGGCCACGCAGGCGCTATTAGAATCACTGATGCTTTCTCCTGTTTGATCCTGGCAATCAATCGAGGAAGCATTGGGAAGGGTGGAAACACATAAGCTCTCCCGAATGTCCAAGGTGCTGTCAAAGCATCTACCAGGGCCGCTCCCGGATCCCTGGATCTGGACCCGTAACGAGGAAGCTTGGCGTTCTGTCGAGACGCCATGAGATCTATTTCTGGTTTGCCCCAACGTCGAAGTATTTGGGCAAAGACCTCCGGATGAAGTTCCCACTCCCCCGGATGAAAAGTCTGACGACTTAGGAAATCCGCCTCCCAGTTCTCCACTCCCGGAATGTGGATTGCTGATAGGTGGCAAGAGTGAGACTCTGCCCAACGAATTATCTTTGATACTTCCATCATCGCTAGGGAGCTTCTTGTCCCTCCTTGATGGTTGATGTAAGCTAGAGCCGTGATGTTGTCCGACTGAAATCTGATGAACCCCCGAGTTGTTAACTGGGGCCAAGCCAGAAGGGCATTGAGAACTGCTCTCAATTCCAGAATGTTTATTGGCAGGAAACTCTCCTCCTGAGACCATGATCCCTGAGCCTTCAGGGAATTCCAGACAGCGTCCCAACCTAACAGGCTGGCGTCTGTTGTTACAATTGTCCAATCTGGCCTGCTGAATGGCATCCCCCTGGACAGATGTGGCCGAGAAAGCCACCACAGAAGAGAATTTCTGGTCTCTTGATCCAGATTCAGAGTAGGGGACAAATCTGAGTAATCCCCATTCCACTGACTTAGCATGCACAATTGCAGCGGTCTGAGGTGTAGGCGTGCAAAGGGTACTATGTCCATTGCCGCTACCATTAAGCCGATCACCTCCATGCATTGAGCCACTGACGGGTGTTGAATGGAATGAAGGACACGGCAAGCGTTTTGAAGTTTTGTTAACCTGTCTTCTGTCAGGTAGATCTTCATTTCTACAGAATCTATAAGAGTCCCCAAGAAGGGAACTCTTGTGAGTGGAAAGAGAGAACTCTTCTTTTCGTTTACCTTCCACCCATGCAATCTTAGAAATGCCAGTACAAACTCTGTATGAGACTTGGCAGTTTGAAAGCTTGAAGCTTGTATCAGAATGTCGTCTAGGTATGGAGCTACCGAAATTCCTCGCGGTCTTAGTACCGCCAGAAGAGCCCCCAGAACCTTTGTGAAGATTCTTGGAGCCGTAGCCAACCCGAATGGAAGAGCTACAAACTGGTAATGCCTGTCTAGGAAGGCAAACCTTAGATACCGGTAATGATCTCTGTGAATTGGTATGTGAAGGTAAGCATCCTTTAAATCCACTGTGGTCATGTACTGACCCTTTTGGATCATGGGTAGAATTGTCCGGATAGTTTCCATTTTGAACGATGGAACTCTTAGGAATTTGTTTAGGATCTTTAAATCCAAGATTGGTCTGAAGGTTCCTTCTTTCTTGGGAACCACAAACAGATTTGAGTAAAACCCCTGTCCGTGTTCTGACCGCGGAACCGGATGGATTACTCCCATAAGTAACAGGTCTTGTACACAGCGTAGAAACGCCTCTTTCTTTATTTGGTTTGTCGACAACCTTGACAGATGAAATCTCCCTTTTGGGGGAGAGGATTTGAAGTCCAGAAGATATCCCTGAGATATGATTTCTAACGCCCAGGGATCCTGGACATCTCTTGCCCAAGCCTGGGCGAAGAGAGAAAGTCTGCCCCCTACTAGATCCTTTTCCGGATCGGGGGCCCTCAATTCATGCTGTCTTAGGGGCAGCAGCAGGTTTTCTGGCCTGCTTGCCCTTGTTCCAGGACTGGTTAGGTCTCCAGCCTTGTCTGTAGCGAGCAACAGCTCCTTCCTGCTTTGGTGCAGAGGAAGTTGATGCTGCTCCTGCCTTGAAATTACGAAAGGAACGAAAATTAGACTGTCTAGCCTTAGGCTTGGCTCTGTCTTGAGGCAGGGCGTGGCCTTTACCTCCTGTAATGTCAGCGATAATTTCTTTCAAACCGGGCCCGAATAAGGTCTGCCCTTTGAAGGGTATGTTGAGTAACTTAGATTTAGAAGTAACATCAGCTGACCAGGATTTTAGCCACAGTGCTCTGCGTGCCTGAATGGCGAATCCGGAATTCTTAGCCGTAAGTTTAGTTAAATGTACTACGGCATCTGAAACAAATGAATTAGCTAGCTTAAGTGTTTTAAGCTTGTTTGAAATTTCCTCTATAGTTATTGAGTCAAGAGTCTCTTCCAGGGACTCGGACCAAAAGGCTGCTGCGGCCGTGACAGACGCAATACATGCAAGGGGTTGCAATATAAAACCTTGTTGAACAAACATTTTCTTAAGGTAACCTTCTAATTTTTTATCCATTGGATCAGAAAAGGCACAGCTATCCTCCACCGGGATAGTGGTACGCTTAGCCAGAGTCGAAACCGCTCCCTCCACCTTAGGGATCGTCTGCCATAAGTCCTGTGTGGTGGCGTCTATTGGAAACATTTTTCTAAATACAGGAGGGGGGGAAAAGGGCACACCGGGCCTATCCCACTCCTTAGTAATTATCTCTGTAAGCCTCTTAGGTATAGGAAATACGTCAGTACTCGCCGGTACCGCATAGTATCTATCCAGCCTACATAATTTCTCTGGAATTGCGACGGTGTTACAATCATTCAGAGCCGCTAATACCTCCCCTAGCAGTACGCGGAGGTTTTCAAGCTTAAACTTAAAATTAGAAATGTCTGAATCCACTCTAATGGGATCAGAACCGTCACCTGCAGATTGAAGCTCTCCGTCCTCATGTTCCGCATACTGTGACGCAGTATCTGACATGGCCCTATTATTATCAGCGCACTCTGTACGCACACCAGAGTGGTCACGCTTCCCTCTAAGTTCTGGTAATTTAGACAAAACTTCAGTCATAACAGTAGCCATGTCCTGCAATGTGATTTGTAATGGCCGCCCTGAAGTGCCCGGCGTTACAATATCACGCACCCCCTGAGCGGGAGATACAGGTACTGACACGTGAGGGGAGTTAGTCGGCATAACTTTCCTCTCGTTGTCTGGTGAATGATGTTCAATTTGTACAGATTGACTTTTATTTAAAGTAGCATCAATACAATTAGTACATAAATTTCTATTGGGCTCCACTTTGGCTTTAGCACATATAGCACAGAGATATTCCTCTGAGTCAGACATGTTTAACACACTAGCAATTAAACCAGCAAACTTGGAAATACTTTTCAATTCACTTTGCAAATAGTATGAAAAAAACGTACTGTGCCTTTAAGAAGCACAGAAAGTTATGACAGTTGAGTACAATAAAACAGATAAACTATGAAATCAAATTTTTTCCGGTAAAAATACAATTTTAGCAAAGGATTGCCCCCATTAGCAATGGATAACTAACCCTTTTAATAGCAGAAAAAAAGTACAGAATGTAACGTTTTTTATCACAGTCAAGCACAATCTCACAGGTCTGCTGTGAGTGATTACCTCCCTCAAAATAACTTTTGAAGACCCTTGAGCTCTGTAGAGACGAACCGGATCATGCAGGGAAGAAAAACAGACTTGTGACTGAATTTTTGATGCGTAGTAAAAGCGCCAAATTAAGCCCCTCCCCCTCACACACAACAGTGAGGAAGATCAGTAAACTGTCTTAAATTAAATAAAATGCCCGCCAAGTGGATAAAACTAATGCCCAAACAAGTTTTCACCCAGTACCTCAGAAAATTAAACGATTTCACATGCCAGCAAAACGTTTAACATCAATAAATGAATTGTCATAAAAAGCCTGCTGCAAGCCGTTTTCACTGCAAAATAGGCTAAAGCTTTATGTAAACAGTATTATTCCAGTGAAATGCCATTCCCCAGAATACTGAAGTGAAAATATACATACATGACAGCCTGATACCAGTTGCTACTACTGCATTTAAGGCTGAACTTACGTTATATAGGTATTGGCAGTATTTTCTAGTCAATTCCATTCTCAGAAAATAATATGCTGCTACATACCTCTTTGCAGGTGAACCTGCCCGCTGTCCCCTGATCTGAAGTTTACCTCACTCCTCAGATGGCCGAGAACAGCAACATGATCTTAACTACTCCGGTTAAAATCATACAGAAAAACTCAGGTAGATTCTTCTTCAAATTCTCCCTGAGAAGGAACAACACACTCCGGTGCTGTTTTAAAATAACAAACTTTTGATTGAAGTTATAAAAACTAAGTATAATCACCACAGTCCTCTCACACATCCTATCTATTAGTTGGGTGCAAGAGAATGACTGGGTGTGACGTAGAGGGGAGGAGCTATATAGCAGTTCTGCTTGGGTGATCCTCTTGCACTTCCTGTTGGGGAGGAGTTAATATCCCAGAAGTAATGATGACGATGATGGGGTTTGGACTTCCGTTTGGGGGTGGAGCTTGTTGTGAAGCCTGAGAACTGAGCGCGAGTAACTGTTCACCTGTACTCACCTGTATCCACCTGTCTCTGATACAAGCTCCGGAGGTATACCGAGCCCTTTATCCTGCTGCCCTTGCGGTTCACACTTTCTAACAGTGGGCTGTCGGGCACTGGAGCTAGCGGTTTTTCGCCGCTCCTGGAGGAAGTCACTTCCAAGCCGAAAAGGCGTATTGGCACACGCCACACCGGTATCCTGCTCTTAGGACTTGAGAAGGAGAGGAGGTCCTTCCACTGCTTGCTGACCCGGTGCCGATTGGGCTAACAGTGTATCCGGAGGAGATCCTTACGCAGAGGAGGTGTATTGGCACACATTACATCATTACACCGGCATCTGGTTTATCGGATAGTAGGAGGTCCCTGGTTGTTTATACAGCAACGGAAGATGTCCCGGGAATCTAACCAAGCAGGTGTGAACAACCCAGCGGCTTGAGAAAAAGATATGCTGGCCAATTAAGAAGGAGACGAACTGTCTAACGCCGATTGAGGCAGGTAAGGCTTGCTTCTGAAGTGATTCGGAACCCGGCTAACCAGCCTCTCGGCTGCTGTTTTCTTATCTCCGTAATTTCTGAAGTCACCTGTGAAGCCAAGGTACTGTTATTCCTTATTTCCCTACTATTCCGCATCTCTATTTAAATCTAAAGGTGTTTGCCGGTCTTCAAAAAAAAAAAAAAAAAAATCTGCCCACATAATCTGCTGGAAAATACCTCTGGATAAAATATCTTGACAAATTTATATCCCCAATTCTGCTTTTCTCTCTCTCACTGAGGTTATATGGATGTTTCCAGATATTAGCGGTCAAGAGGCTATCAGGACATTTACCAAGTTAAGATATGTTGCTTGGTTCCTAACTGTTCCCACAGCTATATAAAGTTTCGTCTATCTAGCCTGCGGTCTCCATTGTGTCTTCTGTCAAAGCATCAAAGGCAATTCTAAAACTTTACAGTTTGAAAAGATAAGAATGCAGAAGGATTTACTATGAATTTTTTTTCAAAAGGACATTTTTTATTTCTATTTTTTTTTTTTCTCACTGCAAACTACATGGTTACAAAAATCTACTAAGTTGTATAATAACAAATTCATTACTTTATCACTTAGGGTTGGTATTTAATCTTTGCTTTCAGAAGTAAAACTATTCTCCTTTAGTTAATTAATCTGGTTTTGTTTCCCCAGCACAGAAGGGGAAGATAGGAGAGAATATAATAGAGAAGGGAAGACCTTCTCTTAAAACCTAGTTTCTAGCTTTAAACGCTTTTAGATTAAATATCTGTATACATAGAAATGTAAATCAACTAGTTAGACCACAGATGTAAGACATAAGAGCAGCTATTGTGCTATTAACTTACCCTCTGTTGTGTTTTGTTTTGTTGCCTTTTGTTGAGTGTTAATTTTCTGTTTTTTGCATCAGCCAAAAATTTTCGTCTAAATACTTGTTGGGTCATTAATGTATAAATTTTTCTTACATAGTTAATCATAAGAAAATATCAGATAATTGATCAGATAACCATTTATTTAAGATTTCAGATAAGATAACCTTTTCCAGTGATCACTTTTTTGTTTTGGATAGCACATTTTCATTCTTCAGTAGTTTAGTAGTGAAGGCCCTGCACCTCACCAGGATTTTTCTTTTTCACTATTGTTTTTCTTTTTTATTTTATTAACACCAACTATCAGAGCTCTTTAGCTCCTTGCTTCTTTTCACACATATATATATAAATATATATACATTCACATATAAATACTTTTTTTCCCCTTTATGGAAAAATATTACACCTATCCCAATACACGCTCACCAATTATGCCACCTAAAGTAAAAGATAAAAAATCCAAAATACTCGATAATAGTTCTGAAAGTATCACTGATACACAAGCCACCTCTGTTGAACATCAAACATTAATGATCCAACTATCAGAATTCTTCTCTCCTCAGCTGGATTCAATTAAAAAGGAACTAGGTGGCATCACTAATGATATTGCAGCCATCGCATCTGATTTGAAACAATTTGCATCTAGATTAACAGAGGCTGAGGAGAGGATTTCTAACTTAGAAGACCAATGTAACATACAAGAAGAAATGGTTAATAAACATGATAACAAACTATTGGCTTTAACAGCTAAAATATTCGTCTAGTGGGTCTCCCTGAAACACCGGCCTATGACGATTTAATTTATTTTACTTCCCAGCTGCTCCCACAAATCCTAGGTTTTCCAAAAGATAAATTACCCATTGCTATAGAAAGAGCACACAGAGTGGGAGTAAATAGAACTAACCAAGAAGGTACTAACCGTGATAGGATGCTCATATTTAAAGTCCTTAATTTTCAGGATAAATTAGAATATTTTAAATATTACCGCAGGAATTTACCTCTCATGATAGACAACCGTAAAATCCTTCTCTTCCAAGACTTTTCCAATGAAACACAGATAAAAAGAAAGGAGATGTCCCCCTTTTTTCCCCAGTTGATAGACAAAGGTTATAAAGTAAGGATGGTATACCCAGCAAAAATTATTGTGGAGAATAATGGTAGAACTAACACACTGAATAATAGTAAAGAAGCTAGAGATTTCCTCACCCAAGATAAACTATAAAAAATAACAACATTCATATTTCTGAGTAGTGTCTATGCTTTTCTCTTTTTTCTCTTATTCGACTACACGGTGTTCCTGGCTAGACTTTGTTCTACCCAGGTTTTTTAAGCTGAACATATCTCATTTCTTTTTTTTTTTCTTTCCTCTTTTTTTTTTTTTTTTTTTTTTCTTTTCTCTCTTCTCTCCCTCTCACTCCCCCCCTTCCTCCCGCTCTTGCCTCTTTATGTATCGGCTTTATATTCTTATTTGGTCATGTATGTAACATACTATGACTGCACTACTTAAAGTTTTTTCATGGAACGTCAGGGGGTTAACATCCCCTATCAAAAGGAAACAAATTATATCTATATTAGGTAAATACTCCCCCGATATTGCTTTCTTGCAAGAAACATATCTTAAAGAGGTTGAAATCCCCAAATTAAGATCTCGTTGGGTTGGACAGGTTTTTGCTACCCCTTGTGTGAGCCGGAAATGTGGAGTGGCTATTTTATTTAATAAAAAATTAGATTTTAAAATTATTAGTATTGAATATGATATTGATAATAGATTTATTATTATGCAAATTTCAATAAGAGGCCTTCTATTCACTCTATGTAATGTCTATGGCCCAAATCAATTTTCTCGTGGATTCTGGGACACAATTCAAAATAAATTATATCGTTACTGTAGTGACAGATTGATAGTTAGTGGTGACTTCAATATGACACTTGCTCCAAATATTGATAGAATGCCCCAGAGTAAACATCAAGACATGAAACCTAGTAAATACTTCAATAAATTCTGCTCTGTACTTAAACTGAATGACATTTGGAGGACTAAATTTCCTGACTCGGCAGAATTTACCTGTGAGTCCAAAACCCACTGTACATTTTCAAGAATTGACTATATTCTCATTTCAGAACAGCTACTTCAACTCCCGGTATATCCCAAAATTCATGATATCATTATCTCGGACCATGCGATAATTTCACTAACTATTCACTTAGCCTCCAGGGAGAACTTTTATAATACTAGTTTCTTCTTTCCTCGCCATTTAAGTAATAACAGTAAATTTATTAATTGGTTAAAAACACAATGGAGGAACTTTTGCTATAATAATATTGCATACTTTAATAAAAGTGAAATATTTTGGGAAACTTTTAAAGCTGTCCTTAGAGGTCAGATTAAGTCATATCTTTGTTATATTAAAAAGAAATCTTTAATAAGTGAAAGACAACTATCCAATCAAGTGAAAAATGCTTTCAAACAATATAAATTGTATCCCTCTAAGGGCAACTGGTTATACTACTCCCAATGTAGAATTAAAAGAGATATATACATTAAGCAGCGCTGCCTTGAAGAAGAGACTAAGTTGGATAACCGTTTCAGAGGACATTACGGTAGCTCTGCCAAATATTTGGCTAAAATCACCAAAAATAGTAAAAGCAGGAATCATATAACGGCTATTAAGGCCAAACAACAAAGATATTCAGATAATGATAATATAAGAAAGGTCTTCTTTGAATACTTTCAAGGTTTATATAATGCACACCCGATAGATATCCATAATAAAGAACGCTTCTGGTCTAAAATCACGACACCGCAAATTTCCCTCTCAGATTTAGAATCGCTAAATATACCAATCTCTAAGGAAGAAATCCAGTCATCAATTAAGAAAGCTAAATTGAATAAAGCTGCGGGGCCAGACGGGATTCCGATGGAACTGTATAAAATTCTTATGGAAGAAATAAGTAATCTATTAGTCTGCTTGTTTAACAATTATTATACATCTTCTTCCCCTATATCAAACCTCTTTTCTGCAGCCAATATAACACTTATTCTTAAAAAGGGAAAAGACCCCGAACAAACAGCCTCATATAGACCAATATCCGTTCTAAATTCTGATTATAAAATCCTTCTTTCCATTATTGCTAACAGAATGAAGGATTTCTTGGGCAAAATAATCCATATAGACCAAACAGGATTCATGATTGATCGCACTGTAACCTCTAACCTCAGGAAAGCCGAAATATTGTTAGATTATTTTTGGAATCAAAATTTGACCTCAAAAAAAGAGAAACTGAATAAGGATATAGCCATATTATCTATAGACGCCGAGAAGGCATTTGATTCTATATCATGGAATCATCTACTATATTCCTTAGAACGCTTTGGTATTAAAGGCCATTGTCTAGACTTTATAGCCAAGATCTATAAAAATCCTTATTCAGCACTTCTGATAAATGGTATCCTCTCTGATAAAATCGTCCTCGGGCGAGGTACGAGCCAAGGTTGCCCTTTGTCACCCTTATTGTTCAACATTGCAATAGAACCCTTAGCTATATGGCTTCGCTCAGAATTAATGGGGATCAGAATGGGTAACATGGAGTTTAAAATTTCACTATATGCTGATGATCTGTTAATTTTCCTTGAGGACTCAATTAAGTCCATTCCAAAAATCCTTCAGATACTATCTACTTTTAGCTCGTTTGCAGGCTATAAAATAAATCTACAAAAAAGTGAACTTTTATGGATATCAAAACATAGGGGAAGTTGTACTGATCATCCATTTAAAAATACAGACAACATTAAATATTTGGGCATTACATTACACAAAAATCCTAAGATGTGGTATAATCTAAACTTTAAACCAGTCTTTGAAAAAGCCTTAACTGATCTTAAGAATTGGTCTTCATTCCCTCTTTCTTTATCGGCTCGTGTTAACCTAATCAAAACTATTATCTTTCCGAGGATATTATACCTCATACAAAATCTGCCTTTATTTATCTCTAATCAGGATATCAGAAAGTTTTACGCAGTGTGCTCACAATTTCTATGGAAAGGACAAAAGGCCCGGATTGCCATTGCAAAACTTTGTCAAGAAAAAAGTAGTGGTGGACTGGCGTTGCCAGATATAAAACTTTATAATCTAACTACTCTAGCTAAAATAGCGATCGGTTGGTTGATTGGCTCAAATAAAGTTTCTTCTGTGGAAATGGAGAGTCTGCTTATAACCCCTTTTTCTCTAAAAGCTATCTTACACTGTCCTACAAAGAAACTTCCGTCAAATATTAGTAATCTTATTTCTTTTAAAAACGTCATCATAGCATGGCAAAAAATTTGTAGTCTGTGTAACTTAGATTTTAGATTCTCTCCATTTCTACCAATACAAGGCAACCCAGAGTTTATCCCAGGGATCCATGAACATATATATTATACTTGGGCACAAACAGGCCTTAAATATATGAACCAACTCATCTCAATTTCAGGACAGATGCTGTCTTATTGTGATTTAGCTCATTCATATGAACTACCAAGACATAGCCTATTTGCCTATTTTTAAACACGGCATTATATTAATTCTCTAGATTCGGGTAGGCAGTTGGAATTTCGCTGGTCCGAGATTAATGATTGCATTAAAAAAGCTGCTGCGGGCAAATTTACGATTTCTTTGCTATATAATATCATGCTCGCAAAACAGGGCCAAATTTTCTTGCAAAAGCAGGTCTACTTTTGGCGTCAATATTTCCCACAATTTGAAGTAGATAATATTCTTTATAGTTTTTCGGCAGTGGAGAAACTCAATGTTTCTATCACATGGAAAGAATCACAGACTAAATTAATTCATAATGTTTATTTAACGCCTCTAAAAATGTCCAAATTTTCTTCCTCTACACAACAACACTGTCCAAAATGTCATTTACTTAATGCAGACACTACACATATGTTTTTCTATTGTCCAAAAATAAACCAGCTCTGGCGCAAAATTAATTACTGGTATAATTGTCAGTTTCACGACAATTTTAAAATCCAAGCTTATCATACAATTTTTTTGTTACATCCAAATCTATTAGAGGTTAAGCCAAAAAATATTAGAATACTGAATACAATAATCTTAGTAACTAGAATCTTAATCTTGAAAAAATGGAAAGATACATGTTCACTTAGATTCTCTATTTTCCGTAATATGTTGCTCCAACAGCTTGTGTTTGAAGCACATAATACTATTCATCAGTTTAAAGATAGGGCTGAATTATTTATGAAAAACTGGCAACCTATAATTAACCTATACCCACTTTCTACCCAGAAGCTAGTTCTGGCACCTCTGCGTTCCACGGAAATTTACAAAACCATCTTTGGAGATTAATTCCTCAAATGGTAATTAGTATATAAAGTGGACCAAGTGTCGGTGGCAGGGGGGGATGAGAGAGAGTTAGAGCGGTTAGGTGTTCCTCTTTTTCTCTTCCTTTTTTTTTTTTTTTTTTTTTTTTTTTTTTCCTTTTTTCTATTTTTCTATCAAACATTTCTATTGTTTGATTAACCTATCAGAAAATCATTCCAACTAATGCAGGCTATCTGGGCATGAACGAAATGACCTACATTAGCAACCTACTTATGTAGATTCTTATATTATGATAAACTCAAGGCTATAGCTGTATTCCCTAAGTAAGGTTATGAAAGGAGGGTTATATGACTTTAATTTTGACTTAGGGTAGACTTTTAGTTTGTTGCACACATATATATTTTGTTATATGCCCATTAAGAAAGGAAGAGGCTGGGTAAAGGTGCAAGCAAAAGGAAAATATGATGTTTTATAATGTTTTGTTGATTCATAACCTACCCTGTGTGGTAGGCTGAAATATTAAGTTTGCCCAACTATTATTGTTGTTCATTGTTGGATGTCTAATAAAAGATTTAAAAAAAAAAAAAAAAAAAAAAATGATGATGACCCGTGGACTGACCACACTTAACAGGAGAAATATATATATATATATATATATATATATATATATATATATATATATATATATCTCTGTGTGTGTGAAAATTAAAATTTTGATGAGAGCATATTTGGCGAGCATGCATCTTAAAAGGTAAATGTTAAATTTCATTTATCCCGTCATACGTTACATTGCCCATCGTATTACATAACATATATATACATTGTAGTTTCAGAAAGCTACAAGTTTCAAGAGCTGCTGTTCCTGAGCTGTCATGAGCCTATGCCATATGAAATATTACACAAAAGAAGATTAGCTAAGGGAGCGCATATAAGAAGGCAAGGTCTAATGACTGAGGTATAATGAATGTTAAAACCAAAGGTAGATTAAGTATCTGATAAAATAGTCAATTAAAAGTATAAATATTTAGTATCACATAAAGTATATATTAATAGAGTAGTAGAGTATAAAAAAATACAAAAATCACAAAGAAATGCATGGATCCATGACTAGAAGGTTAAAACAAATATTACAACATTTGAGAGCATAAGATGCGTGGAAGGTAGTTCACAGAACTGTACAATTCTTAAACAAATAAATGTGCTACTAGCAGTACATATGCAGTGTGTTGGTCCTAATATGCCGTATAAAATAACATATCATACATACACAAATGCAGACAATAAATTACAATAAAAACAATATAAGCAATATAAGCAAATATGTGAGATGGATAGTTAATCAAACAGTTCATCAAGTGAAAACAGTTCTCCAAAAAAATATATTGTGTCCAAAGTGCTAGTGCAAAGAAGAACAATCCAAAGTGGTGTTGGTGTACACAAAAATGAAAAATGAAAAAAGCAATATAGAAAAAAGTCACAATAAAAAATATAAAATTCCAAAAGTCTATGGCCTAGATTTAGAGTTCTGCGTTAGCCGTCAAAAGCAGCGTTAAGGGGTCCTAACGCTGGTTTTGTCAGGCAGGAAAGAGTCTAACGCTCACTTTCAAGCCGCGACTTTTCCATACCGCAGATCCCCTTACGTCAATTGCGTATCCTATCTTTTCAATGGGATCTTCCTAACGCCGGTATTCTTGGCTGAAGTGAGCGGTAGAGCCTCTACCGACAAGACTCCAGCCGAAGAAAAAAGTCAGTAGTTAAGAGCTTTATGGACTAACGCCGGTTTATAAAGCTCTTAACTGCTATAAAGTACACTAACACCCATAAACTACCTATGTACCCCTAAACCGAGGCCCCCCACATCGCCGCCACTATAGTAAATATTTTTAACCCCTAATCTGCCGACCGCACACCGCTGCCACCTACATTATCCCTATGAACCCCTAATCTGCTGCCCCTAACATCGCCGACCCCTATATTATATTTATTGACCCCTAATCTGCCCCCCCAACGTCACTGCTACCTTACCTACACTTATTAACCCCAAATCTGCCGACCGGACCTCGCCGCTACTCTAATAAATGTTCAATCGGATTGGCTGATCCAATCAGCCAATCAGATTGAGCTCGCATTCTATTGGCTGATCGGAACAGTGTTAGGGTTAGACTTAGCTTTAGGGGTTAATACATTTATTATAGTAGCGGCGAGGTCCAGTCGGCAGATTAGGGGTTAATACTTGAAGTTAGGTGGCGGCGATTTTAGGGAGGGCAGATTAGGGGTTAATACTATTTATTATAGGGTTTGCCAGGCGGGAGTGCGGCGGTTTAGGGGTTAATAACTTTATTAGATTTGGGGCGAGGTCCGGTCGGCAGATTAGGGATTAATAAATATAATATAGGGGTCATGTAGTTGGCGGTGGTGTGCGGTCGGCAGATTAGGGGTTAAAAAACATAATTTATGCTTACCTGATAAATTCCTTTCTTCTGTAGTGTGATCAGTCCACGGGTCATCATTACTTCTGGGATATTACTCCTCCCCAACAGGAAGTGCAAGAGGATTCACCCAGCAGAGCTGCATATAGCTCCTCCCCTCTACGTCACTCCCAGTCATTCGACCAAGGACCAACGAGAAAGGAAAAGCCAAGGGTGAAGTGGTGACTGGAGTATAAATTAAAAAATATTTACCTGCCTTAAAAACAGGGCGGGCCGTGGACTGATCACACTACAGAAGAAAGGAATTTATCAGGTAAGCATAAATTATGTTTTCTTCTGTTAAGTGTGATCAGTCCACGGGTCATCATTACTTCTGGGATACCAATACCAAAGCAAAAGTACACGGATGACGGGAGGGATAGGCAGGCTCTTTATACAGAAGGAACCACTGCCTGAAGAACCTTTCTCCCAAAAATAGCCTCCGATGAAGCAAAAGTGTCAAATTTGTAAAATTTGGAAAAAGTATGAAGCGAAGACAAAGTTGCAGCCTTGCAAATCTGTTCAACAGAGGCCTCATTCTTGAAGGCCCAAGTGGAAGCCACAGCTCTAGTAGAATGAGCTGTAATTCTTTCAGGAGGCTGCTGTCCAGCAGTCTCATAAGCTAAACGAATTATGCTACGAAGCCAAAAAGAAAGAGAGGTAGCGGAAGCTTTTTGACCTCTCCTCTGCCCAGAGTAAATGACAAACAGAGAAGACGTTTGTCGAAATTCCTTAGTTGCCTGTAAGTAAAATTTTAGAGCACGGACTACATCCAGGTTGTGCAGTAGACGTTCCTTCTTTGAAGAAGGATTTGGGCATAAAGAAGGAACAACAATCTCTTGATTGATATTCCTGTTAGTAACTACCTTAGGTAAGAACCCAGGTTTAGTACGCAGGACTACCTTATCCGAATGAAAAATCAAATGAGGAGAATCACAATGTAAGGCTGATAATTCAGAGACTCTTCGAGCCGAGGAAATAGCCATTAAAAATAGAACTTTCCAAGATAACAACTTTATATCAATGGAATGAAGGGGTTCAAACGGAACGCCCTGTAAAACATTAAGAACAAGGTTTAAACTCCATGGTGGAGCAACAGTTTTAAACACAGGCTTAATTCTGGCCAAAGCCTGACAAAAAGCCTGGACGTCAGGAACTTCTGACAGACGTTTGTGTAACAGAATGGACAGAGCTGAGATCTGTCCCTTTAATGAACTAGCAGATAAACCCTTTTCTAAACCTTCTTGTAGAAAAGACAATATCCTAGGAATCCTAACCTTACTCCAAGAGTAACCTTTGGATTCACACCAATATAGGTATTTACGCCATATCTTATGGTAAATCTTTCTGGTAACAGGTTTCCTAGCCTGTATTAAGGTATCAATAACTGACTCAGAAAATCCACGTCTTGATAAAATCAAGCGTTCAATTTCCAAGCAGTCAGCTTCAGAGAAATTAGATTTTGATGTTTGAAGGGACCCTGTATCAGAAGGTCCTGTTTCAGAGGTAGAGACCAAGGTGGACAGGATGACATGTCCACCAGGTCTGCATACCAAGTCCTGCGTGGCCACGCAGGTGCTATTAGAATCACTGATGCTCTCTCTTGTTTGATTCTGGCAATCAATCGAGGAAGCAACGGGAAGGGTGGAAACACGTAAGCCATCCTGAAGTCCCAAGGTGCTGTCAGAGCATCTATCAGGACTGCTCCTGGATCCCTGGATCTGGACCCGTAACGAGGAAGCTTGGCGTTCTGTCGAGACGCCATGAGATCTATCTCTGGTTTGCCCCAACGTCGAAGTATTTGGGCAAAGACCTCCGGATGAAGTTCCCACTCCCCCGGATGAAAAGTCTGACGACTTAAGAAATCCGCCTCCCAGTTCTCCACTCCCGGGATGTGGATTGCTGACAGGTGGCAAGAGTGAGACTCTGCCCAGCAAATTATCTTTGATACTTCCATCATAGCTAGGGAGCTTCTTGTCCCTCCCTGATGGTTGATGTAAGCTACAGTCGTTATGTTGTCCGACTGAAACCTGATGAACCCCCGAGTTGTCAACTGGGGCCAAGCCAGGAGGGCATTGAGAACTGCTCTCAATTCCAGAATGTTTATTGGCAGGAGACTCTCCTCCTGACTCCATTGTCCCTGAGCCTTCAGAGAATTCCAGACGGCACCCCAACCTAGAAGGCTGGCGTCTGTTGTTACAATTGTCCAGTCTGGTCTGCTGAATGGCATCCCCCTGGACAGATGTGGCCGAGAAAGCCACCATAGAAGAGAATTTCTGGTCTCTTGATCCAGATTCAGAGAAGGGGATAAGTCTGAGTAATCCCCATTCCACTGACTTAGCATGCACAGTTGCAGTGGTCTGAGGTGTAAGCGTGCAAAGGGTACTATGTCCATTGCCGCTACCATTAAGCCAATTACCTCCATGCATTGAGCCACTGACGGGTGTTGAATGGAATGAAGGGTGCGGCAAGCACTTTGAAGTCTTGTTAGCCTGTCCTCTGTCAGGTAAATCTTCATTTCTACAGAATCTATAAGAGTCCCCAGGAAGGGAACTCTTGTGAGTGGAACGAGTGAACTTTTCTTTTCGTTCACCTTCCATCCATGTGACCTTAGAAATGCCAGCACTAACTCTGTATGAGACTTGGCAGTTTGAAAGCTTGAAGCTTGTATCAGAATGTCGTCTAGGTATGGAGCTACCGAGA
Source organism: Bombina bombina (assembly GCF_027579735.1). NCBI lineage: Eukaryota > Metazoa > Chordata > Amphibia > Anura > Bombinatoridae > Bombina > Bombina bombina. Next base: position 501,835,800 of record NC_069501.1, on the reverse strand, counting down.
TTCCCCGCGGTCTTAGTACCGCCAGAAGAGCACCCAGAACCTTTGTGAAGATTCTTGGAGCTGTAGCCAATCCGAATGGAAGAGCCACAAACTGGTAATGCCTGTCTAGGAAGGCAAACCTTAGGTACCGATAATGATCTTTGTGAATCGGTATGTGAAGGTAAGCATCTTTAAATCTACAGTGGTCATGTATTGACCCTCTTGGATCATAGGTAAAATTGTCCGAATAGTCTCCATCTTGAACGATGGAACTCTTAGGAATTTGTTTAGGATCTTTAAGTCCAGGATTGGTCTGAAAGTTCCCTCTTTTTTGGGAACCACAAACAGATTTGAGTAAAACCCCTGTCCCTGTTCCGATCGTGGAACTGGATGGATTACTCCCATTAACAAGAGCTCTTGTACGCAGCGTAGAAACGCCTCTTTCTTTGTCTGGATTGTTGACAATCTTGACAGATGAAATCTCTCTCTTGGAGGAGAGTATTTGAAGTCCAGAAGGTATCCCTGAGATATTATCTCTAGCGCCCAGGGATCCTGAACATCTCTTGCCCAAGCCTGGGCGAAGAGAGAAAGTCTGCCCCCCACTAGATCCGATCCCGGATCGGGGGCCCTCAATTCATGCCGTTTTAGGGGCAGCAGCAGGTTTCCTAGTCTGCTTGCCCTTGTTCCAGGACTGGTTAGGTTTCCAGCCTTGTCTGTAGCGAGCAACAGCTCCTTCCTGTTTTGGTGCAGAGGAAGTTGATGCTGCTCCTGCTTTGAAATTACGAAAGGAACGAAAATTAGACTGTCTAGTCTTGGCTTTGGCTTTGTCCTGAGGCAGGGCATGGCCTTTACCTCCTGTAATGTCAGCGATAATCTCTTTCAACCCGGGCCCGAATAAGGTCTGCCCTTTGAAAGGTATATTAAGCAATTTAGACTTAGAAGTAACATCAGCTGACCAGGATTTTAGCCACAGCGCCCTGTGTGCCTGAATGGCGAATCCTGAATTCTTCGCCGTAAGTTTAGTAAGATGTACTACGGCCTCCGAAATGAATGAATTAGATAGTTTAAGGACTCTAAGCCTGTACGTAATGTCGTCCAGAGTAGCTGAACCAATGTTCTCTTCCAGAGACTCAATCCAGAATGCCGCTGCAGCCGTGATCGGCGCAATGCATGCAAGGGGTTGCAATATAAAACCTTGTTGAACAAACATTTTCTTAAGGTAACCCTCTAACTTTTTATCCATTGGATCTGAAAAAGCACAGCTATCCTCCACCGGGATAGTGGTACGCTTAGCTAAGGTAGAAACTGCTCCCTCCACCTTAGGGACCGTTTGCCATAAGTCCCTTGTGGTGGCGTCTATTGGAAACATTTTTCTAAATATCGGAGGGGGTGAGAACGGCACACCGGGTCTATCCCACTCCTTAGTAACAATTTCAGTAAGTCTCTTAGGTATAGGAAAAACCTCAGTACTCGTCGGTACCGCAAAATATTTATCCAACCTACACATTTTCTCTGGTATTGCAACTGTGTTACAATCATTCAGAGCCGCTAACACCTCCCCTAGTAATACACGGAGGTTTTCCAGTTTAAATTTAAAATTTGAAATATCTGAATCCAGTCTGTTTGGATCAGAACCGTCACCCACAGAATGAAGTTCTCCGTCCTCATGTTCTGCCATCTGTGACGCAGTGTCTGACATGGCCCTAATATTATCAGCGCACTCTGTTCTCACCCCAGAGTGATCACGCTTACCTCTTAGTTCTGGTAATTTAGCCAAAACCTCAGTCATAACAGTAGCCATATCCTGTAATGTGATTTGTAATGGCCGCCCAGATGTACTCGGCGCTACAATATCACGCACCTCCCTCTGAGCGGGAGATGTAGGTACTGACACGTGAGGCGAGTTAGTCGGCATAACTCTCCCCTCGTTGTTTGGTGAAATTTGTTCAATTTGTACAGATTGACTTTTATTTAAAGTAGCATCAATACAGTTAGTACATAAATTTCTATTGGGCTCCACTTTGGCATTGCAACAAATGACACAGGTATCATCCTCTGAATCAGACATGTTTAACACACTAGCAAATAAACTTGCAACTTGGAAATACAATTCAATTAGAATAATATTAAAATGTACTGTGCCTTTAAGAAGCACAGAAGATCTATGACAGTTGAAAATTAATAAATTGAAACAGTTATAGCCTCAATCCTTGTAAACAACACAACTTTAGCAAAGGTTTAATCCCATTAGCAAAGATAACAAATTCTGAAAGCAGGAAACAAATGACAGAATAAACGTTTTTTATCTCAGTCAAACTATAATTCTCACAGCTCTGCTGAGAGAAATTACCTCCCTCAAAATAAGTTTGAAGACCCCTGAGCTCTGTAGAGATGAACCGGATCATGCAGGGAATACAATGAGTTGCTGACTGAAATATTTGATGCATAGAAAAAGCGCCAAAAAACGGCCCCTCCCCCTCACACACAGCAGTGAGGGAGAACAGAAACTGTCAGAAAAACAGATTAAGCAACTGCCAAGTGGAAAAATAGTGCCCAAACATTTATTCACTCAGTACCTCAGTAAATGAAAACGATTTTACATTCCAGCAAAAACGTTAAACATAATCTCTAGTTATTAAACAGCTTTATGTATTTCTTACAGTGTAATTCTAGTGAAGTACCATTCCCCAGAATACTGAAGTGTAAAGTATACATACATGACATTATATCGGTATGGCAGGATTTTCTCATGAATTCCATTGTCAGAAAATAAAAACTGCTACATACCTCTATGCAGATTCATCTGCCCGCTGTCCCCTGATCTGAAGTTTACCTCACTCCTCAGATGGCCGAGAACAGCAATATGATCTTAACTACTCCGGCTAAAATCATAGCAAAACTCTGGTAGATTCTTCTTCAAACTCTGCCAGAGAGGTAATAACACACTCCGGTGCTATTTTAAAATAACAAACTTTTGATTGAAGATATAAAACTAAGTATAATCACCATAGTCCTCTCACACATCCTATCTAGTCGTTGGGTGCAAGAGAATGACTGGGAGTGACGTAGAGGGGAGGAGCTATATGCAGCTCTGCTGGGTGAATCCTCTTGCACTTCCTGTTGGGGAGGAGTAATATCCCAGAAGTAATGATGACCCGTGGACTGATCACACTTAACAGAAGAAATATTTACTATAGTGGCGGCGATGTGGGGGGGCCTCGGTTTAGGGGTACATAGGTAGTTTATGGGTGTTAGTGCACTTTATAGCACAGTAGTTAAGAGCTTTATAAACCGGCGTTAGCCCATAAAGCTCTTAACTACTGAATTTTTTCTGCGGCTGGAGTCTTGTCGGTAGAGGCTCTACCGCTCACTTCAGCCAAGACTCTAAATACCGGCGTTAGGAAGATCCCATTGAAAAGATAGGATACGCAATTGACGTATGGGGATCTGCGGTATGGAAAAGTCGCGGCTTGAAAGTGAGCGTTAGACCCTTTCCTGCCTGATTCTAAATACCAGCGGCCGGCCAAAACTAGCGTTAGGACCCCTTAACGCTGCTTTTGACGGCTAACGCAGAACTCTAAATGCTTTTTCCACTTTTGGAATTTTATATTTTTTATTGTGCTTTTTTTTTTTTAATTGTGACTTTTTTCTATATTGCTTTTTCCATTTTTCATTTTTGTGTACACCAACACCACTTTGGATTGTTCTTGTTTGCACTAGCACTTTGGACACAATATATTTTTTTGGAGAACTGTTTTCACTTGATGAACTGTTTGATTAACTATCCATCTCACATATTTGCTTATATTGCTTATATTGTTTTTATTGTAATTTATTGTCTGCATTTGTGTATGTATGATATGTTATTTTATACGGCATATTAGGACCAACACACTGCATATGTACTGCTAGTAGCACATTTATTTGTTTAAGAATTGTACAGTTCTGTGAACTACCTTCCACGCATCTTATGCTCTCAAATGTTGTAATATTTGTTTTAACCTTCTAGTCATGGATCCATGCATTTCTTTGTGATTTTTGTATTTTTTTTATACTCTACTACTCTATTAATATATACTTAATGTGATACTAAATATTTATACTTTTAATTGAGTATTTTATCAGATACTTAATCTACCTTTGGTTTTAACATTCATTATACCTCAGTCATTAGACCTTGCCTTCTTATAGGCGCTCCCTTAGCTAATCTTCTTTTGTGTAATATTTCATGTACTGTGGATGGCTAGGGACCCACTTTGCTTAGGAGCTATAGGTCATTTTTTCAGCGCTGTTAGATATTTGTTTCCTATGCCATATGAAGGCAGATGCCAGATCGTTACAGACGGTGGCACTATGTGTGTCACAGTCTGTAGCGATCAACTTCTCGTGCCGGAGGGAGGTATGGGAGGGAAGGCAGGAGGCGGGTGGGCGTCACAGAGGTGGAGGGAGTGGCCCTATGCTACAGAATTTTTTTTAAGGGAGAGGAAGGGCTGGGAAGCTCAAGCTAGGTAAAGAGGGAATTGGAAGTGGGGTGGCCCCCTAAATTAATGATTGTTAGGTGGGGGATGTAGGGGGCACCACTACATTACAGAACAAAATAAATATCATAAAACAAATCAGTACCTAAGATGGTGAGGGAGGGAAGAGTGCTGTCAGGAATTTCACTGCCAGGAATTTTAAGTAAAGTGCACAGCTGCAAATAGGGACATTCTAATTGCCAAAATGCAAAGCCATGCATGTCTACTGTCTCTCAACAAAGGGGATCCCAGTGAAGCTTTTATAACCATTTCTCCTATGACTGCAGTAGTTGTAAGTAAATAATTTCAGTAAGAAACCGAAAGTTTTTAAAAAAAAAGGGAACAATTTTTTTTTGTATGATTGTATCTGCCAGCCAAATAGTGGCATCAAAAACATTTTCTTGTATTTTAAGAACATAGGAATGTAAAGTATTAATAACTCACTTGGTCTATCGCTGTGTTGGGGAGAAGTTAATGTGGTCATGTTATCCAAAGTCCTGAAGTTAGTGCTCCTCTGTATTTTGCTTGCACACTAACTTTTTATTTTCAGCTTGTAATACTCGCACTAATGCGGCCACAATCTTTTTTTACTTTGAGCGCAGTTAGAGTGCGAGCGAACACAAAATTTAGTGCTTCACTTGTAATCTGGCCCACAATGCAGTTCATGTTACTGCAAGAACTATTTAATTGGGACATCTTGTTATTTAAAAAAAAGAAAAGCATTGAGTATGTGTTTTGGACTATAAAAGAAAAAGTTAATTTTTTTTATATGATCGTATCTGGCAGCCAAACAGTGGCATCAAATATACGAAAATGGACCTAGATCAATACCTTGGGTTGTCTACTTTAAAAATATATATAGTTTTCATAGGCAAATCAAAAGCTCTGTTTCTGTTTAAACAGAGTGAAAGCAAAAATGCTAAAAATTCTCCGGTACTTTGGGTAAGCATATCTCTGAAATTCCTGGTAGTGAAGGGGTTAAATCCTATCTGTAATGCACTCATTAAAGGGCCATGATACCCAAATGTTGAAACACTTGAAAGTGATGCGGCATAGCTGTAAAAAGCCGACTAGAAAACATCACCTGAACATCTCTATGTAAAAAAAGAAAGATATTTTACCCCAAAATGTCCTAAGTATTCACACCCCATTGTAAAGGACTTTAAAGGGACACTGAGCCCAATTTTTTTCTTTCATGATTCAGATAGAGCATGCAATTTTAAGCAACTTTCTAATTTACTCCTAATATCAATTTTTCTTCGATCTCTTGTTATCTTTATTTGAAAAAACATAATTTATGCTTACCTGATAAATTTATTTCTCTTGTAGTGTAGTCAGTCCACGGGTCATCCATTACTTATGGAATATATCTCTTCCTAACAGGAAGCTGCAAGAGGATCACCCAGCAGAGCTTGCTATATAGCTCCTCCCCTCACATGTCATATTCAGTCATTCGACCAAAGCAGACGAGAAAGGAGAAACCATAGGGTGCAGTGGTGACTGGAGTTTAATTAAAATTTAGGTCTGCCTTAAAGACAGGGCGGGCCGTGGACTGACTACACTACAAGAGAAATAAATTTATCAGGTAAGCATAAATTATGTTTTCTCTTGTTAAGTGTAGTCAGTCCACGGGTCATCCATTACTTATGGAATACCAATACCAAAGCTAAAGTACACGGATGAAGGGAGGGACAAGGCAGGAACATTAAACAGAAGGAACCACTGCCTGAAGTACCTTTCTCCCAAAAATAGCCTCCGAAGAAGCAAAAGTGTCAAATTTGTAAAATTTTGAAAAGGTGTGAAGCGAAGACCAAGTCGCAGCCTTGCAAATCTGTTCAACAGAGGCCTCATTTTTAAAGGCCCAGGTGGAAGCCACAGCTCTAGTAGAATGAGCTGTAATCCTTTCAGGAGGCTGCTGTCCAGCAGTCTCATAGGCTAAACGTATTATGCTACGAAGCCAAAAAGAGAGAGAGGTAGCCGAAGCCTTTTGACCTCTTCTCTGTCCAGAGTAAACGACAAACAGGGAAGAAGTTTGACGAAAATCTTTAGTTGCCTGCAAATAGAACTTCAGGGCACGGACTACGTCCAAATTATGCAAAAGTCGTTCCTTCTTTGAAGAAGGGTTAGGACACAGTGATGGAACAACAATCTCTTGATTGATATTCCTGTTAGTAACTACCTTAGGTAAGAACCCAGGTTTAGTACGCAGAACTACCTTGTCTGAATGAAAAATCAGATAAGGAGAATCACAATGTAAGGCAGATAACTCAGAGACTCTTCGAGCCGAGGAAATAGCCATCAAAAACAAAACCTTCCAGGATAACAGCTTGATATCAATGGAATGAAGGGGTTCAAATGGAACGCCTTGAAGAACATTAAGAACTAAATTTAAGCTCCACGGCGGAGCAACAGTCTTAAACACAGGCTTAATCCTAGTTAAAGCCTGAACGTCTGGAACTTCAGCCAGACGTTTGTGTAGAAGAATAGACAGAGCAGAAATCTGTCCCTTTAACGAACTAGCAGATAGGCCCTTTTCTAAACCCTCTTGTAAAAAGGACAATATCCTAGGAATCCTAACCTTACTCCATGATTAACTCTTGGATTCGCACCAATATAAATATTTACGCCATATCTTATAGTAAATTTTTCTGGTAACAGGCTTCCTAGCCTGTATTAAGGTATCAATAACCGACTCCGAGAAGCCACGCTTTGATAGAATCAAGCGTTCAATCTCCATGCAGTCAGCCTCAGAGAAATTAGATTTGGATGTTTGAAAGGACCCTGAATTAGAAGGTCCTGTCTCAGAGGCAGAGACCACGGTGGACAGGACGACATGTCCACTAGGTCTGCATACCAGGTCCTGCGTGGCCACGCAGGCGCTATCAGAATCACCGAAGCTCTCTCCTGTTTGATCTTGGCAATCAAACGAGGAAGCATCGGGAATGGTGGAAACACATAAGCCATGTTATAGACCCAAGGGGCTGTCAGAGCATCTATCAGCACCGCTCCCGGATCCCTGGACCTGGATCCGTAACAAGGAAGCTTGGCGTTCTGGCGAGACGCCATGAGATCCAGATCTGGTTTGCCCCAACGAAGAATCAGTTGAGCAAAGACCTCCGGATGAAGTTCCCACTCCCCCGGATGAAAAGTCTGGCGACTTAGAAAATCCGCCTCCCAGTTCTCTACGCCTGGGATGTAAATCGCTGACAGGTGGCAAGAGTGAGACTCTGCCCAGCGAATTATCTTTGAGACTTCCAACATCGCTAGGGAACTTCTGGTTCCCCCTTGATGGTTGATGTAAGCCACAGTCGTGATGTTGTCCGACTGAAATCTGATGAACCTCAGAGTTGCTAACTGAGGCCAAGCTAGGAGAGCATTGAATATTGCTCTTAATTCCAGAATATTTATTGGGAGGAGTTTCTCCTCCTGAGTCCATAATCCCTGAGCTTTCAGGGAGTTCCAGACTGCGCCCCAGCCTAGAAGGCTGGCGTCTGTTGTTACAATCGTCCAATCTGGCCTGCGAAAGGTCATCCCCTTGGACAGATGTGGCCGAGAGAGCCACCATAGAAGAGAATCTCTGGTCTCTTGATCCAGACTTAGTAGGGGGGACAAATCTGAGTAATCCCCGTTCCACTGACTTAGCATGCACAATTGCAGCGGTCTGAGATGCAGGCGCGCAAATGGTACTATGTCCATTGCCGCTACCATTAAGCCGATTACTTCCATGCACTGAGCTACTGACGGGTGTGGAATGGAATGAAGGACACGGCAAGCATTTAGAAGTTTTGATAACCTGGCCTCTGTCAGGTAAATTTTCATCTCTACAGAATCTATAAGAGTCCCTAGAAAGGGAACTCTTGTAAGTGGTAATAGAGAACTCTTTTCCACGTTCACCTTCCACCCATGCGACCTCAGAAATGTCAGAACTATCTCTGTATGAGACTTGGCAGTTTGAAAACTTGACGCTTGTATCAGAATGTCGTCTAGGTACGGAGTCACCGCTATGCCTCGCGGTCTTAGTACCGCCAGAAGTGAGCCCAGAACTTTTGTAAAGATTCTTGGAGCCGTAGCTAATCCGAAGGGAAGAGCTACAAACTGGTAATGCCTGTCTAGGAAAGCAAATCTTAAGTACCGATAATGATCCTTGTGAATCGGTATGTGAAGGTAGGCATCCTTTAAATCCACTGTGGTCATGTACTGACCCTCTTGGATCATGGGAAGGATGGTTCGAATAGTTTCCATTTTGAATGATGGAACTCTTAGAAATTTGTTTAGGATTTTTAAGTCCAAGATTGGTCTGAAGGTTCCCTCTTTCTTGGGAACCACAAATAGATTTGAATAGAATCCCTGCCCGTGTTCCGTCCGCGGAACTGGGTGGATCACCCCCATTAGTAAAAGGTCTTGTACACAGCGTAGAAACGCCTCTTTCTTTATTTGGTTTGCTGATAACCTTGAAAGATGAAATCTCCCTCGTGGAGGAGAAGTTTTGAAGTCCAGGAGATATCCCTGAGATATGATCTCCAACGCCCAGGGATCCTGGAAATCTCTTGCCCAAGCCTGGGCGAAGAGAGAAAGTCTGCCCCCCACTAGATCCGTTTCCGGATAGGGGGCCCTCTCTTCATGCTGTCTTGGGGGCAGCAGCAGGTTTCTTGGCCTGCTTGCCCTTGTTCCAGGACTGGTTAACTTTCCAGCCCTGCCTGTAACGAGCAACAGCTCCTTCCTGTTTTGGAGCGGAGGAAGTTGATGCTGCTCCAGCCTTGAAGTTACGAAAGGCACGAAAATTAGACTGTTTGGCCTTTGATTTGGCCCTGTCCTGAGGTAGAGCATGGCCCTTACCTCCCGTAATGTCAGCAATAATTTCTTTCAAGCCGGGCCCGAATAAGGTCTGCCCTTTGAAAGGAATATTAAGCAATTTAGATTTAGAAGTCACGTCAGCTGACCAGGATTTAAGCCATAGCGCTCTGCGCGCTTGGATGGCGAATCCGGAGTTCTTAGCCGTAAGTTTGGTTAAATGTACGACGGCATCAGAAACAAATGTGTTAGCTAGCTTAAGTGCTTTAAGCTTGTTCATAATTTCATCCAATGGAGCTGTGCGAATGGCCTCTTCCAGAGACTCAAACCAGAATGCCGCCGCAGCAGTGACAGGCGCAATGCATGCAAGGGGCTGTAAGATAAAACCTTGTTGAACAAACATTTTCTTAAGGTAACCCTCTAATTTCTTATCCATTGGATCTGAAAAGGCACAACTATCCTCCACCGGGATAGTGGTACGCTTAGCTAAAGTAGAAACTGCTCCCTCCACCTTAGGGACCGTCTGCCATAAGTCTCGTGTGGTGGCATCTATAGGAAACATTTTCCTAAATATGGGAGGAGGGGAAAAGGGCACACCAGTTCTATCCCACTCCTTGCTAATAATCTCTGTAAGCCTTTTAGGTATAGGAAACACGTCAGTACACACCGGTACTGCATAGTATTTATCCAACCTACATACTTTTTCTGGAATTGCAACCGTGTTACAATCATTCAGAGCCGCTAATACCTCCCCTAGCAATATGCGGAGGTTCTCAAGCTTAAATTTAAAATTAGAAATCTCTGAATCCAGTCTCCCTGGATCAGATCCGTCACCCACAGAATGAAGCTCTCCGTCTTCACGTTCTGCAAACTGTGACGCAGTATCTGACATGGCTCTCACCTCATCCGCGCGCTCTGTCCTTAACCCAGAGCTATCGTGCTTGCCTCTTAATTCTGGCAATTTAGATAATACTTCTGTCATAACAGTAGCCATGTCTTGCAAAGTGATTTGTAAGGGCCTCCCTGATGTACTTGGCGCCACAAAATCACGCACCTCCTGAGCGGGAGGCGAAGGTACTGACACGTGAGGAGAGTTAGTCGGCATAACTTCCCCCTCGTTGTCTGGTGATAATTTCTTTACATGTAAAGATTGACTTTTATTTAAAGTAGCATCAATGCAATTAGTACATAAATTTCTATTGGGCTCCACATTGGCCTTTAAACATAGTGAACAAAGAGATTCATCTGTGTCAGACATGTTTAAACAGACTAGCAATGAGACTAGCAAGCTTGGAAATACTTTTCTAAATAAATTTACAAGCAATATAAAAAACGCTACTGTGCCTTTAAGAAGCACAAAAAGCTGTCACAGTTGAAATAACAATGAACCAAAATAGTTATAGCAACCAATTTTTCACAGTAAATGTATTAAGTTAGTAAAGGATTGCACCCACCAGCAAATGGATGATTAACCCCTTAATACCCAAAAACGGATTAACAATTTAATAATTAACGTTTTTCTCACAGTCAAAACACACTGTCACAGGTCTGCTGTGACTGATTACCTCCCTCAAAATGAATTTTGAAGACCCCTGAGCTCTCTAGAGACGATCTGGATCATGGAGGATGAAGTAGACAGATTGTGACTGAATTTTTACTGCGCAAAAAAGCGCTAAAATAGGCCCCTCCCACTCATATTACAACAGTGGGGAAGCTCAGAAAACTGTTTCTATGCAGAAAACAAAGATGGCCATGTGGTAAAAATCATGCCCCAATAAGTTTTATCACCAAGTACCTCACAAAAAACAATTAACATGCCAGTAAACGTTTTAAACATACATTTGAAAAGTTATGAATTGTTATTAATAAGCCTGCTACCAGTCGCTTTTACTGCAGTTAAGGCTCATACATTATTTCAGTATTAACAGTATTTTCAGAGTCAATTCCATTCCTTAGAAAAATACATTCAGTGTACACACACTCATCAGCCTAATACCAGTCGCTATCACTGCATTTAAGGCTGAACTTACTTTACATTGGTATCAGCAGTATTTTCTCAGTCAATTCCATTCCTCAGAAAAATAATTACTGCACATACCTCATTTGCAGGGGGGCCCTGCATGCTATTCCCCTTCTCTGAAGTTACCTCACTCCTCAGATGAGAACAGCCAGTGGATCTTAGTTACGTCTGCTAAGATCATAGAAAACGCAGGCAGATTCTTCTTCTAATGCTGCCTGAGAATAAACAGCACACTCCGGTGCCATTTAAAATAACAAACTTTTGATTGTAGAAATAAACTAAGTTAAAAAACACCACAGACCTCTCACAGCGACCTATCTAGTTAGGCTGCAAGAGAATGACTGAATATGACATGTGAGGGGAGGAGCTATATAGCAAGCTCTGCTGGGTGATCCTCTTGCAGCTTCCTGTTAGGAAGAGATATATTCCATAAGTAATGAATGACCCGTGGACTGACTACACTTAACAAGAGAAAGAAGACATCTAAGCTATTTGTTTGGTTCAGAACCCTGGAAAGCACTTGTTCATTGGTGGATGAATTTATCCTCCAATCAGCAAGAACAACCCAGGTTGTTCACCAGAAATGGGCCGGCATCTAAACTTACATTCTTGCATTTCAAATAAAGATACAAAGAGAATGAAGAACATGTGATAATAGGCGTTAATTAGAAAATTGCTAAAAATTGCATGCTCTATCTGAATCACAAAAGAAAAAAATTTGGGTTCAGTGTCCCTTTAAGCAGCAAATCAGTATGAGCTTCGTGCACACTCATGTTATTTCCCAATTCTGTTTAAGGAAGTTTACTATGAAATCTCATCAGAGTTAAGTGAAATCTCATGAGATCACAGTAACAAAGAGTTCATCACCTCAGCACTGCTGATGCTGATTGGCTGCAGTTTATTTCTTCATTTTTTATTTTTTTTTACCTGCAGCTGGACAGTAACTGAAAGATAACTTTTTACACAGCACTTACTCTGGTGAGCTGAGGAAATTGTGAGGTAAAATATCTTCCTTTTTTACATAGAGATGCTCAGGTGATATTTTCCTGACAGCTTTTTACAGTTATACTGCATCAGTTTTAAATGATTTACCTTATGAGTATTATGTCCCTTTAGTTATAAAGCACCTTCACTGCATATACAAATATCCAATGTACTGTCCCTTTAAGTATTAAATGCCAGTAGTGTTTACAACAGCAGCTTTGTAACAATGTTATATGCGTAGTGTTCAAAACATGTGCATAGCCCTGAGCCTACATGAGTATGCTTTTATGGAAAGAAGTTTCAACCAAGGATATCAAGAGAATCAGGTGTCATGCAATAATATGAAAGACAAATATAATATAATAGCTACCTCACAAATTAAAAAAAAACAACTCACCAGAACGTCATCCTCCTTTTTAAAAATTACGACCAGCAGAAAAACGATGAGACACAGTGTGGACGTTGTAACGCTTCTCCTCAGTGAACATCTCATCTCTACCACCCTTTAGCCTCTAAAAACTTCTGTCTCATTTAATCTAAATCAGAGAAAAATAAAAGTGTGAATACATTTCATGTGAAAATATAGGTTCAAATCACAAAAAGTACTATTTTGCATAGCTTATGAACCCATCAAGGAAATGTTTATTATATTATTATTCGTCATATTTAAAAAAAAAATATAATTTAAAAAAATATATCATTAAAGGGACACTCAGGTTAAATTAATTTTTCATGATTCAGATACTGCATGAAATTTTAAACAACTTTCCAATTTACTCAGACTATACGTATATGCATTTGTGATTGGCTGATTGCTATCACATGGTACAGGGGGAGTGGAAATATACATAACTTTGAAATGTGTTAGAAAACAATCTACTACTCAGTTGAAATTCAGAGTAAATGCTATTGTATTGTCTTGTCATCTTGCATTTGTTGATTATGCAAATCTACTGTGTTTACTGGTCCTTTAAGTTAGTGCAGCTGTTCCAGGCTGCGTCATTTGATTGCAAAGAGCTGTACAACTCGACTGGTGCAACCAATCAAAAGATTCTTATTTTTTTTTTTATTTATTTCTCAAAAGGGACAATCAAATTCACAGCTTGTTCCTTTAGATTGTAATACCTTTTAACCCCTTAACGACCAAGGACGTGCAGGGTATGTCCTCAAAAAACCCTGCACGTCCTCGGTGTGGAAAGCAGCTGGAAGCGATGCTGCTCGCTTCCAGCTGCTTTCCGGTTATTGCAGTGATGCCTCGATATGGAGGCATCCTGCAATAACCCTGCATGGCCATCCGATGCAGAGAGAGCCACTCTGTGGCCCTCTCTGCACCGGACATCGATGGCCGGTATCATTGGAGGGTGGGAGCTGACTTGGGAGGCGGGTGGGCGGCCATCGATGGGCCGTGTAAGGTGGAGGGGAGGCGGGATCGGGGGCGGAGCTGACGGGGGCGTGCACATAGGGCGGCGGGCGGGAACCGCTATACTACAGAAAATGAATGTAACTATGTAGGGGAAAAGGGCAAAGATAAAAAAAAATAAACAGCAGTCAAAGGGATCTTGGAGGGGTGGGGGGTTGGTCCTGGGTGGGGGGGTGGCTTTGCTACACTACAGAAAAAGGGATTTTTTCTTAAAAAAAAACACATTTTTTTCTAAACTGGGTACTGGCAGACAGCTGCCAGTACCCAAGATGGCGCCCATTAAGGCAGAGGGGGAGGGTTAGAGAGCTGTTTGGTGGGGGATCTGTGAGGTTGGGGGCTAAGGGGGGATCCTACACAGCAGCATATGTAAATATGCTAAAAAAAAAACTCAAAAAAGCCCAAATATACCTTTTATTTTAGTACTGGCAGAGTTTCTACCAGTACTTAAGATGGCGGGGACAATTGTGGGGTGGGGGAGGGAAGAGAGCTATTTGGGAGGCATCAGGGGGTCTGATGTTTCAGGTGGGAGGCTGAGCTCTACACTAAAGCTAAAATTAACCCTGCAAGTTCCCTACAAGCTACATAATTAACCCCTTCACTGCTAGCCATAATACACGCGTGATGCGCAGCAGCATTTAGCGGCCTTCTAATTACCAAAAAGCATTGCCAAAGCCATATATGGCTGCCATTTCTGAACAAAGGGTTTCCCAGAGAAGCATTTACAACCATTTGTGCCATAATTGCACAAGCTGTTTGTAAATAATTTCAGTGAGAAACCTAAAGTTTGTGAAAAAGTTTGTGAAAAAGTTAACGTTTTTTTTAATTTGATTGCATTTGGCGGTGAAATGGTGGCATAAAATATACCAAAATGGGCCTAGATCAATAGTTGAGGTTGTCTACTACACTACACTAAAGCTAAAATTACCCCAAAATGCTCCCTACATGCTCCCTAATTAACCCCTTCACTGCTGGGCATAATACACGTGTGGTGCGCAGTGGCATTTAGCGGCCTTCTAATTACCAAAAAGCAACGCCAAAGCCATATATGTCTGCTATTTCTGAACAAAGGGGGTCCCAGAGAAGAATTTACAACCATTTATGCCATAATTGCACAAGTGGTTTGTAAATAATTTCAGTGAGAAACCAAAAGTTTGTGAAAAAAATTGTGAAAAAGTGAACGATTTTTTGTATTTGATCGCATTTGGCGGTAAAATGGTGGCATGAAATATACCAAAATGGGCCTAGATCAATACTTTGGGTTGTCTACTAAAAAAAATATATACATGTCAATGGATATTCAGAGATTCCTGAAAGATATTAGTGTTCTAATGTAACTAGCACTAATTTTGAAAAAAAATGGTTTGGAAATAGCAAAGTGCTACTTGTATTTATGGCCCTATAAGTTACAAAAAAAAGCAAAGAACATGTAAACATTTGGTATTTCTAAACTCAGGATAAAATTTTGAAACTATTTAGCATGAGTGTTTTTTGGTGGTTGTAGATATGCAACAGATTTTGGGGGTCAAAGTTAGAAAAAGTGTGTTTTTTTTCGATTTTTTCCTAATACAGGTGGCCCTTGTTTTACAACGGTTCAATTTACACCGTTTCAGAATAACAACCTTTTTTTCCAGTCATGTGACTGCTATTGAAAAGCATTGAGAAGCAGTTCATTTATTAAAATAGCCAGTAGGTGGAGCTGTCCGCTTGTGCTGCAGCAAAGCCAAGCAAGCTGAAATTAATCAGTTTAACCAGACCTGAGCTATCGAGCAGGTTTCAAAGGAACAAGATCTTCCTGTCTATAAATCAGTCCAGATTGGAATGCATAGAAATAACTGTTTGCAGAAAAATGCAAGTGAAGTCTGTGTTATTTTATTAGGTTTATAATGCTGTTTAGCAAATGTTTTTGTTCATATAACTTAGTTTAATTATATATTCTGTGTTGTGTGGTTATTTTATTAGGTTTATAATGCTGTTTAGCATTTAAAGTCTTCATTTCAAAGCTTTAAAAATAATGTATTAGGTGTTACTTATGACAATTTTGAGAGGGACCTGGAACCTATCTCCCTCACTTCCCATTGACTTACATTATAAACTGGGTTTCAATTTACAACGGTTTTGATTTACAACCATTACTTATGGAACCTAACTCCGGAGTAAACTGAGGGCTACCTGTATTTTATAATTTTTTTTTATAGTAAATGATAAGATATGATGAAAATAATGGTATCTTTAGAAAGTCCATTTAAATGGTGAGAAAAACGGTATATAATATGTGTGGGTACAGTAAATTAGTAAGAGGAAAATTACAGCTAAACACAAACACTGCAAAAATGTAAAAATAGCCATGGTCCCAAACGGACAGAAAATGGAAAAGTGCTGTGGTCATTATGGGGTTAATAGACCAACAAAATCAAGCTGCTTTTTTTTATTTCAGAAGCTTTCAAGATCTCACAGGTCTCTTCTTCAGCTTTTATCTTGAGAGATCAGGTTTTTTTACTTAAAGGACCAGTCAACACAGTAGATTTGCATAATCAACAAATGCAAGATAACAAGACAATACAATAGCACTAAGTCTGAACTTGAAATGAGTAGATTTTTTTTTCTGACAGTTTTAAAAGTTATGTCTTTTTCCTCTCCCCCTGTACCATGTGACAGCCATCAGCCAATCACAAATGAATTATTGCACATGCTCAGTAATATAAAAAGACTGCACATTTTGTTAATGGAAGTAAATTGGAAAGTTGTTTAAAACTGCATGCTCTATCTGAATAATAAAAGTTTAATTTTGATTTGAGTGTTCCTTTAAATGCTTTGGTAAAACCTGTGACTCTTACATGCCACTGAAAGCTCTGAGCAGGCACAAGTTGACAATGAAGACCAAAACTGTCAATGCGGGTGCACGCACCTTTATTTGTACATTAAATTAAAAATTTTGTTCCACATAACACAATTATAAATTCAAAGCACATTGGCATTTAACTGCCTGTCATTTAACTTTGAAAATTGTTGTAATAGGCAGCACCATATTGGAACCTAGTTTTTCCCTAAAATCTCTTCTGCCAAGGGTAATTAGGGACAGATTTAAAACATACAATAAAAGAGTGTGCAAACAGTATTGAGTGAAAAAAACTGTTAAATAGTTACAATCCTATATTTCACACAACCGTGTTTGCACATTCTCTTTATTAGCAATTTCCTCTTTGAGTGAACTATAGTTAAGGGCCAAATTATTAAATGGCGGGCGGACATGATTCACTGTAGCAAATCATGTCCGCTCAACATTGCTAAATGCCAACAGCATACGTTGTTGGCATTTAATATTGCACAAGCCCCCTGCACGTTCGCGGCCAAGCAGGGGTGTCAATCAACCCAATCATATTGGATCGGGCTGATTGCTGTCCGCCGCCTCAGAAGCGGCGGATGAGTGAAGGAGCAGCAGTCCTTAGACCGCTGCTTCTTAACTCCTGTTTCCAGCGAGCCGTATTCAGGGCCCTTGATAATTCATCCCCTTAAAATCAAATACTAGAGAATGAGGTGAAAGATACATTTCTAAATTTTATTATCAGTTATTTGTAGAGCGCCAACAGATTCTACAGCGCTATAAACATAGGTATGGTACGGTATGATATGCAAAGTAGCATTTATAGGAAACAAGTGGGTAGAGGGCACTGGAAACTGCTGTTGTAAATCAGCTCTCATAAAGGTGATCTACAAAATAGCTGGGCTCTTATGCTTACATGCTAAGGGGGCTTAAAGGGCCATAATAGCCAAATGTTTAAACACTTGAAAGTGATGCAGCATAGCTGTAAAAATCTGACTAGAAAATATCTCCTGAACATCTCTATGTAAAAAAGAAAGATATTTTACCTCAAAAGTTCCTCAGTAGCCACCTCCCATTGTAAAGGATTTCTAAGCAGCATTTTAGTGTGTCTGTCCTGGGACATCTGAAGGGATGAGCATCGTGCACTCTCATCTTATTTCACCAATCAGGTAAAGGAAGTTTACAATGAAATCTCATGAGAGTCAAGTCAAATCTCATGAGATCACAGTAAAAGTTCATGACCTCAGCACTGCTGATGCTGACTAGCTGTTCATTTCTTCATTTTTTTTTTTTTTTTTACCTGCAGATGGGAGCAGTTGAGTATAACTTTTTACACAGAACTTACTCTGCTGAGCTGAGGAGATTGTGAGGTAAAATATCTTCCTTTTTTACATAGAGATGCTCAGGTGATATTTTCCTGTCAGCTTTTTACAGTTATACTGCATCAGTTTCAAGTGATTTAGCATATGAGTATTATGTCCCTTTAAGGTGATAAAAAATGGAGCAGAGAACTGAGGCAAGAAAGGTTGGTGTATACTGTATGCATCCCTGATCAGTAGCTTCTTTAAGGAGCACTTGGAACTTTCAAAACTAAGGGAGAGTCTTGTGGAGTGAGGCAGAGAGTCCCACAAAAAAGGAGCCAGTCTGGAGAAGTCCTTTAGATGGAAGTGTTAGACAAGAGAGGAGGAGAGAAGGCAGTCCTGAGCAGAGTGAAGGGGACGGAAGGGAGAGTATGGGGCTACGAGGACTGAGATATAGGTGAGAGCAATGTTGTTGAGGGCCTTGAATGTCAGTGAGGATTTTGTGTTTAATTCTGGAGGCTGTAGTGGCTGATAGATTGCAAAAGCCAGAGGAGTTCAGCACCAGTGTCAGGAATGTGCTTGCTGCAGGGTTCACACTCTAAACCCTCAAACTGAGTACAAAGTCAAAGAAGTAGCCGCACCATATAAATTATCTTTTATTGGGTTAGAATAAAAGCATAAAAAACAGAATTTATGCTTACCTGATAAATTACTTTCTCTTACGGTGTATCCAGTCCACTTTTTCATCCTTACTTGTGGGATATTCTCAATCCCTACAGGAAGTGGCAAAGAGAGCATACAGCAAAGCTGTCCATATAGCTCCCCTCAGGCTCCGCCCCCCCAGTCATTCGACCGACGGTTAGGAGAAAAAGGAGAACCATAGGGTGCAGTGGTGACTGTAGTTATTTTAAAAATTAAATTTGAACCTGACCGAATTGTCAGGGCGGGCCGTGGACCGGATACACCGTAAGAGAAAGTAATTTATTAGGTAAGCATAAATTCTGTTTTCTCTTACTTGGTGTATCCAGTCCACGGTTTCATCCTTACTTGTGGGATACCAATACCAAAGCTTTAGGACACGGATGAAGGGAGGGAACAAGTCAGGTAACCTAAACGGAAGGCACCACTGCTTGCAAAACCCTTTCTCCCAAAACTAGCCTCCGAAGAAGCAAAAGTATCGAATTTGTAAAATTTGGCGAATGTATGCAGCGAAGACCAAGTCACTGCCTTACAAATCTGTTCAACAGAAGCCTCATTCTTGAAAGCCCATGTGGAAGCCACAGCTCTGGTGGAATGAGCTGTAATTCGTTCAGGAGGCTGCTGTCCAGCAGTCTCATAAGCCAATCAGATGATGCTCTTCAGCCAGAAGGAAAGAGAGGTAGCAGTCGCTTTCTGACCTCTCCTCTTACCAGAATAGACAACAAACAAGGATGATGTTTGTCTGAAATCTTTAGTTGCTTTTAAATAGAATTTCAAAGCACGAACCACGTCAAGATTGTGTAAAAGTCGTTCCTTCTTAGAAACTGGATTAGGACACAGAGAAGGAACAATGATTTCCTGGTTAATATTCTTATTAGAAATCACTTTTGGAAGGAAACCAGGTTTGGTACGCAAAACAACCTTATCTGCATGGAACACCAGATAGGGTGAATTACACTGCAAAGCAGACAATTCAGAAACTCTTCGAGCAGAAGAAATGGCTACTAAAAACAAAACTTTCCAAGATAATAACTTAATATCTATGGAATGTAAAGGTTCAAACGGAACCCCTTGAAGAACTGAAAGAATTAAATTTAGACTCCATGGAGGTGCCACAGGCTTGTAAACAGGCTTGATTCTAACTAAGGCCTGTGCAAACACCTGAACGTCTGGTACAGCTGCCAGACGCTTATGTAACAGGATAGACAGAGCAGATATCTGTCCCTTAAAGGAACTAGCTGACAGACCTTTCTCCAATCCTTCTTGGAGAAAAGACAATATCCTTGGAATCCTAAACTTACTCCACGAGTAACCCTTGGATTCACACCAACAAAGATATTTTCGCCATATCTTATGGTAAATTTTCCTGGTGACAGGCTTTCTGGCCTGTATCAGAGTATCTATAACTGATTCAGAGAAACCACGCTTAGCTAGGATTAAGCGTTCAATCTCCAAGCAGTCAGTTGCAGAGAAATTAGATTTGGATGCTTGAAAGGACCTTGAATTAGAAGATCCTGCCTCAATGGCAGTTTCCATGGTGGGACCGATGACATGTCCACTAGGTCTGCATACCAAGTCCTGCGTGGCCACGCAGGTGCTATCAAAATTACCGAAGCCTTCTCCTGTTTGATTCTGGCTACTAGCTGAGGGAGAAGAGGAAACGGTGGAAAGACATAAGCTAGACTGAATGACCAAGGCGCTATTAATGCATCTATCAATGCCGCCTTGGGATCCCTGGATCTGGATCCGTAAAGGGGAAGTTTGGTGTTCTGACGGGACGCCATCAGATCCAATTCTGGAATGCCCCATAGCTGGGTCAGCTGAGCAAAAACCTCTGGGTGGAGTTCCCACTCCCCCGGATGGAAAGTCTGACGACTTAGAAAATCCGCCTCCCAGTTGTCTACCCCTGGGATGTGAATTGCAGATAGATGGCAGGAGTGATCCTCCGCCCATTTGATGATCTTGGATACTTCCTTCATCGCTAGGGAACTCTTTGTTCCTCCCTGATGATTGATGTACGCTACAGTCATGATGTTGTCCGACTGAAATCTGATGAATTTGGCCTCCGCTAGTTGAGGCCACGCCTGGAGCGTATTGAATATCGCTCTCAGTTCCAAAATGTTTATCGGGAGAAGAGATTCTTCCCGAGACCATAGACCCTGAGCTTTCAGGGAGTCCCAGACCGCACCCCAGCCTAACAGACTGGCATCGGTCGTGACAATGATCCACTCCGGTCTGCGGAAACTCATTCCCTGAGACAGGTGATCCTGAGACAACCACCAGAGAAGAGAGTCTCTGGTTTTCTGGTCCATTTGTATTTGAGACAAATCTGCATAATCCCCATTCCACTGTTTGAGCATACACAGTTGCAGTGGTCTGAGATGAATTCGGGCAAAGGGGACTACGTCCATTGCCGCAACCATTAAACCAATTACCTCCATGCACTGAGCCACAGAAGGCCGAGGAATGGAATGAAGAACTCGGCAAGTATTCAACAGTTTTGATTTCCTGACCTCTGTCAGAAAGATTTTCATTTCTACCGAGTCTATTAGTGTTCCCAGGAAGGGAACCCTTGTGAGCGGGGACAGAGAACTCTTTTCTACGTTCACCTTCTACCCGTGAGACCTTAGAAAGGCCAGGACAATGTCCGTATGAGCCTTGGCTCTGTGAAAAGACGACGCCTGTATTAAGATGTCGTCTAGGTAAGGTGCTACTGCAATGCCCTGCGGTCTTAGTACCGCCAGAAGGGACCCTAACACCTTTGTGAAAATTCTGGGAGAGGTGGGCAACCCGAAAGGAAGGGCCACAAACTGGTAATGTTTGTCCAGAAAGACGAACCTCAGGAACTGATGGTGATCTTTGTGGATAGGAATATGTAGGTACGCATCCTTTAGATCCACGGTAGTCATATATTGACCTTCCTGGATCATCGGCAAGATTGTCCGAATGGTTTCCATCTTGAAAGACGGAACTCTGAGGAATTTGTTTAGAATTTTTAGATCCAGGATTGGTCTGAAAGTTCCTTCCTTTTTGGGAACTACAAACAGGTTTGAGTAAAAGCCCAGTCCTTGTTCTGCAATTGGAACTGGGTGTATCACTCCCATTTTTAGAAGATCTTCTACACAGCGTAAGAACGCCTGTTTCTTTGTTTGGTCTGAAGACAAACGAGAAATGTGGAACCTTCCCCTTGGGGGAGAATCCTTGAATTCTAGAAGGTACCCCTGAGCAACTATTTCTAATGCCCAGGGATCTGGAACATTTCTTGCCCAAGCCTGAGCAAAGAGAGAAAGTCTGCCCCCTACTAGATCCGCTCCCGGATCGGGGGCTACCCCTTCATGCTGTCTTGGTAGCAGGAGCAGGCTTCTTGGCCTGTTTACCCTTATTCCAGCCCTGTAAGGGTTTCCAGGTTGCTTTGGGCTGTGAAGCGTTATCTTGCTTTGCGGCAGCAGAGGTTGCAGCAGGTCCGCTCCTGAAGTTGTGAAAGGAGCGAAAATTAGCCTTGTTTTTGGCCTTAAACGGCCTATCTTGTGGAAGGGCATGGCCCGTTCCCCCAGTGATATCCGAAATAATCTCTTTCAGCTCTGGGCCGAATAGGGGTTTCCCCTTGAAAGGAATATTTAACAGTTTCGTTTTGGACGACACATCCGCCGACTACGATTTGAGCCAAATCGCTCTTCGCGCCATGATGGCAACACCTGAGTTTTTCGCCGCTAACTTAGCTAATTGGAAAGCGGCATCAGTGATAAAAGAATTAGCCAGCTTTAAAGCATGAATTCTATCCATGACCTCGTCGTATGAAGTCTCCCTCTGGAGCGACTCCTCCAGAGCCTCAAACCAAAATGCAGCTGCAGTAGTTACCAGAATAATGCAGGCAATTGGTTGAAGCAGAAAACCTTGCTGAACAAAAATTTTCTTCAGCAATCCTTCCAATTTTTTATCCATAGGATCTTTGAAAGCACAACTGTCCTCTATTGGTATAGTTGTACGCTTAGCAAGAGTTGAAACAGCTCCCTCTACCTTAGGGACCGTCTGCCACGCGTCCCGTCTGGGGTTGTTTATGGGGAACATTTTCTTAAAGATAGGGGGGGGGACAAAGGGTACACCTGGTCTCTCCCACTCCTTAGTCACAATATCCGCCACCCTCTTTGGGATCGGAAATGCCTCAGTGTATACCGGGACCTCTAAAAACCTGTCCATTTTACACAATTTTTCTGGGACCACCATGGGGTTACAATCATCCAGCGTAGCTAAAACCTCCTTAAGCAGGACGCGGAGGTGTTCCAGCTTGAATTTAAACGCTAATGAATCTGACTCTGCCCGCTGAGAAACTTTTCCTGTGTCAGAAATTTCTCCTTCAGACAGACCGTCCCTCACTGCTAACTCTGAGTGTTGTGAGGGTACTACAGATAACTCATCCAAAGCTTCTGATTGCTCATCCTCTGTATTTAAAACTGAGCTATCGCGCTTTTTTGGAAAAACTGGCAGTCGGGATAAAAATGCTGCAAGAGAATTATCCATTACTGCTGCTAATTGTTGTAAGGTAATAGGGGCCAATGCGCTAGAGGTACTAGGCATAGCTTGCGCGGGCGTAACTGGTGTCGACACATGGGGAGAGGAAGAAGGACTATCCTCATTACCTTCCGTTAAAGAATCATCTTGGGCTACATTTTTAAGTGTCACTGCATGGTCTTTAAAATGCTTAGATGTTTTAGCACACTTTAAACACAAATGCAATGGGGGTACCGCCATGGCTTTTAAACATAAAGAACAAGGTCTATCTGAAGACTCAGACATGTTTGACAGACTTAGACAGCACTGCAATACAGTAAAATTCACTTTTTGAAAAAACGTTACTGTGCCTTTAAATAATAAAAAGCACACACTTTTTTACCAAATCACCAAAAAACATCCGATCTTTATGAAATTTTCACCAAATGATCCCAATGCTTTGAAATTTTTGCACACAAATTTTCAAATTAATTAACCCCTTATTGCCAAAACCGGAGCCAATTGAAGTAAACTACCGGTTTAACACACTACAGCACGGTGCCACAGTCTTTGCTGTGGCCCTACCTTCCTTTTGGTTTATTTGTAGAAGAATATAAGCCTCCCTGAAGTCCTCCTGCACTCTCAGGACTCTACACGTGAAGCTGCATGAAGCTGCCTTGCAAAACAACTGCGCAACTGAGGCGCGAAAATGAGGCCCCCACCCTCTTCATTCCGGAGTTATGGGGCCTTCCTGAGTCAGATTAGGTGTCTTACAATATGCCAGGCGTAATAAAAACCCCAAAAGTGTTTCCCAACGTCTAAAACACTTGAACAAATATAAGATTACCCTAATAAAGTTATCGATTTAGCCCATCACAGTGTCTACCAGTATTTAAGCCCTTAACTGAAGCCATCCTTCTATACTGCGTTTCAGAAAATGGCTTACCTTCCCACATGGGGATTTCTATCAGTCTTCTAGCATTACCGGGTCTTGTTAGAAAAAATGACTGAGCATACCTTAAGCAGTTAAGCCTGCAAACTGTTCCCCCCAACTGAAGTTCTCCGGTACTCAACAGTCCTGTGTGGGAACAGCAGTGGATTTTAGTTACAACATGCTAAAATCTTTTTCCTCTCAGCAGAAATCTTCATCACTTTCTGCCTCAGAGTAAATAGTACAAACCGGCACTATTTTAAAATAACAAACTCTTGATTGAAGAAATAAAAACTACAAATCTAACACCACATACTCTTTACCCTCCCGTGGAGATGCTACTTATTAGAGCGGCAAAGAGAATGACTGGGGGGGCGGAGCCTGAGGGGAGCTATATGGACAGCTTTGCTGTGTGCTCTCTTTGCCACTTCCTGTAGGGATTGAGAATATCCCACAAGTAAGGATGAAACCGTGGACTGGATACACCAAGTAAGAGAAAATGTTATGCTTTTGTACTAACCCAATAAAAGATAATTTATATGGTGCGACTGCTTCTTGGACTTTGTGACTGATACATTGGTCAGGGTAGGAAAAAGAGGAGAGGGAAGAGAGCAGAGGTTTAAGAGTTTGAGAGATGTTGCTGACTCTTTTAAAAATAGCTAGCCAACCTTGTTGAAAGCCTTTTCAGCATCTGTAAATACTATGAAACGTTTGCTGCTGTTATTTTGAGCATAGTTTATAAGCTGTAATACTTTAAAATGTACAAACTGTCACCTTTCTTCCAGGAAAAAAACATAACGGATCTGTGGATATTGAATATGGTTAAAGAGTCTTCATAAGTTTGCTAATAATGTTGAGAATATTTCAAGGGGACATTAAACAATTTTGGACTTTGGAGCCCTTAATTGCCCACAAGCCTGCAACCATAAGTTAGGAAGCAGCAGCCTTAAAATATCCCAGACTCATTCATACAGGATGATTGACAAGCTCTTGCACAGTTGGTTAGGCAAGACAAGGGAGTGGGGCTAATTCCTGCAGCGAATGTGAGCACAAGTTTCTCAGGCAGGGAAGCATAATAAATGGCATTATCTATGACATGCGCTAATATTGTAAAGATGTTATGGAATTATACAACTTACTTTTAAATGTATAAAAAAAATTACGTTATGTAATTTAAATTGATATGCTGTATTCAAGATTGGCATCTAAGTTGTGATGGATATTGTTCCTTTAATCCTTCAGAGTAACTTATAGCAGTAGAGTATATGATATTTAACGCAGGAGGTAAATGAGGGCTTTGAGTCTATGATTAAAGGGACAGTATACTATAAATTTGTTTTTCCCTTAATGTGTTTCCAATTACTTTTTTACCAGCTGCAGAGTATAAAATGTATGAGATTTGTTTTTTTAAGGATTATTTGTGTATATGAATTAGCTGATTTTGTGTTTTGAAGCCACAACCTAATAATATGGGGTTGAGCTTGTAGGTATAATCAGATCTCATTACTTTATCACATTGTGTACATATAACTGCTTCTTTATCTTATATCTGTCCATAAACCAATCACCAATACTTTGAGAGAACAATGGAAAATTAACATTTTATTACCTTATCTCTTCTATAACCCACTGGGAGTGTAATTTATTCTACTGGCTGTGTTAATACAGCTTGGCCTCGTGGCCAAAAACTTTCAGGATGGGTGGGGATACCACAGGCTAAATAAACTAATTCAAATGCTAATATAAGGGTAATGGAAATACTTGTAAACAATTTAATACACTCCAGCAGGTAAAGTGGATCATTGGGAACAAATTAAAGGGGAGAACATTTTTGAGTAAACTGTCCCTTTAAGGCCAGTATGGGCTGAATTGCGTAAGACCCGCCTTGGCTTGTTTTTTCTTATGCACACTGTTTTAAACTTGTGTTTTTACTCCTGGAATACAGTTTTCACAATAAAGATGAAGTTTTTAGATTTCCCGGTTTTCTCTGTTTTTTTCTACATTAGTTAGATTTTTACTCCTTAGTGGTTGGAATAAAGGGACAGTCTAGTCCAAAATAAACTTTCCTGATTCAGATAGGGAATGTAGTTTTAAACAATTTTCCAATTTACTTTTACCACCAATTTTGCTTTGTTCTCTTGGTATTCTTAGTTGAAAGCTAAACCTAGGAGGTTCATACGCTAATTTCTAAGCCCTTGAAGGCCGCCTCTTCTCTCAGGGCATTTCATGCCGACAGGCACTTCGTCAGGGATACCCAACACCTCCCTTATCCAACCTTAAATAGCTAACATGTGTGATTAACCCCATAATGGGCAAGCAAGAATGAAAGCATCTTAAAGTAGAAAAACAATTAACAGAATTAAGTTGCAAAATATTAAGTCAAGATACAAAATTTTTTTTATTTTTTTTCTCTACGCTTTATTTTGGGACATTACTTTGAACATTGTTTGTTTAGCTTTTGGTTGGTATTTTCGCTGTCACAGCAGACCCGGACAAGGGGTCGACATGCTCATTAGCTCACAGGAGTAACTATTTATCCTGGGACACTAAGTCTATTTACTTATTGTGACAGCGGGAACTTTTCTCTTTGTATGTTTCTTATTGTTATACATGGGGCCAGATGAGAAGTGGCACACTAACATTTTTTTTTTGCTTGTATGCCAACTGCGTTCAAATTAAACTTTTATCACTGAACAAAAAAAAAAACAGCAGAGTAGGTAAAAGAGAATGCCTCTATAGCACAATAATAGCGTGAGTATTCCCATGTGTAATATATACAAATACATAAAATGTAACTTTTATTGCATGTATATTAAAAGCATATGTAGGTAGACAGCAATGAAAGAACTGGAATTTGCTGCCCTGCAATGGATTAAAAACACTACAATACTAGTTGCATAAATATAATCAGTATGTAAGTAAACTGTAATTGTAGCCAATAAGACACCGTGGCAAATGAATTGTTTTTATTTTCATTTCAATATATACATTGAGTGCTGTTAGTTGAAGCGTTTGCAGAGTAAACAAACCTGAGTATACAGATATTTCCCAGTGGGATCAGAAATAAAGGAACATTTTATTGTAGCACTTCCTGTGTGATACCAACAACGTTATCACAATGTATTAAAAGAGTAAAGTCCCAACTTGGTAATATACTGAGGGTTAATTATACTTGAAAGTATTGACTCTGCATGTTATATTTGATTGAAGTAATTCCACTATAGATAAAGTGCTGTAGAATTACACCTTGCAATATAGACTCATAGTCCTAACTCATGGTTAGAGTGCAAAGTATAAATTAAAGCAAATATAGGAGTGGAACATAGAAATGCAATATTATTTACTAAAATGTATGTATTAAGTAGTGTATGTTAAAGCATTTATAAAGAATCAATTATTAAGTGTTAAGCGTTTGCCATTCAACACTGCAGTGTGGTTAGAGAATCAGAGAATGTCTTGTAGCACACTTAAAAGCAACCATAAAGATATGCCCTTAATATGGCATAATACAAAGAATATTCACTTTAAATGCTTATTTTTAGCCTTAACAGTGTTTTTAATGGTTCGAACTACGGCCCTGGCTGAATGCAAGGAATGCATTAATAAGAAATACTGATTTGAAATTATTAGGAGGCAACTAAGTAAAGAGCAAGTTTAAAAATAACAAATAACTTCCGTTGTTATTTTTAAACTCGGGGACAGTAAAATTGAGGAGAGAAAGGTGGAAATTCCTGTATTATGTATACAGAGACCCAAACTTATTAAATTATTTAAAAGGGGAATTACTTAAATTATGTAGAAATCAATGCAGATCACCTCACAAACCCATCACTGTTCTGGTTGATGGCTAAAGCAGTCCTCCGAGGGGTCATTAGGTCTTATGCGGTAGGAGTTAACAAAAAATACAAACAGGTGGAAGATCTTTTATTGAAACAGGTTATCAATGCACACAATAGGTACCTAAGGCTACCCAATGATTCTAACACGCAGATATATATTGCAGTGAAAAATCAAAGATTCTACAACGATCCCTTAGAGCCACAAATAAATTAAGGTCCGTTTTTACAGGCTCGGCAACAAAATAGGTAGTACTCTGGCCAATATCACTAAAATGACTAGAAAACCTAATGTGATTTCTCCTTTGAAAGTTGCAGACACTAAGACACTAAGAGCAAGTTCTTGGAAGGGGTTATGCTGCCAACCCTAAATGGAGGAAAATTTACAACAGTTAAACTCTCCACTATTGGAAACAGGAATTAAGAAAGTGATATGGGATATGCCCCTTGATAAGGCAGCGGAACCGGATGGGTTACCAGATTCATTTTATAAACACTTGTCAGATGATGTGGTCGCGACATTGGCCAACCTCTTTAACACGATTATGAATGGGGAAGGCAAATTGGGTGAGCGTTTCACAGAAGTTAACATCTGTATATTTCCGAAAAATTGTAGGGATCTGACCTTGAGGGAGGCATACAAACCAATCTCGCTATTGAATTGCGACTATAAAATATTTACAAAAATACAAGCAAACAGATTGGCAGGAATTATACCATCCCTTATACACAGAGACCAATTGGGGTTTGTGAAAGGCAGGTCCTTGTTGATTAATATTAGTTAAGTACAATTAGTGTTAACGGACTTCTGGAGATATCAAATGAAGGGCTAAAGATGGCTTGCATTCTGGCAATAGATGCAGAAAAATCCTTCAACAAGATCCTGTGGGCCCACCTGTTCTATACATTGATGTGTTTTTAAAAGACTCTTTCTATACGGTTTTATCGCACATATAATGTCTCACATATAAAATTGTGGGAGACCTAAACAACTGGAAAAGCCTTACGGTGTCTTTGTCGGGCAGGGTGTGTCTGGTTAAGATTATATTGTTCCCGAAGATCTTTTATATTTTCCAAATGTTACCAGCACTACTACACACAAAAAAAAGACTTCAAAATTTTTAATGCGAGAATCTTAGATTTTTTATGCATACTGTTTTAGCTATGAAAAAATTACTAGTTCTGTTTCTGCAGGAAGATTTGGCCTCCCAAACTTGGAATTATATAACTGAGAAGTGTCTAGTAAATATGTAATTTATTGGTTAGCTGGTACAAACCACTGTATCCTTACAGCAACAGAGAGGGATATGGTGAACCCTGGTCTCAGGTGATTTGCCACATATGGCGGCAAATAAAATAGATACCATAGCAGAAGGTTCCCTTTCATTTCTAGAACAAATCAAGTCCTGGAGGAAACAGTGTGGATGATTGGGGAATTATTATCTACATAGGGAATTCTCCCCATATGTGTGAACCCAGAGTTCCCAGCAGGTTTTACCATTCACTTATTTGTTCTCTGACAGGACAAGGGTCTTGACTATAAACATCAAGTTAGAATGAAACTTCCTTTATTCAGGGAATTAAAGACGAGCTACTCACTAGTCATCATTTTGTTTATTTACAAATTAAACATTATGTAATGCAGCTTCAGAGATCACTAGATTTTGCTAATACCACAAACGCCATCTCAAAGATGGTGTTGCTCACATGGCGTACACTCCATCTCACAAGTGTATAAAATGTTGATTGATAAATGAAATAAGTATTCTAGGACAACTATTAGTTCTATATGGACATGGTTATTACAAAATCAGGTTTCAGAGATTCAGGTTTAGAAAAGCATAGAAAAAGTTAAAAAAGCCACATTGTCGGCTGATGTGAGAGAAATGCATACTAAGGTACTACATAAAGCATATATTATTCCTAGATTGTTTAGCAAATGGGCAAAAGTAAGCTCTAACGCCTGTGCAAAATGTCAGTATACGTACCCAGATCTGATACATCTCCTTAAGAATTGCCCATGTCTGATCAAGTTCTGGGCTATGTAAAGCAGTGTCAACCTTGACACAGGGGCGGGAGCCCCAAAACGTTCCTGTAATGGCTGAATAAATATTTTCCACTTTTTCTATAAAAGAGTGCAGCATACTTATTTTGGACATTGCTTTATATGTTTGGGGATACTGGGAAAAATCCCCATGATAGCTGGCACCGTGCATTAAGACTCATTCAGCTAGATTACAAGTGTTGCGGTACGACTTTTAACGCTGAAAAAAATGGCAATTCCAGCGTAATGGCCAGGAACGCATAGTTGTGTCGGTATCGCTATATCGCAAGCATTTTAGCCTGTAACACAACGTCTATTCCGCACTCAAAAAAATGACGTTTTTGTGAGGGATTTTCATAGCGCCGGTATTACAGGTTGTGTGTTCAGGCTAAAAAGCTTGCATTACAGCCTATACCGACACGATTCATACTGCCATCTGAGAGCAGTAGTTATGGATTTTGCTAAACAAAAATGTTTCACAAAACTCATAACTAAACTGTTTCAAAGTACACTAACACCCATTAACTACCTATAATCCCATCCTACACGGAGCGTCCTCTTCATATGGTCACCGCTGTACACTGAAGGTGAATGCAAGGTAGACGTTTCAAAATGGCGTATCTTGCATTCCTATTGGCTGATTCGATTCTTCAAATTCAAATCAGCCAATAGGATGAGAGCTTCTCAAATCCTATTGGCTGTTCAAAACAGCCAATAGGATGAGAGCTACTGAAATCCTATTGGCTGTTCATACACCTGAAGTGCGGAATGAAAAATCTCCGTAACACAACCCCATTGATGTCTATGGGGGAAAAAAAAATTACATTTAAAACTAACACCCTATCATAAACCCCAAGTCTAAACACCCCTAATCTGCCGCCCCCGACATCGCCGACACTAATAAAAGTTATTAGCCCCTATACCGCTGCTCCCCGACATTGCCAATACTATAATAACGTTATTAACCCCTATTCTGTAGCTCCCGACACTATAATAAAGTTATTAACCCCTATTCCGCCGCTTCCCGACATCGCTGACACTAAATAAACCTATTAACCCCTAAACCTCCGCCCCCCATTGCCGCTACTAAATAAACTTATTAACCCCTAAACCTCCGGCCCCCACATCCCCACTACTAAATTTTTTTTTTTAAATATTAACCCATAAACCGTCAGCCCCCCTACATCGCAAAACACTAAATTAAGCATCCCTTCTAACTTAAAATTAATATCTAAATTACAAATTTAAAAAGACCCAACACTACGAAAAAAATAAAAAAATCTAAAATTACAAAAAATAATAAACACTATAATCTAATACTCTCTCCCCATTTATGTCTATGGGGGAAAGCATGCACGAACACGTCAAAGCAGCCCTTGGATTTTGTGCGGTATTGAGCTTAACACCACCATATCACACGCACAAGGAGGCTTTTCAGTAACTCGTAATGGCAGCGCTGTGGAGAGAGAAATAACGCACCCTGTTTAGCACAAAACTCTAGGTGATTATTTGTTATATCAGGAGTGCTAGTCTCAACTGCACTTGGATCAAGTCCTGGGCTATGACAGAAAGATGGCTGAACTGTAATTTGTAATGTTTCATTAAAGGTGGATGATAAAGCTATCATATTTTTGGATCTCTCAGCTACATTAATTAAACAAAAAAAAAACGTTTTGCTTATAATGTCATTTTGATGGCAAGAAAATTAATTTTCAAGAACGGATTGCTTAGGAACTCACCCCCTTTAGGGACAATTAAAACGCACCCAGTTAGATGCCACAGGGGGTCTAAAAATGGGATAGGGTTATTCTAATACTAACTTTACAAGTCCAAAAAACAGAATTTATGTTTACCTGATAAATTACTTTCTCCAACGGTGTGTCCGGTCCACGGCGTCATCCTTACTTGTGGGATATTCTCTTCCCCAACAGGAAATGGCAAAGAGCCCAGCAAAGCTGGTCACATGATCCCTCCTAGGCTCCGCCTACCCCAGTCATTCGACCGGCGTTAAGGAGGAATATTTGCATAGGAGAAACCATATGATACCGTGGTGACTGTAGTTAAAGAAAATAAATTATCAGACCTGATTAAAAAAACCAGGGCGGGCCGTGGACCGGACACACCGTTGGAGAAAGTAATTTATCAGGTAAACATAAATTCTGTTTTCTCCAACATAGGTGTGTCCGGTCCACGGCCTCATCCTTATTTGTGGGAACCAATACCAAAGCTTTAGGACACGGATGAAGGGAGGGAGCAAATCAGGTCACCTAAATGGAAGGCACCACGGCTTGCAAAACCTTTCTCCCAAAAACAGCCTCAGAAGAAGCAAAAGTATCAAACTTGTAAAATTTGGTAAAAGTGTGCAGTGAAGACCAAGTCGCTGCCCTACATATCTGATCAACAGAAGCCTCGTTCTTGAAGGCCCATGTGGAAGCCACAGCCCTAGTGGAATGAGCTGTGATTCTTTCAGGAGGCTGCCGTCCGGCAGTCTCGTAAGCCAATCTGATGATGCTTTTAATCCAAAAAGAGAGAGAGGTAGAAGTTGCTTTTTGACCTCTCCTTTTACCGGAATAAACAACAAACAAGGAAGATGTTTGTCTAAAATCCTTTGTAGCATCTAAATAGAATTTTAGAGCGCGAACAACATCCAAATTGTGCAACAAACGTTCCTTCTTCGAAACTGGTTTCGGACACAGAGAAGGTACGATAATCTCCTGGTTAATGTTTTTGTTAGAAACAACTTTTGGAAGAAAACCAGGTTTAGTACGTAAAACCACCTTATCTGCATGGAACACCAGATAAGGAGGAGAACACTGCAGAGCAGACAATTCTGAAACTCTTCTAGCAGAAGAAATTGCAACCAAAAACAAAACTTTCCAAGATAATAACTTAATATCAACGGAATGTAAGGGTTCAAACGGAACCCCCTGAAGAACTGAAAGAACTAAGTTGAGACTCCAAGGAGGAGTCAAAGGTTTGTAAACAGGCTTGATTCTAACCAGAGCCTGAACAAAGGCTTGAACATCTGGCACAGCTGCCAGCTTTTTGTGAAGTAACACAGACAAGGCAGAAATCTGTCCCTTCAGGGAACTTGCAGATAATCCTTTTTCCAATCCTTCTTGAAGGAAGGATAGAATCTTAGGAATCTTAACCTTGTCCCAAGGGAATCCTTTAGATTCACACCAACAGATATATTTTTTCCAAATTTTGTGGTAAATCTTTCTAGTTACAGGCTTTCTGGCCTGAACAAGAGTATCGATAACAGAATCTGAGAACCCTCGCTTCGATAAGATCAAGCGTTCAATCTCCAGGCAGTCAGCTGGAGTGAGACCAGATTCGGATGTTCGAACGGACCTTGAACAAGAAGGTCTCGTCTCAAAGGTAGCTTCCATGGTGGAGCCGATGACATATTCACCAGATCTGCATACCAAGTCCTGCGTGGCCACGCAGGAGCTATCAAGATCACCGACGCCCTTTCCTGATTGATCCTGGCTACCAGCCTGGGGATGAGAGGAAACGGCGGGAATACATAAGCTAGTTTGAAGGTCCAAGGTGCTACTAGTGCATCCACTAGAGCCGCCTTGGGATCCCTGGATCTGGACCCGTAGCAAGGAACTTTGAAGTTCTGACGAGAGGCCATCAGATCCATATCTGGAATGCCCCACAGTTGAGTGACTTGGGCAAAGATTTCCGGATGGAGTTCCCACTCCCCCGGATGCAATGTCTGACGACTCAGAAAATCCGCTTCCCAATTTTCCACTCCTGGGATGTGGATAGCAGACAGGTGGCAGGAGTGAGACTCCGCCCATAGAATGATTTTGGTCACTTCTTCCATCGCCAGGGAACTCCTTGTTCCCCCCTGATGGTTGATGTACGCAACAGTTGTCATGTTGTCTGATTGAAACCGTATGAACTTGGCCCTCGCTAGCTGAGGCCAAGCCTTGAGAGCATTGAATATCGCTCTCAGTTCCAGAATATTTATCGGTAGAAGAGATTCTTCCCGAGACCAAAGACCCTGAGCTTTCAGGGATCCCCAGACCGCGCCCCAGCCCATCAGACTGGCGTCGGTCGTGACAATGACCCACTCTGGTCTGCGGAAGGTCATCCCTTGTGACAGGTTGTCCAGGGACAGCCACCAACGGAGTGAGTCTCTGGTCCTCTGATTTACTTGTATCCTCGGAGACAAGTTTGTATAGTCCCCATTCCACTGACTGAGCATGCACAGTTGTAATGGTCTTAGATGAATGCGCGCAAAAGGAACTATGTCCATTGCCGCTACCATCAAACCTATCACTTCCATGCACTGCGCTATGGAAGGAAGAGGAACGGAATGAAGTATCCGACAAGAGTCTAGAAGTTTTGTTTTTCTGGCCTCTGTCAGAAAAATCCTCATTTCTAAAGAGTCTATTATTGTTCCCAAGAAGGGAACCCTTGTTGACGGAGATAGAGAACTCTTTTCCACGTTCACTTTCCATCCGTGAGATCTGAGAAAGGCCAGGACGATGTCCGTGTGAGCCTTTGCTTGAGGAAGGGACGACGCTTGAATCAGAATGTCGTCCAAGTAAGGTACTACAGCAATGCCCCTTGGTCTTAGCACAGCTAGAAGGGACCCTAGTACCTTTGTGAAAATCCTTGGAGCAGTGGCTAATCCGAAAGGAAGCGCCACGAACTGGTAATGCTTGTCCCGGAATGCGAACCTTAGGAACCGATGATGTTCCTTGTGGATAGGAATATGTAGATACGCATCCTTTAAATCCACCGTGGTCATGAATTGACCTTCCTGGATGGAAGGAAGAATTGTTCGAATGGTTTCCATTTTGAACGATGGAACCTTGAGAAACTTGTTTAAGATCTTGAGATCTAAGATTGGTCTGAACGTTCCCTCTTTTTTGGGAACTATGAACAGATTGGAGTAGAACCCCATCCCTTGTTCTCCTGATGGAACAGGATGAATCACTCCCATTTTTAACAGGTCTTCCACACAACGTAAGAATGCCTGTCTTTTTATGTGGTCTGAAGACAACTGAGACCTGTGGAACCTCCCCCTTGGGGGAAGCCCCTTGAATTCCAGAAGATAACCTTGGGAGACTATTTCTAGCGCCCAAGGATCCAGAACATCTCTTGCCCAAGCCTGAGCGAAGAGAGAGAGTCTGCCCCCCACCAGATCCGGTCCCGGATCGGGGGCCAACATTTCATGCTGTCTTGGTAGCAGTGGCAGGTTTTTTGGCCTGCTTTCCCTTGTTCCAGCCTTGCATTGGTCTCCAAGCTGGCTTGGCTTGAGAAGTATTACCCTCTTGCTTAGAGGACGTAGCACTTTGGGCTGGTCCGTTTCTACGAAAGGGACGAAAATTAGGTTTATTTTTGGCCTTGAAAGGCCGATCCTGAGGAAGTGCGTGGCCCTTACCCCCAGTGATATCAGAGATAATCTCTTTCAAGTCAGGGCCAAACAGCGTTTTCCCCTTGAAAGGAATGTTAAGTAGCTTGTTCTTGGAAGACGCATCAGCTGACCAAGATTTCAACCAAAGCGCTCTGCGCGCCACAATAGCAAACCCAGAATTCTTAGCCGCTAACCTAGCCAATTGCAAGGTGGCGTCTAGGGTGAAAGAATTAGCCAATTTGAGAGCATTGATTCTGTCCATAATCTCCTCATAAGGAGGAGAATCACTATCGACCGCCTTTACCAGCTCATTGAACCAGAAACACGCGGCTGTAGCGACAGGGACAATGCATGAAATTGGTTGTAGAAGGTAACCCTGCTGAACAAACATCTTTTTAAGTAAACCTTCTAATTTTTTATCCATAGGATCTTTGAAAGCACAACTATCTTCTATGGGTATAGTGGTGCGTTTGTTTAAAGTGGAAACCGCTCCCTCGACCTTGGGGACTGTCTGCCATAGGTCCTTTCTGGGGTCGACCATAGGAAACAATTTTTTAAATATGGGGGGAGGGACGAAAGGAATACCGGGCCTTTCCCATTCTTTATTTACAATGTCCGCCACCCGCTTGGGTATAGGAAAAGCTTCTGGGAGCCCCGGGACCTCTAGGAACTTGTCCATTTTACATAGTTTCTCTGGGATGACCAACTTGTCACAATCATCCAGAGTGGATAATACCTCCTTAAGCAGAATGCGGAGATGTTCCAACTTAAATTTAAACGTAATCACATCAGGTTCAGCTTGTTGAGAAATGTTCCCTGAATCAGTAATTTCTCCCTCAGACAAAACCTCCCTGGCCCCATCAGACTGGTTTAGGGGCCCTTCAGAACCATTATTATCAGCGTTGTCATGCTCTTCAGTATCTAAAACAGAGCAGTCGCGCTTACGCTGATAAGTGTGCATTTTGGCTAAAATGTTTTTGACAGAATTATCCATTACAGCCGTTAATTGTTGCATAGTAAGGAGTATTGGCGCGCTAGATGTACTAGGGGCCTCCTGAGTGGGCAAGACTCGTGTAGACGAAGGAGGGAATGATGCAGTACCATGCTTACTCCCCTCACTTGAGGAATCATCTTGGGCATCATTGTCATTGTCACATAAATCACATTTATTTAAATGAGAAGGAACTCTGGCTTCCCCACATTCAGAACACAGTCTATCTGGCAGTTCAGACATGTTAAACAGGCATAAACTTGATAACAAAGTACAAAAAACGTTTTAAAATAAAACCGTTACTGTCACTTTAAATTTTAAACTGAACACACTTTATTACTGCAATTGCGAAAAAATATGAAGGAATTGTTCAAAATTCACCAAAATTTCACCACAGTGTCTTAAAGCCTTAAAAGTATTGCACACCAAATTTGGAAGCTTTAACCCTTAAAATAACGGAACCGGAGCCGTTTTTAACTATAACCCCTTTACAGTCCCTGGTATCTGCTTTGCTGAGACCCAACCAAGCCCAAAGGGGAATACGATACCAAATGACGCCTTCAGAAAGTCTTTTCTATGTATCAGAGCTCCTCACACATGCGACTGCATGTCATGCCTCTCAAAAACAAGTGCGCAACACCGGCGCGAAAATGAGGCTCTGCCTATGATTTGGGAAAGCCCCTAAAGAATAAGGTGTCTAAAACAGTGCCTGCCGATATAATCTTATCAAAATACCCAGATTAAATGATTCCTCAAGGCTAAATATGTGTTAATAATGAATCGATTTAGCCCAGAAAAAGTCTACAGTCTTAATAAGCCCTTGTGAAGCCCTTATTTACTATCTTAATAAACATGGCTTACCGGATCCCATAGGGAAAATGACAGCTTCCAGCATTACATCGTCTTGTTAGAATGTGTCATACCTCAAGCAGCAAGAGACTGCTCACTGTTCCCCCAACTGAAGTTAATTCCTCTCAACAGTCCTGTGTGGAACAGCCATGGATTTTAGTAACGGTTGCTAAAATCATTTTCCTCATACAAACAGAAATCTTCATCTCTTTTCTGTTTCTGAGTAAATAGTACATACCAGCACTATTTTAAAATAACAAACTCTTGATTGAATAATAAAAACTACAGTTAAACACTAAAAAACTCTAAGCCATCTCCGTGGAGATGTTGCCTGTACAACGGCAAAGAGAATGACTGGGGTAGGCGGAGCCTAGGAGGGATCATGTGACCAGCTTTGCTGGGCTCTTTGCCATTTCCTGTTGGGGAAGAGAATATCCCACAAGTAAGGATGACGCCGTGGACCGGACACACCTATGTTGGAGAAACAATTGTTATACCCATTCAGAAACTCAGAATATATTCTAAATGCACAGCTGAGGTGGAAATGGTGTTTAGACTTTTCATAACAGGTTGGATAGGTGCAGGTCTTGGTAGAAGACACAATGATTGTGGAAATAGTTGGAGATGATGGTCCCAGGGGAAAAAAGAGGCATATACCATTAAACTGAAGAAAACCTAGGGCTGAAATGCATAAAGTCTATTGGAGGTTATTATTCATACAGGGAGTGCAGAATTATTAGGCAAATGAGTATTTTGACCACATCATCCTCTTTATGCATGTTGTCTTACTCCAAGCTGTATAGGCTCGAAAGCCTACTACCAATTAAGCATATTAGGTGATGTGCATCTCTGTAATGAGAAGGGGTGTGGTCTAATGACATCAACACCCTATATCAAGTGTGCATAATTATTAGGCAACTTCCTTTCCTTTGGCAAAATGGGTCAAAAGAAGGACTTGACAGGCTCAGAAAAGTCAAAAATAGTGAGATATCTTGCAGAGGAATGCAGCACTCTTAAAATTGCAAAGCTTCTGAAGCGTGATCATCGAACAATCAAGCGTTTCATTCAAAATAGTCAACAGGGTTGCAAGAAGCGTGTGGAAAAGCCAAGGCGCAAAATAACTGCCCATGAACTGAGAAAAGTCAAGCGTGCAGCTGCCAAGATGCCACTTGCCACCAGTTTGGCCATATTTCAGAGCTGCAACATCACTGGAGTGCCCAAAAGCACAAGGTGTGCAATACTCAGAGACATGGCCAAGGTAAGAAAGGCTGAAAGACGACCACCACTGAACAAGACACACAAGCTGAAACGTCAAGACTGGGCCAAGAAATATCTCAAGACTGATTTTTCTAAGGTTTTATGGACTGATGAAATGAGAGTGAGTCTTGATGGACCAGGTGGATGGGCCCGTGGCTGGATTGGTAAAGGGCAGAGATCTCCAGTCCGACTCAGACGCCAGCAAGGTGGAGGTGGAGTACTGGTTTGGGCTGGTATCATCAAAGATGAGCTTGTGGGGCCTTTTCGGGTTGAGGATGGAGTCAAGCTCAACTCCCAGTCCTACTGCCAGTTTCTGGAAGACACCTTCTTCAAGCAGTGGTACAGGAAGAAGTCTGCATCCTTCAAGAAAAACATGATTTTCATGCAGGACAATGCTCCATCACACGCGTCCAAGTACTCCACAGCGTGGCTGGCAAGAAAGGGTATAAAAGAAGAAAATCTAATGACATGGCCTCCTTGTTCACCTGATCTGAACCCCATTGAGAACCTGTAGTCCATCATCAAATGTGAGATTTACAAGGAGGGAAAACAGTACACCTCTCTGAACAGTGTCTGGGAGGCTGTGGTTGCTGCTGCACGCAATGTTGATGGTGAACAGATCAAAACACTGACAGAATCCATGGATGGCAGGCTTTTGAGTGTCCTTGCAAAGAAAGGTGGCTATATTGGTCACTGATTTGTTTTTGTTTTGTTTTCGAATGTCAGAAATGTAT
The DNA here is from genome assembly GCF_027579735.1 of Bombina bombina. NCBI lineage: Eukaryota > Metazoa > Chordata > Amphibia > Anura > Bombinatoridae > Bombina > Bombina bombina. The sequence goes on along the minus strand of NC_069501.1, from coordinate 501,796,761 downwards.
ATTTGTGAATAATGAGATGTTATATTGGTTTCACTGGTAAAAATAAATAATTGAAATGGGTATATATTTGTTTTTTGTTAAGTTGCCTAATAATTATGCACAGTAATAGTCACCTGCACACACAGATATCCCCCTAAAATAGCTATAACTAAAAACAAACTAAAAACTACTTCCAAAACTATTCAGCTTTGATATTAATGAGTTTTTTGGGTTCATTGAGAACATGGTTGTTGTTCAATAATAAAATTAATCCTCAAAAATACAACTTGCCTAATAATTCTGCACTCCCTGTATAGTTCATACTAGCTGTAATAAGCATAAAGTGAGATCAATTATTTTCATCAACGATCTTCTTATAAAGTCTCGCCGGAAACAGGAGTTAAGAAGCAGCAGTCTTAAGACCACTGCTCCTTAACTCGTCCGCCACCTCTGGCTGATTTAGCACCCTGCTAGCGGCCAATTGGCTGCGAATGTGCAGGGGGCGGGCATTGCAGAAATGCTCGGCATTTAGCGATGTGGGGTGGACATGATTCGCTCCCGACATTTGATTAATCGGCCCCTTAGACTCTAAATTCTAAATTAACATTTGAATGTATAAAAAAATGAAGATAGGATTGGAAACATTATAAGTGACATACCAAAATAGTCTACAGAAGGACAAACAATCTTAAAAATATATTGGCCCCTACGGAGTTAGGCACAAAGAAAAAGAAAAGACAGGTTGAGAAGGACCTATTTGGAAATTTAATTAAAGGGACATTAAACCGCAAAAATTTTTTCTCATTATTCAGATAGAAAAATGCAATTTTTAAAAAGTTTCCAATTTACTTCTATTATCAAATTTTTTTCATTCTCATGTTATTCTTTGTTGAAGATATACCTAGGTAGGTAGCGTCCACTTGCCTGAAGCACTACATGACAGGAAAAAGTGCTGTCATCTAGTGCTACTGCTAATATATTACATTGCTGCAAAACTGCTGCTATATAGTGCTGCAGACAGTAGTCAGACACAAAAAGGCAATTAGTAGCAACGATCTAGCACACCCAGGAGCACACAAAGTAACACCTATACTTTGGCAGTGATAGATCGTTGTGAATAAACTTACATAGGCACAGGATTCACCCCACCAGCATCCGGACCGGCATCTGAGAGAGAGAGGAGCGTGCAGCGATGAAGTCAGGGCCGCACACATCCGGACCCGACAGAACCCCTAGCAATGAGCAGGGAAGGAGACGCCACGCCCATAGCAACGGCTAGAGCGGCGCGGCGTGACATAGCCCCCTTCTCAAGGGTTCCCTCCGGGAACCAGAGTCGGCCTCAAAGGATGAGCAGCATGGAATCTGAAGGCCAAAGATGGAGCATGCACATCACGGGCAGGAACTCAGGAACGATCTGCCACAGTGTAACCCTTCCAATGTATCAGATATTGCAGTCGTCTGCGCCTGTATCTGGAGTCTAGGATCTTAGCTACCTTATATTCAGGGTCACCACGGACCAGGAGCGGAGGAGGAGGAGCGTTGAGCCAGGTGTATATATTCTTGATGTAAGGCTTGAGTAGTGAGATGTGGAAGACTGGGTGTATGCACAGGTTTTTGGGCAAGGCCACTTTGTAGGCAACAGGAGACAGTCTTTTCAGGACCTTGTAAGGGCCGATAAACGTAGGCCCCAATTTGTGACAGGGTTGACGTAGACGAATGTCGAGTAGAGACCCAAACACGTTCACCCAATGGGATGGCACGTACAGAAGCTCTATGACGATCGGCAAACTTCTTATATCTAGAGACAGCTGAACGTAGCTGAGAGCGAATACGTTGCCAATGTGTGGTAAGTCCAGTAACATGTCGGTCTGCAGCAGGAACCCCAGTGGACAGAGCAGAAAGAGGGAAAACACGAGGTTGATACCCTGCTGCGGCTTGAAATGGAGAACATTGAAGAGAAGAGTGCCAATGAGTGTTTCTTGCCAGCTCAGCTAGGGGTAACAACACAGACCAGTTGGTATCGCGAGTGTTGACAAAGGCTCTAAGGTAGACTTCGAGAGCCTGGTTTACTCTCTCAGTTAGTCCATTGGTCTGAGGATGGTAGCCAGAAGACAAGGAAACAGTGGTTCCAATCAACTTACAAAAGACTCTCCAAAAGGTAGAGATGAATTGTGGACCTGTGTCGGAAACAATATTCACTGGAATGCCATGAAGTTGTACCACATGCAAGAGAGAGACAATAATTCTTGGGCAGTTTGGTTAGGGGTACAAAATGAAAAGCAATCCACCACAACCCAGTTAACTGTATGGTGGTCAGAAGAAGGAAGGTCCACAATGAAATCCATTGTTATGTGTGTCCATGGTTGTTTGGGAATGGACAATAGTTGGAGCAAGCCAGGAGGCAAGGATCAGGGAGTTTTGTTGGCAGCAAACGTTGTGCAGGCTTTCACATAATCCTGTGCGCCAGACTTCATAGTAGGCCACCATACATGTTTGGAAAAACGCTTAAAAGTCCTAGTCAAACCAGGATGTCCGGAGATTTTACTATCATGAGCCCAGGATAGCACAGGGGTGCATAGGTTCAGAGGATATTGGAGGCCATGGGGGCTCTAGGAGGTTTACTAGACTGGGCATATTGCAATCTTTGCAGAAGGGTGGTATTTAGTTGAGCAACCACACAGGAGGGAGGTATGATGTGTTCAATAGGAGCTCCAGAGGAGTCACTTGAGTGAGGGAACAGAAAAAGGGCGCCCGCCTTCTTGTTTTTGATCCCAGGAAGATAAGAGACCACAAAGTTAAAATGGGAAAAGAACAAGGCCCACCTGGCCTGTCCAGGATTGAGTCGATGAGCAGTCTCTAGGTAAGTCAGATTCTTGTGATCGTGAGAATCTGAATGGGATTGGTGGTGCCCTCTAACCGATGACGCCATTCAGTCAAAGCCATCTTAATGGCTAAGAGTTCACGATTACCCACATTGTAATTCCTCTCTGCAGGAGTAAAGCATTTAGAGAAAAAGGCTACAGGGTGTGACTTGAAAGTCAAGGGATCCCTTTGGGTTAGAACTGCTCCAGCCCTTATCTCAGAGGCATCAACCTCTAAAGTAAACTGTAGGTCAGGATCAGGATGGCGGAGCACAGTAGCAGAACAGGAAGCATTTTTCAGACAAGATAAGGTATTTATGGCTTCAGGAGGCTAATGTTTACAGTCTTTGTTCAGTTTTGTCAATTCAGTGAGAGGAGCGACGGTTTGTGAAAAGTTCTTTATAAACTTGCGGTAATAATTGGAGAACCCCAAAAACCTCTGTAATTCCTTTAATGAATTAGGTTGAGGCCATTCTAGAACTGCAGTGAGTTTAGCAAGATCCATGGTAAAACCTTCCTTCGAGAGGACATAACCAAGGAATTGGATCTGAACTTGATCAAACTCACATTTTTCTAGCTTGGCTACCAAAGAATTGTCTCTGAGATGTAGAAGAAACTTGCCTCACGTGTTTATGATGCTCCTCTAAAGTGAAAGAGAAAACAAGGATGTCATCCAGATAGACGATGACAGTGCGGTTGAGGTGGTCACGGAAGACATCTTTGAAAATGCCCGGAAGACTGCAGGGGAGTTACACAGCCCAAAAGGCATTACAAGGTATTCGTAATGCCAAGATCTTGTGTTGAAGGTGGTCTTCCATTCGTGGCCTGGAAAGATATGAATCAGATTGTATGCCCCACGTAAGTCAAACTTGGTGAAATAGCTAGCATCCTGGAGCGAGTCATACAGTTCGGTGATCAATGGAATTGGATAGCGATTCTTGATAGTTATGTTGTTCAAAGCCCTGTAGTCAATGCAGGGTCTGAGCCCACCATCCTTCTTACTGACGAAAAAGAAGCCTACCCCAGCAGGAGAGGAGGAGGGCAAATGAAACCTTTAGCTAGGTTCTCTTGGATGTACTCCTCCATGGATTTGATTTCAGCTTTGGAGAGTGGATAAGTCCTCCCTTTAGGAATTGGGGCTCTGCGAAAGAGGTCGACCTTGCAGTCATAAGAACGGTAGGGTGGCAGCACATCAGCTGCTTTTTTCTCAAACACATCTGCAAAGTCCACATATACTGAAGGAGGGTTTGGAGGAGTCTGTATACTGGCTATGGGGATGCGGAGCAGAGGAGTGACTTTAGGAAGGCAGGAGTGGAAACAGGAGGTACCCCAGGAGGCCAGTTGTCCCTCAGCCCAGTCGAACTGTGGATTGTGTACCCGAAGCCAAGGATGACAGGCTGTGCTGGGGATTGAATGACCTTGAACTGCAGCTGTTCGGTATGAAGGACTCCAACAGTCAGGGTCAGGGGTGCTGACTCAAAATGGATCAACCCGGAATTAAGGCGGGTGCCATCCAGAGTAGTAATGTCTTTTCTGCAAAAGAGGCAAACCAGCTTGAATCATGAAACGGTGATCCAGGAAGTTTCCAGCTGCCCCTGAATCAATGAAGGCTTGAGTGTGGACGGAATTCTGAAGGAAGGTAAGGGTAACAGGTACCAGGATCCGAGAGGAGTGAGGGGATTTAGTAGAGATTATGCTTAGAGGTACCCCTCGTGGGATACTCTTCTATCAGACCGAACTCGGCCAGTAGTCTTGTTATCCCGGCGTCGAGCCGAAATGATAGGGAATATCCCAGAGCAGAGAAAGTTAGTAAAATGAGGAATGCGGCACTCACCACAGGCAGGACAGTCCCCAGCGGCAACGTCAGAGCAGTCCAAGGCAAATCACTAGAATGGTCAGACAGCCAGGGCTTGGCAACAGTAAAGCAATCCAAGGGCAAACCACTAGAATGGTCAGGCAGGCAGGGTTTGGCCACAGTAAAGCAGTCCAAGGGCAACCCACTAGAATGGTCAGGCAGGCAGGGTTTGGCAACGGTAAACAGACCAAGGGCACACCACTAGAATGGTCAGGCAGGTAGGGGTTGGCAACAAAGAGGCAATCCAGAACAACAGGGGTTAATAAGCAGAGTAGTCAGACAAGCAGAGTTCAGCAGCAGTAATCAATCCAGCAATTTAGGGGTTAAACAGGCAGAGTAGTCAGACAGGCAGGGTTCATACACGAATAGGCTAATTGAAGCAACGATCTATCACACCCAGGAGCACACAAAGTAACACCTATACTTGGGCAGTGATAGATCTTTGTGACAGGACTTACATAGGCACACGATTCGTGCCACAGTTGTCCGGACTGGCATCAGGGAGAGATGAGTGTGCGGCGATGACGTCAGCGCTGCACGCATCCAGACCCGACAACCCCTGGCAACGAGCAAGGAAGGAGATGCCGCGCCCCTAGCAGCGGCGTGACAGGCATATTACCAGCATCAAGACGATTTTCACGGCCCCTTGCCAAAGAAAACAGAATTTATGCTTACCTGATAAATTACTTTCTCTAACGGTGTGTCCGGTCCACGGCGTCATCCATAACTTGTGGGAATATTCTCTTCCCCAACAGGAAATGACAAAGAGCACAGCAAAAGCTGTCCATATAGTCCCTCCCAGGCTCCGCCCACCCCAGTCATTCGACCGACGGACAGGAGAAAAAACAGGAGAAACTATAGGGTGCCGTGGTGACTGTAGTTAAAGAAAGAAATTCATCAAACCTGATTAAAAAAACAGGGCGGGCCGTGGACCGGACACACCGTTGGAGAAAGTAATTTATCAGGTAAGCATAAATTCTGTTTTCTCCAACATTGGTGTGTCCGGTCCACGGCGTCATCCATAACTTGTGGGAACCAATACCAAAGCTTTAGGACACGGATGAAGGGAGGGAGCCAATCAGGTTACCTAAACGGAAGGCACCACGGCTTGCAAAACCTCTCCCGAAAAAATAGCCTCCGAAGAAGCAAAAGTATCAAATTTGTAGAATTTGGCAAAAGTGTGCAGGGAAGACCAAGTCGCTGCCTTACATATCTGATCAACAGAAGCCTCGTTCTTGAAGGCCCATGTGGAAGCCACAGCCCTAGTAGAGTGAGCTGTGATGCGTTCGGGAGGCTGCCGTCCGGCAGTCTCATAAGCCAATCGGATGATGCTTTTCAGCCAAAAGGAAAGAGAGGTAGCAGTAGCCTTTTGACCTCTCCTCTTGCCAGAATAAACGACAAACAGAGAAGACGTTTGTCTGAAATCCTTTGTTGCTTCTAAATAGAACTTTAAAGCACAAACTACATCTAAATTGTGTAACAAACGTTCCTTCTTTGAAACTGGATTCGGACACAAAGAAGGCACAACTATTTCCTGGTTAATATTCTTGTTGGAAACAACCTTTGGAAGGAAACCAGGTTTAGTACGCAAAACAACCTTATCTGAATGGAACACCAGATAGGGCGGATTACACTGCAGAGCAGATAACTCAGAAACTCTTCTAGCAGAAGAAATAGCAACCAAAAACAGAACTTTCCAAGATAACATCTTGATATTTATGGAATGTAGAGGTTCAAACGGAACCCCTTGAAGAACTGAAAGAACTAAATTCAGACTCCAGGGAGGAGTCAAAGGTCTGTAAACAGGCTTGATCCTGACCAAAGCCTGAACAAAAGCTTGAACATCTGGCACAGCTGCCAGTCGTTTGTGTAACAAGACAGATAAAGCAGAAATCTGTCCCTTTAGAGAACTCGCTGATAATCCCTTATCCAAACCTTCTTGGAGAAAGGAAAGGATCCTAGGAATTTTGATCTTACTCCATGAGAATCCCTTGGATTCACACCAACAGATATATCTTTTCCATATTTTATGGTAAATTTTTCTAGTTACAGGTTTTCTGGCTTGTACCAGAGTATCTATCACAGAATCCGAAAACCCACGATTAGTTAAAATCAAGCGTTCAATTTCCAAGCCGACAGCTGGAGGGAAACTAGATTTGGATGTTCGAATGGACCCTGTACTAGAAGATCCTGTCTCAAAGGTAGCTTCCATGGTGGAGCCGATGACATATTCACCAAGTCTGCATACCAAGTCCTGCGTGGCCACGCAGGAGCTATCAAGATCACTGAGGCCCTCTCCTGTTTGATCCTGGCTACCAGCCTGGGAATGAGAGGAAACGGTGGAAACACATAAGCTAGGTTGAAGGCCCAAGGCGCTACTAATGCATCCACTAGAGTCGCCTTGGAATCCCTGGATCTGGACCCGTAGCAAGGAACCTTGAAGTTCTGACGAGACGCCATCAGATCCATGTCTGGAATGCCCCATAATTGAGTCAAATGGGCAAATATCTCCGGGTGGAGTTCCCACTCCCCCGGATGGAATGTCTGACGACTCAGATAATCCGCCTCCCAGTTTTCCACTCCTGGGATGTGGATCGCAGATAGGTGGCAGGAGTGAACCTCCGCCCATTTTATGATTTTGGTCACTTCTCTCATCGCCAGGGTACTCCTTGCTCCCCCCTGATGGTTGATGTAAGCAACAGTCGTCATGTTGTCTGATTGGAATCTTATGAATCTGGCCTTTGCTAGTTGAGGCCAAGCCCTGAGAGTATTGAATATCGCTCTCAGTTCCAGAATGTTTATCGGGAGAAGAGACTCTTCCCGAGACCATAGACCCTGAGCTTTCAGGGAGTCCCAGACCGCGCCCCAGCCCACTAGACTGGCGTCGGTCGTGACGATGACCCACTCTGGTCTGCGGAAGCTCATTCCCTGGGACAGGTGATCCTGGGTTAGCCACCAACGGAGTGAGTCTCTGGTCTTCTGATCTACTTGAATCACTGGAGACAAGTCTGTATAGTCCCCATTCCACTGTTTCAGCATGCACAGTTGTTGCACTGAGCTATGAAAGGTCGTGGAACAGAGTGAAGAACTTGACAAGCGTTTAGAAGTTTTGACTTTCTGACATTTGTCAGGAAAATCTTCATTTCTAAAGAATCTATTATTGTCCCCAAGAAAGGAACTCTTGTCGGCGGAGACAGGGAACTCTTTTCTATGTTCACCTTCCACCCGTGAGATCTGAGAAAGGCCAGAACGATGTCTGTGTGAGCCTTTGCCTTTGAAAGAGACGACGCTTGTATCAGAATGTCGTCCAAGTAAGGTGCCACTGCAATGCCCCTTGGTCTTAGAACTGCTAGAAGGGACCCGAGTACCTTTGTGAAAATCCTTGGAGCAGTGGCTAGCCCGAATGAGAGAGCCACAAACTGGTAATGTCTGTCCAGAAAGGCGAACCCTAGGAACTGATGATGATCTTTGTGGATAGGAATATGTAGATACGCATCCTTTAGATTCACGGTAGTCATAAATTGACCCTCCTGGATTGTAGGTAAAATCGTTTGAATAGTTTCCATTTTGAACGATGGCACTCTGAGAAATTTGTTTAGAATCTTTAAATCCAGAATTGGTCTGAAAGTTCCCTCTTTTTTGGGAACTACAAACAGATTTGAGTAAAACCCCATTCCTTGTTCCACAGTTGGAACTGGGTGTATCACTCCCATTTTTAACAGGTCTTCTACACAATGTAAGAATGCCTGTCTCTTTATTTGGTTTGAAGATAAGTGAGACATGTGGAACCTTCCCTTTGGGGATAGTTCCTTGAATTCCAGAAGATAACCCTGAGAAACTATTTCTAGTGCCCAGGGATCCTGAACATCTCTTGCCCAAGCCTGAGCGAAGAGAGAGAGTCTGCCCCCTACTAGATCCGGTCCCGGATCGGGGGCTACTCCTTCATGCTGTTTTGGTAGCAGCAGCAGGCTTCTTGGCCTGCTTACCCTTGTTCCAGCCTTGCATCGGTTTCCAAGCTGGTTTGGTTTGCGAAGCATTACCCTCTTGTCTAGAGACTGCAGAGTTGGAGGCCGGTCCGTTCCTGAAATTGCGAAAGGAACGAAAATTAGACTTATTCTTGGCCTTGAAAGGCCTATCTTGTGGGAGGGCGTGGCCCTTACCCCCAGTGATGTCTGAGATAATCTCTTTCAATTCTGGCCCAAAAAGGGTTTTACCCTTGAAAGGGATATTAAGCAATTTTGTCTTGGAAGATACATCCGCTGACCAAGACTTTAGCCAGAGCGCTCTGCGCGCCACAATTGCAAACCCTGAATTTTTCGCCGCTAATCTAGCTAACTGCAAAGCGGCATCTAAAATAAAGGAATTAGCTAACTTAAGTGCGTGAATTCTGTCCATAACCTCCTCATACGGAGTCTCTCTACTGAGCGACTTTTCTAGTTCCTCGAACCAGAACCACGCTGCTGTAGTGACAGGAATAATGCACGAAATAGGTTGCAGGAGGTAACCTTGCTGTACAAAAATCTTTTTAAGCAAACCCTCCAATTTTTTATCCATAGGATCTTTGAAAGCGCAATTATCCTCGATAGGAATAGTAGTGTGCTTAGCTAGTGTAGAAACTGCCCCCTCGACCTTAGGGACTGTCTGCCATAAGTCCTTTCTGGGGTCGACCATAGGAAATAATTTCTTAAATATAGGAGGGGGGACAAAAGGTATGCCGGGCTTCTCCCACTCCTTATTCACTATGTCCGCCACCCGCTTGGGTATAGGAAAAGCGTCGGGGTGCACCGGAACCTCTAGGAACTTGTCCATCTTGCACAATTTTTCTGGAATGACCAGGTTGTCACAATCATCCAGAGTAGATAGCACCTCCTTAAGCAGTGCGCGGAGATGCTCTAATTTAAATTTAAATGTCACAACATCAGGTTCTGCCTGTTGAGAAATTCTACCTGAATCAGAAATTTCCCCATCTGACAAAACCTCCCTCATGGCCACTTCAGATTGGTGTGAGGGTATGACAGAGCAATTATCATCAGCGCCCTCCTGCTCTACAGTGCTTAAATTGCGCTCTCTCTGAAATGCAGGCATTTTAGATAAAATATTTGCTATGGAGTTATCCATTACTGCCGTCAATTGTTGCATAGTAACAAGCATTGGCGCGCTAGAAGTACTAGGGGTCTCCTGCGTGGGCAAAACTGGTGTAGACACAGAAGGAGATGATGTAGAACTATGTCTACTCCCTTCATCTGATGAATCATCTTGGGCAACTTTACTATCTGTGGCAGTACTGTCCTTACTTTGTTTGGACGCTATGGCACAATTATCACACAATTTTGAAGGGGGAGACACATTGGCTTCTATACATACAGAACATAGTTTATCTGAAGGCACAGACATGTTAAACAGGCTTAAACTTGTCAATAAAGTACAAAAACCGTTTTAAAACAAAACTGTTACTGTCTCTTTAAATTTTAAACAGGGCACACTTTTTTACTGAATGTGTGAAAAACTATGAAGGAATTGTTCAATTTTAACCAAATTTTCACCACAGTGTCTTAAAGCATTCAAAGCATTGCACCCCAAATTTCAGACCTTTAACCCTTAAAATGAAACCGGAGCCGTTTATAGTTTTAACCCCTCTACAGTCCCAGCTACAGCCTTTGCTGCGACTTTACAAAACCCAGGGGGGTATACGATACCAAATGAAGCCTTCTAGGGACCTTTTCAACTACTTCCAGACCCATACACATGCAGCTGAATGTCCTGCTCTCAAAAGTAACTGCGCAGTAATGGCGCGAAAATGAGGCTCTGCCTACTACATAGAAGGCCCTTCCTGACTGGGAAGGTGTCTAAACCAGTGCCTGACGTAAAAAAACGTTCCCCAAAGTTATAAAGTGTGAATTTCAACATCAAGCTGTATAAAATGCCCAAATAAAGCAATCGATCTAGCCCATAAAAGTGTCTACCAGTTTCATAGCCCATATTAAGCCCTTTATTCTGTTTGAGACTAAGAAAATGGCTTACCGGTCCCCATGAGGGGGAAATAACAGCCTTCCAGCATTACACAGTCTTGTTAGAAATATGGCTAGTCATACCTTAAGCAGAAAAGTCTGCCAACTGTTCCCTCAACTGAAGTTATCTCATCTCAACAGTCCTATGTGGGAACAGAAACTGATTTTAGTTACTGCTGCTAAAATCATACTCCTCTCACAAACAGAACTCTTCATCTTTTTCTGTTTCAGAGTAAATAGTACATACCAGCACTATTTTAAAATAACAAACTCTTGATAGTAGAATAAAAAACTACAACTAAACACCACATACTCTTCACCATCTCCGTGGAGATGCTGCTTGTTCAGCGGCAAAGAGAATGACTGGGGTGGGCGGAGCCTGGGAGGGACTATATGGACAGCTTTTGCTGTGCTCTTTGCCATTTCCTGTTGGGGAAGAGAATATTCCCACAAGTTATGGATGACGCCGTGGACCGGACACACCAATGTTGGAGAAATAGCAGCCAACATCAAAAAAATTCCATCTTCTCTCACGAAAAAAGGGGAGTAAATGCAATGTTCTCCACAGTGGATATGGAGAACATTCGTGGTCGTATTTGTAGGAGAATATTAGGTTCTCCTATGGTGCTAAATAATGATAAATATGAAATTTGGCGATCGTTCAGTCGATTTGCTAAAAATACGACCTAAAAAGTGCCTTTATAAGCTTCATTTTGCGCACATGTGCGCCTTGCCAAGATATAATAGAGTGGGAGAATTTTTCGGTCTGATTTGTTTTTTTTTAGGTCGTATTTGGCTTTCATAAATAGGAGAAAATTTATGACGGCGTATTTATAGGCGCAAATGTAGGAGAAGTACAATGATAAATGGAGCCCTAAATATTAAATGGCACTTTAAAAAAAAACACAAACTCCTTGTATATCAGAGAAGGTTGTTTCAGCCATCTCTGGCAAGTGAGAGATTTACTCTGACCCTAAAGGATATTATTTATATGGCATTATGCATCTGACAAAATTGCTGCCTTTAAAAAAAAAAAAGAAAAAAGTAAACAATACTGACAAAGTTATGAATACAGGGGTATAGTTGCTTTGGCAACACTGTCTAAACATTTTCAGCATTGATATTATGAATGGCGGATATTTGCACAAACAAAACAAAAAATCTCAATGAATTAACAGCAAACAGTCAAGCAAATTAGAGTGTTCATTTAGCAATGATTGAGTGTGTGTAACATATCTGGCAGTTTGTGCAATACGGCGCATACGCAGACAGTATTTGTTGTATGATGAATTTATCACCACTGAGCTGCATCTATCGAGGGACCATTGCACATAAATGTGTCATTTCCCCAGCAGGCAGCATAGAAGTCAATCAGCATGTGGGATACTACAGTTCCTGAAATTCACATTACAGTACTGTGCCTTGTACTCCATGAATTTTTGACAAGCAGCAGAATGCGGCACGAACTACTGGGAAAAGTAAACTCCGCTATTGGGCCATTAGACAATTTTATGTTACATTTTAAAAAGTAATCACTGCATTACACGTCACTTCGCTGTACCTACCCTAGTAATGACTGCAGTGAAGCATTATTATTTACCATTATCCTGCCGGTGATTTAGCTTTGGCATTCAGAAATACCACACTGTTATTCATTTCTCACCTACTAGCTCCCAGCCAATCAGTGGCGTTGCTTTTCAATATATCCCGGCCCGTCCAGTGCCCGCCTCTGTTTTACTGGAGCGCAGTTACCATCGCATTACCTTGTCTGCAGAGTTAACAAGGTGTTGAAACGTATATGTCTTGGGCCGCAGTCTCTTTTTATTATTACAGCAATAATAAAATGAGACTGCAGCCCAAGACATATACGTTTCAACACCTTGTTAACTCTCTCGGTCTGTGACTCCCTGACCGGCTCCTGCTAGTCCGCAGTAGGGCTAAAAGTGGGGAAAATCCATCTGCCCGGTGCCCAGAACTGCATGTCCTGGGCGTCGGGCGATATAAATTGTGCATCCCTGTTTATGTATGTTTGATCTGTAATAAACCCTTTTTGATGATAAGGAATGTTGTTTAACCTTTTTAAGGGCTACCTGTAATTTTCTTTTCTCTGAACTTTAAAAGGACATTAAACACCCAAAGGTGTTAAACTAAATTGTTTAATAACATGTAGTAAAACAACTTTGCCTTTCATTATTTATTTTGTTCTCATTTCCTGTAATTTGATTCTGAATATTGTGGGCTTTCCAATTCATGTTTAAAGGGACACTGAACCCATTTTTTTTCTTTTGTGATTCAGATAGAGCATGACATTTTAAGCAACTTTCTAATTTACTCCTATAATCAAATTTTCTTCATTCTCTTGGTATCTTTATTTGAAATGCAAGAATGTAAGTTTAGATGCCGGCCCATTTTTTGTGAACAACCTGGGTTGTCCTTGCTGATTGGTGGATACATTCATCCACCAATAAAAAAGTGCTGTCCAGAGTTCTGAACCCAAAAAAAAGCTTAGATGCCTTCTTTTTCAAATAAAGATAGCAAGAGAACGAAGAAAAATTGATAATAGGAGTAAATTAGAAAGTTGCAAAAATTGCATGCTCTATATGAATCACGAAATAAAAAATTTGGGTTCAGTGTCCCTTTAACATGGAAGTACAGACACAGCTATATTCCATATTTATTGATTGCACACTCTAGTAAGCCATTTATAACCATTCCTAATTGGCCTCAGCAGAAAAGGTAAGCTAAGTTACAATATGGAAGCACCCACTGTTTTATGGAAATTAAATTTACCCTTATTTTTTTCAATACTTAAACAAATAATACAATTTAAAAAAATACATGTACAAACTATTCTGTGGCTAATCTTTGCTTTGAATACATAATTTAAGCAATGATTTATTTAGTGTTTAATTTCCCTTTAAGGGACAGTAAACATTGGTTAACAAGAACATGTTACATAATTCTGTACTATATGCAGAATTATGTAACATAAGGATGGGCTTTTGTTTTTTTTCTATAAATATCAATAATTTGTGTTCTAAAACTATACTTACCTTGAGTGCAAAGCCGTCCTCTTCTGCGCTGCAGTTTTTTCAACTAGTGCGTCATTAGGCTCACTTTGATTAGACAGTGAGCCTGATTGCGCTATTCAATTAGATCACTTTTTTAAAACCTGTCCTCAAGTGTCCCCAACAGGCCAGGTTTTCAGGATTACATTGGATGAGAGCAGGTAAAATAACCGTGTTTACTAATCAGCAGATTATTTCACCTGTGCTCCAGTTCAGATATTCAAAATCTGGCTTGTTAGGGAGGTCTGAGGACAGGTTTGAAAACCAGTGAACTAGATGTAACGTGTGCTCCCTTCACCAGGGACCTGATATTCAAAACCTTTCTGCTCAGGTGAGATATTATAAAATGATCCTCCAACCCTGCGAAATCCCTAGTGAACATTTCAAAAGGCAGATTTTGATTTACTTCTCCAAAGGGAGTTCCATGCATTTCTGTATGTAAAGGAGAAACATGCCCAGTTTATAATCGCACTGCATGACATGAGAGTTCTGCCGCATTTACACTTTGTGCTTTCTATTTAATTCACTTTACACTTCCGATTAAGGGCTAGATGACAAGTAGAGAACTAATTTAAAGTAGGCTCGTAAAGGGGCACAATTTGTCCGTTTACGGGTGCACATTAAATAACCAGTCATTACAAGTGGGTGGTTAATGCTACAGCGAGCTTACTGTAAAACTTTGCGCTAGCATTCATTAACCATATATCAGATCTCTGGTTAATGAAATAAAATGTCTCCAAATTTGCCCTAAAATAAAGTGTAACATTCTTTTATTAAAATAAAAAAGTAGCATCTTTATTGATTTAAATAATAACTGCACAAAGCAGTTTAAAGGGGTTATACATTTATATTTAAACTTTGCTGCGCTAGGTTCTCTGCTGTGACTATCGGCAGCCTATGAAAGCGCACTCTCGTGAGCTCAACTTGTAACACCAGCACACATTTGCGTGCACTGGTATTACTGAGTGGAGCGCAAATATCGCGCAACAGAAAGCTCAATTTTGTCCTCCACTCATAATATGACCCTAAATTTTATTACATTTCAACTTTGAACTTTCTATTTTGTGTACAGCAGTTAATTTAGGATTGTGATTTTACATATTCTGAATTTAGAGCAGACTAACAGAGGCAGAACTTACTGAATCTTCTAAGAAAAGGGGAGGAACCTGGAAATCCCACAGAGATGCCTTCCATAGAAAGTAATGAAGCTCTCTGGGATACAACATTTCACATGGGAGAGAGAAGGTAGCTGGATAACCCCTAGGGCTGATATAAAGGCTCAGTTTGAATCAATTCCAAATTAAACAAATAATTTCACTACAAGTTAACTTGCTTTTGTCTATATTTTTGTATACATATTACTTTTCTGTTAGATAAAATAATAGTCTATTGTGAATCATGAGCAAACTTCACCTGCATATAGCTGGCGAGACAAATCAGTGAGAACAGCAAATTTCACATGACTGGCGAGAAAACAGAATTTATGCTTACCTGATAAATTACTTTCTCCAACGGTGTGTCCGGTCCACGGCGTCATCCTTACTTGTGGGATATTCTCTTCCCCAACAGGAAATGGCAAAGAGCCCAGCAAAGCTGGTCACATGATCCCTCCTATGTTCCGCCTTCCCCAGTCATTCGACCGACGTAAAGGAGGAATATGCATAGGAGAAATCATATGATACCGTGGTGACTGTAGTTAGAGAAAATAATTCATCAGACCTGATTAAAAAACCAGGGCGGGCCGTGGACCGGATACACCGTTGGAGAAAGTAATTTATCAGGTAAGCATAAATTCTGTTTTCTCCAACATAGGTGTGTCCGGTCCACGGCGTCATCCTTACTTGTGGGAACCAATACCAAAGCTTTAGGACACGGATGATGGGAGGGAGCAAATCAGGTCACCTAGATGGAAGGCACCACGGCTTGCAAAACCTTTCTCCCAAAAATAGCCTCAGAAGAAGCAAAAGTATCAAATTTGTAAAATTTGGTAAAAGTGTGCAGTGAAGACCAAGTCGCTGCCTTACATATCTGATCAACAGAAGCCTCGTTCTTGAAGGCCCATGTGGAAGCCACAGCCCTAGTGGAGTGAGCTGTGATTCTTTCAGGAGGCTGCCGTCCGGCAGTCTCATAAGCCAATCGGATGATGCTTTTAAGCCAAAAAGAGAGAGAGGTAGAAGTTGCTTTTTGACCTCTCCTTTTACCAGAATAAACAACAAACAAAGAAGATGTTTGTCTGAAATCCTTTGTAGCTTCTAAATAGAATTTTAGAGCATGAACTACATCCAAATTGTGCAACAAACGTTCCTTCTTTGAAACTGGATTTGGACACAAAGAAGGCACGACTATCTCCTGGTTAATGTTTTTGTTAGAAACAACTTTCGGAAGAAAACCAGGTTTAGTACGCAAAACCACCTTATCTGCATGGAACACCAGATATGGAGGAGAACACTGCAGAGCAGATAACTCTGAAACTCTTCTTGCAGAAGAAATTGCAACCAAAAACAAAACTTTCCAAGATAATAACTTGATATCAACGGAATGTAGGGGTTCAAACGGAACCCCCTGAAGAACTGAAAGAACTAAATTGAGACTCCAAGGAGGAGTCAAAGGTTTGTAAACAGGCTTGATTCTAACCAGAGCCTGAACAAAAGCTTGAACATCTGGCACAGCCGCCAGCTTTTTGTGAAGTAAAACAGATAAAGCAGAAATCTGTCCCTTCAAAGAACTTGCAGATAATCCTTTCTCCAAACCCTCTTGAAGAAAGGATAGAATCTTAGGAATTTTTATCTTGTTCCATGGGAATCCTTTAGATTCACACCAACAGATATATTTTTTCCATATTTTATGGTAGATTTTTCTAGTTACAGGCTTTCTAGCCTGAACAAGAGTATCAATGACAGAATCTGAGAACCCTCGCTTTGATAAAATCAAGCGTTCAATCTCCAAGCAGTCAGTTGGAGTGAGGCCAGATTCGGATGTTCGAACGGACCTTGAACAAGAAGGTCCTGTCTCAAAGGTAGCTTCCATGGTGGAGCCGATGACATATTCACCAGGTCTGCATACCAAGTCCTGCGTGGCCACGCAGGAGCTATCAAGATCACCGATACCCTCTCCTGTTTGATCCTGGCTACCAGCCTGGGAATGAGAGGAAACGGTGGGAACACATAAGCTAGGTTGAAGGTCCAAGGTGCTACTAGTGCATCCACTAGAGTCGCCTTGGGATCCCTGGATCTGGACCCGTAGCAAGGAACCTTGAAGTTCTGACGAGACGCCATCAGATCCATGTCTGGAATGCCCCACAATTGAATTATTTGGGCAAAGATTTCCGGATGGAGTTCCCACTCCCCCGGATGAAATGTCTGACGACTCAGAAAATCCGCTTCCCAATTTTCCACTCCTGGGATGTGGATTGCAGACAAGTGGCAGGAGTGATTCTCCGCCCATTGAATTATTTTGGTCACTTCTTCCATCGCCAGGGAACTCCTTGTTCCCCCCTGATGGTTGATATACGCAACAGTCGTCATGTTGTCTGATTGAAACCTTATGAATTTGGCCTTTGCTAGCTGAGGCCAAGCCTTGAGAGCATTGAATATCGCTCTCAGTTCCAGAATGTTTATCGGTAGAAGAGATTCTTCCCGAGACCAAAGACCCTGAGCTTTCAGGGGTTCCCAGACCGCGCCCCAGCCCACCAGACTGGCGTCGGTCGTGACAATGACCCACTCTGGTCTGCGGAAGCTCATCCCTTGTGACAGGTTGTCCAGGGTCAGCCACCAACGGAGTGAATCTCTGGTCCTCTGATCTACTTGTATCGTCGGAGACAAGTCTGTATAATCCCCATTCCACTGTCTGAGCATGCACAGTTGTAATGGTCTTAGATGAATTCGCGCAAAAGGAACTATGTCCATTGCCGCAACCATCAAACCTATTACTTCCATGCACTGCGCTATGGAAGGAAGAAGAACAGAATGAAGTACTTGACAAGAGCTTAGAAGTTTTGATTTTCTGGCCTCTGTCAGAAAAATCTTCATTTCTAAGGAGTCTATTATTGTTCCCAAGAAGGGAACTCTTGTTGACGGAGAAAGAGAACTTTTTTCTACGTTCACTTTCCACCCGTGAGATCTGAGAAAGGCTAGGACAATGTCCGTATGAGCCTTTGCTTGTGGCAGAGACGACGCTTGAATCAGTATGTCGTCCAAGTAAGGTACTACTGCAATGCCCCTTGGTCTAAGCACCGCTAGAAGGGACCCTAGTACCTTTGTGAAAATTCTTGGGGCAGTGGCTAATCCGAATGGAAGTGCCACGAACTGGTAATGTTTGTCCAGAAAGGCGAACCTTAGGAACCGATGATGTTCCTTGTGGATAGGAATATGTAGATACGCATCCTTTAAATCCACCGTGGTCATGAATTGACCTTCCTGGATGGTAGGAAGAATTGTCCGAATGGTTTCCATTTTGAACGATGGAACCCTGAGAAATTTGTTTAGGATCTTGAGATCTAAGATTGGTCTGAATGTTCCCTCTTTTTTGGGAACTATGAACAGATTGGAGTAGAATCCCATCCCTTGTTCTCTTAATGGAACAGGAAGAATCACTCCCATTTTTAACAGGTCTTCTACACAATGTAAGAATGCCTGTCTTTTTATGTGGTCTGAAGACAATTGAGACCTGTGGAACCTTCCCCTTGGGGGTAGCTCCTTGAATTCCAGAAGATAACCTTGGGAGACTATTTCTAGCGCCCAAGGATCCAGAACATCTCTTGCCCAAGCCTGAGCGAAGAGAGAAAGTCTGCCCCCCACCAGATCCGGTCCCGGCTCGGGGGCCAACATCTCATGCTGTCTTGGTAGCAGTGGCAGGTTTCTTGGCCTGCTTACCTTTGTTCCAGCCTTGCATTGGCCTCCAGGCTGGCCTGGTTTGAGAAGTATTACCCTCTTGCTTAGAGGATGTAGAACTTGAGGCTGGTCCGTTTCTGCGAAAGGGACGAAAATTAGGTTTATTTTTAGCCTTAAAAGACCTATCCTGAGGAAGGGCGTGGCCCTTTCCCCCAGTGATATCTGAAATAATCTCTTTCAAGTCAGGGCCAAACAGCGTTTTCCCCTTGAAAGGTATGTTAAGCAATTTGTTCTTGGAGGACGCATCCGCTGACCAAGACTTTAGCCAAAGCGCTCTGCGCGCCACAATAGCAAACCCTGAATTTTTCGCCGCTAATCTAGCTAATTGCAAAGTGGCGTCTAAAGTAAAAGAGTTAGCCAATTTAAGAGCGTGAACTCTGTCCATAATCTCCTCATAAGAAGATTCTTTATCTAGCGACTTTTCTAGTTCATCGAACCAGAAACACGCTGCTGTAGTGACAGGAACAATGCATGAAATTGTTTGTAGAAGGTAACCTTGCTGAACAAACATCTTTTTAAGCAAACCTTCTAATTTTTTATCCATAGGATCTTTGAAAGCACAACTATCTTCTATAGGGATAGTAGTGCGTTTGTTTAGAGTAGAAACCGCCCCCTCGACCTTGGGGACTGTCTGCCATAAGTCCTTTCTGGGGTCGACCATAGGAAACAATTTCTTAAATATAGGGGGAGGGACAAAAAGGTATGCCGGGCCTTTCCCATTCTTTGTTTACAATGTCCGCCACCCTCTTGGGTATAGGAAAAGCTTCGGGGGGCACCGGGACCTCTAGGAACTTGTCCATCTTACATAATTTCTCTGGAATGACCAAATTGTCACAATCATCCAGAGTAGATAACACCTCCTTAAGCAGAGCGCGGAGATGTTCCAATTTAAATTTGAATGTAATAACATCAGGTTCAGCTTGTTGAGAAATTTTTCCTGAATCTGAAATTTCTCCCTCAGACAAAACCTCCCTGGCCCCTTCAGACTGGTGTAAGGGCATGTCAGAACCATTATCATCAGCGTCCTCATGCTCTTCAGTATCTAAAACAGAGCCGTCGCGCTTTCGCTGATAAGTGGGCATTTTGGCTAAAATGTTTTTAATAGAATTATCCATTACAGCCGTTAATTGTTGCATAGTAAGAAGTATTGGCGCACTAGATGTACTAGGGGCCTCCTGTGTGGGCAAGACTGGCGTAGACACAGGAGGGGATGATGCAGTACCATGCTTACTCCCCTCACTTGAGGAATCATCTTGGGCATCATTTTCTCTAAATTGTTTGTCACATACATCACATCTATTTAAATGAGAAGGAACCTTGGCTTCCTCACATACAGAACATAGTCTATCTGATAGTTCAGACATGTTAAACAGGCATAAACTTGATAACAAAGTACAAAAAACGTTTTAAAATAAAACCGTTACTGTCACTTTAAATTTTAAACTGAACACACTTTATTACTGAATATGTGAAAAAGTATGAAGGAATTGTTCAAAATTAACCAAAATTTCACCACAGTGTCTTAAAGCCTTAAAAGTATTGCACACCAAATTTGAAAGCTTTAACTCTTAAAATAACGGAACCGGAGCCGTTTTTATATTTAACCCCTATACAGTCCCTGGTATCTGCTTTGCTGAGACCCAACCAAGCCCAGAGGGGAATACGATACCAAATGACACCTTCAGTAAGCTTTTTCTGTGTATCTGAGCTCCTCACACATGCATCTGCATGCCTTGCTTCCCAAAAACAACTGCGCATTAGTGGCGCGAAAATGAGGCTCTGCCTATGATTAGAGAAGGCCCCCAGTGAAAAAACAGAATTTATGTTTACCTGATAAATTACTTTCTCCAACGGTGTGTCCGGTCCACGGCGTCATCCTTACTTGTGGGATATTCTCTTCCCCAACAGGAAATGGCAAAGAGCCCAGCAAAGCTGGTCACATGATCCCTCCTAGGCTCCGCCTACCCCAGTCATTCGACCGACGTTAAGGAGGAATATTTGCATAGGAGAAACCATATGGTACCGTGGTGACTGTAGTTAAAGAAAATAAATTATCAGACCTGATTAAAAAAACCAGGGCGGGCCGTGGACCGGACACACCGTTGGAGAAAGTAATTTATCAGGTAAACATAAATTCTGTTTTCTCCAACATAGGTGTGTCCGGTCCACGGCGTCATCCTTACTTGTGGGAACCAATACCAAAGCTTTAGGACACGGATGAAGGGAGGGAGCAAATCAGGTCACCTAAATGGAAGGCACCACGGCTTGCAAAACCTTTCTCCCAAAAATAGCCTCAGAAGAAGCAAAAGTATCAAACTTGTAAAATTTGGTAAAAGTGTGCAGTGAAGACCAAGTCGCTGCCCTACATATCTGATCAACAGAAGCCTCGTTCTTGAAGGCCCATGTGGAAGCCACAGCCCTAGTGGAATGAGCTGTGATTCTTTCGGGAGGCTGCCGTCCGGCAGTCTCGTAAGCCAATCTGATGATGCTTTTAATCCAAAAAGAGAGAGAGGTAGAAGTTGCTTTTTGACCTCTCCTTTTACCGGAATAAACAACAAACAAGGAAGATGTTTGTCTAAAATCCTTTGTAGCATCTAAATAGAATTTTAGAGCGCGAACAACATCCAAATTGTGCAACAAACGTTCCTTCTTTGAAACTGGTTTCGGACACCGAGAAGGTACGATAATCTCCTGGTTAATGTTTTTGTTAGAAACAACTTTTGGAAGAAAACCAGGTTTAGTACGTAAAACCACCTTATCTGCATGGAACACCAGATAAGGAGGAGAACACTGCAGAGCAGATAATTCTGAAACTCTTCTAGCAGAAGAAATTGCAACTAAAAACAAAACTTTCCAAGATAATAACTTAATATCAACGGAATGTAAGGGTTCAAACGGAACCCCCTGAAGAACTGAAAGAACTAAATTGAGACTCCAAGGAGGAGTCAAAGGTTTGTAAACAGGCTTAATTCTAACCAGAGCCTGAACAAAGGCTTGAACATCTGGCACAGCTGCCAGCTTTTTGTGAAGTAACACAGACAAGGCAGAAATCTGTCCCTTCAGGGAACTTGCAGATAATCCTTTTTCCAATCCTTCTTGAAGGAAGGATAGAATCTTAGGAATCTTAACCTTGTCCCAAGGGAATCCTTTAGATTCACACCAACAGATATATTTTTTCCAAATTTTGTGGTAAATCTTTCTAGTTACAGGCTTTCTGGCCTGAACAAGAGTATCGATAACAGAATCTGAGAACCCTCGCTTCGATAAGATCAAGCGTTCAATCTCCAAGCAGTCAGCTGGAGTGAAACCAGATTCGGATGTTCGAACGGACCCTGAACAAGAAGGTCTCGTCTCAAAGGTAGCTTCCAAGGTGGAGCCGATGACATATTCACCAGATCTGCATACCAAGTCCTGCGTGGCCACGCAGGAGCTATCAAGATCACCGACGCCCTCTCCTGATTGATCCTGGCTACCAGCCTGGGGATGAGAGGAAACGGCGGGAACACATAAGCTAGTTTGAAGGTCCAAGGTGCTACTAGTGCATCCACTAGAGCCGCCTTGGGATCCCTGGATCTGGACCCGTAGCAAGGAACTTTGAAGTTCTGACGAGAGGCCATCAGATCCATGTCTGGAATGCCCCACAGCTGAGTGACTTGGGCAAAGATTTCCGGATGGAGTTCCCACTCCCCCGGATGCAATGTCTGACGACTCAGAAAATCCGCTTCCCAATTTTCCACTCCTGGGATGTGGATAGCAGACAAGGTGGCAGGAGTGAGACTCCGCCCATAGAATGATTTTGGTCACTTCTTCCATCGCTAGGGAACTCCTTGTTCCCCCCTGATGGTTGATGTACGCAACAGTTGTCATGTTGTCTGATTGAAACCGTATGAACTTGGCCCTCGCTAGCTGAGGCCAAGCCTTGAGAGCATTGAATATCGCTCTCAGTTCCAGAATATTTATCGGTAGAAGAGATTCTTCCCGAGACCAAAGACCCTGAGCTTTCAGGGATCCCCAGACCGCGCCCCAGCCCATCAGACTGGCGTCGGTCGTGACAATGACCCACTCTGGTCTGCGGAATGTCATCCCTTGTGACAGGTTGTCCAGGGACAGCCACCAACGGAGTGAGTCTCTGGTCCTCTGATTTACTTGTATCTTCGGAGACAAGTCTGTATAGTCCCCATTCCACTGACTGAGCATGCACAGTTGTAATGGTCTTAGATGAATGCGCGCAAAAGGAACTATGTCCATTGCCGCTACCATCAAACCGATCACTTCCATGCACTGCGCTATGGAAGGAAGAGGAACGGAATGAAGTATCCGACAAGAGTCTAGAAGTTTTGTTTTTCTGGCCTCTGTCAGAAAAATCCTCATTTCTAAGGAGTCTATTATTGTTCCCAAGAAGGGAACCCTTGTTGACGGAGATAGAGAACTCTTTTCCACGTTCACTTTCCATCCGTGAGATCTGAGAAAGGCCAGGACAATGTCCGTGTGAGCCTTTGCTTGAGGAAGGGACGACGCTTGAATCAGAATGTCGTCCAAGTAAGGTACTACAGCAATGCCCCTTGGTCTTAGCACAGCTAGAAAGGACCCTAGTACCTTTGTGAAAATCCTTGGAGCAGTGGCTAATCCGAAAGGAAGCGCCACGAACTGGTAATGCTTGTCCAGGAATGCGAACCTTAGGAACCGATGATGTTCCTTGTGGATAGGAATATGTAGATACGCATCCTTTAAATCCACCGTGGTCATGAATTGACCTTCCTGGATGGAAGGAAGAATAGTTCGAATGGTTTCCATCTTGAACGATGGAACCTTGAGAAACTTGTTTAAGATCTTGAGATCTAAGATTGGTCTGAACGTTCCCTCTTTTTTGGGAACTATGAACAGATTGGAGTAGAACCCCATCCCTTGTTCTCTTAATGGAACAGGATGAATCACTCCCATTTTTAACAGGTCTTCTACACAATGTAAGAATGCCTGTCTTTTTATGTGGTCTGAAGACAACTGAGACCTGTGGAACCTCCCCCTTGGGGGAAGCCCCTTGAATTCCAGAAGATAACCTTGGGAGACTATTTCTAGCGCCCAAGGATCCAGAACATCTCTTGCCCAAGTCTGAGCGAAGAGAGAGAGTCTGCCCCCCACCAGATCCGGTCCCGGATCGGGGGCCAACATTTCATGCTGTCTTGGTAGCAGTGGCAGGTTTCTTGGCCTGCTTTCCCTTGTTCCAGCCTTGCATTGGTCTCCAAGCTGGCTTGGCTTGAGAAGTATTACCCTCTTGCTTAGAGGACGTAGCACTTTGGGCTGGTCCGTTTCTACGAAAGGGACGAAAATTAGGTTTATTTTTTGCCTTGAAAGGCCGATCCTGAGGAAGGGCGTGGCCCTTACCCCCAGTGATATCAGAGATAATCTCTTTCAAGTCAGGGCCAAACAGCGTTTTCCCCTTGAAAGGAATGTTAAGTAGCTTGTTCTTGGAAGACGCATCAGCTGACCAAGATTTCAACCAAAGCGCTCTGCGCGCCACAATAGCAAACCCAGAATTCTTAGCCGCTAACCTAGCCAATTGCAAAGTGGCGTCTAGGGTGAAAGAATTAGCCAATTTGAGAGCATTGATTCTGTCCATAATCTCCTCATAAGGAGGAGAATCACTATCGACCGCCTTTATCAGCTCATCGAACCAGAAACATGCGGCTGTAGCGACAGGGACAATGCATGAAATTGGTTGTAGAAGGTAACCCTGCTGAACAAACATCTTTTTAAGTAAACCTTCTAATTTTTTATCCATAGGATCTTTGAAAGCACAACTATCCTCTATGGGTATAGTGGTGCGTTTGTTTAAAGTGGAAACCGCTCCCTCGACCTTGGGGACTGTCTGCCATAAGTCCTTTCTGGGGTCGACCATAGGAAACAATTTTTTAAATATGGGGGGAGGGACGAAAGGAATACCGGGCCTTTCCCATTCTTTATTAACAATGTCCGCCACCCGCTTGGGTATAGGAAAAGCTTCTGGGAGCCCCGGGACCTCTAGGAACTTGTCCATTTTACATAGTTTCTCTGGGATGACCAACTTGTCACAATCATCCAGAGTGGATAATACCTCCTTAAGCAGAATGCGGAGATGTTCCAACTTAAATTTAAACGTAATCACATCAGGTTCAGCTTGTTGAGAAATGTTCCCTGAATCAGTAATTTCTCCCTCAGACAAAACCTCCCTGGCCCCATCAGACTGGGTTAGGGGCCCTTCAGAACCATTATTATCAGCGTCGTCATGCTCTTCAGTATCTAAAACAGAGCAGTCGCGCTTACGCTGATAAGTGTTCATTTTGGCTAAAATGTTTTTGACAGAATTATCCATTACAGCCGTTAATTGTTGCATAGTAAGGAGTATTGGCGCGCTAGATGTACTAGGGGCCTCCTGAGTGGGCAAGACTCGTGTAGACGAAGGAGGGAATGATGCAGTACCATGCTTACTCCCCTCACTTGAGGAATCATCTTGGGCATCATTGTCATTGTCACATAAATCACATTTATTTAAATGAATAGGAATTCTGGCTTCCCCACATTCAGAACACAGTCTATCTGGTAGTTCAGACATGTTAAACAGGCATAAACTTGATAACAAAGTACAAAAAACTTTTTAAAATAAAACCGTTACTGTCACTTTAAATTTTAAACTGAACACACTTTATTACTGCAATTGCGAAAAAACATGAAGGAATTGTTCAAAATTCACCAAATTTTCACCACAGTGTCTTAAAGCCTTAAAAGTATTGCACACCAAATTTGGAAGCTTTAACCCTTAAAATAACGGAACCGGAGCCGTTTATAACTTTAACCCCTTTACAGTCCCTGGTATCTGCTTTGCTGAGACCCAACCAAGCCCAAAGGGGAATACGATACCAAATGACGCCTTCAGAAAGTCTTTTCTAAGTATCAGAGCTCCTCTCACATGCGACTGCATGTCATGCCTCTCAAAAACAAGTGCGCAACACCGGCGCGAAAATGAGGCTCTGCCTATGATTTGGGAAAGCCCCTAAAGAATAAGGAGTCTAAAACAGTGCCTGCCGATATTATTTTATCAAAATACCCAGATTAAATGATTCCTCAAGGCTAAATATGTGTTAATAATGAATCGATTTAGCCCAGAAAAAGTCTACAGTCTTAATAAGCCCTTGTGAAGCCCTTATTTACGATCTTAATAAACATGGCTTACCGGATCCCATAGGGAAAATGACAGCTTCCAGCATTACATCGTCTTGTTAGAATGTGTCATACCTCAAGCAGCAAGAGACTGCTCACTGTTCCCCCAACTGAAGTTAATTGCTCTCAACAGTCCTGTGTGGAACAGCCATGGATTTTAGTGACGGTTGCTAAAATCATTTTCCTCATACAAACAGAAATCTTCATCTCTTTTCTGTTTCTGAGTAAATAGTACATACCAGCACTATTTCAAAATAACAAACTCTTGATTGAATAATAAAAACTACAGTTAAACACTAAAAAACTCTAAGCCATCTCCGTGGAGATGTTGCCTGTACAACGGCAAAGAGAATGACTGGGGTAGGTGGAGCCTAGGAGGGATCATGTGACCAGCTTTGCTGGGCTCTTTGCCATTTCCTGTTGGGGAAGAGAATATCCCACAAGTAAGGATGACGCCGTGGACCGGACACACCTATGTTGGAGAAAGGTGTCCAATACAGTGCCTGCCGTTTTTTTAACATAATTCCCAAGATTAAAATAACTCCTCAAAGCTATAAACTATTAAAAATGCTTATAAAGTAATCGTTTTAGCCCAGAAAAATGTCTACCAGTCTTTAAAGCCCTTGTGAAGCCCTTTATTCTTATTAATAAAATGGCTTACCGGATCCCATAGGGAAAATGACAGCTTCCAGCATTACCAAGTCTTGTTAGAAATGTGTCATACTTCAAGCAGCAAAGTCTGCACACTGTTTCCCCCAACTGAAGTTACTTCATCTCAACAGTCCTGTGTGGAAACAGCCATCGATTTTAGTAACGGTTGCTAAAATCATCTTCCTCTTACAAACAGAAATCTTCATCTATTTTCTGTTTCAGAGTAAATAGTACATACCAGCACTATTTTAAAATAACAAACTCTTGATTGAAGAATAAAACTACATTTAAACACCAAAAAACTCTTAACCATCTCCGTGGAGATGTTGCCTGTGCAACGGCAAAGAGAATGACTGGGGAAGGCGGAGCCTAGGAGGGATCATGTGACCAGCTTTGCTGGGCTCTTTGCCATTTCCTGTTGGGGAAGAGAATATCCCACAAGTAAGGATGACGCCGTGGACCGGACACACCTATGTTGGAGAAAGCTTCAGACAAACCCTAGGAACTCCCCTATTCAGCCCAGGGAACTGCCCTCTCCCTCACACTTTCTGAAGCTGTTAGTTTTAGTTTAAAATGCAGCAAATTCAAGGAGCAATGTAATTTGTATATATAAACAGAAATATACAAAGTATTATCCTAATTTGCTAAAGTAACACAGAAGTGTAACAAAACTATCATATCATACAGTGCTATATTGCACTGGTCTTGTCTCTCCTTCATATATAGAAATGAGAGAGATCTCGCAGTGCTGGAGAGTTCCGCATTTTTTCTTTTCAATATTCAGTGAGTTCAGCCCCTGTGATGTTTGGACTACAATTTCTATCCAAGCTGGAAAACCATTGAATATCAGAGCCCTAGTGCGGGAGCACGCTACATGTAGTTGAATTGCGCGATTGAGTTCACTGTGATTAGACTTTTGTAGACCTATCATGTATGTACACTTTTCTACCAGATTAATGAAGGTTGTACACATATATGAATATAAAGGAAGGCTACACTAGTGCATATCTTCCGGAGTGAACTAACCAAGGGGGAGGAATGACTCACAATCACAGAGAAGCAGTACCAATGCCCTGGGGCACAGAGAGAGAGAGTGTGAGAGTGAGTGAGAGTGAGTGAGAGTGAGAAAGAGTGAGAGTGAGAGAGTGAGAAAGAGTGAGAGAGTGAGAGAGAGAGAGAGTGTGTGAGTGAGTGAGTGTGTGAGTGAGTGAGTGTGTGAGTGAGTGAGTGAGTGAGTGAGTGAGTGAGTGAGAGAGAGAGAGAGAGAGAGAGAGAGAGAGAGAGAGAGAGAGAGAGAGAGAGATTACACCCCTGTACAACAGTGTTAAGTTTGGAGTCTGTAATTCCACTTTGAATAAGAACTTTTTTTTTTTTCAGAATTATAGGAAACGAATATTATATTACAAAAATGTTTTACTACACTTAGATATTTTATAATGCAATCTCAAAATGTTTAATATCCCCTTGACCCCTGAAAACTTAAACTGAACCTGAAATTAAAATATTTATAATTTTGGCTTTAATATAACTTTTGTTTTTATTATTATTATTGGTTATTTGTAGAGTGCAAACAGATTCCGCAGCGCTATAAACAAAGGCAGAGTACAACAAAACAATTATAGGGATGAAATGGGTAGAAGGCCCTGCCAAGAGTCGCACTGTTGTAGTCAGCACTTAAGAAGGTAATCTACAAACAGCTGGACTCTTAGGCATACATGCTAAGGGGGTTCAGGGGATAGCAATGGAGGAGAGGAACTGGTATAAAGAAAGGTTAGTGTAGGTTGTATGCATCCCTGAACAGTAGAGTCTTTAGGGAGCGCTTGAAGCTTTCAAAACTAGGGGTGAGTCTTGTGGAGCGAGGCAAAGAGTTCCATAAAATGGGAGCCAGTCTGGAGAAGTCCTGTAAACGGGAGTGTGATGAGGTAACAAGAGAGGAGGAGAGTAGGAGGTCATGAGCAGAGCGAAGGGGAAAGGAGGGAGAGTATCTGGAGACAAGGTCTAAAATATAGGGGGGAGCAGTGCAGTTAAGGGCTTTGTATGTCAGAGTGAGAATTTTGTGTTTAATCCTAGAGGCAAGAGGAAGCCAGTGAAGGGATTGGCAGAGGTGCAGCAGATGAAGAGCGACGTGTAAGGAAGATGATCCTGGCAGAGGCATTCATTATGGATTGTAAAAGAGCTAGGCGGCAGCTGGGGAGACCAGAGAGGACGGAGTTGCAGTAATCGAGGTGGGAAAGGATGAGAGAGTGGATTAAAATCTTAGTTGTGTCTTGTGTAAGGAAATGTCTAATTTTAGAGATGTTTTTAAGGTGGAAGCGGCAGGCTTTAGCCAAAGACTGAATGTGAGGAGTGAAAGAAAGATCTGAGTAAAATGTGACCCCGAGACATCGGGCATGCGGGGTAGGGGTAATGGAGTTGTCGACAGTTAGAGAGATTGGCGGTGGAGATTTTGGAAGAGGGGAAAACAAGGAGCTCAGTTTTGGAGAGATTTAGGTTGAGGTAGTGAGACGACATCCAGTAAGATATGTGAGAAAGACAGTTAGTGACACGGGTTAGCAAGGAAGGAGAAAGGTCTGGTGCAGAGAAGTAGATTTGGGTGTCATCGGCATACAAATGATATTGGAAACCGTGGGACTTTATTAGGGAACCTAATGACGACGTGTAGATTGAGAAGAGAAGGGGACTGACAACAGAGCCTTGCGGTACACCGACAGAAAGTGGTGACGGGGCAGAGGAGGCCCCAGAGAAGGCTACACTAAAGGTACGGTTTGACTGGTAGGAAGAGAACCACGAGAGGGCTGTGTCACAGATGCCGAAAAATTGTAGGGTTTGGAGCAAAAGAGGGTGGTCAACAGCGTCAAAGGCTGTGGACAGATCAAGGAGGATAAGCAGAGAGAAGTGGTCTTTTGATTTTGCTGTAAGTAGGTTGTTGGTAACCTTAAAGGGACAGTCAACCTAAATTTTCACATAGGTAATTCCTATACAGTTGCTAACGATTTTTTGTTTGCACTGTAGCCTAATGTATTAGCCTTAATCGTTTCTAAGAATTATCACTTACTTATTTCTTCCTTGCAGTTTAAAATGCCTGCCAGCCCCCTCCCATATTTCGTCATAATGATCCTCTGGTTTTGTTCAGTATCCTGCTGTAACTCTGCAAGTCTCGTATTTCCACGCTCCCGATTTAGCACATGCGCATTGCGCCGCTAACACTGCATGGGGACTGTGAACTTAGTCTCCGGCAGTCATTGTATTCTGTGAAGCAGTGTGCGGTTCAGTTTCTTCTCTTCTATCCGTAAGTAATGCTGGTAGTGCAAAGGTTTACCTTTCTGTGTTCCCCCTCAAAGAAATCCAAACTGGTGGTTTATTTTATTTGTTCAGACTGACCAATCTAATTTGTCTGTAACGTTCAGTGTAGACTGACAGTTTAGGCTGGGGTACACAACAGATTGCAAGCTATGTCTGGGTGAACTGAATATACTTACGTAACGTTACATAAGTATATTCAGTTCACCCAGACATAGCTTGCAATCTGTTGTGTATCCCAGCCTAAACTGTCAGTCTACACTGAACATTACAGACAAATTAGATTGGTCATTCTGAACAAATAAAATAAACCACCAGTTCGGATTTCTTTGAGGGGGAACACAGAAAGGTAAACCTTTGCACTACCAGCATTACTTACGGATAGAAGAGAAGAAACTGAACCACACACTGCTTCACAGAATACAATGACTGCCGGAGACTAAGTTCACAGTCCCCATGAGGTGTTAGCGGCGCAATGCGCATGCGCTAAATCGGGAGCGTGGAAATACGAGACTTGCAGAGTTACAGCAGAACAAAACCAGAGGATCATGATGACGAAATATGGGAGGGGGCTGGCGGGCATTTTAAACTGCAAGGAAGAAATAAGTGGTAATTCTTAGAAACGATTAAGGCTAATACATTAGGCTACAGTGCAAACAAAATATCGTTAGCAAATGTATAGGAATTACCTATGTGAAAATTTAGGTTGACTGTCCCTTTAACGATTGCTGTCTCTGTGGAGTGATGGGGACGAAATCCAGATTGCAGTGGGTCAAGGAGGGAGTTTAATGTAAGGAAATGGGATTGGCACGCATGTGTTTGTTTTTCGAGAAGCTTTGAGGCAAGAGGGAGGCGGGAAATATGGCGGCAGTTGGATGGGGAAGTTGGATCAAGGGAAGGTTTTTTTGACGATAGGTGTGACCAGTGCATGTTTCAGAGATGAGGGAAATATACCGGTGCTGAGGGAGAGGTTGAAAGTGTGTGTGAGTATAGGGGTAAGGGTAGAAGAGAGGGAGGGGAGTAGCTGTGAGGAGATAGGGTCAAGGGGACAGGTAGTGAGGTGAAAGTGCAGTATAAGTGTCAAAACATCTTTCCCAGTAACGGGGAGAAAGAGCTAAGTTTATGGCTATGTGGGTTGTGGTTGATTGCGAGTGTTTGAGGGGGAGAGAGAATGGAATTATGTTGAGAGCTGATTTTGTTTCTGATGGAGTCGATTTTGTTATTGAAGTGGCTGGCAAAGTCTTGAGCTGACAGAGAAGTTGTAGTAGGAGGTGGGGGTGGGCGGAGAAGAGTATTGAAAGTGGAGAACTGACGTTATGGGTTTAAAGAAAGATTAGAGATAAGAGTAGAGAAGTAATGTTGCTTATAGAGATTAAGGCCAGCATAGTAAGAGTTCAAGATGAATTTGTAATGAAGAAAATCAGCTGAACTCAGATTTTCTCCAGTGCCGCTCAGCAGTATGGGAACATCTGCATAGGTACCGTGTCAGAGGAGTATGTCAGGGCTGAGGACGAGTGTGTGATTTCAGAGCTATGGTAAGAGAGGCCAGATTGTCAAGCACGGATGTAAGGGTGGAATTATAGTGGCAGATAGCTTGGTCAGGGCAGGAAAAGGCAGAGAAGGATGAGAAGAGAGATTTGAGGGAATTAGCAAGCTGTTGCTGATTTAATGACATAATGCTTCTGTGAAGTTTGGTGTGAGGAGTAGAAGGAGGGAGAGTTGTACGGAGGGATGATATGTTGCAAGTGAGGAGATGGTGGTCAGAAAGAGGAAAAGGGGAGTTTGTGAAGTTTGAGATAGTGCATCAATTGCTAAAAATCAGGTCAAGGGAGTGACCGTCTTTGTGAGTGGGCGAATCAGTCCATTGTGACAAACTGAAAGAGGAAGTGAGTTGCAGAAGTTGTTTTGCAGAGGAGGTAGTGGGATTGTCAAGAGGGATGTTGAAGTCGCCAAGAATGAGGGCAGTGGTCTCTGAGGAAAGGAAATCAGGTAGCCAGGCAGCCAAGTAATCTAGGAATTGAGTTGAGGAGCCAGGGGGTCGGTATATGACTGCAACACGTATAGAGAGGGGAGAGATTAAGCGAATCATGTGGGTTTCGAATGAGTAAAATGTGAGGGAAGAGATGGGTTGTATTTGTTGAAAGGTACAATGAGAGGAAAGTAAAATACCTACACCACCTCCTTGTCTATTACCAGACCTAGGAGTGTGGCTGAAGTGGAGACCCCCATGTGACAGAGCAGCAGTGGATGCTGTGTCTAGGGGAGAGAGACAGGTTTTTGTTAGGGCCAGAAGGTTGAGGGAGCGGGAGAATTATAGGAAACAAAAAGTATATTACAAAAATGTTTTACTACACTTAGATATTTTATAATGCAATCTCAAAATGTTTAATATCCCTTTGACCCCTGAAAACAAACTGAACCTGAAATTAAAATATTTCTATTTTGGCTTTAATATACCTTTTGTTTGTGGAGCAGAAGAGCCAACCCAAAGCCAGTCATGAGTAAGGTCATGACACCAAAAAAATGTGCATACAGGTCATTAAAAAAATGTTAAATAGCTTGTTTCATCGTTGTAATAAACAATGCACTAAGCAGTGAGTTATATGAAGTATTCATCATTTTAAAAGGATTTTACCTTTTATTATATATATATATATATATATATATATATATATATATATATATATATATATATATATATATAAATAACAATTACAAATGTGGGTTGAACAGTTTCATACAGAATTTATATAGGCATTATCTAATATTGGCAATATCAAAACTACTCCTGTTTGGTAAACTGATGTCGTATAGTAAAGTTCAGATGTTCTGAAGTGTCCAATCCTCATATGAAACTATATTTCATTAATTCCCATGTGTGTAAACGCTTATCAACAAAGATAAAATAGTAAAACAAAAATGTAACTTTGGTAAGTACAGTAGTTACAGATTGTGAGAAATAGGATAATAGCACAAATGAGAAGTACATGTATTAACAGTGGCTAGTTGGGTGTATGAAGTAGGGATGCACTGAAATGAAAATTCTGGACCGAAACCGATACCGAAAATTCAGGATACCCTTGGCCGAAAACCGAAACGAAACCGAAATTGTTTTTTTTTCTTTTTTAACTACAGTGTGTGTGTGTGTAGCTGAGCTTGTAGGCGGGAAAGCTCCAACAAATGGGCGTGGTCACTTGTACCATAAGGCGTGATCTGCAGTGAAACTGGTGGAGTTCTACAAGGGAGAGCGTGGTTATAGCCAGACAACAATACCAGGTGGACATGTATTGTTTTTGGGTGTAGTTATCTGTGCGATGGACATGGCTGCACCTGATCGTCTTTCATCGTATCTCCGCCTAGTTCCTGGTTCGGGTCTCACACTGATCCGTCAGATTATATGTCCAGAGCCCCAAATGGAGTCTTCCTATCACCAGGACCACCGGACTTGGCTACGACCTTACGTGCAAGGTGGTTATAGAAAGTTACTGTGCTTTTTTGTATACACTGTCTGGTGGGTGCTAATTTGTACCAACTGTGTGCGAGCTTGGGGCTTATGCATATATAGTGTGCACGCATGTTTGCCTCAGGCAAATAGAATGGCTACGCACAAGAGGCTGATGTATGAGCACTGTATATAAGGTTTATACATATTCACTGTGTGTTCTTAGGGCTGTGTCTGATAATATCAAGTGTTTATAAACATGTTACGTACCCTCCTTTGAATACTGTATTCAGAACTTTTCCTAAAAAAAAAAAGGGCACTGCTGGTTTCAAATATCATCATGTCATGGAACTTATGTGTGTGCTCTGTGTACCATACCAGTGCTGTGCTGCTCACCTTATGCTAAGGATAGTCATGTAACTCAATAGAACAGGGGAGGGCTGTACATTTTTAGCCATTTTGTTCCTCTTTGGGCCGAAATTTGAGTTGCACATTTTCGGCGGCCCAAATTTTGGTGCATCGCTAGTATTATTCTTTATTTAGTTCTGTGTAACATAATCAGATTTAACCGTTTTTTTTTGTTTGTTTTTTTTTTACCAATTTTCAAAATAAAGTATAGTCCTATAAAAGTATTATTATATGCAAAACAGTAAGTCAAGTAATGAACTCAAACAGCAGCTCTAGGCTGGCATCAAATTTGAAATATGCTACACAATAATTTTACCGAAAATAAAAGGCAAAAAATCCGAAAACCGAAATAACCAAAAATGCCATTTTCGGCCGAAACTTTCTGCGGCCGAAATTTCGGTGCATCCCTAGTATGAAGCATTCTATTTGTTGTCGGAGAGGAGGACCTTATGATCCACTAGTCCATTTTCCAGCAAGAATATAGTCCATATCCAAACTTGGGTATTAAAATGTCAACAAGGGTGTTATGTAAAAATCCAAGTGTTAAGAAGGTAGTGCCATAACATAAAAGGGAAGGGAGGAAGAGGGAAAGAAAAGAAGCTAAGTAGAGGTGATTGGGTAGTTCGGGTAATGCAGGGTAGAGAATTTATTAAGGTTAAGTATGGGGTATATGAGGTCCACATATTACTGAGCCTCACTGTTATATAGGTATGCCCAGGAAGTTACCGGTGTCGGGAAATGGTAAATGAAATGCACGGGGTGTTGAGTAAATGAGTATTTAGTCATGAGAACGCCATGTGGAGGGGAATCTACTTGGAAAGGTGGGTGGTTGGGGTTATGTGAAGGTAGTGATGGGGACGTGGTCATAATTAATTAAGGGGGAGACGATATGTCATGAGTTGAGGTTTGCTCTTTAATCTGTTGTTTTGATTCCCAAAGGAACATTTCATCATAGTAAAATGTCAGTTTGTCAGTGGTACAATAAAAGTAGCGTTCAAGCGATAGGTTTATGCGTAACTGGTCTTCCCACAACTAAGGTGGTGGGGGGTATCTTTCTTCCATAATTTAGGTATTAATTGTTTGGCGCTGTTAAGAGCCAGCTGTAGTAGGGCCCTGTGTGTTTTGGAAGGGGTCTTGGGTGTTTTGTTAAAAAAAAAAAAAAAAGGGTAAGGGATCTAAGAGGATTGTGCAGTTTAGCATGTTATTTATGGAGGTGCGCACATCCTGCCAAAATTTGGATAGTTTGGGGCAATCCCACCACACATGTAGAGGTGTGCCTACTGCACTACAGCCCCTACAACAGCGATCAGAAGCTCCCGTAAAGATGTTTTTAAGGTGTGAGTAGTGTGCTGACTGCTGTTTTGTTAAAAATGTGGTGCCATTCCTATACCGATAGTGTAAAAGGTAGCTCTCTTTGCCAGGAAGTGGTATATTTCAGGAGAGTAGGGCTATTGAGGGAGATTAGTAAGGAGTAATGCAGGGATATTCTGTGTCTTGGGGTTTCTTTAGCCATACATAGCTTTTCGAAGGTAGTTATTTGTCTAAACAGCAAAGGTCTATATCCTTGTGTGTTGCAATGAAATGGAAAAGTTGGAAATAGCTGAACCAGGTGGTGAAGAAGCCATTTGCCATGGTGCCCAGTGTATCTCTGGGTAGTAGTTTATCAGAGTATGTGATTGTATGGGAAGGGATGCAGTAATGTATATTGTTTATTTATTTTGGGGAGACTTGAATTCAATAATTATTGGGCAATTGATAATGAAGGGGGTCTGTGTGTATGGTAAATCCAACAACAGCTTCCCAATTGGGGACTGTTTGTTATTCGTGATCTAGGCAAACCCTTAGTTTGCAATAATTGGTATCTATAGTGTGCCACCATTATTTTATGTAAGAATACAGCTTGTCTGACGACTTCTAGATTTGGGACCCTCAGTCCGCCTAAGCGCTTGGGGGCTGTTAAGATGGATTTAGCCACTCGGGGGGGTTGTCTCCTCCAAATGTAAGCATTAATGACCGCTTGCAGTTTTGGGATGTATAAAACGGGGAGAGGGATAGGGGCAGTCTGGAAAAGGTATAGTATATAGTCATCTTGAAGACATTCATCCGGCCAAGCCGAGATATCATTTTAGGTGATCACTCTTTGGTCTTTGCTGCAAGGTTTTTAAATAATGGTTCGTAATTCAACTCAAAAAGTTTGATAGTCTATTGTGAGGTGGATCCCTAAATATTTTAAAGAGGATTGGTTGATTGAGTATGGTAAGTCGTTTGATAGTTTTTGAATGTCGAAAGGGGATAGGCCTATGGGGAGTAGTTCTGATTTACTGTCATTGGTTGTATACCCTGCTATATCTTCAAGTAAGGTTCACATCCCAGAGAGAGATTGGACAAGGCAAGTGAGGGACAAAAGAAGGTCATCGGCAAAGAGTGCCAGTTTGTAATGGGAGTCTCCCACCCTCACTCCCTCAATCCTGAGATGAGAACTAATTTGGATTGCAAGGATCGCCATCGACATGCAAGGTGCATCTGAGGAAGGTCCAGTCCAGCCTGTCAAAAGCCTTTTCGGCGTCCATTGACAAGAATTTGTGCAGTATCCATTACTTCCTGTCACAGCCCTACAAGGTCGTAGTCTCTACAGTAAGGCCAATCTATACATCTTCAAGAGTAACTTGATAATGCTAGAGACAGTAGGTCTGTTTTGCTCATAATCAGAGGAAGAATGAAACAAAGATTCTAATGCAAAAAAAAAAAAAAAAAAATGCTGTCATATGTTAGAGCATAACTTTTTTTAACCCCTTAATGACCCTGGACTTTCTATGGGGGTGCAGTTTTAAACAGCGTGATCTCGCCGCCAGTGGGTACGTTGCATTCATTAAGGGCTAAATTAGTGTTGCTTAGGGTAGATCACAATATGTTGTATAATTATCAGTAGGTTAACAGCTCCAGATGGGCACTTAATGCTGGCACAATCACACATTTTTGTATTACCAATAAATATTGATATATTTATAACAGTCATATATGTCCCTATATTTATAACAGTTATGTTCAATGCGAACATAATCCAAAATCACAATACCTGTAAGCACATTTACTGGCCCTTTTTCATTTATTGAATTTGATATCTAAACAAAACTAGATAAAATGCCAAAATGGCCTTTCCAACTTGTTATTGAGTATCCCAAGACTTTTTCAAATAGAACATTTGTCATTGTGCATTTGCAAAACCCACTGGAAAAAGACATATTGAAAGAACTTATTAAATTAATACTTGCATTTCTTAATCATGTTAATGAGAATGAGATCTCATCCTTTGGCGTTCCAGTATCCATTACATGGGTTTTAAAAAACAAGACAGTATTTTCCTTCTAAAGTATTCTGAAGGATATGTTGTAAAAGCAGAAAATATATTTATACATATATATATATATATATATATATATACACACACACACATACATACATATACACACACATACATAGCCATGTTGTGCACTCTCACTCAGTCCAATAACTGCCAGGGTGCTAGTGCAATCAATAGATACGAGAAACCAAACTTGCACTCTCTGGTCTTTTCATAAACAATTTTACAGTGAAGTTTCGAGGACAAAGGTCTGAGGAAGGGGATACTTTGTCCCCTAAACGTCACTGTTCACAGTAAAATTGTTTTTGAAAAGACCAGAGAGTGCTAAAGTATACAGTCTTAAATGGGCACGAAACCCAAACTTTTAATCTCATGATTTAGAAAGAGCATGCAATTTTAAACAACAATTTACTTCTATTATCTAATTTGTTTCATTCTTTTGATGTCCTTTGTTGAAAAGCATATCTAAATAGGTTCAGTAGCTGTTGATTGGTGGCTGCACAGAGATGATTGCTATTGCTATTTCTTCAACAAAGGACATCTGAAAAATTAAGCAAATTAAAATTATAGAAGTAAATTGGAATGTTGTTTATATCGATTTAGGAAAAACATGCAATTTTACTCTAGCATATGGATATTTAAAAAAATATTTAATTTTTTTTATAGAAGAATAGGGGAGCGCTCACGCTGCATGTTCTCAGTTTCTGCTCAATTGTCGGGTCTTGCAGGAGCAACACATGAGCAGGTGCTCAGAAGGGCAGCATGGGTGTGCGTTACAGCTTCCGATTGGATGCAGTGTTCTGCTTTTATAACATAAGAGATAACATGGGACAAGTAGGGAAGAGGACGATTAAGTTAAGGTTAAATGCTGTTTAAGTATATAAACGTTTGCATTACTTTATTTGCAGTATTTTATATACTTATTAAAAGAATTCGGATTATTATAGCCTTGGTGACTAAATCATCTAGATTTTATTAAAGACAGGAGGTGAATATTTTATGCATAATCTTTACTGACTTCCAAAACAGCAGCAAAGAACAATAACATAGAAACAAAAACAACCAATCAGCAACAAGCAGATAATATAATCCCACAGCAATTAAATATCTTCCTCTTTTCACTGCCGAACAGAAGAAAGTTCTCAATATAAACAGGAGACGGCTTCACAGTCCAAGGGCCGTCAGTAGAGGATGTACCACAAGAGGCACCCCAGCCTAAAAGGCTTGCATCGGAAGAGAGAATGAAATCCGGGGAAGATCCGAAAATCGCTCTCCCATTCCAAGCCTCCATGTGCTGCAGCCACCAAGACATCTCCAATCGAACTTCGTTTGTCAGAAAAATCTGTTGTTGGTAGGAACGGAACTCTCGAAAAGATTGAATCTTCAACCGCTGCATGGCGAGGTAGTGAAGGGGAGCTGGAAATATGGCCTGGATTGAAGAGGAAAGGAGACCAATGATCCTCGCCAATTGGCGGATGGACATGGAAGTGGCTCTTAGAGCTGACTGAATCTCTGCTTTGATACGATCTATCTTCTCTTGTGGAAGGAGAAAATGACCAAGGGTAGAATCTATGGAGAATCCCAGAAACTCTGCAAGTTGTAGAGGGGAAAGGCTTGCCTTCGCTTCGTTGATTATAAAACCCAGGGAGGAGAGGAGAGAGAGAGGACATTTCTTGAAGCTGAGAGAGCAACAGGTCTTTATCTTGTGCCCTCAGAAGAATATCGTCCAAGTATACCACTAGTTGAAATCTTCGAGCCCTGAGGTAGGCTAATACCGGTTTGAGAAGCTTTGTAAAGCACCAAGGGGTTGAGCTGAGTCTGAAAGGGAGACAGGTAAACTGCCAAAGGTGGTCTGCCCATCTGAACTGAAGATACTTCCGACAGAGAGGGGCCACCGGCACAGTTAAATAAGCGTCCTTCAAGTCCAAACGAACCATCCAATCATTCAGACGGAGAAGGTCTCAGCATATGGATGCCCTCTAATTTTGAAGTGGCGGTATACTACAAAAAAGTTGAGGCCCCTCAAGTTGATGACAGGACGAAATCCTCCTGACTTTTTTGAGACCAGGAAGAGATTGCTCAGGAAGCTTGGAGGAGAATTCTGTGAAACAAGTTCTATAGCTCCTTTTGAGAGGAGGGATAAGACTTCTTCTTTGATAAGGTTCTGTCCTTCAAAAGACAGACGTAAGGGATTGGGGAGTTAGGATTGGAAGGGAGGGCAAATGAATTATATGACAAAACCCTGAACGGTTTGGAGAACCCAGGGATCTGCAGACAGAGACAAACAATTTTGGAAAAAATTGGCGAGTCTGCCCGCAAACAACAAGTATCCTGGTGGGTACTGAGGTTTATTGAGGTCCATGAACTGGCGTTAGCCAAAATTTTGGCGGCCGGGCAGACGACCTCTGTATCTGCCGGCCCTGGCAAAAACCCGTCTGGGTTGGAAAACCTTTCTGAGGGAGGCTTGAATTTTATCAATTGATGTGAAAGTTGAAACATAGTGTCTCATAATAGTTAGAAAGGGGTCTCCGAATAATAAGCCTTTGGCTTGAGAGCCTGCCTCTTCCGTAGCTACAACAGCCAATTTGGGGTCAATGCGAAGTAACGCAGCTCTGCGTTTTTCACTGTAGATAGCCGCATTGGCGTTACCCAGTAAATAAAAGGCTCTAAAAGCCCAATCCATGACCATGGAAGGATCCAAAGAAGAACCAGAAAGATGGGCATCGTCGGCAAGAAGAAGAATCTGAGCCAAAGGGCCAGAAATGTCAAGGAGTTTATCCTGAGCCCCACGAAGGGATCTTTCAAGCCCTTTCCTTGGATCCTGACCTTTCCTAGTCAGAAAGGTAACCAGCTTAGGGTTAAACTCGGGGGTAATAGATTATCTGCCTGGGAGCGAAGGTCTACGACATTCTGCTCTGAGGAGAGCCCTGTCCTCTCGATCTAGAGGTTGGCGAAGACGTCTCTGAAGGAACCTAGACAGATGAGGAGGGAGAGACCACTCGGAAGAGCGGGGATGACTGATATGTTTGGGATTAAAATGGGATTCCCAGTCGGATCCAAAAGATCCCCATCCGCATCTTCATCTGTAAGAGTCCTCCCAGAGGGGCCTTGAGGATGGGCTTGATGGGCTAAAGGGGAATCTTCATCAGAGGGACTGCCCGAACCCCAATCGAGTTCCGGACAAAAATCCCTCTGATCCAGATCCCTCCAATCAAAAATTTCAGAGTCTGTGCCCAGACTTCCCTGATTAAAATCCTCAGGGTTAAGGATTTTTTTACCCCGGGGAAGAGGTTCTAACGCCCCTATTGTTTTTGCCCGGGGGAAGGGCTTTCATTTTGCGTGCCGGGTCTTTACCTTTTTTA
The DNA here is from genome assembly GCF_027579735.1 of Bombina bombina. Classification (NCBI taxonomy): domain Eukaryota; kingdom Metazoa; phylum Chordata; class Amphibia; order Anura; family Bombinatoridae; genus Bombina; species Bombina bombina. Next base: position 501,756,383 of record NC_069501.1, on the reverse strand, counting down.
GAGAGAGGAATAGATTGGGAACGCCACCGTCTTTTACGAGCTTGAGGGCACTCTTCCTCTGAATCAGAGGAAAGGGAGGAATTCACATTTGGAGAATTGTGTCTAACGGGAATTTCAGAGGGAGGGGCAGAAGTGCAGGGTTGTTCCCTCTGCGCTAATGTCTGTTGTACTGTAAGATTAATTCAATCCAAAACTTCCTCTTTGGTAAAAGAGGACTTATCTGAGGACTCCATTATTGAAAACCTGCAATTGCAGATAAGGACTGTAATTAATAAGGAAAAAAATATATTAGAAAGCATGATAAAATATCATGCAAAATATTAAAGAAAAATAATTTCTAAAATAATTTATAAAATATATTAATCAAATAAGGCTATATAGATATGCCTACTAATAATGATAATAAAATAAAAAAATGCCTCCGGATTAATAAATAATAATGTGCCAATACAGCCTATTAGTTTACCATAAGGTTATAACTTACATTTACTTCAAATAATATTTTTTTACTATCAAAATGTGTTACTGTCACTCTAATTTAGTCTTTCCTTTTTAAAAGTACTTTAGTAAACTCTTAATACAACTTTGCTTAAATACATTACATTGCTGAGAAAAAATAACTAACGCAGCGCGCGCATCATGCTGCCACAATTCCACAGCCTGATGCGCGTCTGCAGGGAGACACAAAACTAGGCCTGTGAGGAAATAAATATATAAAAGATATAAATTTAATGGAAAATAAAGAATTACCTAACTAAGAAATACATAAGTAATTATACTAAAAAAAACAAAAAAACATATGGGGCTAATATATAAAATATAAATTAAAACATGAGGAAAGAAAAACATCACCTGCTGACTGGAAGGCAGCAAAGAAAAGAGGAAGTTATTTACTGTTGCTGTGGGATTATATTATCTGCTTGTTGCCGATTGGTTGTTTTTGTTTCTATGTCATTGTTCTTTGCTGCTGTTTTGGAAGTCAGTAAAGATTATGCATAAAATATCAAGCCTTCTGTCTTGCCATACAATTTATATTTCTTATAGAACTGATTGTGTTCCTTTATTTTTGCACACATGACTTATTATTACATTTCACACTGTAGAAAGGTATCACTCCAAACATCTCTAATGTAATAGTTAAACCTGCAAAATGAATATTGTATTTGTCATTTTTGTAACGAAAAATATGTTTTTCTTGAGCTATCTGTGAAAAACTATTTATTCTCCGAGGCCTTTATTAGCAGAAGTAATTTAAAAGGACATGAAACCCAAATTTTTTATTTCATGATTCAGATAGAAAATACAATTTAAAAAGACCCTTCTAATTTACTTCTATTATCAAAATTGCTTAGTTCTCTTGTTATTCTATGTTGAAGATATCTAGATAGGTGGTGTGCACATTCCGGAAGCACTACATGACAGGAAATAATGCTGCCATCAAGTGCTCTTGCTAATGTATAACACTGTTGCAAAATAGCTGCAGACAGGTGCACACTCCTGAAATTACCTTCCTGCTGTTTAACAAAAGATAAAAAGAAAATGAAGAAAATGTGATAATATAAGTAAATTGGAAAGTTGTTTAAAATTGTATGTTCTATCTGAATCACAAAAGAAAAATTTGGGGTTTCATGTCACTTAAGAATTATGATCACACGAAAAACATGCTGACCATATCGGACCAAGTTTAAAACTCAATATCAGACAAAATTAGAATTAAAAAATCCCTTTAAGAACAGATCTTAAGGGAACATTACCATAATCTAAAAACGTTTTTTCAGAATATATATATATATTTTTTTTTTAAAACAAAACATTTTTGTCTTCAATAAAATAATTTTTGTTTAAATGTTTGTGGATGCGAGTCACTCTCCACCAATAGTGCTGAGAGGGCAATCTTTACCAGCCAGTGATACTATCTTTTGATAGTCTTTTCTCAAACACAAAAATATATTTTAATTTGTTTCATTGCTGCCCTTGATATACATAGTTGCACGTTTTTAAAGGAACAATGTATATATTTTCAACACACGCAAATGCCGCTCTTTCATGTGCATGTTTGAAAATTTTTGTTTGGCTGAAAAATGTTAAAAGTTGCCTAAATTGAGACTAAACTAAATGAGAGCATGCCATTTTCAACTATTATGGCCCCTTAAAGCAACAGTCAATATAGTGGATTTGCATAATCAACACATGCGTGATAAAAAGACAATGCAATGGCACTTAGGTGCCAAATTATCAATGTGCGGGCGATCATGTCCGTCGCACATCGATAAATGCCGACAGCATACGCTCTCGGCATTTCTCATTGCACAAGCATTTCACTAGAAATGCTTGTTCAATGCCGCCCCCTGCACATTCGCGGCCAATCAGCCGCTAGCAGGGGGTGTTAATCAACCCGATCGTATGCGATCGGGCGGATTGCCCGCTGCTTCTTAACTCCTGTTTCCGGCGAGCCTGAAGGCTCAAGCGGAAACAGGTGAATACGGGCGTTGATAAATCGGCCCCTTAGTCTGAGATTTAAATGAGTAGTAGATTTTTTTTGGACAAATTTAAAGTTATGTCTATTTCCACTCCTCCTGTTTCATGTTACAGCCATCAGCCAATCACAAATGCATATATGTATATTCTGTGGATTATTGCACATACTTAATAGGAGCTGGTGAATCAAAAAGACTAAATATAAAAAGACAGTACACCTTTTGTTAATGGAAGTAAATTGGAAAGATGTATAAAATTGCATGCGCTATCTGAATCATGACATGATTTGACTTTAAGGTCTCTTTAAGTAACATCTATAAATAACAGAAAATGTTAAAATAATGCAAAGTATTACACTGCCCCCAGCCACCAACAAAGTCACAAGGTCACTCGGCTACTTCATAATGCCACCTAGCTGACAAAATTTTCTGTGGTGAACACCAACACCTATAAACGTCACTAAAATCACTAAACATTTCTAAAAGACAAAATGACTAATTCATATTATTTTAGGGAGATAAAGATTGGTGCATTTGGTGTTTGTGATCACTAAATAAACAAAAATTGCCTGACGTACAGAAATCATTATCAGCATAAAATAACCAGTGGATTGTGATGATCCACAAACAAATGTGTTATCTCAGCAGTGTGATGGGCATAATAAAATCAAATATGTTTATATCATTCAAATAATTCACAAACCTTCATTTTCTATACCCTTATACAGCTAGTTTGCATTTATCCTGCTCCCAATAAGAGACTAAGCCATGTTTTTGGGCAATTGGCATTGTTTCTTGGGGACGAGTCTTTATGTGTCAATGCCGGTAATGCAGTATTGTTAGCACTCTGGTTATGTGCCAGGAAACTGCGTATACATACAGTTTAGTTCTGTATTTGCATCAGGCTGCAGGTGTGCAGTGCCTTAAAGGGACACTGAACCCAATTTTTTTTCATGATTCAGATAGAGCATGCCATTTTAAGCAACTTTCTAATTTACTCCTATTATTTTTTCTTCGTTCTCTTGCTATCTTTATTTTAAGAAGGCATTTAAGCTACTTTTTGGTTCAGTCACTGGACAGCACTTGTTTATTGGTCGGTTAAATTAATCCACCAATCAGCAAGAACAACCCAGGTTGTTCACCAAAAATGGGCCGGCATCTAAACTTCAATTCTTGCAAATTAAGATACCAAGAGAATTAAGAAAATTTGGTAATAGGAGTAAATTAGAAAGTTGCTTAAAATTGCATGCTCTATCTGAATCACAAAAGAAAAATTTGAGTTCAGTGTTCCTTTAAGTAAAAAATCAGTGAACAATGGGGGGTAAGATCTGAATCAGGTCTGTATACATATTTAGAATTGGTCAAGCAAGGTGCCTCAGGCCAAGTACAGACCGCAGTGCATCCCTAAAAGTCACAGGGAACAGCAAAGTGTTGATGATTTACTTAAAGTGATGGTAACGCTAGAACTTACCAGTGCTATAAATAAAAGGTGTCTTCAGTCATTATTTGCCCGCGAGTTTATGCAAAGCTGATCGCCTCCGGCCACCTACGGCAAAACACTATCTTCCCAATGAGGTAACCTTTCCACCTCTAAGCCAAAAGCTTGTTGACCATATGGCATAATGGCGATCGGCTACCACGGCTATTGGTTAAAGTGAATGTAAAGTTTAATGAATGAGTTCCCGGTTTTTAAAAATACTATTCATGAAACTACATTGCAGATTTTTTTTTTTTTAAATACTTACCTTTTCTTTAGCTAGCCCGAACCGGTGATCCCCTGCCCGCAGCTCCTGTGTACTTACCTCATCATTGACGAAACTTCCTCCAATCATGCCGTGCACCCCAGAGTGTCCATCTCGCGAGGCCAGGCCATGATTGGAGGAAGCCGGTTTTGTCATTGAAGCGCTAAGTACAGAGGAGCTGCGGGCAGAGGATCGCTGTCTGTGTTTGCTAAAGAAAAGGTATTTAAAAAAAAAACAAAAAACGCTGCAATGTAAAGTTTCATGAATCAAAGTGCCCCTGTTTTTAATAATATTTTTAAAAAACGGGCACTCATTCATGAAACTTTACATTCACTTTAAGAGGTGGAAATTTCACTTCATAGAAAAAAAACCACATAATTTATGCTTACCAGATAAATTTCTTTCCTTCCAGATATGGAGAGTCCACAGCTTCATTCCTTACTGTTGGCAAATACAACACTTGGCCACCAGGAGGAGGCAAAGACACCCCAGCCAAAGGCTTAAATATCCCTCCGACATCCTCATTACCCCAGTCATTCTGCAGAGGGAACAAGGAAAAGTAGGAGAAAGATTAGGGTATAAATGGTGCCAGAAGAATAAAATAAATAGGGGACCGCCCATAGACAAGAAAAAACAGGCGGGTGGTGGACTCTATCCGGAAGGAAAGGAATTCATCTGGTAAGCATAAATTAGGTTTTCCTTCCTAAGAGAGGGAGCGTCCACGGCTTCATTCCTTACTGTTGTGAAAACTATACCCAAGTTCCAGAGGACACTGAATGAATAACGGGAGGGAACAAAAAGAAAGATGCGGACCCTATTCTGTGGGCACCACAGCCTGCAAAACTATTTTCCCGAAAGCTGCTTTAGCCGAAGCAAAAACATCAAACTTTTAAAATTTTGAAAAAGTATGTAAGGAGGACCAGGTAGCAGCCTTACAAATCTGATCCATGGAGGCCTGGTTCTTAAAGGCCCAAGAGGAAGCCATTGCTCTAGTGGAATGAGCCGTTATCCTCTCAGGACTAAGCCGTTATCCAAGATTTAATGTCAACGGAATGCAGAGGCTCAAACGGAACCTATTGCAAAAACCGAAGAACAACATTTAGGCTCCTGGAGCCCCAGATCTATAAACACAAGTCTGATCCTAATCAGAGCTTTAACAAAGGATTGCACGTCTGGAAGCTCAGCCAGTCTCTTGTGCAATAAAACTGACAGGGCCGAAATCTGTCCCCTCAGGGAACTAGCAGAAAGGCCCTTCTCCAGCCCATCCTGGAGAAAAGATAAGATCGAACCACGTCCTTCGCAGCCACAATGGAGCAAACCGGATTACTGATACCCAAGGAAAACAGCCAGGAGAGCTGAGAGAGAAGCCTGAGGAAACAGCCAGGAGAGCTGAGAAACGTGTTGCACTACTGTTTTTAATACATATTGGATATATGCAATGCCCTGTTTTTAAACAAATTTGTTCAATAAAATCTTATTTTTTTTGGAAGTCTGAGCTTTATTAATCCAGTTTACAGCAATAGGAGCAGTCAAGAGGATTCCCTGCTCTTTGGATCAGTGAGCTGGGACACAGAATTCCCATAATGCCCCACTTAGCACAATTGGGTGCTGCGATACTTGTCAGTATGTTTTGATAGCATATATCCATCTTATATATCATCAGTGTTACACTAGGAGGTGCCCTTGTTTGCAATTCTTTTTCACAGAAGTTTATTGGAGCGAGAAGATTTTTTACATAAGGAGCAACCACTAACTACAATTTCCTGATCCAGGGAAGGGATCTACACAAAGTCCCTAGAAAAAAACACAGAACACCTGGGACATTTCTATCAGATAAGACTTTGCTATAACCGGCTTGTGCTTATGCACTTGTGTGTTTTGACTCACATCATTGTTTTCTTTAACACGTTTTTAATTTTTTAAATTTACATTTTATCCAGTTCATATGGTCCCTTAGTTTGGATTATTATTAGTATTTTATATTTATATATGGTCTGTTGTATATCCACTATATGGTTTATATTAAATCTGCATGGTTAGAATTTATATGAAATTTACAACTTACCAGGAGATTATTTAATAGCGCCCCCTAGAATTGTAGCACATTTTCTTTTGTGATCAACAGTAGAGATCTTACTAATACCTGCACCTGCTTGATGCGGGCCACCACTTGAGGAAGAAGCGGTAATGGAGGAAAAAGATAAGAGTTTAAACCTCCAGGGCACTGCAAATGCATCTATTAGATCCGTTTGGGGATCCCTTGACCTCGACCCGTACCTGGGTAGCTTGGTATTGAGACGGGTCGCCATGAGATCTATCTCCAGCGCCCCCAACTTGCTGCATATCTCTGCAAACGCCTCGGGATGTAGAGACCATTCCCCTGGATGGAAGGATTGCCTGCTGAGAAAATCCGCCTCCCAGTTGTCCATACAATGTGGATCGCTGACAGCGAATAGTTGTGGGCCTCCGTCCACTCCAGAATCTGAGATACCTCCTTCATTGCCAAGAAACTTCTCGTCCCCCCCTGATGGTTGATGTAAGCCACCAAGGTTATATTGTCTTGGATTGGAATCTGATAAACTGGGACAAACCCAGAAGTGGCCAAGCCTTCAAGGCCTTGAAAATTGCCCGAAGTTCCAAAATATTGATCAGGGAGTGAGAACTCCTCCAGAGTCCACAACCCCTGTACCTTCCTGGCACCCCAAACAACTCCCTATCCAGATAGGCTTGCATCCATAGTTACAATCTCCCAGGATGGTCTTAAGAAGCATGTCTCTCGGGACAAATGATCTGGACAGAGCCACCAAGAGAGCGATTCTCTCGACCGGCTGTCTAATACGATCTGTTAAAACAGATCTGAATGATCGCCGTTCCACTGTCTCAACATGCACAGCTGTAAAGGTCTGAGACGGAACCTGGCAAAAGGAATGATGTCCATGAAGGTCACCATGAGACCAATCACCTCCATACACTGAGCCACAGAGGGACTCAAGGAGGTCCGGAGGGCAAAACATGCCGAAGTTAGCTTGCAATGTCTCTAGTCTGTTAGAAATATCCTCATGGATATGGAGTCTATTATAGTACCCAGGAATTCCACCCTGGTACTTGGGATAAGAAAACTTTTTCAAGTTAATCTTCCATCCATGGGATTGAAGAAGACTGAGAAGGGACTCCAAGAATATGGTGCTTGCACCAGAATATAGTCCAAGTATAGAAGAGCCCCCATAACCTTCGTAAAGATTCTTGGAGCAGCAGCTAGGCCAAACGGAAGAGCAATGAACTGGAAGTGCTGGTCCAGGAATGCAAACCTCAGGAACTGAAAGTGTTCCCTGTGGATTGGAACATGAAGGTAAGCGACCTTCAGATCTATAGTTGTCATTAACTGGCCTTCCTGAATTAAAGGAAGGATGGACCTTAACATCTCCATCTTGAAGGAAGGGACACTGAGAAATTTGTTTAAGCACTTTAGGTCCAGAATTGGGTGGAAAGTTCTCTCCATCTATGGGACCACAAAAAAGGTTTGAATAAAACCCCAAACCTCTTTCTTCGATAGGCACCGGGACAACAACTCCTAAGGAGGATAGATCCCAAACGCACCTTAGAAAAAGGCATCCCTCTTTTCTGGTCTGGTAGACAGATTCGAGATAAGGAATCTGCCCCTTGGTGGTTGAGATTTGAAGTCTATCTTGTATCCCTGAGAAACCACCTCCAGGACCCATGAATCCTGTACGTCCTTGAACCAGGTGTCTGAAAAGAGAGACAGTGTCTTCCCCCTACACGATACGATCCCGGATCGGGGGCCGCCCCTTCATGCCAAATTGTTTTCGGCGGGCTTCTTATTCTGCTTGGACTTATTCCAGGACTGAGCCAGCTTCCAAGTACTCTTGGGTTGCTCGGGCTTGAAGGAGGATTGTTGTTGTTAGGATTCGTCAGAATGAAAAAAAACAAAAATTAGAAAATTGTTGTCCCTTAGACTTGTTCTTCTTATCTTGCGGTAGGAAGGCACCCTTGCCTCCGGTAACCGTAGATATAATGGAGTCCAGGCCTGGACCAAATAAAATCTTTCCCTTGAAGGGAAGGGAAAGGAATCTGAACATAGAAGTCATATCCGCAGACCAAGACTTCAACCAGAGCGCCCAGCAGGCTAGGACCACAAAGCCAGACGCCTTTGCATTTAGGCGAATAATTTGAATGTTCGCATCACAAATAAAAGAATTAGCAATTTTCAGAGCTTTAATTCTGTCTTGAATATCCTCGAGGGGAGACTCCACCTCAATGAGTTCCAACAAATCCAGTTGTGATTTAGGGACCGGGAACAACTTTTTAAAAGTAGACGAGGGGGAAAAGGAAGAACCAATTCTTTCCCATTTGTTCTTAATATTGTTCGCCATCTTAACCGGCACAGGAAAAGTCAAAGGAACTTTCCTGTCTTTGTAAACTCTGTCTAATTTAGGTATCATAGGTTCTTCAGGCAGCGTGGCCTACGGAACCTATAACGTAGGCAGAACCCCTTAAAAAAAAAAAAAAAAAAAACGCAAGTGGTCACAAAAAAGGTCAGATAAGTGGGAATTTGTAGTAAATCATTGACCGCTGCTCTTTTTTAGAAAGTTTTTTTCCCCTTACATTATTTTTAATGCCTTCTATTTAACTCCTGTTAAATAGAAGGCATTAAAAACAACGTAAGGGGGGAAAAAACTTTCTAAAAAAAGAGCAGTGGTCAATGATTTACTACAAATTCTCACTTATCTGACCTTTTTTGTGACCATCATAATTTTTTTTTAAACTGAATCAAGTGTGTGTATTTTGCTTGTTATTTTTACCATCATACATTTTAAAAAAACTGCATTAAGTGTGTATATTTGTTATTATTTTTACCATCATACATTTAAAAACAAAATCTGCCTCAAGTGTGTGTGTTTTTATTATTATTTTTAAACTGTTTAAATTTTATTATTATTATTACTATTATTAAAAAAAAACCATGATTATCCTGACATTTCTGGCTTCTTAATATTAAATAAGCTTTAGAGCTGCAACAACTAATCGTCATAATCGATAATAATCGATTATGAAAATAGTTGTCAACGAATCTCATCGATTAGTTGGTTTGCAATTAGTTGGTCTGTGCACAAGTCCAGCTGCTTCATAACACTGAGCTCCTGCACATGGTATTGTGTTTTATGGTTATGTCCTTAGCCTAAATGACGTCTACAGACGTCTACTTTTCACATTTTCAGGACAGTATACGTTTACAACTACCCCTGGCTTATGTGCAACCCAGATATAATAGTCATCATTTGGATTGTTTATATTACTAATTGCTTAAAAATTGAAGAAACAGTTGTGTTAATGTAAAGTTTTAGTCTGAAGTTTATATTTGTAACACTCATGTTGATTCTCTTTTTATCCGATTAGTCGATTAATCGAAAAAATAATCGGCCGATTAATCGATTATGAAAATAATCGTTAGTTGCAGCCCTAATAAGCTTTATGCTTAGGTTAGATTTCCGAGAATGTTATAGTTTTTCAGCCCCCCTAGTGTCAACTGTAAGTAAAAACCAGGCTAACATTTTAGCCCAGCTATATGCTAAAATTGCATTTCAGAACACACACACACATAGAAAAAGACACTCAGATTTTAAATATCAGCTTTTCTTCTTTAAATGGGGGAAACAACCTAAAACGTCAAATTAAAGGGATACTGAACTCAATTTTTTTCTTTCATGATTCAGATAGAGCATTCAATTTTAAACATCTTTCTAATTTTATTTCTATTATCAATTTTTCCTCGTTCTCTTGCTAACTTTATTTGAAAAAGAAGGCATCTAAGCTAGGGAACCAGCAACTTTTTGGTTCAGACAATGGACAGCACTTGGTGCTGTCCAATCAGCAAGGATAACCCAGGTTGTTCACCAAAAAACACAATTTATGCTTACCTGATAAATTTATTTCTCTTGTGGTGTATCCAGTCCACGGATCATCCATTACTTGTGGGATATTCTCCTTCCCAACAGGAAGTTGCAAGAGGACACCCACAGCAGAGCTGCTATATAGCTCCTCCCCTAACTGCCATATCCAGTCATTCGACCGAAACAAGCCGAGAAAGGAGAAACCATAGGGTGCAGTGGTGACTGTAGTTTAATCTAAAATTTTGACCTGCCTTAAAATGACAGGGCGGGCCGTGCACTGGATACACCACAAGAGAAATAAATTTATCAGGTAAGCATAAATTGTGTTTTCTCTTGTAAGGTGTATCCAGTCCACGGATCATCCATTACTTGTGGGATACCAATACCAAAGCTAAAGTACACGGATGAAGGGAGGGACAAGGCAGGTACTTAAATGGAAGGTACCACTGCCTATAAAACCTTTCTCCCAAAAATAGCCTCCGAAGAAGCAAAAGTATCAAATTTGTAGAATTTGGAAAAAGTATGAAGCGAAGACCAAGTCGCCGCCTTGCAAATCTGTTCAACAGAAGCCTCATTTTTAAAGGCCCAAGTGGAAGCCACAGCTCTAGTAGAATGAGCTGTAATCCTTTCAGGAGGCTGCTGTCCAGCAGTCTCATAGGCTAAGCGGATTATGCTTCTTAGCCAAAAAGAAAGAGAGGTTGCCGAAGCCTTTTGACCTCTTCTCTGACCAGAGTAAAAACAAACAAAGCAGATGTTTGACGAAAATCTTTAGTAGCTTGTAAGTAAAACTTTAAAGCACGAACCACGTCCAGATTATGTAAAAGACGTTCCTTCTTTGAAGAAGGATTAGGACACAATGATGGAACAACAATCTCTTGATTGATATTCTTAGTAGATACCACCTTAGGCAAAAACCCAGGTTTTGTACGCAGAACTACCTTATCTGCATGGAAGATCAGATAAGGAGAATCACATTGTAAAGCAGATAACTCGGAGACTCTACGAGCTGAGGAAATAGCCATCAAAAAAAGAACTTTCCAAGATAAAAGCTTGATATCTATGGAATGAAGAGGTTCAAACTGAACCCCTTGAAGAACTTTAAGAACCAAATTTAAGCTCCATAGGGGAGCAACAGGTTTAAACACAGGCTTGATTCTAACCAACGCCTGACAAAACGCCTGAACGTCTGGAACATCCGCCAGACGCTTGTGCAAAAGAATAAACAGTGCAGAGATCTGTCCCTTCAAAGAACTAGCTGATAATCCTTTCTCCAAACCCTCTTGGAGAAAAGATAATATCCTGGGAATCCTAACCTTACTCCATGAGCAACTCTTGGATTCACACCAATAAAGATATTTTCCTATCTTATGGTAGATTTTCCTGGTAACAGGCTTTCGTGCCTGTATTAAGGTATCAATGACAGACTCGGAGAAGCCACGCTTTGATAAAATCAAGCGTTCAATCTCCATGCAGTCAGTCTCAGAGAAATTAGATTTGGATGATTGAAAGGACCTTGAATTAGAAGGTCTTGTCTCAAAGGCAGAGTCCAAGTTGGAAAGGATGACATGTCCACTAGGTCTGCATACCAGGTCCTGCGTGGCCATGCAGGCGCTATCAAAATCACCGATGCTCTCTCCTGCTTGATTTTGGCAATCAGTCGAGGGAGCAGTGGAAACAATGGAAACACGTAAACCAGGTTGAAAGACCAAGGCGCTGCTAGAGCATCTATCAGCGTCGCTTCCGGGTCCCTGGACCTGGATCCGTAACAAGGAGGCTTGGCGTTCTGGCGAGACGCCATGAGATCCAGTTCTGGACCTGGATCCGTAACAAGGAGGCTTGGCGTTCTGGCGAGACGCCATGAGATCCAGTTCTGGTTTGCCCCAACGATGAATCAATTGAGCAAACACCTCCGGATGGAGTTCCCACTCCCCCGGATGAAAAGTCTGACGACTTAGAAAATCCGCCTCCCAGTTCTCTACACCTGGGATATGGATCGCTGATAGGTAGCAAGAGTGTCTCTCTGCCCAGCGAATTATTTTGGAGACTTTTAACATCGCTAAGGAACTCCTTATTCCCCCTTGATGGTTGATGTAAGCCACAGTCGTGATGTTGTCTGACTGAAATCTGATGAACCTCAGGGTTGTTAACTGAGGCAAAGCCTGAAGAGCATTGAATATTGCCCTCAATTCCAGAATATTTATTGGGAGGAGTTTCTCCTCCTGGGTCCACGATCCATGAGCCTTCAGGGAGTTCCAGACTGCACCCCAACCTAGAAGGCTGGCATCTGTCGTTACAATTGTCCAATCTGGCCTGAGAAAGGTCATACCTTTGGACAGATGGACCCGAGACAGCCACCAGAGAAGAGAATCTCTGGTCTCTTGATCCAGATTTAGTAGAGGGGACAAATCTGTGTAATCCCCATTCCACTGACTGAGCATGCATAGTTGCAGCGGTCTGAGATGTAGGCGCGCAAACGGAACTATGTCCATTGCCGCTACCATTAAGCCGATTACCTCCATGCACTGAGCCACCGAAGGGCGCGGAATAGAATGGAGAACACGGCAAGAATTTAGAAGTTTTGATAACCTGGACTCCGTCAGGTAAATTTTCATTTCTACAGAATCTATCAGAGTCCCTAGGAAGGAGACTCTTGTGAGTGGGGACAGAGAACTCTTTTCCTCGTTCACTTTCCACCCGTGCAACCTCAGAAATGCCAGAACTATGTCCGTATGGGACTTGGCAATTTGGAAATTTGACGCCTGTATCAGGATGTCGTCTAGATAAGGGACCACTGCTATGCCCCGCGGCCTTAGGACCGCCAGAAGCGACCCCAGAACCTTTGTAAAAATTATTGGGGCTGTAGCTAACCCGAAGGGAAGAGCCAGAAACTGGTAATGCCTGTCCAGAAAGGCAAACCTTAGGAACCGATGATGATCTTTGTGTATCGGAATGTGAAGGTAAGCATCCTTTAGATCCACCGTAGTCATATATTGACAATCCTGGATCATAGGTAGGGTGGTCCGAATAGTTTCCATTTTGAATGATGGAACTCTGAGGAATTTGTTTAAGATCTTTAGATCCAAGATTGGTCTGAAGGTTCCTTCTTTTTTGGGAACCACAAACAGATTTGAGTAAAATCCCTGTCCCTGTTCCTCCTTTGGAACTGGATGGATCACTCCCATAACTAGGAGGTCTTGCACACAGTGTAAGAATGCCTCTTTCTTTATCTGGTTGACAGATAATCGTGAAAGGTGAAATCTCCCTTGTGGAGGAGAAGCCTTGAAGTCCAGAAGATACCCCTGAGATATAATCTCCAACGTCCAGGGATCCTGAACATCTCTTGCCCACACCTGGGCGAAGAGAGAAAGTCTGCCCCCTACTAGATCCGTTACCGGATAGGGGGCCATTCCTTCATGCTGTCTTAGAGGCTTTTTGACCTGCTTGCCTTTGTTCCAGGACTGGTTAGGTTTCCAGGCCGTCTTGGACTGAGCAAAAGTTCCCTCTTGTTTTGTAGCAGAGGAAGTTGATGCTGCACTTGCCTTGAAAATTAGACTATTTGGCCCTTGATTTGGACCTGTCATGAGGAAGGGCATGACCTTTACCTCCAGTAATGTCAGCAATAATTTCCTTCAAACCAGGCCCGAATAGGTTCTGCCCCTTGAAGGGAATGTTAAGTAGTTTAGACTTTGAAGTCACGTCAGCTGACCAAGATTTAAGCCATAGCGCCCTACGCGCCTGGATGGCAAATCCAGAATTCTTAGCCGTTAGTTTAGTCAAATGAACAATGGCATCAGAAACAAAAGAATTAGCTAGCTTAAGTGCTCTAAGCTTGTTAAGTATGTCCTCCAATGGAGTTGTTGTCTGTAAAGCCTCTTCCAGAGACTCAAACCAGAACGCCGCAGTGACAGGAGCAATGCATGCAAGGGGCTGCAGGATAAAACCTTGTTGAATAAACATTTTCTTAAGGTAACCCTCTAATTTTTTATCCATAGGATCTGAAAAAGCACAACTGTCCTCGACAGGGATAGTAGTACGCTTTGCTAAAGTAGAAACTGCTCCCTCCACCTTAGGGACCGTCTGCCATAAGTCCCGCGTGGTGGCGTCTATGGGAAATATTTTTCTAAAAATAGGAGGGGGGGGGGGGGGGGGAAACGGCACACTGGGTCTATCCCACTCTTTATTAATAATTTCTGTAAACCTTTTAGGTATTGGAAAAACCTCAGTACACACCGGCACTGCAAAGTATTTATCCAGTCTACACAATTTCTCTGGCACTGCAATTGTGTCACAGTCATTCAGAGCAGCTAAAACCTCCCTAAGCAAAACACGGAGGTTCTCAAGCTTAAATTTAAAAGTAGAAATATCAGAATCAGGTTTCCCTGAGTCAGAGATATCACCCACAGACTGAAGCTCTCCTTCCTCAGCTTCTGCATATTGTGAGGCAGTATCAGACATGGCTCTTAAAGCGTCTGTATGCTCTGTATTACGCCTAACACCAGAGCTATCACGCTTTCCTCTAAATTCAGGTAGTCTGGCTAATACCGCTGACAGTGTATTATCCATGACTGCCGCCATGTCTTGTAAAGTAATCGCTATGGGCGTCCTTGATGTACTTGGCGCCATTTGAGCGTGAGTCCCTTGAGCGGGAGTCAAAGGGTCTGACACGTGGGAAGAGTTAGTCGGCATAACTTCCCCCTCGTCAGAATCCTCTGGTGATAAATTTTTTAAAGACAAAAGCTGATCTTTATTGTTTAAAGTGAAATCAATACATTTAGTACACATTCTCATATGGGGTTCCACCATGGCTTTTAAACATAATGAACAAGGAGTTTCCTCTATGTCAGACATGTTTGTACAGACTAGCAAGCTTGGAAAACACTTTAAATCAAGTTAACAAGCAAATATAAAAAACGGTACTGTGCCTTTAAGAGAAACAAATTTTGTCAAAATTTGAAAAACAGTGAAAAAAGGCAGTGAATCAAACTAAATTTTTACAGTGTATGTAATAGGTTAGCAGAGCATTGCACCCACTTGCAAATGGATGATTAACCCCTTAATGCAAAAAACGGATCAAAAAAAACGAAATAAACATTTTTTAAACAGTCACAACAACTGCCACAGCTCAGCTGTGGCCCTACCTTCCTCAATAAACGACTTTTGAAGCCTTTAGAGCCCTTCAGAGATGTCCTATAGCATGCAGGGGACTGCTGAGGGAAGCTGAATGTCTCTGTCTGTAATTTTAACTGCGCAAAAAAGAGCTAAAATAGGCCCCTCCCACTCATACTAAAACAGTGGAAAGCCTCAGGAAACTGTTTCTGGGCAAAAATCAAGCCAGCCATGTGGAAAAAACTAGGCCCCAATAAGTTTTATCACCAAAGCATATATAAAAACGATTAAACATGCCAGCAAACGTTTTATATTGCCATATTATCAGAGTATATATCTCTGCTAGTAAGCCTGATACAAGTCGCTATTAAATCACTGTTTTTAGGCTTAACTTACATTAATCAGGTACCAGCAGCATTGTCTAGTCCCTAGAAAAACTTAAAACTGCACATACCTCAATAGCAGGTTAACCTGCACGCCATTCTCCCTCTGAAGTTACCTCATTCCTCAGACATATGTGAGAACAGCAGTGGATCTTAGTTACAAGCTGCTAAGATCATAGAAAATGCAGGCAGATTCTTCTTCTAAATACTGCCTGAGATAAAATAGTACAACTCCTTTACTATTTGAAAATAACAAACTTTTGATTGAAGAAAAAACTAACTATATTTTACCACTCTCCTCTTACTACCTCCATCTTTGTTGAGAGTTGCAAAAGAATGACTGGATATGGCAGTTAGGGGAGGAGCTATATAGCAGCTCTGCTGTGGTTGTCCTCTTGCAACTTCCTGTTGGGAAGGAGAATATCTCACAAGTAATGGATGATCTGTGGACTGGATACACCTTACAAGAGAAATCTAAACTTACATTCTTGCTTTTCAAATAAACATACCAAGAGAATGAAGAAAAGTTGATAATAGGAGTAATTAGAAAGTTGCTTAAAAATGCATGCGCTATCTGAATCACGAAAGAAAAAAATTGGGTTCAGTGTCCCTTTAAGTAAAACTAATATTCAAAGTCTGAGAGTGCCTTTTTCTATGTTCTTATGAGATGATTAACTTTTAAGTGCATCAGTGTGCTTGTTATTCATGACCAGAGTGCTTGTTGCAATAAGGAATCAAGCTATACATGTACATATTGTAGCAGTGTGCTGTACAGGTTGTACAAGTGTATATTATTTTGTGTTTTTATAGCCTTTAAGGCCTCTAAAATATTGACTTGTGGCCCTTGTGTGTAAAGAAGTTAGCCATCACTGCCTTAGATAATATCAAGAACTTATAAATAATGTAAGCATTTCATGTGGGCACAAGTCTATATTGCTGAAAAATATAACTGTGTATTATATAAACAGTCATTATAAAGAGGCAATATTATTTAATGATGCATTTTATGAACAAACCTTTACGTTTAGTTTTTTTTTATATTGGGTTTTTATTCATTTAAGCCTGTCCTGTAACAGTTTGAATGTATGTGAGATATTATAAAAAGGCCAAACAGAAGGAAATATTTGTACCCAACCCAATGTTTACTATCCCTTTAAAGCCAAGGCTTTAATTGTAAATCTAGATTACAGTTGTGCTTGTGGTAATCTTAAGAAAGACAAATTGGAAAATAAACCTTTGTTTTCTTCTGCAAAATCTGCACATTGTGTGTTCTGTGTAAATATTTCTTGTAAAACTTGTTTCCAGTTGTGCTTGTGATAATTTTAGAAGGACAAACAGAGATGAGATATGGGTTGTATTCATAGCAGTTGAAATCTCACATTCTGTGTTAGGAATGGGCAACTAAAACTATAATAAATCCCCAATGGGTGGTTTTATCACCAAGTTTGCTTTGTTCCCTTTGTATTCTTAGTGGAAAGCTAAACCTAGGAGGTTCATTATGATATGCTAATATCTTAGAACTTGAAGGCTGCCTCTTATCTGAATGCATTTTGACAGTTTTTCACCACTAGAGGGTGTTAGTTCACGTGTGTCATATAGATAACACTGTGCTCACACAAATGGATTTACCTAGGAGTCAGCACTGATTGGCTAAAATGCAAGTCTGACAAAAAAAACTCAAATAGGGGGGGGGGGGGCAATTTGCAAAGGATTAGATACAAGATAACCAAAGAGGTAAACATTATATTAATATAACCGTGTTATGCAAAACAATAAAAAAAAAATCTGGTGTAGACTGTCCCTTTAAAAAGATAATCCATTTATTACCCATTTCCCAGTTTTGCACAACCAACATGGTTATATTAATACTTTTTACCTCTGTGACTACCTTGTATCTAAGCAGACTGCCCCCTTATTTCAGTTTTTTTTCACAAACTTGCATTTTAGCCAATCAGTGCTGACTCCTAGGTAACTCAATGTGCATGAGCACAATGTTATATACATGGTACACATCAACTAAAACCCTCTTGTTGTCAAAATGCATTCATATTAAAAGTGGCCTTCAAGGGCATAGAAATTAGCATATGCGCCTACCTAGGTTTAGCTTTCAACAAAGAATACCAAGAAAACAGAGCAACATTGATGAAAAAAGTAAATTGGAAAGCTGTTTACAATCCCATGCCCTATGTGAATCATGAAAGTTTATTTTTTTTTGACTGCCCCTTAAAATAAAATAAAAAAAACACAATATTTTTCTCTCATGTTTCAGATAGAGAATACAATTTTAAAAAAATATTCAGGTTTCCTTATATTATCAAATCGCTCTCATGTTATTTGTTGAAAAGGTATCTTGATAGTTAGCGTGCACTTGCCTGAAGTTGTTGTTGTTGAATAGATAACGAGGTAGGCATCTGAAGCACTACATGACAGGAAATAGTGCTGCCATCTACTACTCTTGCTAATGTATAACATTGTTGCAAAGCTGCTGCCATTTAGGGCTAGATTTATCAAAGCAATTCGCCTGTAATTGCGGGCAAAATAACGCATACACATCAATCGCCATATTTATGAAAGCAATCTGCGACTATAATTGCGCAAATCTGAAAGAAACTTCTCCGCACTCCGCTTGCATTCACCTAGGCGCACGGGTGCGCTCCCGAGTGCACCAATATACATTAGTAAAAGGTGTAATTTCCCAGTCTGACCTACAAATACGCCCAATTTCCTATTTATCATTGCTTTGCACGTTCCATATTTCGCCCTACAGACTCAGGCGAACACCATTATCATATATGCTTTTACATCTTGTGATGCAGTATTTTCTTCTTTTAACTCATTTTTCAAAAGCTCGGCGCCAAGAAGAGACTGTTATTGCCAGAAATTTGCGCTACCACATTATACTTCCGCTTAAAATAGCTGAATCCAACTTTGTGACTGGCTGAAATGACTGTCAATCACAATGCCGGTACTGACGTGAGTAAAAATCGTCTCTATGGCAATCGAAGACAAACAACAAATTGTAAATGATATTACAAATATATGTATATAGTGTCTAATGTTCCGTTTATAATTAAATGCTTTTGGCAAACCACACAGAGGATGTGAATCCACATCATTTGGGCAGACTCTGTGTTTATACCAAAGCAGAAGTGACAAAATGTACTTAATTTATTCACATGATAGGTACTGTGAAGTGTATAAAATCCAATCATTATCAGAGGTACATCAACCACTCGTGGGGACCTGTTAAAGGATTTGCATGCGTTTTACTAATCAGGCTACTGAAGGGGAACTTTTTCACAGCGTTTTTGTTACTGTGTGAAAAAGTTCCCCTTCAGTACAATAGGCGCATTGCGCATGCGCTAAATCTAGTTACGAGGACGATAGAAAAATTACAGGGATCACAAGAAGATCATGATGTCACTGATGACGGAAAAGGGGCGGAGACAGACATTTTTAAATGGCAGCAGCCCCAAAAGTAAGTGCTTTAAAGGGCCACTAAACCCAAAATCTTTCTTTCATGATTCAGATAGAGAATACAAATTTAAACAACATTACAATTTACTTCTATTATTTATTTTGCTTCCTTTTTTAGATATCCTTAGTTGAAGAAAAAGCAATGCACATGGGTGAGCCAATCACACAAGTCTTCTATGTGCAGCAACCAATCAGCAGCTACTGAGCATATCTAGATATGCTTTTCAGCAAAGAATATCAAGAGAATAAAACAAATATGAGATAATAGAAGTAAATTAGAAAGATGTTTAAAATTGCATTCTCTTTCTAAATCATGAAAGAAAAAATGTGGGTTTCATGTCCCTTTAACTTGAAAACGGAATATATGTAAAAACTGGGCTACATTTGTAAAAAATGATCTATGGAAACTTTATAGATATAACAAATCTATTTTTGGGTTGACTGTCTCTTTAACCCTGGATCCTATCAAGGTATAAAGGAGCCACACTGTGACCCGGTTATAGCGTTTTATGTGTAAAAAGTGAAATGATCTTGGGGGGGCGGAGCCGACCATGGACTGAAATGGCCGCATAGCTGTGAAGCTCTGAAATTCTTAGACACAGTTAGGGAATAAAGCCTTTTTTATTAATAATTTTTATTACAAAAAGATGCTCTGGGACTATGGCGCTTATTTAAGCAGCGAGACAACTTGTAATAAGAGGAGTGAAGAGTGCATTAACACTTTACTTGAAGGAGCGCCATCAGACTCAAGCAAGGATCGGCACTAATCACTTGAAGAGAAAAGCCGCTATAGTGCCAAATTTGCCCTCCGCAACTCAGACTCGGATCCACCCTAGGGGATAAACAACCACCCGAGCGCTTATTGAGTGCGCTGACACAGTAGCCGGATGAAGGAGGCAGCCAGGAATAACAGTGGCGCAATGTACAGGTGAGCGCCATGTTTTTTTTTTTTAACATGTTACGCACATAAGTAATGAATCAGACCCACATCGCCACTACATAAAACCCGGACCACACAGCATTGACCGGTGTCCACACCGGGTGGGGGAGTACACACCGCTGCTGAACAGATTGCGACAGAGATCGCTGGGGACCACACATAAATAACAGGCACAACAGAGATCCCGTAAACTCTGACCACGTGGCACAGGACAATTGCATAACAGCACAAGTGTTCGAAACTCACTCTCCTACAGTGCAATTTCAAACAACGGTCTTCTCAGTTAGGCCTCTGTTGCTGGGCTCAGAGTGAGAGGTGTGGGGGTAGACAAACTCAGGAAATAAGAAGTATAGAGACTCGCAGTACCGCACCCCCCCCCCTCACTATACACCATTAGTCACAAGAAAATAAATAAACTTTAAATAAATCTGAGAGGGTCACAAAAAGAAAAAGAGCAGGAGGGAAAGTCGATAAATATCTGAATAAAGCCTCTTTGTATAAACAAATATAAGCTACACGCTGCAGGCAGGGACCCTAAGCCCTGGGAAAGAATACACCCTATTAAATATTCACTGCAACCTTTAAAATGGCTGCAAGGAAATCAGGCAAAGGTGACAAAAACGCAAAAAACAACCCAAATAAGATGAGTATGTTTTTCAAAACTTCACAGGCGTTGACAATGGATGATGAGGATACATCCCAGACCACAGAAGAAACAGACACTCCTCAAGAAACAACAGCGGACACCCCACTCACAAGAGCTGATTTAAAGGATCTTCCTACAAAGGGAGACTTCACCTCATTCATACAGCAGGTGGGCCGCATGATTAAAGATGGACTGGCGGAGGTGAGGAAAGAGGTTAACGAATTGGGAAATAAAGTAGTATACCTGGAGGAACAGTCAGAGTCACAAACATCTGATATGGACCTAATGAATAGAAAACTCCTGTCTCAAGAATCCCAAATTACTTTCCTTCAGGAAAAATTAGAGGATCTGGACAACAGAGGGAGGAGGCAGAATATAAGGATTAGAGGCCTACCAGAAAGAATCACCCCTGAAAATCTGCACTCCTCCCTCCAAGATCTGTTTAAGACTATACTAAAAGAAACTGAATACACCGAAATACCACTTGACAGAGCCCATAGGGCTTTGAGGCCCCAACCCAAAGAGAAAGATCCCCCAAGGGATGTAATTATAAAATTCCATAAATATTTGGACAAAGAAAAGATTATGAAAGCCTCAAGGCAACAACAATCAATATCTTATCAGGAACATCAATTACAGCTCTACGCCGATCTCAGCCCACTCACGCTACAGAATAGAAGAGAAACAAGGTTTTTGACACAGCACCTCCAAGACAACAGAATCGCCTACAGATGGGGGTTCCCCTTTAGCATTAAAGTGCTGAAAAATAACCGAATTTATGTCTACAAAACACTGGAGGACCTGGAAGACTTTTGTACCCAATTGGGAATACCGCAACCCACCTTACCGTCTCTACATGAACCAAAGACACCAACAGCAAACAACCCACTACAGCAAAGATCACGTTGGCAGACAATCCAACGAAAGCGCCCAAGAACCCCCGCCACAACTGACCTTTCAATAGCCCACAAATCTGATGATGGCTGATCCAGCAACCGGTACAGAATATGGACTTTATAGTGAAAATCAGGACCCAGAAGTGAGTTTTGGGTCTATCTAGGGCTTGGAGAGGGGACCTCGCATCTGATCAGGTAATGTAGTTAGTTATTGTTCTTTTTTATGATGCTTGGAGTCCCCTAAGAAATAGACATTGAACTGATTCACCAAAGACTGAGCACTGGAAATAAGCTTTAATATAGCTCGCACATTTTAGCAACGTTGAAAGACTTTACACCTATGGTGACCTAATAAAACTAATGATGCATGATGATCACTTGTCTAAGACATGTATTGAAAAATTTAAAAATATCTTACCAAAAAAAAAAAAAAAAAAAAAAAAAAAAATATATAAAAGAGGAATAACATGCCAATGTGATAAATGTAATGTTAATACTATGTTCCCCTAACTGTGTCTAGACCTATAGAGGTCTTTGAATCCCCCTAACTTTTTCTTTGTTTTTAACTCTCCATGGAGAGGATAGTCTTGATAATTGGAGTTCTAGTTCTATTGTTGTTATTGTCATATATGTTTATTATGACAAGCTTGAATTTTTTGTATTTTTGGTCACTTTCGCATGCAAGGTATTGTCATATTGTCCGCTCGACAGAGATAATGATTAGTAAAGAGCAAATGCAGACTAAATTCCTAATCAATGTACTATGACATAAAGTTGATTTCACAAAACTGTAAGGGTCTGAACTCCCCTACCAAGAGGTCAATTGCAATGACGTGGTTTAAAAAATCACAGGGATCAATAGTGTTTCTACAAGAAACCCATTTCCTCAAGCATAAAGAACCAAAACTATATTCTAAAATTTATACCCAACAAATTTTTAACTCAAATTCCAAAAAGAAGAATGGGGTTGGTATACTGATAAGTAAAGATGTCCCATTCCAAATTTTAGACCAATTCTCGGATGAAGATGGCAGGGTCTTAATATTAGTGGGTACATTATATAATACTCAGCTAACTTTAATGAACATATACGCGCCCAACACAAATCAAACCTCCTTCTATAATAAAGCTTTAACCAAACTGGGAGACATGCAGAGAGGCGTAGTAATAGTGGGCGGCGATATCAATATCACATTGAATCCCCTCATGGACTGCTCCACAGGAAAGAGTCAAATAACACAGAGAAATAGGATAAGTATTACCCAAAAATTAGACACCCTCTTATTAATAGATGTCTGGAGATTAAACCATCCTAGAACCCGAAGTTACACTTTTTATTCACACCCGGGTCACTCCTATTCCAGAATAGATTACTGGTTATTAGACCATAATAATATAGCCAGTGCCACAGACACAGAGATATTGCCAATATCATGGTCGGACCATGCGTCTATCACGTTAGAGCTTAGGTGGCCCTCAATGCCCTTACGCCAATCTTTGTGGCGCTTGGACCCCACCCTACTACATAACCCACTTATTAAACGCCACATAGGGGAGCATATTAAAGAATTTTTCCAGCACAACACCTCAGTGGATACAAATCAGATTAATAATTGGTTAGCACATAAAGCTACTATTAGGGGAGAGTTAATTAAACAAAGAGCAATCCTACGTAAACAATATGACACAGAGTACAAAAAATTACTCTCTGCATTAAAGCTAGCGGAACAGCGACATAAACTTAATCCTACAGATGACAACCTAACACAGTTGGTGTGTGGGGCCAGGACGGCCTTTCGACTCCACCTGCAAAGAGATGCTAACAAAAAAGCATTCTACCTAAAAAAAATGTATTTCCATAATAGTAATAAAGCAGGCACGTGGCTGGCGAAAACTTTAGCAAAAAAAAAGTATCAGGCTCACATTTTTAAAATAGATAACGATAAAGGACAGACCGAGATAGAACCAAAAAAAATAGCAAATGTGTTTGGGGATTATTATGCTAAACTATACAACATTTCAAATCAGGGAAGATCTGGAAATTCAGGCACCCTTACCCAATACCTAGACTCAGTAGATGTCCCAAGCATCTCTACACAAGAGGCAGACACCCTAGATTCCCCTTTTACACTACAAGAAATATTAAAGGCCATAGAGTCATTACCCAACAATAAGAGCCCAGGCCCAGATGGATACTCCAATGATTATTATAAAACTTACAAAGCCCTAATAGCACCACACCTATTAACAGCCTTCCAACACATAGATGATTTAGGCAGTTTTCCAGCAGAATGCTTGGAGGCTTACATCTCAGTGCTCCCCAAACCAAATAAACCAGGTAATATACCAAGCAGTTACAGACCCATATCGCTACTCAACACAGATCTCAAACTTTATGCGAAGATTTTAGCAGGGCGCATCAATAAAATACTACCACAGATTGTACACCTTGACCAAGCAGGTTTTGTCCCAGGGAGAGAAGCGAGAGACAACACCATTAGAACACTACAATTAATTGACTATGCTAAAATAAACAAATTAGGAATGGTAGTTGTCTCCGCTGACGCTGAAAAGGCGTTCGATCGCTTAGATTGGCGCTTTCTGCAAGCAACACTACGTAAAATGGGATTTGGGGAAATTATTATAAAAAGAATCTTTAGTCTGTATCAAAACCCCTCAGCTAAGGTAAAAGCAAATAATATTCTGTCAGATAAGTTTGTCATCCAAAATGGAACACGACAAGGATGTCCACTGTCCCCCCTTTTATTTGTGTTGAGTATGGAAATCCTGGCCCATAAAATTAGACAAAACGCGCAAATCTCAGGTATTATAATAGGGCAAAATAACTATAAATTGTCACTTGTGCTGCTTACATTGTCTAACCCTGCAGTATCTATCCCAGCAGTGTTGAAGGAGTTCGGGGAGTTCGGGATGTTCTCCAACTTCCTACTAAATTACCAAAAATCAGAAATCTTAAATATCTCTATGCCGAAAAAAGAATACTCTGAATTACTAAAAAAGTGCCCATTTATACCCCAAAAAAAGGCCATCAGGTATTTGGGGATCTATCTGTCGCCCAGACCTAGCACCCTATTTGTGAAAAATTACCAAAACCTATATAATGAGCTAATTAAAGACCTCAATAGGTGGAGTGACAAATTGATTTCGTGGTGGGGGCGTATACAGGCAGTAAAAATGACTGTGTTACCCAAAATTCTTTATATGCTCCAAACGGTGCCAATCGCGTTACCTATTTCATTCCGCACTAAGCTTCAGAAATTGTTGAATAATTACATTTGGGGAAGAATAAAGCCGAGAATCATTAAATCTACAATGTATAGAACTACACAAAATGGTGGATTGGGACTCCCCAATATTGAAATGTATTATAAAGCAAAATGCCTACAAAAAATACTAGATTGGCACCGAAATATGGAAAATAAAGCCTGGGTGACACTGGATTCCCATATCTTGAGGACCCCTTCCCCTGGGGTGTTGTGCTGGATAGAAAAAAAGAGTCGCCCTCCATGGGTCAGGACATACCCACTATATCAGCATACTTTTGATATCTGGGACAACATTATAGCAGGTAATAGCCAAATATCATCCCTGAGATCCCCGATGTCTCCAGTTTCCCCTAATGCTGAATTACACGGGGGCCTGGAACAAAAACTAATTAGACAGCTTGATTGGGAAATAGGCTACACGTTACCCATAACCAAATTCCTAACTAATGGTAAACTAAAGCAGAGATCTGACCTTAGCGGTGAAGTGGGGGGTGCCTTCACGAAATGGCTGAAGTATTTTCAGCTCCAACACTTTCTGGCCACGTCCCCAGACAGAGAAAAGCTAATTAGACAGCCTACTATGTTTGAACAACAGTGTCTTAGCAACCAACCACTATGCCATACCCTGGCGTGGGCAAAGAGGGCACTATCGCTCAGTGAGTTGAATGTGGCCCCTAACTATAGGAGTAGATGGCACAGGGACTTAGGGAAGGAACTAAGTGAACAGGAATGGAAACATATCACACAGAACACTAGAAAATCCTCGACTGCGGCCAGGACTTTGGAATTAAATTTCAAGGTCCTGACAAGATGGTACCTCACCCCTACGAGAATTAAGACAATCTATCCGACAGCCTCTGATATGTGTTGGAGGGGGTGCGGTAAAAGGGGCACCATGATACACATCTGGTGGTCCTGCGATAAGCTTCAACCCTTCTGGGTACAAATAGGAGATTTTATTAAGTCAATTAGCAACCAAAACACCGAGTATCACATCCAACCCACGACAGCATTACTAAATTTACTCCCAAACTGTAAATGCAAAATTAGGAGGAAATTGATACAACTGGCCCTAAATACAGCCAAGTCCCTGATAGCCTCTAATTGGAAATCACAGGTGGTTCCCACGTATAGGGCCTGGGAGACGTCAATGGACCATATGATTCAGTTGGAGGAGTATGGCTATTTTATAAGAAAAGATATGGAGATGTTTAACAACATAAAGTTTTACTGGGAAACACGATTGCACACACATTGAATACTGTTTTATGATATAAGAAACATCATAGCAAATGGGAGAGAGAAGTCCCTAGGGCAACCAAATAGATATCACATATATAAGTAAATACACCCCTCTGTCGAAAAGGGCAAAAGAACCTTTGGCTTCTGCACAACGAAGGTGACCAACCTTTGAAATGTTTTGTTTTATTTTCTTTGTTAGTGATATGAGTTATATCTCAAGTAATAAAAGACGAGTTAAAATACAGGATGTTAAACCTATGTAAAGCACAGACAGGCATGATGATCTGTAATCAATGTGATATTAACTGCATTTTCTTGTAATGTTTCATTTTTTCATCCAATAAAAAACTTTGAGAAAAAAAAAAAAAAAAGTGAAATGATCTTACCTCCAGGATCCATGCTGTGGAACAGAACACAGCCTCTCAAGTGTGACAGTCTTAAAGCAGCGCTCCTGACATGGACTTGAGTGAGAGAAAGCAGGCAGTGAAACTCGCCAACACTGATTGCTTAGAAGCTGTTAGCAGTAGTCTGAATGGTTTCGCAGAAAAAAACAGTCCCTTCATCTGCAGACTCTAACTGTCATCAATACTCTCACTGAGAGGTTGAAATGACTACTTAAAACTCCAGTCCTATCTCGAAGGGCAGATACCCTTTTTCAGGACTCTCTGAATCTTCTGACACTTCTCTGCAACCTCCTAACGTGACGAAAGGCAAAGAATGACAGGGGTAATGAGAAAGTGGGAGGGTTATTTATGCCTTTGGCTGGAGTGTCTTTGCCTCCTCCTGGTGGCTAGATTTTGTATTTACCAACAGTAGGGAATGAAGCCGTAGACTCTCCCTACCTTAGGAAGGAAATAATGTTTTGCTGTGGGCGGCTGGAGGTGCTCAGCTCCACATCTTGCGTGTAAATAAGGGTACTTTCAGCATGAAGTTTTTACTACTTCATGACTGTAAGTCCCCTTTAGTTATAGCACTGATTAATTATAGATTCACCATCACTTTAATGATAACAACATAACAAGGATGCATATTTTAAAAGAAATACATTATGAACATACTGTTAAAAATAGTTTAAATATTATTTTAGGACTTTTTTTTTTCCCAATGACCTAAAGTATTTGTAGTAAGAAAGGCCAAAATAATATTTTCTTTTCACACCACAATTTAGTGTATTGACCTATGATATAAAATGTATATCTTATTGAAGAGTTAAACTAGGAAATATTATTTTTTCAATTTAGAAACTTTTAAAGTTACAAAATGACAATAGTGAGCTACAATGTGTGTTAAAGGGACATAACACTCATATGCTAAATCACTTGAAACTGATGCAGTATAACTGTAAAAAGCTGACAGGAAAATATCACCTGAGCATCTCTATGCAAAAAAGGAAGATATTTTAGCTCACAATTTCCTCAGCTCAGCAGAGTAAGTTCTGTGTAAAAATTTATACTCAGCTGCTGCTCAGCTGCAGGTAAAAAAAAATAAAAAAAAAAATGAAGAAATGAACAGCAGCCAATCAGCATCAGCAGTGCTGAGGTCATGAACTCTTTTACTGTGATCTCATGAAATTTCACTTAAAGGGACAGTATACACTCATTTTCATACCTCCCAAAATTTCAAAATTCAAAAGAGGGACCCCCCCCCCCCCCCCCACACCGCAGCAAAAATTTGAAAGGGGCGGGACTTAAAAAATCATAAGACCAAAGTAATATAAATAAAATTCTAAATAAAGTCATATATTTTAATACTCTTAGGCAGCAAATCAAACACAAGCTCAAACCACTGGAATAGCTATGTGAGCTCTGTATTTAATTAGCCTTTGCAGAGACAGTGCTAAATATTTTTTATCTTAATTGGACATTTAATAAAATATTCTTTAAAACTGCTCTCTGCATTCCCCATTAATATTCTAGATTCTGGCCTTTCAAGTTAGCAAAAATGCACCGTGACACACTACATAGCATACACTTACATATGCACATACACACACACTACATAGCATACATTTACACATGCAGATACACACACTACATAGCTTACACTTATACATAGAGATACACACTGCACAGCATACACTTATACATGCAGATACACACACACACTTATACATACAGATACACACACTACATAGCATACACTTATACATGCAGATGCACACACACACTACATAGCTTACACTTATACATGCAGATACACACACTACATAGCATACACTTATACATGCAGATACACACACTACATAGCTTACACTTATACATGCAGATACACACACTACATAGCTTACACTTATACATGCAGATACACACACACTACATAGCATACACTTACATATGCACATACACACACACTACATAGCATACATTTACACAAGCAGATACACACACACTACATAGCTTACACTTATACATAGAGATACACACTGCACAGCATACACTTATACATGCAGATACACACACACACTTATACATACAGATACACACACTACATAGCATACACTTATACATGCAGATGCACACACACACTACATAGCTTACACTTATACGTGCAGATACACAAACTACATAGCATACACTTATACATGCAGATACACACACTACATAGCTTACACTTATACATGCAGATACACACACTACATAGCTTACACTTATACATGCAGATACACACACACACACACACACTACATAGTATACACTTATACATGCAGATACACACACACTACATAGCACACACGTATACATACAGATACACACACACTACATTGCATACACTTACACATGCAGACACACACTAGATATCATACACTTATACATACAGATACACACTACATAGCATACACTTATACATGCAGACACGCACACACACACTACATAGCATACACTTATACATGCAGATACACACACACTACATAGCTTACGCTTATTCATGCAGATACACACACACACTACACAGCATACACGTATACATGCAGATACACACACACACACTACATAGCATACACTTATACATACAGATACACACACACACACTTACACATGCAGACACACACACACTACATAGCATACACTTATACAGGCAGACACACACTACATAGCATACACTTATACATACAGATACACACACACTACATACCATACACTTATACAGGCAGACACACACTACATAGCATACACTTATACATACAGATACACACACACACACACACTACATAGCATACACTTATACATGCGGATACACACACACACACCTTACACTTATACATGCAGATACACACACACTGCATAGTATACACTTATACATGCAGATATGCACACTTCATAGCTTACATGTATACATGCAGACACACACACTACATAGCCTGCACTTATACATACAGATACACACACTACATAGCCTGCACTTATACATACAGATACACACACAGCTTACACTTATACATGCAGATACACACACACACACCTTACACTTATACATGCAGATACACACACACCTTACACTTATACATGCAGATACACACAATACACATCATACACTTATACATGCAGATACACACACTTCATAGCTTACATTAATACATGCAGACACACACACTATATAGCCTACACTTATACATACAGATACACACACACTACACAGCTTACACTTATACATGCAGATACACACACAAACACACTTATAGATACAGATAGACACACACTACATCATATATGGGTATCTGTAACTCATTGTATGAGGTCCTGGGGTTGGCAAGCACATTAGCTGGCAGTCTGAGACTGCCACTGTTCGTTACCCTGGTGTTGCACTGCTCATCGTATAAAACTGAAGGCATGCTAGTATTATCACCAGGGGTTAGACGTCGCCATTATCTGAGGTCAGAGGGTATACAGCCTTCTTACTCCTACTTAACCCACAAACCATTCATTTTCCACAAGGAATCTAACAGGTATATAACCCTGGGAGAGAAAAGCCAGCTGCTTCTGAGTATGGGACCAATAGAATTAAAAAAAAATATATTTATTTTTTTTTAAAAATGCACGGGGCAATGCGGGACAGATGGCTAGCAACCTGGGACAGCAGGACAGACCCCTAAAATCGGGACTGTCCCGCGAAAATCGGGACAGTTGGGAGGTATGCATTTTCATATAACTGCATGTAATAGACACTACTATAAAGAATAAGATGCACAGATACTGATATAAAAATCCAGTATAAAACTGTTTAAAAACTTACTTAGAAGCTCTCAGTTTAGTTCTGTTGAAAAGGTAGCTGGAAAGCCCACTGCAAGTGGGAAATCTCAGACACTCCCCCCTCCCCCTTCTTTTGTATATGAAAAGACCCTTTAAACAGGAGCAAGCTGGAGAAGGTAGCTGACGGTATTCACATAAAACTTTGGGGCTTGGTTAGGGGAGTCTGAAAATCACAGCAATGTTATATTTTTAAAAAAGGAAAACTATACATTTAAAAAAACTAAAAAAAAAACTTTATGGGCTATATAAATAGATCATCTACAAAACATTTATGCAAAGAAAAAAATGAGTGTATAATGTCCCTTTAACTCTCATGAGATTTCATTGTAAACTTCCTTAATAAAGGGCCATAATACCCAAATGTTTAAACACTTGAAAGTGATGCAGCATAGCTGTAAAAAGCTGACTAGAAAATATCACCTGAACATCTGTATGTAAAAAAGAAAGATGTTTTACCTCAAAAGTTCCTCAGTAGCCACATCCCATTGTAAAGGATTTCTAAGCTGCTTATTAGTATGCCTGTCCTGGGACATCTGAAAGGATGAGCCTCGTGCACTCTCATATTATTTCCCTATTCAGATTAGGGAAGTTTACAATGAAATCTCATGAGAGTTAAAGTCAAATCTCGTGAGATCACAGTAAAAGAGTTCATGACCTCAGCACTGCTGATGCTGATTAGCTGCTGTTCATTTCTTCATTTTTTTTTTTACCTGCAGCTGGGAGCAGCTGAGTATAACTTTTTACACAGAACTTACTCTGCTGAGCTAAGGAGATTGTGAGGTAAAATATCTTCCTTTTTTATATAGAGATGCTCAGGTGATATTTTCCTGTCAGCTTTTTACAGTTATACTGCATCAGTTTCAAGTGATTTAGCATGAGTATTATGTCCCTTTAAGCTGAATAGGGAAATAAGATGAGTGTGCACGTAAGCTCGCTCCTTCCGCTGTCCCAGGACAGACATACTGATTTGCTGCTTAGAAGTCAGTTACAATGGGATGTGGCTAGAGGAGCTTTTGAGGTAAAATATCTTTCTTTTTTACATAGAGATGCTCAGGTGATATTTTCTAGTCAGAATCACTTTCAAGTGTTTCAACATTTGGATATTATGGCCCTTAAGGTTTTTTTTTTTTTTTTTTAACTCTATTGTTGTACAGTGTACACTCCCCCCCCCCCCCCCCCCCTAAAATAATTATATCTTAGTTTATTATTTAAAAAGCGATTTTAAAAGTAAATTATTTCAATTGTTCACGTTAGCTCGATGTTTGGCAAGAAAAAAAAAAAGAAACTACATACTTGCAGTGGATAAATATTCCAGAAATGAAGACAGGAACATCTGAGTAATGACAAAGATAGGAAAGTCCATCACTTTTCAATACACCATAAAAGACAGGCACCATGTGTAGTGAGGACGTTTCATTACTTGCTCAGCCCGGCTGCTTCACACAATCGGGTTTAAAAAAAAAAAAATGTATTCTTCCTGCTTTACATATCACGCAAGAGAAAAAGACTCACAATGAGAGTGAGGGAGTGGTATACTAGAAGGGCGGAGAGGTGACATTAAAACAGCTAAAGTAAGTAAAGACCGCATGAGACACCCCCTGCAAAAAAAAAAAAACCTACTAGCAAGACAATACAGCGCCTTAGTTAGTGCGTGTGAACCACAAGATAATAAAAGGCAGAGTCATCGTGGGCCCTGATGAATCGTAATATTATCGTATTGTCAGTTTTACTTCAGTTACAGTAATGTGCTCGTCTATGAAGGGGCGTCATTGGTGTAAAATAATGAGATTTACGTTAAGATTATAAACGTGACTAGTCTATTAGAGACACTTTACGTTATAAGTTCTGTTGCTGTTTTTTTTTTATTGGATCTTAGTTCCTGTAGCTAGTACTGCCACACTGATTCTACTTTGCCTACCCCGAATTCGAAGTTCCCTGCGATCTGTAAACGAAGCATCTACTATGAGGGTTGTTCCAGCTCGTTTAAGGATATCACTGGCTCAAAAGATTGTAATAATATTGTGCTTCAACACATCCCTTTGCTCTACATCTACATATTCATAAAGAAAGATGCCCCACCCCTCGTTTTCCTGTTCTCAAAAACCATAAAAACACTAACTTTGCAGGTGTGCTGGGAGATTAAGGGGGCAATATTGTCAAAAAAGAAGAATATGAAAGGAAGTTAGGCAAAGGTCAGTACAGGCGAGGTTAACAAGGGGTTAGCGTTAAAGCAACATTTTAGAACACTTGAAAGAAATCTTGAGACACTCTAAATTATTATATGTCCATGTACATTGATTTACAAAAATACTTATACTTTTTATCTCTTCAAGATCAAAATAATTTACTTTGATAATTTAAAGAAAAGTAAATGATGCATAGCAAAATCACTTTGCTTTATACTTAAAATATACTTTCTTGTAATTTTTCTAAAGTTGGCTAGTTCTACCAGTCATGAGAACTAAAAGAGCACATATCAGGCACAAGGGGAGCGGACATTATACACTCATTTATTTCTTTGCATAAATGTTTTGTAGATTATCTATTTATATAGCCCATAAAGTTTTTTGTTTTTTTTAAATGTATAGTTTTGCTTAATGCTGTTAATTATTGCTTAAAGGGACATAATACTCATATGCTAAATCACTTGAAACTGACGCAGTATAACTAAAAAGCTGACAAGAAAATTTCACCCGAGCATCTCTGTAAAAAAGGAAGATATTTTACCTCACAATCTCCTCAGCTCAGCAGAGTTAGTTCTGTGTAAAAAGTTATACTTCACCTGCTCCCAGCTGCAGGTAAAAATTAAAAAAAAATTAAGAAATGAACAGCAGCCAATCAGCAGTGCTGAGGTCATGAATTCTTACTGTGATCTCATGAGATTTGACTTAACTCTCATGAGATTTCATAGTAAGCTTCCTTTACCTGATTGGTGAAATAATATGAGAGTTCACGAGGCTCATCCTTTCAGCTGTCCCAGGACAGACACACTAAAATGCTGCTTAGAAATTCTTTACAATGGGAGGTGGCTACTGAGGAACTTTTGAGGTAAAATATCTTTCTTTTTTACATAGAGATGTTCAGGTGATATTTTCTAGTCAGCTTTTTACAGCTATGCTGCATCACTTTCAAGTGTTTAAACATTTGGGTATTATGGCCCTTTAACATTGCTCTGATTTTCAGAATCCTAACCAAGCCCCAAAGTTTTATGAGAGCTACCTTCTCCAGCTTGCTCCTGTTTGTGTAAAGGCCCTTTTCATATGCAAAAGAAGGGGGAAGGTCTTATTTCCCACTTGCAGTGGGCTTTCCAGCTACCTTTTCAACAGAGCTAGACTGAGAGCTTCTAAGTAAGTTTTTAAACAGTTTTATACTGGATTTTTATATCAGTATCTGTGGATCTTATTCCTTATAGTAGTGTCTATTACATGCAGTTATATGAAAATGAGTGTATACTGTCCCTTTAACCTTGCTACATAACTATCAC
The DNA here is from genome assembly GCF_027579735.1 of Bombina bombina. Classification (NCBI taxonomy): domain Eukaryota; kingdom Metazoa; phylum Chordata; class Amphibia; order Anura; family Bombinatoridae; genus Bombina; species Bombina bombina. Next base: position 501,722,547 of record NC_069501.1, on the reverse strand, counting down.
ATTTGCAATGTGTTGCCTTATCTTTTTTTGTTGTAGTCTTATCTTTTCCACTGAAGCCAAACAATGGAGATTTTGTTTACAAATTAACATTTGCAAGCTCTGCCATCTCCAGTGAAGGTAAACTCACCCTAGTGTCGAACTAGTATTGCATTCTTCTTTTAAAACAAATATGACTTTCATTCATCAATTGTTATTGTTTTGTGTATATATTGACATATCACCTTTTTAAATATATGCATTAGCTATCCAGTAATTCAACCCGTATTATTATTATAATTTTTTTCTCTGTTGATCACATTTTTTTGATCAACCTATTGAAATTCTGGCCGTTAGGTGGCCGTGATCCGACATCATACGCCCCTTGTTCCATCTGCACATGTGAGATTTATTTTTTAATATGAATTAATTCCTAGCGCGCACCCGTTTCGGGCATGCGTATTCGCAAACGATCGGAATTCCCCACCTGCTGACAATGGTGTATACCACGGGTCAGCGATAACGATAGATGCAGCTGCTATGTCATCGTGTAGTACTGAATCAATATCACAATTAATTCAATACTATATTAGGAGATTTAGCGCATGCGCATTGAAAAGGGGCTTCGGCGATTTGCGCATGCGCATTCCAATCAGAATTTGTGACAGCGCATTTGCGACACAGAGAGCGGGTGGGGCCACTGAAGACGTCGCACACTGAAGATTAAGGAAGTAGAGATGGGGAGGAGTTGGGTTATCAAACGGTAGGGAATTAAAAGTTTCTTTTTTATTAAAAGTATTGCAGAAACAGGAAAAAAAACTTAGCGACTACATGAAGGGGATGATGATCTATGGTAAGTTGCCTTTAAGAACGGATAACTTTACCTTCACTTTAAGTCTAAGATGTCCTCCTCCAAATAAGTAAAGTGGTGTGTAGAGCTTGATTATTGAAAAACAATTGAAGCAAAAACGGTATTAATCTGTTCTCATAAAATTCAGACTGGAATGTTTGGAAGACTGCAGAAAAGTTTTAATTACAAGGTGTTTACTGTCCTTTTAAAAGGATATTCTAATATACAAAAATGCTTTGATCTGTTAGAGCTTGTTATTTTTGTTCTAATGTTTCTTGTTGTCTATGGACCCCTTTTTCAATAAGAGTTCTCACCTGAATTGTATCGATTTGTTTAACCCCTTAATGACCAACGACGTGCAGGGTACGTCTTCCAAAAAAATGTCCTTAACGACCAAGGACGTACCCTGTACGTCGTTGGTCTTTGAAAGCAGTGGAAGCGATCCTGATCGCTTCCAGCCGCTTTCATGTTATTGCAATGATGCCTCGATATAGAGGCATCCTGCAATAACTGTTTTAAGCAGTCCGATGCAGAGAGAGCCACTCTGTGGCCCTCTCTGCATCGGCTGTTGATGGCTATGATCGTTGGTGGGTGGGAGCGTGTCCAGGGAGGCGAGTGGGCGGCCATCAGTAGAGGAGGGGGGCGGGATCGAGTGTGGGTGTGCGTGCACGGGAGTGTGTGCACGTGTGAAACTGGCCAAAACATTGAAGTGGAAGAGGCAGTGACATTTAGCGGCCTTCTAATTACCAAAAAGCAACGCCAAAGCAATATATATGTCTGCTATTTCTGAACAAAGGGGATCCCAGAGAAGCATTTACAACCATTTATGCCATAATTGCACGAGTTGTTTGTAAATAATTTCAGTGAGAAACCTAAAGTTTGTGAAAAAGTGAACAATTTTTTTTATTTAATAGCATTTGGCGGTGAAATGGTGGCATGAAATATACCAAAATGGGTCTAGATCAATACTTTGGGATGTCTTCTAAAAAAAAATATATGTACTTGTCAAGGGATATTCAGGGATTCCTGAAAGATATCAGTGTCCCAATGTAACTAGCGCTAATTTTTAAAAAAAAGTGGTTTGGAAATAGCAAAGTTCTACTTGTATTTATGGCCCTATAACTTGCAAAAAAAGCAAAGAACATGTAAAAATTGTGTATTTCTAAACTCAGGACAAAATTTAGAAATTATTTAGCATGGGAGTTTTTTGGTGGTTGTAGATGTGTAACAGATTTTGGGGGTCAAAGTTAGAAAAAGTGTGTTTTTTCCATTTTTTTCCTCATATTTTATAAAATTTATAGTAAATTATAAGATATGATGAGACTTTTATTCCCTTTTCCTGGTAAACCAAATAATTGTATTTAAAGGGACATAATACTCATATGCTAAATCACTTGAAACTGATGCAGTATAACTGTAAAAAGCTGACAGGAAAATATCACCTGAGCATCTCTATGTAAAAAAGGAAGATATTTTACCTCACAATCTCCTCAGCTCAGCAGAGTAAGTTCTGTGTAAACAGATACTTCACCTGCTCCCAGCTGCAGGTAAAAATAAAAAAAAAATGAAGAAATGAACAGCAGCCAATCAGCATCAGCAGTGCTGAGGTCATGAACTCTTACTGTGATCTCATGAGATTTGACTTAACTCTCATGAGATTTCATAGTAAGCTTCCTTTACCTGATTGGTGAAATAATATGAGTTCACGATGCTCATCCTTTCAGCTGTCCCAGGACAGACACACTAAAATGCTGCTTAGAAATCCTTTACAATGGGAGGTGGCTACTGAGGAACTTTTGAGGTAAAATATCTTTCTTTTTTACATAGAGATGTTCAGGTGATATTTTCCAGTCAGCTTTTTACAGCTATACTGCATCACTTTCAAGTGTTTAAACATTTGGGTATTATGGCCCTTTAACTTCTGTTTTAGTCTGGTGTTTCATTGCCCTATATATATATATATATATATATATATATATATATATATATATATATATATATATATATATATATATATATATATATATATATATATATAATGTTAATTCCTTGCATTGGGGGCAGGTAAAATAGTCTGGCAAACTATGTTTTGAGAGACACACTATTCAGAGTCTGTTCCCCAGATTTAAAATAAAAAATATTACCACCACTGCTAAAAAGCTGACCTGCTTATAAACAGATCTAATTAACACCTCTACTAGATGGCTAAACTGCTATCTCAATGGTACCTTGTACATCCTGTGTTAACATCTTTTAAAAAGAGAACTAGATTTTATTTACATTGAAAGTCTAGTTAGGTTTATTTTTTCTTTTCTTGTGTTAACTGTTATCTGCTAAAATGTCTGGAAAAAACAGTATTTCACAGGAGGTCTATAACTACTTTAACAATTATATCCATAAATATAATAGTTCATTCCTCATCTCAGAAACTAAGAACCCCAACTGTGAAAGTTTCTTAGAGATATTAACACAGGTAGTAACTCTTAAAAAGATTAATAATAATAAAAGAAAATGTATGATAGTGCAGAGAGTTATTTCAACAATAAAGGGACTGTAAAATAATGGAGGTAGCTGGTTATTTGTAAGGGTGCTTTTTATTAGTCAGATTGGCCACAGTCGATATTTTTGCTTATGCTTTATTTGTGTCTAATTATCTTGTCTTCTATCTTGTTTGAAAACTCCTGTCATGTGAGTATGTTACTTCTCTGCATGTAACATTGGGCCAGGTAACTATCTGTAGGATAACAAACATTTAATTGCTGTATTTCTCTCCCTGTCCAAAATTAGAGAAGTCACATGAATGGTTTCCTGTGCACTAGGCCAGTGCACAGGAGACTAGGCTAGGTAAAGCTGAGTGTCTGCCATTTTGCAAACAGGTGGTTCAAATGGAAACTAACTCATTGAATTGTTCCTCAGTCTTGTAAACTGTAACAAGTATAGGAAATCGGATGTATTAGAATAGGTATTTTGCCCAGCAACCAGATGAAGGGATCTTTAAGTTGAATATTACTGGTGGATACATGTTGATTACGTAAGCTGTTGTACTCTGTTAAAACTGAATGCTGGACTGCCCAGCTTCAGAATTTGCTGTCTGCACAATTCTCCCATGTTGATCAACTTGGTACCTGATCAATAAAAAAAAGAACCTGTGTATTCCTTGACTGTGAATATTTGTGTCAGGGAAAACGACAGGACTAACAAACTTAATTGGAGACTTGACAGAGCAAAAGATCTGAAATTAAAGTTAGATAAAACACAGACTGACAGAGATTGTAATAAGCTATCTGCTTTAACTAACAGCATACAGATAGGTAAATTACAACGTCAGTTAAAATTAATGGAACACAGCAGAAAGGAATGCACAGATAAAATTACTGAGTTACAGATGAAAATAAGACGAGAAGAAAAAATTAGTGATATTTCTGGTGAAAATGCATATTGTGATCACTTACTGTCACAAAGGAGAGAGCCAAAACAAGTGATAAAACAAGATAATATGCCAGTGGGTCCCACTAAAAACCCAAGTTTTGTTACAATTGCCCCGTCATAATATCTGAGAATTTTAATACCCTGAAAGTTCCTACAGGTTTTTCAAATCAGACTAGGCCAATGTCTGTAGCAGATAAAGACATTTCTTTTACAAGATATGACGAGTCCACGGATTTCATCCTTACTTATGGGATATCGCCTCCTGGTCAGCAGGAGGAGGCAAAGAGCTCCACAGCAGAGCTGCATAAATAGCTCCTCCCTTCCCTCCCCCCCCCAGTCATTCTCTTTGCCTGTGTTAGTGATAGGAAGAGGCAAAGTGAGGTGTTAGTTATAGATTCTTCATTCAAGTGTTTATTATTTTTAAAGTAGTGCCACAGTGTGCTACTTTGTCCTGGGGTATAGCCTAAACCAAATCACTCTCTTCAATGCTAAAAGAGAAGCATTTGGTGGCTTCAAAGCAATGGGAACTTGTGGAACATTTTTTTCACTGCGCCTCCCATAGATGTGTGCTGCCCTGCTTGTAAAAGTCTGAGGGAGTCAATGCTCAGTACTTTTTATTTCCACAGGCCAATGTGAAGAGAAGAAAAGAACTTCACAAGCCAGGTGAGATGCCTTGCTGCCCGGCAGACAAAGTCTAAGGTAAGTGCTAATTTTTATTTTCCTGAGAATCACAGAAAGGATATAGCACTTTATTGGTGGACTATCCCTGAGAATGGGGGTAAGTTTTAAACGGCAGTTCTGTGCCTCAGACATGGCTTATTGATACTTTGCAGTCGGTGGAGAGGCTTATCCTTTTTCACTTCTTATGTGTGATATAGGATTCCTGTAAGAGTGTGTGAAAAGGCATATGTCAGGTTACTTATCCCTGTGTCATCTGCGGGCTGTTACTGAAAAAAGGCTGCTAGACAGGGTGCTTTTATCTAATCTGTGCTCTAGCTTAATTTTCCAACGTTTGTTATTTAAGAAGATTGCAATGGGAACTGCCTGGGAGTTTTATTATGATTTAGTGACAGCTGCATTTTTAAAACTGTCCTTGGTTACTTCGGCTTAGACGGGGCATTACGTCCTCAGCTCACAGGGAAATTTCCCACTCAGGCAGTGTTTACTGAGACGGCACCTGAACTAAAAGGGGAATTGATGCTTTTGTTATCTTTATTATGTATTATATGCTCGCAGAGCCAATAACCAGGTGATTGCTCGTTTATTACTGAAGAGACGTTCTTACTCGGGCTACCAGAGACTCCATTTTGTTTTTTACTTACAAGATTTGCCTCACATAGATTGATCTCGATACGCCCACGGTGGGCGGAGCTTCGTTACGCGCCATTGTGTGTGCGCCATTTACTTCAGATGGGCTTCGTTATTATGGATGCTTCTGTCCCTCGCACTAATTTTTGGCATACACCCACGATGGGCAGAGCCTGACGGGTCGCATGGTGCCTCCTCGGCTGTGTTCAAACAACATAAATGTTTTTATTGAGGTCATAGACATAAATCATAATACAAAAGTAAGACATATTTAGGTATTCCTTTTCATTTTACAGAGTATGCAACGACCAGGGTAATTAACATCTTACTACTAGTTTCTCCATGGCTCCTCAAAGGAGATCCACTTATATGGAAATATATATTTTAAGGTCTTGCCTCTAACTTTTCAATAAGTTAAGCATGCTGTGGCAAGTTTCTTTACATAATGATCACTGCTTAGGGAATTAACCAGTTCCATTGCCATATTTTTTCTGAAGGGCCACTACATTATGCAATATTACATGAGACTGTAAACAGAGTTTTTATTTTCCTACTGTTTATTGGTGTATCCCCATTCTTTGTGACTTAGAATGGCACACACGCGCACATCTATACTTTTCCCTTTAAAATTAAAGAGATACAAGAGAATTTTAGCTGATACAGCTACGGCTTTACTGATTCATAAAGGGTGCATATGTAAACCATGGAGCCGAATTGATCTAGGCAGGCGTTCTCTAAGGAACCGTACGACTGCTTCTATTGAGGTCAGTTGCACTTTCAAAGAACCCATAAAAAAAAAAAAGAGGTTATATGTTCATCAAGGACTTCTATGGCAACTAGATACAATTAGGGCTTTTAGGCTGTCTAATTCTTTTGTTGCGGATGCCACCTTTCAGATCGCCAAGTTGGCCATTGGGAATGCAAGATTTTCCGTTCTAGCGTGTAGAGACTTATGGTGAAAATCTTGGTCTGCGGATGTGTCCTCTAAATCCAAACCTTGGCTATGCCTTTCAAGGGAAAGACCCTATTCGGGCATGACTTGAAAGAAATTGTGTCTAATATTACGGGAGGTAAGGGTCATCTCCTCCCTCATGACAAAGCGTCTAAGCAACGGGGACGACATTGTAATTTCGTTCCTTTCGTAATTTCTAAGGAGTTCTTTCTTCCTCTTACGCTAAACAGGAAGGGAATTATTCACAAGCCAAGCCCACCTGGAGACTCAAGCAGGCTTGGAACAAGGATAAACAACCCAAGAAGCCCGCTGCTGCTCTCAAGACAGCATGAAGGGGCGGCCCCCGATCCGGTACCGGATCTGGTAAGGGGCAGATTTTCTCTCTTTGTCCAGGCTTGGATAAGAGACGTTTAGGATCCCTGGACACTAGAGATCGTGTCTCAAGGGTATCAGTTGGAGTTCAAAAATTCCTTCCCAAGGGGAAGTTTTCTTCTTTCACGATTGTCTGTAGTCCAGATAAAGAGAGAGGCGTTCTTACATTGTGTAAAAGACCTCTCCACTTTGGGAGTAAATTGTCCCGTTCCAATACAGGAACAGGGGCAGGGGTTTTACTCAAGTTTTTTTGTGGTTCCGACATAAGAGGGAACGTTCTAACCCATTTTAGATCTCAAGAGTCTAAACAAGTTTCTCAGAGTTCCATCCTTCAAGATGGAGACTATTCGGACAATTCTTCCATTGTTCCAGGAGGGTCAATATATGACTACTATGGATTTAAAGGATGCATATCCTCATTTTCCTATCCACAGAGATCATCCCCAGTTCCTGAGGTTTGTCTTTCTGAACAAACATTTTCAGTTTGTGGCCTTCCTTTCGGGCTGACCACGACACCCAGGATCTTCATGAAGGTTCTAGGGTCTCTGCTGGCGGTTCTCAGGCCACGGGGCATTGCAGTGGCTCCTTATCGGGACGATATTTTGATCCAGGTGTCGTCTTATCAGCTGACAAAGTCTCATGCCGACATTGTTGTTCCTTTCTAAGGACTCACGGGTGGAAGGTGAATCTAGAAAAGAGTTCACTAATTGCACAGACAAGGGTTCCTTTTCTGGGAGCTCTTATGGACTCTATATCCATGAAAATCTTCTTGACGGAAGTCAGAGAGTTAAAGATTCTGAATACATGCCGATCCCTTCAGTCCAATCTTTGGCCGTCAGTGGCTCAGTGCATGGAGGTAATTGGATTGATGGTGGCGGCAATGTACATCATTCCGTTTGCTCGTTTTCATCTCAGTCCTCTACAACGGAGCATGCTCAGACAGTGGAATGGAGATTTTGCAAATTGGTCTCCTCAGATAGATCTGGATCGAGAGACAAGAGACTCTCTTCTTTGGTGGTTGTCACAGGATCATCTGTCCCAAGGGACGTAATTCCGCAGACCCTCATGGGTGATAGTGACAAAGGACGCCAGTCTAGGCTGGGGTGCAGTCTGGAATTCCCTGAAGGCTCAGGGGGGGTGGACTCAGTCGGAGTCTCTACTTCCAGTCAATATTCTGGAATTGAGAGCAATATTCAATGCGCTTCAGGCTTGGCCTCAGTTGGCTTCGACCAGATTCATCCGTTTTCAGTCGGACAACAGCGGATTTTTTGAGCAGACAGACGTCTCATCCGGGAAAATGGGAACTCCATCCAAAGGTTTTTGCCAACCTGATTCTCAGACGGGGCAGACCGGAGTTGGATCTTATGGCATCTCGTCAGAATGCCTAGCTCCCGAGATACGGATCCAGGTACAGGGATCCTCAGGCCGAACTGATAGATGCCTTGGCAGTGTCTTGGTCGTTCAACCTAGCTTATGTGTTTCCACTGTTTACTCTCTTTGCCTGGGTGACTACTCGAGCCAAACAGGAGAGGGCTTCAGTGATTCTCATCGTTCCTGCGTGGCCTCGCAGGACTTGGTATGCTGATCTGGTGGACATGTCATCTCTGCCGCTGTGGAACCTTCCATTGAGGCAGGACTTTCTCATTCAGGGACCCTTCCATCACCCGAATCTGGTTTCTCTGCAGCTACCTGCTTGGAGATTGAACGCTTGATTTTATCTAAGTGAGGGTTCTTTGCTTCGGTTATTGATACCTTGATTCAGGTACATAAACCTGTTACTAGAAGGATTTCCTATAAGATATGGCGTAAATATCTCTATTGGTGCGAATCCAAGGGCTACTTATGGAGTAGGGTTAGGATCCCCAGGATTTTATCTTTTCTCCAGAAGGATTGGAGAAAGGGTTGTCAGCAAGTTCCTTAAAGGGACAGATTTCTGCTTCGTCTATTCTGTCAAACGTCTGTCAGATGTTCCAGACGTTAAATCTTTTTGACAGGCTCTGACTAGATTCAGGCCTGTGTTTCGACCTATTGCTCCTCCTTGGAGTTTGAATTTAGTTCTTAAGGTCCTTCAAGGGGTTCCGTTTGAACCTATGCATTCCATAGATATTAAATTCCTATCTTGGAAAGTTTTATTTTTAGTTGCTATTTCTTCTGCTCTCAGAGTTTTCTGAACTTTCTGCATTACATTACATTCTCCTTACCTTATTTTTCATTCCGATAAGGTAGTGTTACGTACCAAACCTGGTTTTCTTCCTAAGGTTGTTCCAACAAGCATGTTAATCAGAAAATTTTTCTCCTTTATTGTGTCCTAATCCTTCTACGAAGGAGTGTCTGTTACATAACTTGGACGGGGTCTGTGCCTGAAGTTTTTCTTGCAGGCGGATAAGGATTTTCATCAATCATCTTCATTATTGATTGTTTTTCTGGAAGACGTAGGGGTCAGAAAGCTACGGCTACCTCTTTCTTTTTGGCTGAAGAGTATCATCCAGTTGCATATGAGACTGTTGGACAGCAGCCTTCTGATATAATTACGGTTCATTCTACTAGGGCTGTGGCTTCCTCATGGGCATTTAAAAATAATGTTTCTGTTGAACAGATTTACAAGGTCGCAACTTGGTCGTATCTTCACACTTTTTCAAAATTTTACAAAATTTATACTTTTGCCTCATCTGAGGCTGTTTTTGGGAGATAATTTTTTCCAGCAGTGGTGCCTTCTGTATAGGTTCCTGTCTTGTGTCTCCCTTTCATCCGTGTCCTATAGCTTTGGTATTGTATCCCATAAGTAAGGATGAAATCCGTGGACTTGTCATATCTTGTAAAAGAAAAGGAAATTTATGCTTACCTGATAAATGTATTTCTTTTACGATATGACGAGTCCACGGCCCACCCTGTCATTTTATAAGACAGGTCTTTATTTTTATTCAACTTCAGTCACCTCTGCTCCTTGGCTTTTCCTTTCTCTTCCTAACTTCGGTCTAATGACTGGAGGGGGAGGGAAGGGAGGAGCTATTTATGCAGCTCTTCTGTGGAGCTCTTTGCCTCCTCCTGCTGACCAGGAGGCGATATCCCATAAATAAGGATGAAATCCGTGGACTCGTCATATCGTAAAAGAAATAATAGAAATAAGAAATAATAATAAAAATTTATCAGGTAAGCATAAATTTCCTTTTTTCAGAAATAGTGGGGCCCAATGGCCACAAACAGCTTTAATAACTTTTCACATGGTTTTACAAGGGGGCTGAAAAAGCCATAAAAGTAGGCATGCCCATGCAGGAATGGACAGAACTCCAAAATGCCATGGGTCCCTATGCCAACAGGTTATTAAGATTCAACTCAAGCATATCTGATCAGGCTGGGAGAATAGTTAAATCCTTTTTTCAATTTTACTAGTCTAGAAAAAGAGATTAGTAAAATTACCATGAGACCTCTAGATGGGCCATTTGAAGTAGCAAAAAGAGTTTTATTCTGGTGTGTGCTGCGCCAGCCACAGACCCAAATGGTCTCGGAAGCTCTCCCTAGAAAATGTCAGGAGTTTTTAAAGCTGTATGATCCAAACTCCACAAACTTAGAAATGGTGCTCACTAGAGTCAATGGAGAACAATCTGACTATTTACAGGCAGGAATCAGAGAGGGGTAACAGAAGGAATGTTTGGGGATATCAGAATAGTAGAGGATCAAATACAGGAAACTGGAGATACAGGAAGTTAAATGGTGATATACACAGAAGAGAAAATAAGTATAACAATTGGAGGCTGAGGACAGATGAGAGAAGCAATAAGGCCAACTTAAGTTATTGGGAACTCAAACAACAAAACAAAAGAATGAAAGAACAAATGGATTTTCTAAAGAAACAACTGACAGAGCTGGAGTGCTTAAATTAAATCATACATTTTTTGTTTAGAAGCATATTTGTTTGCAGTGCATTTGTATCATGTAATGTGTACTTTTAGTTTTAAGTTCAATTAATAATTTTAAGTGTTTTCATTATTAAGTTTTAAATGCCAATATTTAGAATGCATAGTGAATTAATGCATTCTCTTTCTAAAACAAATAACAGATACCTCTATTGTAATTACTTTTGGGAGGCCACATGCAAGAAAATGTCCATGTAAACTGACTGAAGTCTTATCTTGCAGGAAGAAAACCAATGAAAACAGAAGGCTTCTCACCTTTCCTTCCAGCTTTCCCCAATAACATATATTATAGATTGTTGTTTTTCAGGTGTCATCAGGACTGATCTAACCAAGCATCTATAATGGTGGAGTTGGATAAATAAGTATAAAATGGGGCATTAGACTAAAATAATATATGGCATAAAGGGGTAAATAATCATATAGGGAAACATAAGTTTAAGTAAGGGGGCGAGTGGGATGATGCAATGATAGAGGCACATCCCAACTTGAAGTTAATAAATGTGAATGTGGTTTCTACTGCAGATGGAGTGTTGTAGTGTGAAGTAAATATATGCCTGGTTTTAATCTTTTTTTTTTTTTTTTAAATAATTATTTTTATTAAGGTTGAAAAATAAATACAGTACAAGCACGCCATAAATACAGCCACCATAAACATATGGTAGCCAAAAAAAAAAGTCATTATTCTACATATCATCATAAAATGCATGTTCAAAAGGCATGTAATATAGCACCTGTTGGCAATGAAATATAACAGGAATCAACCTAAATTTGTCTTTGTGTGAGAAAATAAGTATCACCTTCCGAGATTTTGATAATTATAGAGTATGAACTCCCAAAATTATAAACAATGGCCTCTCTTGGACCATCAGGAATATACATCAGCCAATAGCAGGGAGGGTTTGGGAAGTGACATAATTATATGTGAAAGTAAGAACAGATATCTTATTTTAAGAGCATCTGGGGAACCTGGACCCAGTATACAGATTAAATATGGACTGTTTCACCTAATGTAACGCTAATACATTGGATATCCATTCTAATGCTATAACACAAATCCCTGTGCTCATGGAAGTGCATTATAATAAGCTAAAAGTAAAGGGCCTGAGTGTGGTGGAAATATTAGGTCAGCTAGATTTCTGGACATCAGTTAATCTCACAGCACTGAAAGTAAACTGTTTCATGAATATAGTAATCCAACAAGATACATTAGTGGGGAGTTTTTGCGGCCAACTGGAGATTACCTGAAACAGTTAAGCTCAACACTACCCCACCGGCTAGACTTTTATCAGCTAGGGCAATTTTCCATCCAAGAAATACAGAAAGTCACAGAATAATTAAGCATTTTTGGTTAAACTACCTCTAAATCAGGTTGGGCACTCCTAATAGTAAAAGGAACATGACGTTTAGGCCCCCTCTTTTCTCTAGTACTACGTGGTGTTTAAATACAATTGCAATAAGATAGAGTGCATTTAGTATAAGCATGATGCTATCATTGAGGTGCCGTATTAATCATCAAAGCTGTAGACTTATGTAAACTGTACACATATGAAGCAGAATTGATACAGACAATAAAAACAAATAAAACATAGACATAATAAACAACTATTAAGCTAGTATTAACAGAAACAGTCCTGTTGATAAACGAACTTTCATCCTTAACAGTAAAACTTCGGATCAAGCACTAGGACCAGATATTTAACTCCACTAGGTATAGTGCCGGGAAGCTGAATCTACCCAATTCCCTGGGCGCAGAGGCCATAGTCAGAATATTGCAACCAGTCCTGATCGGTGTAATAAATATGCCCAATTGGGCCGTCATTACTCCCAACTCCAACCCGAAAATATGCAGATGCCTGTAAGAAGCCTGCTCTTAGTGTCAGCAGGACCGCGCTGATGGGTATAACGAAAGTGTCTCTCTGGGTCCCGTTAGCAGGAGGGGCCTCCGTTATCAGGAGGGGCTTGACGAGGCGTCTGTGTTTGGCGCGCTCTGTGAAACCAGCTACACTCAGGCTACCCCCAGCTTATCCCAGGCCGTTGAGGCTTCACCAACCCTGGCCAGGGAGCCTGTTCGGCTCGGAGGGGTGCCTTTTCCCCTCTGAGGTGCAAGCTCAGGATAAGGAAGTCCCCCAGCCATTAAGACTCAGTGGCTAGAGTCACGATCGGTGCAATCAGCACAGAAACAACTGCTTTTGCTGTGGCAGTGCTCCCAGAACCCCGGTGACTGGAGGAAGGCGAGGCAGCTGACCCTGTCTATAACAGACTCAAGTCCCAGGATAGGAGCGCTATGTTGGCAATGCCGCAGTGAGGACATCTCCTAACGTTGACTTCCACGTTTTGAAAAGGACATCGGTCCCCCTCCCAGAACCCCAGGAACAAGGCTGTTAAGTATACTTTTATATATTCTCTTGCTTGCTTATGTGCCGGCCTGTTATGGGATAGGAGGGGGGACAAGATTGAGGTTAACCTGCTGCTTGAGTCCCAGGCGGACGTGTGTTGCTACTCGTGGAATTTGCTATTAGAAAGCAGTGAAGGAAGCTATCTTCAAGGGAAAGAAGGAGTTAAGAGAGAGGGTCCCCACATATATCAGTGGGTGATAATATTCCTCAACTCTGTCACACTAACCTAGTATGCAGTTATATAGTGGAACTTTTACCTGCACATTCTGAAATTAAGGAAACGGTGCTGTCAGCCCCCGTCTGGCAGGACAGGGGGTTTCCGGCTGTGAACTGTTACCTGTGCAATTCGAAAGTAAGGGAACCGCGATGTGCTCCCCTGCCTGGTAGGACTGTGGGCTCCTTTCTTCAAGTCTCATATCAATTTGTTAATCACTCTGGATATATTATGAGTTGCCGGCTCAGGACTTAGCTAAAAGTATTAAAGAGAAGCTTTCCTTTGCCTACAGCAGGGCTACCTGCAGGACTTTAGCTACATCTGTTGGGACTTGTGCTTAACGATTATAAGAGTCTTGGTCCCCCTTCTCCTTTACACATTATCTCTCTGACTCCATATCTTTGCTGTTGACATTATGTGTGATTAATGTTTTATGAAATGTTTTCTGAAAGCTAATGTAAGGCAGTTGTATACCTAGAAACTAAAAACAGATTAAGTTACTATCTGTGTCTAGGCAAAGACTCCTTAATGTATTGATATCTCAGTAGCGATTAGAGCTATATAGTGTCTGTGTTGAATCTCTCGCTAGGATACGATTCCCTATAATAGCAAGTGACAAGATTTATATATAGGAATATGTGTTATGCCATAATTTCTCTGTATAATATATGATCCAGATGGGCTGCGCTATAGAACAAATCTACTTTTATATTATATGTGGATAAACTGCCTGCTTCAATTTTTTCTCTCAGTAATAGGCCATATATATTTTTCTATCTAAAGCAATAACATAGCTAAGTTTATCTGTTGTATATAAAGATTCCAGGTCTAAACTGTTGGATAGGATAATCTAACGAATCCAATTTTTTTTGTATGAGGGGTACTATTTTTTCAGCTGGCTTCAGTCTCTCTTTTCAGTATCAGCTTCTTTGCATTAGCTAGATATACAGCCGGTGACCACTCTGACATAGCGAATACTAGGTTAAAGTCTCCCAAATCCATCTGATCCAGAGTGACAGCAGTATATATTGATCCCCTTTAGTCACTTTGAAGAATATTCTTACTTCTTCCTTCTTTTTTTCCTCACATATATAGGCACTAACATCTTAATTTTTTTTTTTTTTTCCGTTTTGCACTTATTGCCTTTTTCTTTCTTTAATATTCACTAAGTGCACATTCTATTTAGATCACACACTACACTCTTTTTTTGTTCTTTGGTTTTTTTTTTCTCTTTCCTTCTCTCTCTTTTTCTATTTTCCTCTCCTATCTCCCCTGCCTCTCTTGGCAGCCTAACACTTGTTTGTTTGTTTTTTTCTTGCACCATTCATTACTCACCCTACATCACTAGTTGGTCGTACAACTCACTTTTGTTTTTCTTTTTCTTTTTTGCCACTTTACTTTTATGGATACATTTTTAGGGATCAGCAGGAGCGATTCTGGTATAATGCCACCTAAAAGCAAGGATAGAAAGCCCAGGTCAAGTATTGGCAGCATAGAGACTGCCGCATCTGATCTTTCACCTGGCTCTAACACCTTAATCGACACTAATAATCTAGTCAAACAAATATCGGATTTATTTATGCCGCAGTTTGAAGGAGTCAAAGTAGAACTAACTACCTTAACAAATGAGCTTAAACTAGTATCTAGCAGACTTGCAGAGATTGAAAATAGGATCTCCGATCTAGACGATTTGCAACAGGCACAACAATCCCGATTAAACTCTCAGGCTAAAAGTATAGAAACTATGCAATCTCGTTTAGAGGACTTAGAAGACAGGTCACGGAGGAATAATTTAAAGATTGTAGGTCTCCCTGAGAGCCCTGAGTTTCTAGATCTTATGAAATTTGTACAGAGCACGTTACCAGAACTGCTCGATATGCCCCCCTCTAGTACAGAGATTATGGTGGAAAGGGTCCACAGGTTGGGTACATATCAAAATAAGGAGAACCCCAGAAAAGCTAAAAGACCAGTTCTGGTAAAATTACTGAATTTTCAAGACAAGCAGAGAATCCTAGCATATTATAGAAAGAAAACCATCGTAGAGGTAAATAAAGAACGTATTTTACTATTCTCGGATTTCTCTGCTGAAACAGCCAATAGGAGGAGAAATATGGCCCCATGGTGTTCAAAGCTAATAAATGCAGGTCACCAAGCGATCATAATCTACCCTGCCAAAATTAAAATCTTTTCAGAGGATAAGGTGAATTTTCTGAATTCAGTAGAGGAGGTCAGACAATTCTTGGAGAACAATAAAAACACAGTTGAATAATGTTTAGGCAGTTTTATATAAGTTTATCAGCTATTGGGTGTAATTTCTTTTTTCTCTGTGACTGTATTGTACCGACTTGTCAGGATGTTTATGTTTTTGTCTTTTTTCCTTTTTTTTCTTTTTTTTTTTTTTCCTCTCTTTCTTTCCTCTTTCTTCCTCTTTCTCTCCTCTTTTGTTATGGATGCTCTCTCCTCCTCCTGGGGCTACTGCTATGTCCCGGTTAAGATGTTGCACCTATTAAGAGATTTAAGTGATAAATTTTTATAGATGAAAAAATCAATTAGCTTATTATCCTGGAATGTGGGTGGGTTCTCCTCCCCTGCTAAAAGGAAAAAGATCATTCATCATTTAAAAAGTTACAAATCGGATATTGTCTTCCTGCAGGAAACTCATCTGAGCCTGCAGGAGGCAGAAAAGTTAAAAATCAGTTGGATTGGGGAGGTGATTGCGACACCAGCAGTCAGAAAAAAGAGAGGAGTTGCATGTATTTTCAATAAAAATCTTGATTTTAACTTAATCTCGCAAGAGAGAGATGTGGAGGGAAGATACCTTATTCTGAAAGTAGAGATTAACGAGTGTCAGTATACGCTGTGCAATCTATATGCCCCGAACGAATGTCAGCCACATTTCTGGGATGGATTATACGCAAAATTAGTTAATTACATAGATTCTCAATTGATTATAGGGGGCGATTTTAATAGTGTTTTTCTCCCTCAGCTGGATAGACTGAGAACTGGGGGCTCTTCTAGATCAAGAAAAGAGGCCAAAATATTGACCTCCTTTTCAAAAGGTCTCAAATTAAAGGATATTTGGAGAATCCAACACCCGGACGAGAAATTATTTACATGTGAATCGAAAGTACATCGTACCTTCTCAAGAATAGACATGTTTCTGGTATCTGAAAGATTACTGCAATTAGAGATGAACACAGATATTAAGAACATAATTCTATCTGACCATGCTATTATATCTCTCTCTATCCAGTTGAGGAACAGGGGGGCCGGTCTTGAGGCTAAATTTTTCTTTCCTAGCTTTTTGTATTCTAATATTCCCTTCAGAAATTGGCTGACTCAGAAATGGAAGGATTATGTATATCAGAACAAGGAATACATTCCTAAAACAGAAATATTTTGGGAGGCCGCAAAGGCCTGTCTAAGGGGGGAAATTAAGGCATATATGGTTAAAAGGAAAAGGAAGATTAGAGCGAGGGAAAGTCAACTGAACAATTATCTCAGAAATAAATTTGTTAAATACACTGATAATCCTAATAAGGACAACTGGGACTGTTATCAAAGGGCTAAGAGTGAGAGAGAGACTTTTCTATCTAAAAATCAGATACAGGAAGATATGAAAAACAAAGCTACATTTGGTACTTTCTCCCCGAAGACTGCTAAAATGCTCTCAAATATTTCTAAAAGTAAGAGGAAAAACAATTATATAGGAACAATCATATCAGAGGGTAAAAAGTATAATACTCCGAAAGATATCGTTGAGCAATTTCAACTATTCTTTCAGAAAATATACTCCCCTGCAGAAGTTGACCAAGAGGCGAAAAAGTCTTTTTGGGAAAGCATTAAACTACCAAAAATCACCTCAGATCAGTTAAATGTTTTGAATAATGAGATTACCACAGAGGAGACACTTACCGCAATTAAAGAGGCAGTTTTGGGGAAAGCACCTGGGCCCGATCAATTACCGATTGAATTTTATAAAATATTATCGGAGGAGATTGTTTTGACTCTCACAGATCTGTTCAATAAATATTTTCTGCTGCATTCTAGACCCTCTCGGTTTTTCACCGCCTCAAATATTACCCTTATCTTAAAGAAGGAAAAAGATCCTAATCTAATGGACTCATATAGACCAATCTCTCTTCTCAATAGCGATTACAAGCTATTAGCAAATATATTAGCTAACCGTCTTAAAAAAGTTATAGGGGATGTGATTCATCCGGATCAAACCGGATTCATTCCCGGCAGGTCAGCACAGAAAAACATTAGAAGGGCTATGACCATAATCGAATATATTTTAGCATCCCATAGGACGGGGTCAGGGCAGAGGCAAGATTTTGCGTTGTTAACGGTGGATGCAGAAAAAGCCTTCGACTCTGTCCTATGGGATCATTTGTTAACAGCTCTCAACAAGTTTGGTTTTTCAGGTCATTTCTATGAATATATCTCACTCCTTTATCAGAACCCAATATCTTTTCTTAATATTAATAATTTGTTATCGGACCCAATTATACTGCATAAGGGAACAAGACAGGGGTGCCCTCTCTCACCATTATTATTTGATATTGCCATTGAACCTCTGGCGGTGAAGAGCCGAGAGATTTTGGAAGGTATAAGAATAAAACAACATAAAGTTACGCTTTCTCTTTACGCAGATGATATCCTCTTTTATATAAGAAACTCTGCTAAAAATATCCCAATCTTAATTAATATTCTATCAGAATTCAGTAAATTTGCTGGGTACAGAATAAATCTATCCAAGTCCGAGATTCTCTGGATTATAAAGAATAGAAAGAGTTATATTCAAAACCCCTTTAAAGTAACTGATAAATCTATCAAATATCTGGGAATAAATCTTTCAGCAAACCCAGAGCAATGGTACCATATGAATCTTGCTCCCATTTGGAGAAGTTGTTTAGCTGAATTCCAGAAATGGAGCAAACTCCCCCTGTCACTCTCTGCAAAAATAGCATTGATCAAAATGCGAACGCTTCCAAAATTATTATTTTTTATTCAGAATATCCCTTCATTTCTGAAGAGGGCTGATATTAAAAAGTTTAATTCGGCCTGTTCCATCTTTCTCTGGGCCCCAAAGAAACCCCGTATCTCATTATAGAGGTTAATGCATCCCAAAGATCTGGGCGGATTTGCTCTGCCAAATTTAGCAAACTACAATTTGGCATGTCTCGCCCGAATTGCTTTAGACTGGCTCACAGGAGCAAATTTCATTGCTAGCTCTGATGTGGAAGGGGGTATCATAGCGCCATATGCCCTTAAGGCATTGTTACACACTGCCCACCCAGCAAAGGTACGGGATCTCCTATTAAAACATACTTTCTATAATGTTGTTCTAGCGTGGCATAAAATCTGCAAATTATTAAAAATAGAAAACACACTTTCTCGCTATTTACCGATCAGGGGTAATCCTGATTTTAAGGGTGGCTGCGAATCCTCAGCTTTTAGGAATTGGGCTGCCAATGAGTTGAGGTTTTTGAATCAGGTAGTAGATCCAGTTTCAAATCATATAAAAACATTCGAATTACTAACTAGAGAATTTCAGTTGGATAAAAGATCCTTCTATGCTTATTTACAAATAAGACACTTCTATTACAGTAAGAAACCTATGGTCGAGGACCCCTGGACCTTGGGTCCACTTGATTCTGTTATTAACAGATTTTTACAGGGAAACCATTATATATCATATATTTATAGACTGCTGTTATTGAAGGAGGCAGAGATGAAGGTGGATAACCTTTTTTCCATCTGGAAATTTGACTTTCCTGAATTGGACAGGGGTTTTTTCCAGCAGAGTTTTGATAGGGCAAGGAAATTTTCAAGCAGTATGGCAATCAGAGAATCTCATTGTAAGCTTCTTAATAGGGCCTATTTAACGCCTAGTAAGATGGCTAAATGGAAGGGGGATATGTCTTGTTATAGATGCAACTTTCCGTCAGCAGACATTTTTCATTTATTCTATGCCTGCCCAAAAATGATCAAACTTTGGAAACAAGTGGAATATTGGTTGAATAGATTTCTGCCAGATAGAATTGTATTGAAGCCCTTGGCTATCTTCTTCTTGGTGTCGAATACAACATATAATAAGCCTCTGATTAATACTCTAATTCTCCTAGTCAGACAGATGATACTCAAAGCATGGAAGGAGAAAAATGCTCCTAGTATAGCGTCAGTTATAAACAATGTTCACTATCAAATGTTACTAGAACTATATGATCCGCTAATATTTGAGGAAAATAAATTAAGAAAATATTTTGCTAAATGGGATAAGGTAATTTTGAGCAGACCTAGTGAGGTCCAGTTACAGATATTAAAAATTTTTCGTAACTCACCGGTTTTTTTACAATTAATTCTATCAGAGAGTTACCCTGATCTCTGGAGACAATGGTTTCTTTGAGGCGAAGGGGTGGGGGCCCCGGGTGGAGGAAAGAGAGTTAGTACAGGCCCTTCTTCTTTTCTCCTCTCTCTTTTTTTTTTTTTTTTCTTTTACTTTTTCTTCTTTTCTTCTCTTTCCTTTTATGTATGTATGGAACTCCAATAATGAGAGAAATTAGAGGAGCAGACTTGGTTTGAGATTCCAAGGTGATATTATATGTACTGTTGTCAGCTATTATTATTGTGTTTTTTAGAAGTAAGATTGTCAAAGTGATGACTCATGTAATGCTGATATTCTCATTATCTTTGGAATGCTTAATGTTGAAGCTGTATATGATTTTGAATCCCTCAATAAAGAAAAAAATATGTTTAAAAAAAAGAAAGTGTCTCTCTGATGCGGCCCTCGCACCCTGTTAATATCCCCGGTCAGCGCGGTGTCAATGTTGTCCCTAGTTCCGTTCCCAGAAATAAGGTGGCTGATACCTAGTAGAGAGGCGACACTGGAGCGTGGTGGCATGTCTCTATAGGGAGTAGCGGTGAGTATATGGCCCTCTCTCTCTGGTTTTTTCCCCAATGTCTGCTCTGTAGAGATCAAGATAGCATCTTCCGCAGGCCCGCTCCCAGTGGAGCCATACAGGGCAGTCACAACCGGAGACATATCAACGCTTGTCAGCTTGTGGGCTTCAACTGAGTTCTTCCCATGCTGAATAGCAGGTAACGGAAAAGTCTCTGGCTGATCTGAAGGTAAGAGATCCTGCATCTGGTCCCCATTTACTCCAACAGTAAAGCAGATTCTCGCTCCATTCTGGTGGCCTAAAACTGTGTTCCCAATATAAGGCATAGAGGTTTAGTAGGTCTTAGCGCGATTAGCCGCACTTGTTTGGTAAAGATAGAATGCTCTTCAGAACAATAACTGCGCACTCAGGCACAGCTTTATGGGGTCAGAACTGAGGCTTCAGTTATAAAGGAAGGCCTCAAAGTGAGGGCATTTAAGCCGTGACACAATCTAAAGCCTTATATACCATATCCAGTCACGTCCAGACAAGTTTCTCTACTGTTTTAAGCAGGGTATCACCAAAACTACTGCGTAGAATTGAACGATAGTGAAGAAAACTTAAGGAGCTGAAGCTCAGTGCGACTGGTAAGATGGCCGCTGGCCGGAAGTCCCCCTGGTTTTAATCTCTTTTTATTCCTTTGAGGGTCCTGAAAAAACTAATTGGTTCAAAGAGAGATGATTGGTAAAGTAAGAGCAAGGACCAGATGCCAAAAGATGACAACAAAGAACTTTAGTGAGCCATTATAACTTTTGTTTTACTACACGCATACCCATCTAGTGTACCCGTACTCATATATGAACTTTTAATTTTTTGCCAATTTTTAGACCATTGTATCAATTTTGCTAATAGGGTTTAGCATAGGATTTTGTGTCTATGTATAATTTTGAGATCGATTTTTTTTTAAATGAATTGTATAAAGCTACACTAGGAATTGACAGTCCTAAAAGAATACAGAAGAGCTCATATCGCCAAGGGAATGATATTCCGAAGGGGTGGTTGGAGAATTTTTCCTGTAAGGTTTTCGCTCCCACTGTGTTCTTCTGTACTAGTGGGTATAACTAGAAAATGGGTCAACATAGGAGAAGAAAAGTGAGGGAATGTGGTGACATTTTAGCACAGGAATATTCACCTAGCTGTTATTAAAACTATGCACTAGGCTTCGGCCTAGTCTCTGTCTAAGAAGGACACTCCCAATAGCCTTTGAATGGCATTTGATAAACCCCTCCCTATTGAATTTTGGCATAAAAACTGGAACACCAAAAATCTCTCACTCTTTTCTTCCGTCTTCTGATGAAAATGGCTGATATTGGACAATGCAAGAAAGCACACATTAAAGAATTTGGCTAAGTATATTCCGGAGATAACATTCTGTGATTATTTTAGCAGTGTTGCACAAATTGGGGTTGTGGTAGAGTTGCCCTGTATTCATTATTTGGACTGTTTTTCTGTAGAATATATGTGTATATATCTGTAAATATATTCAACTTATTTTAACATATGTTTTGGTTCCCATTAAAAACTCTTTGCAAAAATTATGGACGGACCTGTTAGTATTTAACGACTTAGCTGTAAAGGTTTAGTGGTTTTAACATAGAATTTAGTATTTAAAATTAAAAATCCATTTATACCTTTAAAAACCCACAAACACCATAGTTTTTAGTGTATACTGCCGGCTCCTGTGACGTCATCATTGGGCGTGAGGAGAGGTTGCATTGGCGGACAGCGCAAGGAACGCTCCGGTTCCAGTTTGGAGACTACATACCACATGAGCTCCAAGGATCATACTGCCTGTATTTCCCGTCAGTTTGTAAGTAGTTCTATTTTAGAGATTTGTCCGCTGCTTTTACGTACTTCACCAGAGAAGTCTTTTCATCTTCCACAGATATACAGCCTTAAGGACGATACTTTGGAAGATGCCACCAGGTTACTTTTAACCACACAGACTGTGTATTTTACATTTGGTTATGTATATATTTTTATTGTAAGAGTTTTATTGCAACAATTGATTTTATCGCTTTTATCACTCTATATTACTATACGGCTAAGTATCTCTCTCAATAGCCACATTGACGTTTTGAACATCAGCACTAGATCTTATTGTATTATATACGTGCAACAATATTATTCATTTATACTTGACCCTGACATATAATGTCTAATTAAATTGTATTTTTAATATTGACGCTTTTTATTTCTTTTCCCTTTTAGCCCTTAGGGGTGCAGTGGCTTTTTGTATATTTTCATTTTTTTAATTATACTTCCCTTTTTACTTGTGTTTAAACTCTAAGGGGTAGAGTTTATAACCACTGCTATAACGTATTTTAGCTCTAGCGCTTCTCACCTTGCTTCACCTTAATCCATACTCTGAGTGTGTCTGCACTGACTTTATTAGTTGATAGTATCTCATCAACCTTTTTCACTATTTCCGTTAACGGGCAAGCACTACTTCTTCAAAAACAATGGATATCCCTTTTCTTTTACCCTTTCCTTTCTCCTCCTCTTTCCTACCTCCATTTTAAACAAATAATATCGGTATACTAGTTGCTAAGAGGTAGCCATTTCATACACAGATACTTTACCTATCCTAACTCTCCACAAACCCTAGACATGAGTCATGGAGAAAAGAAAAAATATATATATAATAGTGCCTCCCCCTCCTCTCCCTCTACCCCCCAACTGTCACCAATCCTACATATACTATTCCGTGTCTTGTGCACGTTCTCCTAATCACGCCAATAATCTGGAAATTCTCCAGTTAAAGGGACATAAAACAAGTTGGGATAGAGACAAAATAATATAATATGTACTTTCATTACTTTACCTGCAAATTTATACTGCAGTGCCTCGCCATTAACCCTTTCTTTTTAGTTTCTATATTGTAAAGCTCTAACTCCCCCCACACAATTCCTTTTATGGCTGTATCTATGTTTATTGTTCTTTTGGTAAAATGCAAAAGTGAATAGGGATTATCTGCTGGAGCATGCCTAGAAACTGTGAACTCAGTTGAAATACAATGCCTGTGTCTAAACACTGATAAGAGGGGTGAAGTTAGCTGCTCCAGGCAGTTTAGCTATGCAATTCATTTTGCTTTTTAAAAAAAATATATTTTAAAATACTTGCCAGCAATTTTTAAACAATTTTTTATGCAAACTATTTTAAATAAATTAGCCCTTTTAGGCTATGCACAGATCTCAACCTGTTTTATGGCACTTTAATACTAACATGCAGAAGAAGTCTGATCTTTTTTTTTTAATAGTCTTTTATTGAGGCATTCAGATATTACAACATGGAACTCATGTTCACTCACATTTACAGTAAGTTTAAAGAGTATACTAGGGGGTCAATTTATCAAGCTCCGTACGGAGCTTGATGCCCTGTGTTTCTGGTGAGCCAGAAACAGAAGTTATGAAGCAGCGGTCGAAAGACTGCCGCTCCATAACCTGTCCGCCTGCTCTGAGGCGGCGGACAGAAATCAACCCAATCGAATACGATCGGGTTGAATGACACCCCAAGCTAGCGACCGATTGGCCGCAAATCTGCAGGGGGCGGCATTTATCAGTGTGCAGCGGACATGATACTCTACATCGTATCATGTCCGCTCACACATTAATAAATTGACCCCAATGTCTCATATACATGACAAACTCCGCACTTCAACATACAACAAAATGTATATTTCCAACATCAAAAAGAAAAAAAAGGGTCTGATCTAGAATGCTTGATATCGGTATATGTCAGTATATATAATAGTAAACGTGAAATATTAATAAACATTTATCTGCTATAATGGTAAAGATCTTATGTATGAAGCATGATGGGCCCCTATAGTCATATATATCTTAAAGGGGGAGTTCAAGTAAGAAACATTTATTGAAGTACATTTTAAGTAGTATGTGTATATATATATATATATATATATATATATATATGTATATATATGTATATACAGGTAGCCCTCAGTTTACGCCAGGGTTAGGTTCCAGAAGGAATGGTTGTAAATCGAAACCGTTGTAAATTGAAGCCCAGTTTATAATGTAAGTCAATGGGAAGTGAGGGAGTTTGGTTCCAAACCCCTCTCAAAATTGTCATAAGTAACACTTAATACATTATTTTTAAAGCTTTAAAATTAAGACTTTAAATGCTAAACAGCATTATAAACAGTTTCAAATAATCACACAGCACATAATATATAATTAAACTAAGTTAAATGAACAAAAACATTTGCTAAACTGCATTATAAACCTTATGAAATAATCACACAACACAGACTTTACTTGCATTTTTCTGCAAACAGTTATTTCTGTGCATTCCAATCTGGACTGATTTATAGACAGGAAGATCTGCTCGATAGCTCATGTCTAGCTAGACTAATTAATTAATTCCAGCCTGTTTCTGTGCTTGGCTTTGCATATCTTTGCTGCAACACACGCAGACAGCTCCACCTACTGGCTATTTTAATCAATGCAATGCTTTTCAATAGCAGTCACATGACTGAAAAAAAAGGTTGTTATTCTGAAATGGTGCAAATTGAACCAGCGTAAATCGAGGGCCACCTGTATATGTAAGAATACAACGGTCACTATAGGATTTTAGTAAAGATATAATACAATATTTGAAATTTGAGTGTTATGTAAATACAATCTTGTTGTAGAGTTCCTCAGAGATCTAGATTTCAATTGTACACCCTGCTAAATACAGGACTAAAAGTCTAACCAATAAAAGGCTAATCTCTGGGTGCACCTTTAGCCTAAGCTTTCTGCTTATAAGACATTGTATATTAGATCCATTATTGGTTGAGATATAGAGAGGCAAGAATATGGGGGGGGGGAATAAAAAGGAAAAACAATAGTTATAGGGAGTTGATAGCTGGGGTATATTAAGGCAGGTATTGTGAGAAAAGAATGATAATTTGTTTTCCAATATTGTATGCAAATACTTTTTGCCATATGGTTATTGGCCCTATACCCATGGGCAGCTTGGTATGTAGGCGTGCATTAGGTAACCTGTTACTAAAATAGTAAGTATGCATAACTGTACAACCTCCTAATAAAAATCTTCGTTAGACTGTACTATATTCAGGTCTACCATTAAGCCATTCCAACTATATAGCAAGATGTCGGTAAGAAAAGAGAAAAAGCAGATTAGCTATATTATAATTATAGCTGGAAGCAGATGTTTTTAATTATGTATCGCATAACATAATATTATGGTCAATTTTGATTAAATGAAGACTATAATTGCAGTATTTTGCGAGGGAAACCATGACAATATACTCTGAGCAGAATTAAAATTGCCAGAGTATATTGATATGTGGGGGGTAGGTGCTAATTAATAACTAAGAAGCAGACTTAGGGTAGAAATTTGATGTCTTTACTCGTATGTCAATTATTAGTGTAACTGCAACCACTATAATTAAAGCCAGAATATTATACCAGGGGAGTATTTTCTTACATTAAAATCTGTTCGGGATAAAATGGCGAGATGTATATATCTATATCTCCTGATAGCTATAACCTTGTTAAGCTTATAATCAGGTTATAAGGGGACAAATAAAGTAGTCACAGAGTGTGCTCTTTGTGTTCTTACTGTTAAAGATTTAGTTAGAGAGATGAGCATTGCTAACTAAAAAGGCATACCATGGAAGTATAGTTAAAACTAATATATTTTGTAAGCTGAACCTCCTTACTCATTTTAATAACACACATTTGATATTACAGTTGTAAAATTCTATGCAAGGAGAAAAGTATATAAAAGTGGGTATCTTAAAAATATATGAAAGATAAGTAACTAACCGTTAAGACTAATACTTAGGTTAAGCTGTAAATAACGTGTATAAAACAATACTGAAGAACACTGTATAAATACTACATGTGCTCTTAGCTTTTGTCTGTAAGAGACAATTAAAAAGGATATAAACACAATCCAAACTCCTTCTGATTGCCCTGAAACTTAATCGGAGCAAACAATGAACTGAGGCTCCTTATGGCTGGCGCTGAGACACAGTTCAGAGGTAGTTCCATTGGTCAGGAGCATTTGCACGTTCCATGGAAATTGGTTGTAAGTTAATCAAAGAAAACATGGGTGTGAGAGAACTTATAATAACATAGCTCACCTCAGTTTTCCTGGAGTATCCATGCTGCTCGTCTGATGCGGCCGTGTCGGAAGCCATCGCACCTCTCTGTTGACCCGAGTGACATTCTGTTTCCCACGTAGCATCAAAGTCCCGCTCACAATTTGGTTGGTTTGTTGCAAAGGTCTCCCATCTCATCGATCTATCCTCTGGTTTCAGGACTAGAACACTTTCTGAAGCTATTGATGTATCGCGCTGCATGTCACCATGTTTAGCTTTTTCCCATGCCGCCATCTCACTCGCCTCGAGCCGTGAGAAGTGGTTACACAATAGGCGGTCCAGTAATTCTATTAAAGTGGGGTTCAAGAGTTCCATTTTATAGCTTCCTTATATCCCCAACCTCCCTACCGGTCCACTAACTCCTTGTATAGGGAGGTTTTAAGTGGTTGTTGGTTTATCTGCTGTTAGGCCCTCACAGGGTCTGGAAAATCGCCGCTCCTTGGAAGTCCCGGTACAGGGCACCATAAAGTATGATAACATTCTTTGCAGATTTGTCTCTGGGCTTCTTAATCAAGTTCCTTTGGTCTTCAGTCAAACTATTTCTGCAAATTGAGCTGGGCTGAGCGGTTAAATATTTATAGGTAATATATAGTTGGAGCTATGCTAGCATGCTAACGTTCAGTTTCAAAGCTTGCTCCGCCCCCCAATCTTTTTTTTTTTTTTTTTTTTTTTAAAGGCTTTATTGTTAATTTCAAGCTTACATCTGAATAACACAATAATCCAACACAATATGTATGGTTACAGCTCAACAGTTTTTAAACACTTACATAATCAGTTGTTCATAGCCATGTCCATTTTATGATGTCCCCTGCATAGGTTCATTGTAAGTCTATATCTTCATTCAAGGGGTTAGCGCAATTGTGTTTTGATCATAGTCCTTTAGGTTAGCAATTAACTTTTAAATCTTAATAAGAAAATAAAAAAGAAAAGAAAGAAGGATGAAAGTTCTCCTATTGGTTTCCTTCTCTTGGGTTTTTGTGACTTGTGTTGCTCTCTCTCTATAATTATTAGGGGTTGATGGATCAGCTGTATCAGGTACATTTAACCTGTGTTTCTGTTATTAAGGCCATTCTGCATCTCATCCCACAAAAATCTAACCTCTGCAAGAGTGTTTAATTTATTTCTCTTCATATATCCATATTCTTCCAGAACCAATATTTCTGTTACTTTTTCTGCCCAAGCAGTGATCATTGGGGGGTTCTGGTTCTTCCAGTTTAGAGCTACTAATGCTTTTGCCCCTGTCATCCCTAGGTGTAATAATGTGCGTCTAAGCTTACAGGTGATGTTTGTGGTGTCATTGAGTAGGACTAGGTTGGGTGTTAGTGTAAAGTCATTTGATAAGATCACTTTGTAGTGCCTCTCTATTTCTGCCCAGAATTGTGTAAGTTTCTTGCAATTCCACCACATATGGAGGTAACTTCCTTTTTCCTCGCACCCTCTCCAACATCTATCACTGGCATTTGGGTATATAGAGTGCGACCTAGAAGGGGTAAGATACCATCTCATAATTACTTTAAAATTCATTTCTATTAACTGTGGAGACGTAGAAATCTTTTTGGTGTGCCTAAAATTTTTTGTCCAGTCTTCTCTTGTCATGTCTAGGCCTAGCTCCTCCTGCCATTTGGAGGTGTATGTTGGTAGGGTTGCTGCTTGAACTGATTGTATGAGTCGCCTTGAGATGGAGAGGGTATGCCTAATCTCTTCTGTGTTTGTGCATAGTGTTTCATATGGGGTTAATTCCCTTAAAAATTCTTGCTTGTGTGGAGATGTATGTATGAAGTGTGTTAGTTGTATTTCAGCCATGTGGCGTACCTGCCTTCTGAAATTTCTGTCAGATTTTCTCTTTTGTCTAGCCTCCCCTCTTTCATGAACTTTATTAATGGTGTTGTGTATCCCCATTCATGTAACCTTTGTTGACCTCTGTCTAGTCCTCCTATTAGTTATGCGTTTATCGGTATAGGGAATAAGGGCGAGCGTGTTCCCGAAATGTGTTTCCGTCGTGTGAGAATGTTATCCCATGTATCGAAGGTGTACTTGTGTATAGCGAGGTCTGTAAATTGGGGAGGTCTCGACTCTTTTGGTACCCAACAGAGTGTCCCTACCTCTGGGACTCTTAAGATATGGGAGTCGATTGCAACCCATGCCTTTGTTTCCCTTGATCTGTGCCAGTCTAAAATCCTTTGCAGTGTGACTGCCTTGTGATAATCAGCTATGTGAGGTAATCCCAGTCCCCCATTCTCTATGCTCCTGTACATATTTCCTCTATTTATTCTAGGTTTGCTCTTGTTCCAGACGAAAGAGTTAATTTGTTTTTGCAGTTGGGGCATATACCATTTTGGGATGGGGATGGGGAGAGCCTGGATAAGATATAATATTCTGGGTAACGTCGTCATTTTAACACTTTGTATGCGTCCCCACCATGTGATTTGTTTTGTGGCCCAGGTGCGTAGATCTTTTTTAATGTTGTGTAGCAGAGTGAGGTAATTATCATCAAATAGTTGTGATATGGTGGAGGAGAGTTGAATTCCTAGGTATTTGAGGGATTTTTTTTGTGTCTTTAGGGGGCAGGTGTTTGTTAATGTGGGTTCAGTGACACATTCATAATTTCTGAGTGTTAATCAGGAACCCCGAGAACCTGGTACAGAAAGTTGGGGGTCTATTAATGTGAATAACACGTCGTCCGCATATAGTGCAATTTTGAAATTATGCGGCCTATTTTGACTCCATTAATCTTTTGATTTTGTCTGACGTGTGCTGCTAGTACCTCCATTGAGAGGATAAATAGGATTGGGGACAGGGGGCACCCCTGTCTTGTCCCGTTCCGAATGTCAAAGGGGATAGACAACATTCCATTTGCTTTTACTTTTGCATTGGGTTGTGTGTATAGCTGAAATATACGTGTTACCATCTTTGTACCGAATCCCATCTCTACTAATGTTTCTTTTAGAAATGCCCAATTAATTCTATCGAAAGCTTTTTCTGCATCTGTGGCCATTAATACTGTAGGGGTCTGAATTTAGCAAATGTGGTGAGTGTGAGTGCCCTAATGATGTTATCCCTAGCTTCTCTCCCTGCGACGAATCCCACTTGGTCCAGATGAATAAGGTGGGATAATATTTTGTTGATTCGATTAGCTAGAATTTTGCCTAATATTTTAATATCAGAGTTGAGGAGGGATATAGGTCTGTAGCTGCTTGCTTCCGTCAGGGGTTTATTGGGTTTGGGGATAACAGAAATATGGGCTGATAACATTTCCGGTGGGAATTGGTGGCCATCATCCAGTGCTTGGAAAAGCTTTAATAAGTGGGGGGCTAGAATATGTTTAAAGGTTTTATAATAAGAATTTGTAAAACCATCCGGACCAGGGCTTTTGCCCGAAGGTAGGGACTTAATTGCTGCCAGGATTTCTACTGTGGTTATTGGGGATTCTAATTCTTCTTTAGTGTCACTTGGTATCTGATGCAGATTTGCCTGCTCAATATATTCTTTCATATGTTTCCAATGTTCGGTAGAATCGTTGGAATCTAGGTTGTAAAGCGCTGTGTAATACGTACCAAAGTGGTTTGCTATTAGTTTGCTATCTAAGATCTCTTTCCCTCCTGCCGTCTCTAACTTATGGATTTGTGTCCTAGCTTTTTTTCTTTTAGTAACTTAGCCAATAGTGGCCCTGCTCTGTTCCCTTCGTAGAAGTACATTTTTTTGACTCCTAGAGCTTTCCTCTGTGCTTCCTTTGTCAAGGTTGTGTTTAGGTCTTTTCTAGTTTCTGTGAGATGTTTCGTTAAGCCTAGGTCTTTTGGGTTGTTTTTATGCGCTATTTCTAGCTGCCTCATCTCTTCTGTTAAAGCCTCCACTGTGCTGTTATATGTTTTCCTTCTAAATGCTACGTGTTTTATACACTCCCCTCGTATTACTGCCTTGTGAGCTTCCCACAAGGTGGTCGGGGTTACATCCTTTGACATATTAATGTGAAAGTATTCTTTCAGTGATTTGGTCAGGGCCTCTAATGTGGCGGGGTGTCTCAGTAGGGAGTCGTCCATCCTACATATAATAGGGGTAATTGGGTGGTTAGGCCAATGGAGGGTTACAAGTACAGCTGAGTGATCCGACCAAGGAGTCGGTTGTATGTCTGAATCTTTGACCATTGATAAGTGATTTCTATCTACCATTAAGTAGTCGATTCGTGTATAAATGGACCATGGGTGTGAAAAGAAGGTGTAATTTCGTTGAGTTGGATGTTGTGTGCGCCATATGTCTAGTATGCCTAGCTGTGTCAGGCAGTTGTATGTTGCATTTGGCGGTCTTGAGCCTGGTGAGGTTCTTCCCGCGGAGGAATCTAATGTTGGGTCTAGGATTACATTCAGGTCCCCTCCTAGTATCAAAATCCCTTTCTTGTTCTCTTCTACTAGTTTCGCCAATTGCTGAAAGAATTTATGTCTACCACTGTTTGGCACATATACATTGACCAGGGTCACTGGTCTATGGAATAATGTCCCTGTTATGATCAGAATTCGCCCTTCCTTATCTGTTACCTTATTCTGCAGGCTAAAGTGTAGGTTGCGATGTAAGAGAATTCCTACCCCGTTTTTTTTAGCTGAGGTGTGTGAGTTAAAATATCCTATCGGGTGATCCTTAGACCTGAATGTTGGCGATGCTGAGGTCAGGAAGTGGGTCTCTTGTACAAATATTATAGAGTCTTTGTGTTTCTTGAAAGCTCTGAGTGCTATTGAGCGTTTGGTTGGTGAATTGAGACCTTTTGTATTTTGTGTAAGTATTGTTATTAATGGGTTATCCATATTTAAGTTCTGGGTTTTGTACTTGCATCAAATTTAAAGTGTTGTGTCTTACCCTGTATCGAATAGGTGGAAGAAACATCTGATCTGTTTGGGATGAAATGGCGAGAGAGAGTATACTTTCTACTTCTAGCTTGTCTACTTGAGACAAGAGCAAATATTTTCCTGGAGAGTCATGGCAGACGAGCTTAAAAAGAAAAAGACATATAAAAATATTAACTAACATTTATAAGAACATAAGAAAACATGTTTAACAGAAAACTAACAAACAGTGCTAGTTCCTATCTTATTTCCTAGCCTATTTCCCGCTGTAGGTCAGCGAGGGGGGAGAGGTAGGGGATCAGGAATATAAGATATGGGGGAAGGCAATTAACTTGCCTGCAATCGACCGGATGGTCAGTCCCGCGGGGGGTATGGGTAATAGAGGACATATTATATAACTATAGTGTGTAAGGCCTGCTTCTATGCCTGACTTAATTATACCATACTATACCACAAGGAAGCATCTGTTGTGTTTCAACAGTTAAAGTCTAATGATTCTCAAGTAAGTCAGGTGTCTGTGCTTTCTTCAAGGCGACCTGTCGCCGGGTCTGTTTTCCTTTTCTTGGGCACCTTCACCCATGTCGGGCGTTGTGGACGTGGGGCAAGGGCTGCGCCGTTTGTTTCTTTGTTATCTCTCAGTTTTGGTAGTGAGGGTTGAGGTATGTCCAGTAGCTTACAATATTGCTCGATGTCGCGGGTCTTTGTATGTGAATGTTTTATCTTCTTTAATAACCTTGATTGAAAATGGGAACCTCCATCAGTATGGTATTCCCAGTTCAGTAAGATGTTGAGTGAGATATCGTGCTTCTTTGCGCTTTGCTAATGTCAAAGGGCTGAGGTCAGCGTATATCTGGAGATGGTCCTCCCCGAATGCTATGGGTGACCTTTTTCTGGCCGCTTGCAAAATCCTTTCTTTGTCTGTGAACCTGTGGCAACAGAGGATAACATCTCTTGGTGGAGCGGTGTCTGGGGGACGAGCCCGCAGCGCTCTGTGGATTCTGTCTATGATGATATTATCATTATTGCCTGGCTCCAGCAAGAATTTAAATAAGTTCTGAACATATGAGTGTAGTTGTGCAGGGAGAATCTTTTCTGACACCCCTCTTATCCGCAAATTCTGGCGCCGGCCCCTGTTATCCAGGTCTTCCAGCTGTGTCTGCAATTGTAATATCGTGGAGTTTTGCTGTTGTAATTCTAGGGCCATTGTGTCTATTGTCATCGTGGTTTCTTCCGTTTGCTCTTCTAGATGCTGTACTCTGTGCCCTAAAGCGTTTATGTCTCGCTTAACTTCTGTTAACCCATCTTTAATGGCTTTGTTGACTTGTAGCATGAAAGCCGCTAAATCCTGTTTAGTAGGAAGTGCACTGAGGTCAGCTCTTGTTATTGGTATATTGTTCCCCTCTTCTTGTTGTGAGCTTTGTTGTGGGTCATCCTCAGTGTTTATAAAAAGGGGTTCTGTTTCACCAGTGGTGTCAGCTACTTTAAAGAAAGAGTTAAGTTTTCCAGCACCTGGCGTTGCAGGTCTTTGCTTCTCTAGTTTGTTTTTATTTCTGTTAGCCATTGTTGTACCTCTGCTGTTCCTTTAAGGCTTATAGTATGGAAGAAGGTTGACACTAACTTTGCTTTGTTCTATCGTCTCTTAAATAAAAGGTTCAGGCTTTTTAGCTATGTCCGTAGTGGGTATTTCTCTTTATCTCAGTGTAAGGGCTTTGTTATTGCTTGCTTCAGTCTACATGAGAACCGGATCTGGAGATCATGCCTTTTGGGCCTCTTTGTTGCAACTGAAACTGTGATATACTTTCAGGGTCTGCTTTACTCCCTCAGGCTTTAATGGCCTTGTTGCTTGCTTGTGGCGCTTTTCTAGCTGTTCTCTGTGGAAGCGCTGTGTCAATCTAGTTGGGCTCTGTGTGTTGCCTGTCTTTGGCGGCACTGCTTAGCTTTGAGGCTGCTGCGACTAGCGTATTGCGGTTTGTGTGATATCTGTTCTGATGCGCCTTTGTTATTTCTGTCTACTGATCTTGTCTGTGAATCACTGAGGTCCGGTGCGAGTCAATGCTTAATAGGTGTGCTGCAGTGTTGCACAAACTTTAGCGTAGCTGCGCGATTCACATCTAGGCCTCACTTTTGCCGTGGCATGAGAAGTTTCCCTTTCACGCTTTATTCTGTACCTTTTCTTTATCGGATGCCTCTCTCAAGTGTTATGAGTCGTCCTCTGTGATATTTTAACATTTTGTTGTGGCTTTTCCCTCATACAGGACCTCCATCCACTCGATCACTGCCGGAGCTCTAGCTTTTTGCGACCATGCTCTTCCCTGGTCTTTTTTTAATAATATTATTTTTATTAAATTTTGCTATTGCTTTTAAAAAACATACAATCTGATTTTGATAGACGTCAGTTGTATAAGTGACGTCATAACATCAAAATAAAATTATGCATAGTAAACAATAAAAAAGATTTAAAAAAGGGAAAAAAAAGAAAAATAAATAATTCAAGAATTCCTGGAACATTAACAGGCCCATTTATCAAGGTCCGTATGGAGCTTGAAGGGCTGTGTTTCTGGCGAGACCGCTGCTCCATAACCCTGTCCGCCTGCTCGAATACGGGTTGATTGACACCTCCCTGCTGGCGGCCGATTGGCCGCGAGTCAGCAGGGGGCGGCGTTGCACCAGCAGCTCTTGTAAGCTGCTGGTGCAATGTTAAATGCGGAGAGCGTATTGCTCTCCGCATTTAGCGAGGTCTTGTGGACCTGATCCGCAGTTTCGGATCAGGTCCGCAAGACCTTTGATAAATTGCGGCCCATAAGTTCTATTTACATCTTATTGTGTAAATCTCTATTGCAACTTTAAATTTTTCCTGGATTTCTAGATTATGTTTAGAACGAAGTAATGACATAGATCACTATTTTTATGCAATAAGTCTATCATTACCTTGAGTATCGTCGACAGCAGCTCCCCAACTCTTTGAATGAACTCCATATATGACAAGCATTCCCTCTTTCCCTTTTGCTTCTCTCCCCCAATTTACTATTTTCTCTCCCTTCTGATCGTTTTTATGTTTGTTATTTATGGTCTATTAGTTTAAGTTAGTAGTATAGAATTGACTTTTTCTATTGACCCAAACGATTCCATTATAGCAAAGAAAGTACTTTTCCCTGAGAATGAATATTGTATTTGTTCTAGTTGCATTGTGTAGTTTGATAAAGAGAACCATTCTTGTATTAAAAGGTATCTGTTGTTTTTTTCCAATACCTTGGAATCAATATTTTTGCACAGTTTACCAATATCTGGAAAAGTGCACTTCTGAATTGGTAATTTAACTTTACTGTTAAGCAAGAATATTGTGGGAGTTTTTGTTAAATGGCAATCAAGTATTGTAGTAATAATTTTCTGAATTTTGTCCCAGTATTCTTTTATTGTGTCACAGTCCCACCATATATGTAATAGTGTACCCTTGTTGTTACATCCTCTCCAGCATCGACCTGATGTGGCTGGATATATCTGGCGTAATCTTTAAAGTGTTAACCCTTTCGTGACAGGGTTAAAGTGCCTACATCGGAACAACTGTTCCGATGTAGACAAATTGAAACTACGCGATCGTGCATACGATCGCGAGATTTCAATTATTGGATCGCATCTGGGGGGCGTCCCTACAATCCTAGGAACGCCCTCCAGACCGCGATTAAATCCCTGAAGCACAGAAGGCTTCAGGACAGCCGTTAGTTATGACGTTCCATTCCGTCATAACGGCTTTAAAGCCCAGTCTAATTATGACGGAATGGAACGGCATAACGGCTTTAAAAGGTTAAATACCATCTAGATAAAAGTTTTATATTTGTTTCTATTGCTACTGATCTCGAGCTTTTAAAATTGTTAATGAATATATGTTTCCAATTGTTAGATGATAAGGTTGTTTGCAAGTCTTCCTCCCATGTTCTAGCATATACGGGTAATGTTTTGGAATTTGATTAGAGTAATTGTTTATAGAATATAGATAGTAAATGTTTTGAAGGGAAACCAGTTGAGCAGCATTTTTCAAATGGTTTTAATTGTCTAGTGAAGTATGATTTAGATTTTTGGTTGTTTAAAAAGTCATTTACTTGAAAGTATGAGAGCCAGTGCCTAAAGTGAGGATTGAAATCAGCTTTTTGAGTTCTTTAAACGGTTTGATAGTGCCCTGGTGTAGAATTGTGTGAAATGGGATGTTAATTTTGGATGTGGAAACTTCCGGATTTGCTCTGTGTCCATGTAATGGTAAATTGGGATTCCCTATGAGTGGGGTAAGGGGAGACGGTATAGATCAGTGTTGGCGAACCTTTTTGAGACCGAGTGCCCAAAGTCTAACACGAAAGCAACTTCTTTATCTCAAAGTGCCAACACTCTAATTTAAACCTGAATACCATGTTTTTATTAGAAAAACACTAAATACAACTGCCTGATCTAATTAACTGCTTTTGTATTTAAAATAAGAACACAATGAAACATGTTTCAATAGTACAAATGGGATAGGGAGAGAGTGGGGAAAGAGAGAGAGAGAGATATAGGATAAAGAGGGTGGGAGAGAGTGAGAGAAAGAGGGAGGAAGAGAGAGAGAGAAGGGAAAGGGAGAGATGGAGAGAGAGAATGAAAAAAGGGAGAGAGAATGAAAGGGAGAGTGTAAGAAAGAGAGGAGGGGTAGAGAGGGGGAGAGAGATATGGGGTAAACAGGGTGGGAGAGAGAGATGAAGGAAGAGGGAGGGGGAGAGCGAGAGAGAGGGAGGGGAGGAGAGATAGGGGGAGAGACAAAAAACAACAACAACCAACAAATAGATATTACCCCCAAACAGCATGACTTCTGTAGCTAGTTTACAGTAAGCTCTTTCCTCACAAAAAGGGGAATAAACCATATATTTGGACTATTTACCAACAACACAGCATCATAGTAAAAATCTTCCCTTTCCACATGGCTCACCGTGCTCAGCCCGCACTGTAAGCGCCAGGCAGGAAGTTTCTAGGTACAAACATTTCCCACAACTCTTCTTCAAATCAGCAGCACCATTAACTTCAAATTATTTAAAAAATAAAACAATATGCAAATTTAAAAAAAACAAAAAAACAAAACAGTACTCAGAATGGTACATTGTGTTCCTATACTAGAGCTTTTTTTATTTAGGATGCTTATCCATCCTCAGGCATTATTATTTTCTACTTATTGTGTTCCCATACTAGAACTGGAGGAGCAAATGATAATGCTTGCATCCAGATATGCATAAAAAGACACTTCACACACTCTTAAACAGTCCTGAATGAGACTGCTGTCAGTGCAGATTCAGGAGCCTACTACACACTGTAACTGTTACACTAAAATGACAATTAAACACATATAACTTACTGATCCGTCACTTTAAGGATCATGTGCTTCAGGGCATGGTATCAAAGTGGTCCCATTTTGGGGAGCTAGAGATTGACCCGTCACTGATCACCACAAGTTTCGAGAGGGCACACCAAAGTACTATCTCTGCAAAATTGAGGGAATCACACCTGAAATTCCTACATCAAGCTTACATCACTCCCGGTCTAAGGGCTAAATGGGTTGAGGGAGCACTCAATTCTTGTAGTAAATGCCGCCTTGAATCTCCTGATTGGGTACACCTGCTCTGGAGTTGCCCTAAAATACAAAAATTTTGGCAAAGAATTGCGTACTGGCTATCCAAATTAACTAAACAAACTGTGTCCCTCTCGGCACAACATGTGATCTTTCTAACACCTAGAGACCAAACATACAAACACAACATTTTCTTAAATACCATACTCATGCTAGCTAAACAAATTATTCTGAGGGAGTGGACAGGGGACCGGACATTACCTTTTCAACACCTACTTAAAACAATTCATGATCAGATGTTGATTGAGCAGGCAGACACTAGGGGGGACCCAGAGAAAAGAGTCAAGAGATTTCTCCTTAAATGGGAGGTTTATTTGCTGCACCTACCTGACATAGTAAGGGATAGGGTTCTTCTTCCTTTTAAAAATAGCCAGTATGTTCTAAATGAAAATCTAAGAGGAAATTGGTGTCTTTCCACGGATCAGGCCCGTGAGTGATCTGCATATCGAGGGAGGGGGGACCCGGAGGCGCTCTGGGTAAGTATGGTTGCTGTATGTTTTTTTTTTCATCTTCCTTTCTTCTCTTCCTTTCATCTTTCTTTGTATGCTATCATCTTTTTTCCCTGCTCTTAGCAGACTTGTTTTCCTTCTCGTTTTCTCCTCTTTCTCTTTGGTTGATTGTAAAAAAAAATGATCTTAGAAAAAGTTGAGTCCCAGGACATGCATGATGATCTCATCCACTTATTGTATTCTTTTGCTGATATGCTTTGATATAACATGCTCTGAAAATTGTTTTACTCTGCAGGTGATCATTTTGTCACACCTGCATTATTATGTTTGCATTGATCATGTATGACTCGGATTCTTTTCTATAAATAAAGTTATTAAAAAAAAAAAAAATGACAATTAAAATTAGCCACCACAAAAAAATAAAGACTCCTCTCAATGGCTGAATTGCCTGTTCAGTTGCCTGCCCAGAAACGTACCTCCTCAGCTGCTGCTGTCTTCCTTCCTTGCTGCCGTCGGTACTTTCACTATTTGAGCACGCTTCCTGGTGAGGGTAAAAGGCGCGCTACGCTTATATACTGCCCCCCTGTGAAGCTCTGTAATTTTTGCATGAGCTCTTTACAGGCCAGAAAGAACAGTAAGCAATATTTACAGAGTTATGACTCGCGTACCAACAGACTAGCTTCTGGGTGCAAGCTGTTTTAAACTCTGAACAATAACATAAAATGATATCTTGCTAAAATCTTTGAGCCATTTAGAGTGTATTATCTCCAGATTTTCTTGACCTTTCCTTTGCATTAGTAGGTTATACCAAATAGTGATTGACGTTATTTATATAGTGTAATTCCTTGATCGATTCCTCATAAGGACCAGTCCCTCCCATATTCTATATTATTGAAAAATAATACTGTCTAATCTGTAGGTATGCATACAATTCTTTAGATGATAATGCATACTCCTGCCTTATGTCTGAGAAAGATTTAACTGTATCCATATTAGAATCCTCTAACTGATACACATATGCTAGGCCTTTCTGTTTCCATTTTTTAAAGATATTGGTCACTAAACTCGAAGCAAATTCCGGGTTGCCCCAGATCGGTAAATATAACAAAAGATATTCGTCTGTATGTAGTTCTTTGTTAAATTTATTCCAGGCTACAATTATATTAAATACTGTTTCCCTTGGTCTAATTGACTTCGGGATATCCCTTTCCAATAGATGTAACGGCCCTGATGGCGTAGCTAAAAAAGTAAAATCTGATTCGATTTGCAAGTGAGTAACTAAGTTCTTTTCTGTGATCCAGTCACTGGCCACCTTAACCATACATGCCCAATTACAATACCTCATATTGGGAAATCCTAACCCCCCAAACCCTTTACTTTGCATTAATTTCCCAAGTGCTAGTGGTACTTTCTTTCCTTTCCACAATAATTGTGTACAAATAAAAATTGTGTGAATAAAAATTCTTTATGTCCTTTTTTTTTGTATTTAATATAATCTTTAGATTTCCTAAATGGGGAAGATGCTCTACTCCTCTCCTCTTTACATAACCATAAAATCTAGGATTTAGATATATTAATTTTATATCCTGAGAAGGAACTATAAATTCTGATAATCCCTTGTAGAATTGGTATATTTCTCCTAGAATTCCTTATAAATATCAACAAGTCGTCTGCATAAAGTGATAGAACAAGTCTCGATTTCCCTATTGAGATACCTTCCAATTCTTTTCTAAGACATATTGCTAGTGGTTCAATAGATAAATTAAATAGGAGTGAGGAAAGTGGGTATCCTTGTCTAGTACCTTTTGGCTATTGCTAACTTGTCAGAAATGGAGCCATTTATAGTAACGGGTTACTATATATTAGTTTTATAAAACTGTTAAAATGACCAATAATTCCAAACGTTTCTAGTAATGTAAAGATGTGATCCCATGTGATTGAATCAAAAGCCTTTTCGGAATCTATCTTGATGAGGGCTGTCTCTTTTTTCTTTTTGGTATTCAGTTTGTGAGATTTAAGCCACACATTTTCAATTAAGACGAATAATCTCCTCATATTTCTTGTTGAGTTTCTACCTTACATGAAATTTGTTTGGTCTTGATGTATTAATGGGTCTAGGATTGATTTTAATCTGTTTGCCAACATTGAAGTTAGTAATTTATAGTCATTGTTTAATAGGGAGATTGGTCGGTATGATTTCACTGCTTCAGTGTCTTTATCCTTTCTTCTGTTATGTGTGATCAGTCCACGGGTCATCATTACTTCTGGGATATTAGCTGCTCCCCTACAGGAAGTGCTAGAGGATTCACCCAGCAGAGTTGCTATATAGCTCCTCCCCTCTACGTCACCCCCAGTCATTCTCTTGCACCCAAAGACTAGATAGGAGGTGTGAGAGGACTACGGTGATTATACTTAGTTTTTAGAACTTCAATCAAAAGTTTGTTATTTTACAATAGCACCGGAGCGTGTTATTACCTCTCTGGCAGAGTTTGAAGAAGAATCTACCAGAGTTTTTCTTATGATTTTAACCGGAGTAGTTAAGATCATATTGCTGTTTCTCGGCCATCTGAGGGAGGTAAAAGCTTCAGATCAGGGGACAGCGGGCAGTTGAATCTGCATTGAGGTATGTCGCAGTTGTTATTTTCTGAATGGAATTGATGAAAAAATCCTGCTATACCGTTATAATGAACATGTATGTATACTCTACACTTTAGTATTCTGGGGATGGTATCTCACCGGAATTACTCTGTAAAAGTACATTAAACCTTTTATTAGGTATTTTTCATGTTAAACGTTTTTGCTGGAATGTAGAATCGTTTGCATTAATGAGGTACTGAGTGAATAAGTATTTGGGCATTATTTTCCACTTGGCAGTTTGCTTGTGTTAATTATGACAGTTTCGTTTCTCTCTCACTGCTGTGTGTGAGAGGGAGGGGCCGTTTTTGGCGCTCTTTGCTACGCATCAAAAATTTCCAGTCAGTTTTTCTGCATGATCCGGTTCATCTCTAACAGAACTCAGGGGTCTTCAAACTTCTTTGAAGGGAGGTAGATTCTCTCAGCAGAGCTGTGAGACTTATATAGTGACTGTGATTTTAAACGTTGTTTAAAATTTAATTAGTGTTATTTTACTAATGGGAACAAACCTTTGCTAAAAAGTTGTGTTGTTTGTTAAGAGTGATGCTATAACTGTTTTTCAGTTCATTATTTCAACTGTCATTTAATCGTTTAGTGCTTCTTGAGGCACAGTACGTTTTTATTAAATAAAATTGTAACCGAGTTGCATGTTTATTGCTAGTGTGTTAAACATGTCTGATTCAGAGGAAGATACCTGTGTCATTTGTTCCAATGCCAAGGTGGAGCCCAATAGAAATTTATGTACTAACTGTATTGATGCTACCTTAAATAAAAGCCAATCTGTACAAATTGAACAAATTTCACCAAACAGCGAGGGGAGAGTTATGCCGACTAACTCGCCTCACGTGTCAGTACCTGCATCTCCCGCCCGGGAGGTGCGTGGTATTATGGCGCCTAGTACATCTGGGCAGCCATTACAGATAACATTACAAGATATGGCTACTGTTATGACTGAAGTTTTGGCTAAATTACCAGAACTAAGAGGCAAGCGTGATCACTCTGGGGTGAGAACAGAGTGCGCTGATAATTCTAGGGCCATGTCTGATACTGCGTCGCAGCTTGCAGAGCATGAGGACGGAGAGCTTCATTCTGTAGGTGACGGTTCTGATCCAAACAGATTGGATTCAGATATTTCAAATTTTAAATTTAAATTGGAAAACCTCCGTGTATTACTAGGGGAGGTTTTAGCAGCTCTCAACGATTGTAACGCTGTTGCAATACCAGAGAAAATGTGTAGGTTGGATAAATACTTTGCGGTACCGGCGAGTACTGACGTTTTTCCTATACCTAAGAGATTAACTGAAATTGTTACTAAGGAGTGGGATAGACCCGGTGTGCCGTTCTCACCCCCTCCAATATTTAGAAAGATGTTTCCAATAGACGCCACCACACGGGACTTATGGCAAACGGTCCCTAAGGTGGAGGGAGCAGTTTCTACTTTAGCTAAGCGTACCACTATCCCGGTGGAGGATAGCTGTGCCTTTTCAGATCCTATGGATAAAAAATTAGAGGGTTACCTTAAGAAAATGTTTATTCAACAAGGTTTTATATTACAACCCCTTGCATGCATCGCGCCGATCACGGCTGCGGCAGCATTTTGGATTGAGTCTCTGGAAGAGAACCTTAGTTCAGCTACGCTGGACGACATTACGGACAGGCTTAGAGTCCTTAAACTAGCTAATTCATTCATTTCGGAGGCCGTAGTACATTTAACCAAACTTACGGCTAAGAATTCAGGATTCGCCATTCAGGCACGCAGAGCGCTGTGGCTAAAATCCTGGTCGGCTGATGTAACTTCTAAGTCCAAATTACTTAGTATACCTTTCAAGGGGCAAACTTTATTTGGGCCCGGTTTGAAAGAAATTATTGCTGACATTACAGGAGGTAAGGGCCACGCCCTACCTCAAGACAAAGCCAAAGCTAAGGCTAGACAGTCTAATTTTCGTCCCTTTCGGAATTTCAAAGCAGGAGCAGCGCCAACTTCCACTGCACCAAAACAGGGAGGAGCTGTTGCTCGTTACAGACAAGGCTGGAAGCCTAATCAGTCCTGGAACAAGGGCAAGCAGGCCAGTAAACCTGCTGCTGTCCCAAAGACAGCATGAACCGAGGGCCCCCGATCCGGGACCGGATCTAGTGGGGGGCAGACTCTCTCTCTTCGCCCAGGCTTGGGCAAGAGATGTCCAGGATCCCTGGGCGCTAGAGATCATATCTCAGGGATACCTTCTAGACTTCAAATCCTCTCCCCCAAGAGGGAGATTTCATCTGTCAAGGTTGTCAACAAACCAAATAAAGAAAGACGCGTTTCTACGCTGTGTACAAGATCTATTATTAATGGGAGTGATCCATCCAGTTCCGCGGTCGGAACAAGGACAAGGGTTTTACTCAAACCTGTTTGTGGTTCCCAAAAAAGAGGGAACTTTCAGGCCAATCTTGGATTTAAAGATCCTAAACAAATTCCTAAGAGTTCCATCGTTCAAAATGGAAACTATTCGGACAATCTTACCCATGATCCAAGAGGGTCAGTACATGACCACAGTGGATTTAAAGGATGCTTACCTTCACATACCGATTCACAAAGATCATTACCGGTATCTAAGGTTTGCCTTCTTAAACAGGCATTACCAGTTTGTAGCCCTTCCATTCGGATTGGCTACGGCTCCAAGAATCTTTACAAAGGTTCTGGGTGCCCTTCTGGCGGTACTAAGACCGCGAGGAATTTCGGTAGCTCCGTACCTAGACGACATTCTGATACAAGCTTCAAGCTTTCAAACTGCCAAGTCTCATACAGAGTTAGTTCTGGCATTTCTAAGGTCGCACGGATGGAAAGTGAACGAAAAGAAGAGTTCTCTCTTTCCTCTCACAAGAGTTCCATTCTTGGGGACTCTTATAGATTCTGTAGAAATGAAGATTTATCTGACAGAAGACAGATTAACAAAGCTTCTAAATGCATGCCGTGTCCTTCATTCCATTCAACTCCCGTCAGTAGCTCAATGCATGGAGGTGATCGGCTTAATGGTAGCAGCAATGGACATAGTTCCCTTTGCACGCCTACATCTCAGACCGCTGCAATTGTGCATGCTGAGTCAGTGGAATGGGGATTACTCAGATTTGTCCCCCACTCTGAATCTGGATCAAGAGACCAGAAACTCTCTTCTATGGTGGCTTTCTCGGCCACATCTGTCCAGGGGGATGCCGTTCAGCAGGCCGGACTGGACAATTGTAACAACAGACGCCAGCCTTCTAGGTTGGGGCGCTGTCTGGAATTCTCTGAAGGCTCAGGGACAATGGAGTCAGGAGGAAAGTCTCCTGCCAATAAACATTCTGGAATTGAGAGCAGTTCTCAATGCCCTTCTAGCTTGGCCCCAGTTAAAGACTCGGGGGTTCATCAGGTTTCAGTCGGACAACATCACGACTGTAGCTTACATCAACCATCAAGGAGGGACAAGAAGCTCCCTAGCAATGATAGAAGTATCAAAGATAATTCGCTGGGCAGAGTCTCACTCTTGCCATCTGTCAGCAATCCACATCCCGGGAGTGGAGAACTGGGAGGCGGATTTCTTGAGTCGCCAGACTCTTCATCCGGGGGAGTGGGAACTTCATCCGGAGGTCTTTGCCCAAATACTTCAACGTTGGGGCAAACCAGAGATAGATCTCATGGCGTCTCGCCAGAACGCCAAACTTCCTCGCTACGGATCCAGATCCAGGGATCCGGGAGCGGTTCTGATAGATGCTTTGACAGCACCTTGGAACTTCAGGATGGCTTATGTGTTTCCACCCTTCCCGCTGCTTCCTCGATTGATTGCCAAGATCAAACAGGAGAAAGCATCAGTGATTCTAATAGCGCCTGCATGGCCGCGCAGGACTTGGTATGCAGATCTAGTGGACATGTCATCCTGTCCGCCTTGGTCTCTACCTCTAAGACAGGACCTTCTGATTCAGGGTCCATTCAAACATCAAAGTCTAACTTCTCTGAAGCTGACTGCTTGGAAATTGAACGC
Source organism: Bombina bombina (assembly GCF_027579735.1). Lineage (NCBI taxonomy): Eukaryota > Metazoa > Chordata > Amphibia > Anura > Bombinatoridae > Bombina > Bombina bombina. The sequence goes on along the minus strand of NC_069501.1, from coordinate 501,678,505 downwards.
TTGATTTTATCAAAACGTGGTTTTTCTGAGTCGGTTATTGATACCCTGATACAGGCTAGGAAGCCTGTTACCAGAAAGATTTACCATAAAATATGGCGTAAATACCTATACTGGTGTGAATCCAAAGATTACTCCTGGAGTAAGGTTAGGATTCCAAGGATATTGTCTTTTCTACAAGAAGGTTTAGAAAAGGGTTTATCGGCTAGCTCATTAAAGGGACAGATTTCAGCTCTGTCCATCTTGTTTCACAGGCGTCTGTCAGAAAATTCAGACATCCAAGCCTTTTGTCAGGCTTTAACTAGGATCAAGCCTGTGTTTAAAACTGTTGCTCCGCCATGGAGTTTAAACTTAGTTCTTAACGTTTTACAGGGTGTTCCGTTTGAACCCCTTCATTCCATTGATATAAAATTGTTATCTTGGAAAGTTCTATTTTTAATGGCTATTTCCTCGGCTCGAAGAGTCTCTGAGTTATCAGCCCTACATTGTGATTCTCCTTATCTGATCTTTCACTCAGACAAGGTAGTTCTGCGTACTAAACCTGGGTTCTTACCTAAGGTAGTCACTAACAGGAATATCAATCAAGAGATTGTTGTTCCATCCTTGTGTCCAAATCCTTCTTCAAAGAAGGAACGTCTTCTACACAATCTGGATGTAGTTCGTGCCCTCAAGTTCTACTTGCAGGCAACTAAAGATTTTCGCCAAACTTCTTCCCTGTTTGTCGTTTATTCTGGACAGAGGAGAGGTCAAAAAGCTTCGGCTACCTCTCTCTCTTTTTGGCTTCGTAGCTTAATACGTTTAGCCTATGAGACTGCTGGACAGCAGCCTCCTGAAAGAATTACAGCTCATTCCACTAGAGCTGTGGCTTCCACTTGGGCCTTTAAGAATGAGGCCTCTGTTGAACAGATTTGCAAGGCTGCAACTTGGTCTTCGCTTCATACTTTTTCCAAATTTTACAAATTTGACACTTTTGCTTCTTCGGAGGCTATTTTTGGGAGAAAGGTTCTTCAGGCAGTGGTTCCTTCTGTATAATGAGCCTGCCTATCCCTCCCGTCATCCGTGTACTTTTGCTTTGGTATTGGTATCCCAGAAGTAATGATGACCCGTGGACTGATCACACATAACAGAAGAAAACATAATTTATGCTTACCTGATAAATTCCTTTCTTCTGTTGTGTGATCAGTCCACGGCCCGCCCTGTTTTTAAGGCAGGTGCATATTTTTTAAATTATAATTCAGTCACCACTACACCCTTGGTTTCTCCTTTCTCGTTGGTCTTTGGTCGAATGACTGGAGGTGATGTAGAGGGGAGGAGCTATATAGCAACTCTGCTGGGTGAATCCTCTTGCACTTCCTGTAGGGGAGCAGCTAATATCCCAGAAGTAATGATGACCCGTGGACTGATCACACAACAGAAGAAAGGAATTTATCAGGTAAGCATAAATTATGTTTTTTTAGGATTAGATTGATAATTGAGGCTGTAAAGTAAGGGAATGACATGTTTTCTCCAACATAGGTGTGTCCGGTCCACGGCGTCATCCTTACTTGTGGGATATTCTCTTCCCCAACAGGAAATGGCAAAGAGCCCAGCAAAGCTGGTCACATGATCCCTCCTAGGCTCCGCCTACCCCAGTCATTCTCTTTGCCGTTGCACAGGCAACATCTCCACGGAGATGGTTAAGAGTTTTTTGGTGTTTAAATGTAGTTTTATTCTTCAATCAAGAGTTTGTTATTTTAAAATAGTGCTGGTATGTACTATTTACTCTGAAACAGAAAAGAGATGAAGATTTCTGTTTGTAAGAGGAAGATGATTTTAGCAACCGTTACTAAAATCGATGGCTGTTTCCACACAGGACTGTTGAGATGAAGTAACTTCAGTTGGGGGAAACAGTGGGCAGACTTTGCTGCTTGAGGTATGACACATTTCTAACAAGACTTGGTAATGCTGGAAGCTGTCATTTTCCCTATGGGAACCGGTAAGCCATTTTCTTAGTTTAGTATAAGAATAAAGGGCTTTACAAGGGCTTTAAAGACTGGTAGACATTTTTCTGGGCTAAAACGATTACTCTATAAGTATATTTAGTGGATTATAACTATAAATAGTTCTTATAATCTTGGGGATGTATTAAAAAAACGGCAGGCACTGTATTGGACACCTTTTTCACTGGGGGCCTTTTCTAGTCATAGGCAGAGCCTCATTTTCGCGCCACTAATGCGCAGTTGTTTTTGGAAAGCAAGGCATGCAGATGCATGTGTGAGGAGCTAAGAACCACTGAAAAAGCTTATTGAAGGCGTCATTTGGTATCGTATTCCCCTCTGGGCTTGGTTGGGTCTCAGCAAAGCAGATACCAGGGACTGTATAGGGGTTAAATGTAAAAATTTATTATTTATTTTAAGAGTTAAAGCTTTCAAATTTGGTGTGCAATACTTTTAAGGCTTTAAGACACTGTGGTGAAATTTTGGTGAATTTTGAACAATTCCTTCATACTTTTTCACATATTCAGTAATAAAGTGTGTTCAGTTTAAAATTTAAAGTGACAGTAACGGTTTTATTTTAAAACGTTTTTTGTGCTTTGTTATCAAGTTTATGCCTGTTAACATGTCTGAACCATCAGATAGACGATGTTCTGTATGTTTGAAAGCCAAGGTTCCTCCCCATTTAAATATATGTGATGAATGTGACATAGTGTCCAAACAAAGTAGGGACAATGATGCCACTGATAATGATGTTGCCCAAGATGATTCCTCAAGTGAGGGGAGTAAGCATGGTACTGCATCATCCCCTTCTGTGTCTACACCAGTCTTGCCCACACAAGAGGTCCCTAGTACATCTAGTGCGCCAATCCTTCTTACTATGCAACAATTAACGGCTGTAATGGATAATTCTATTAAAAACATTTTGTCCAAAATGCCCACTTATCAGAGAAAGCGCGATTGCTCTGTTTTAGATACTGAAGAGCATGAGGACGCTGATGATAATGGTTCTGACATGCCCTCACACCAATCTGAAGGGGCCAGGAGGGAGGTTTTGTCTGAGGGAGAAATTTCAGATTCAGGAAAAATTTCTCAACAAGCTGAACCTGATGTTATTACATTTAAATTTAAATTAGAACATCTCCGCGCTCTGCTTAAGGAGGTGTTATCTACTCTGGATGATTGTGACAATTTGGTCATTCCAGAGAAATTATGTAAGATGGATTATGTAAGTTCCTAGAGGTCCCGGTGCCCCCCGACGCTTTTCCTATACCCAAGCGGGTGGCGGACATTGTAAATAAGGAATGGGAAAGGCCCGGCATACCTTTTGTTCCTCCCCCTATATTTAAGAAATTATTTCCTATGGTCGACCCCAGAAAGGACTTATGGCAGACAGTCCCCAAGGTCGAGGGGGCGGTTTCTACTCTAAACAAACGCACTACTATCCCTATAGAAGATAGTTGTGCTTTCAAAGATCCTATGGATAAAAAATTAGAGGGTTTGCTTAAAAAGATGTTTGTTCAGCAAGGTTACCTTCTACAACCAATTTCATGCATTGTTCCTGTCACTACAGCAGCGTGTTTCTGGTTCGAAGAACTAGAAAGGTCGCTCAATAAAGATTCTTCGTATGAGGAGGTTATGGACAGAGTTCAAGCACTTAAATTGGCTAACTCTTTTATCTTAGACGCCACTTTGCAATTAGCTAGATTAGCGGCGAAAAATTCAGGTTTTGCTGTTGTGGCGCGCAGAGCGCTTTGGCTAAAGTCTTGGTCAGCGGATGTGTCCTCCAAGAACAAATTGCTTAACATCCCTTTCAAGGGTAAAACGCTGTTTGGCCCTGACTTGAAAGAGATTATTTCAGACATCACTGGGGGAAAGGGCCACGCCCTTCCTCAGGATAGGTCTTTTAAGGCTAAAAATAAGCCAAATTTTCGTCCCTTTCGCAGAAATGGACCAGCCTCAAATTCTGCACCCTCTAAGCAAGAGGGTAATAGTTCTCAAACCAAACCAGCCTGGAGACCGATGCAAGGCTGGAACAAGGGTAAGCAGGCCAAGAAACCTGCCACTGCTACTAAAACAGCATGAAGTGTTGGCCCCCGATCCGGGACCGGATCTGGTGGGGGGCAGACTCTCTCTCTTTTTGCTCAGGCTTGGGCAAGAGATGTTCAGGATCCTTGGGCGCTAGAAATAGTTTCTCAAGGTTATCTCCTGGAATTCAAGGAACTACCCCCAAGGGGAAGGTTCCACAGGTCTCAATTGTCTTCAAACCAAATAAAAAGACAGGCATTCTTACATTGTGTAGAAGACCTGTTAAGAATGGGAGTGATTCATCCTGTTCCATTAGGAGAACAAGGGATGGGGTTTTACTCCAATCTGTTCATAGTTCCCAAAAAAGAGGGAACATTCAGACCAATTTTAGATCTCAAGATTCTAAACAAATTTCTCAGGGTTCCATCGTTCAAAATGGAAACCATTCGAACAATTCTTCCTACCATCCAGGAAGGTCAATTCATGACCACGGTGGATTTAAAGGATGCGTATCTACATATTCCTATCCACAAGGAACATCATCGGTTCCTAAGGTTCGCCTTTCTGGACAAGCATTACCAGTTTGTGGCACTTCCATTCGGATTAGCCACTGCTCCAAGGATTTTCACAAAGGTACTAGGGTCCCTTCTAGCGGTGCTAAGACCAAGGGGCATTGCAGTAGTACCTTACTTGGACGACATACTGATTCAAGCGTCGTCTCTGTCAAAAGCAAAGGCTCATACGGACATTGTCCTAGCCTTTCTCAGATCTCACGGGTGGAAGGTGAACATAGAAAAAAGTTCTCTGTCCCCGTCAACAAGAGTTCCCTTCTTGGGAACAATAATAGACTCTTTAGAAATGAAGATTTTTCTGACAAAAGCCAGAAAATCAAAACTTCTAAGCTCTTGTCAAGTACTTCATTCTGTTCTTCTTCCTTCCATAGCGCAGTGCATGGAAGTAATAGGTTTGATGGTTGCGGCAATGGACATAGTTCCTTTTGCACGAATTCATCTAAGACCATTACAACTGTGCATGCTCAGACAGTGGAATGGGGATTATACAGACTTGTCTCCGACGATCCAAGTAGATCAAAGAACCAGAGATTCACTCCGTTGGTGGCTGACCCTGGACAACCTGTCACAGGGAATGAGCTTCCGCAGACCAGAGTGGGTCATTGTCACGACCGACGCCAGTCTGGTGGGCTGGGGCGCGGTCTGGGAACCCCTGAAAGCTCAGGGTCTATGGTCTCGGGAAGAATCTCTTCTCCCGATAAACATTCTGGAACTGAGAGCGATATTCAATGCTCTCAAAGCTTGGCCTCAACTAGCAAAGGCCAAATTCATAAGGTTTCAATCAGACAACATGACGACTGTTGCATATATCAACCATCAGGGGGGAACAAGGAGTTCCCTGGCGATGGAGGAAGTGACCAAAATAATTCAATGGGCGGAGAATCACTCCTGCCACTTGTCTGCAATCCACATCCCAGGAGTGGAAAATTGGGAAGCGGATTTTCTGAGTCGTCAGACTTTCCATCCGGGGGAGTGGGAACTCCATCCGGAAATCTTTGCCCAAGTAACTCAATTATGGGGCATTCCAGACATGGACCTGATGGCGTCTCGTCAGAACTTCAAGGTTCCTTGCTACGGGTCCAGATCCAGGGATCCCAAGGCGACTCTAGTAGATGCACTAATAGCGCCTTGGACCTTCAACCTAGCTTATGTATTCCCACCGTTTCCTCTCATTCCCAGGCTGGTAGCCAGGATCAATCAGGAGAGGGCTTCGGTGATCTTGATAGCTCCTGCGTGGCAACGCAGAACTTGGTATGCAGACCTGGTGAATATGTCATCGGCTCCACCATGGAAGCTACCTTTGAGAAGGGACCTTCTTGTTCAAGGTCCATTCGAACATCCGAATCTGGCTTCACTCCAACTGACTGCTTGGAGATTGAACGCTTGATTTTATCAAAGCGTGGGTTTTCAGATTCTGTCATTGATACTCTTATTCAGGCTAGAAAGCCTGTAACTAGGAAAATTTACCATAAAATATGGAAAAAATTCTGTTGGTGTGAATCTAAAGGATTCCCATGGAACAAGATAAAAATTCCTAAGATTTTATCCTTTCTACAAGAGGGTTTGGAGAAAGGATTATCTGCAAGTTCTTTGAAGGGACAGATTTCTGCTTTATCTGTTTTACTTCACAAAAAGCTGGCGGCTGTGCCAGATGTTCAAGCTTTTGTTCAGGCTCTGGTTAGAATCAAGCCTGTTTACAAACCTTTGACTCCTCCTTGGAGTCTCAATTTAGTTCTTTCAGTTCTTCAAGGGGTTCCGTTTGAACCCTTACATTCCGTAGATATTAAGTTACTATCTTGGAAAGTTTTGTTTTTGGTTGCAATTTCTTCTGCTAGAAGAGTTTCAGAGTTATCTGCTCTGCAGTGTTCTCCTCCTTATCTGGTGTTCCATGCAGATAAGGTGGTTTTGCGTACTAAACCTGGTTTTCTTCCGAAAGTTGTTTCTAACAAAAACATTAACCAGGAGATAGTTGTGCCTTCTTTGTGTCCGAATCCAGTTTCAAAGAAGGAACGTTTGTTACACAATTTGGATGTAGTTCGTGCTCTAAAATTCTATTTAGAGGCTACAAAGGATTTCAGACAAACATCTTCTTTGTTTGTTGTTTATTCTGGTAAAAGGAGAGGTCAAAAAGCAACTTCTACCTCTCTCTCTTTTTGGCTTAAAAGCATCATCCGATTGGCTTATGAGACTGCCGGACGGCAGCCTCCTGAAAGAATCACAGCTCACTCCACTAGGGCTGTGGCTTCCACATGGGCCTTCAAGAACGAGGCTTCTGTTGATCAGATATGTAAGGCAGCGACTTGGTCTTCACTGCACACTTTTACCAAATTTTACAAATTTGATACTTTTGCTTCTTCTGAGGCTATTTTTGGGAGAAAGGTTTTGCAAGCCGTGGTGCCTTCCATCTAGGTGACCTGATTTGCTCCCTCCCATCATCCGTGTCCTAAAGCTTTGGTATTGGTTCCCACAAGTAAGGATGACGCCGTGGACCGGACACACCTATGTTGGAGAAAACAGAATTTATGCTTACCTTATAATTTACTTTCTCCAACGGTGTGTCCGGTCCACGGCCCGCCCTGGTTTTTTTAATCAGGTCTGATGAATTATTTTCTCTAACTACAGTCACCACGGTATCATATGATTTCTCCTATGCATATTCCTCCTTTACGTCGGTCGAATGACTGGGGTAGGCGGAGCCTAGGAGGGATCATGTGACCAGCTTTGCTGGGCTCTTTGCCATTTCCTGTTGGGGAAGAGAATATCCCACAAGTAAGGATGACGCCGTGGACCGGACACACCGTTGGAGAAAGTAATTTATCAGGTAAGCATAAATTCTGTTATTTTGTATAAAATACTTCTTAAATAGATTTTGTAAAACTGGAACACTTTGGTCTTTTGAGATTTTTATAGAACTCAATAGGGAGTTGATCTTGACCTGGTGCTTTGTTTGTAGCATCTAATTTAATTGACCTTAAAATTTCCTGTTGTTCATTAGGTGAATTGAGAATCTGAAGTTTCTCTCAATCTAGCTTTGGAATCTGGATCCCGTCCCAGAAGTTCTGTTTATTGCTAGTATTGATGTTTTGACTCGAATATATTTTCTGAAAATATTTAAAGAAAATATCTTTGATTTCGGTAGAATTTACATGTCTTTTCCCTTCATCTGTAATAGCACCAATGTAGTTATTTTTACGTGAATTCTCTAGTAAAGCTAACCATTTCATAGTTTTATCATTAAAAATGAGGAAAGTAGCCTTCTTCTTCATTTCTTTTTGATACATTTTGTGATTTAAAAACTGTTTCTTTCTAGCTTTGTTTCCTTATACTTCTCCCATAAACTTTTTGTCAGATTTTCAATATACTTTCTGTAGCTGTTTCTAAGAGCATTAGACAGCTGAAGTTCTCTAGCTTTCAGTCGCTTACTCCTTTCGATAAGCCAGGCTTTAATCTCTCCCCGAAAGAAAGCTTTTGCTGTTTCCCAAAATATTTCTATTTTTTCTCTATATGACAAAATCATTCCACTTCCCTCACATCCAATTTTAAAACTCTATATTGTTTAAGAGGATCTAGGGAAAAATAAATTATTTGCTAACATTCTCCTCTGGTTGAGAGATACTTGCATATCAAAATATATAACATAATTTATGTAAGAACTTACCTGATAAATTCATTTCTTTCATATTAGCAAGAGTCCATGAGCTAGTGACGTATGGGATATACATTCCTACCAGGAGGGGCAAAGTTTCCCAAACCTCAAAATGCCTATAAATACACCCCTCACCACACCCACAAATCAGTTTAACGAATAGCCAAGAAGTGGGGTGATAAGAAAAAGTGCGAAAGCATAAAAAATAAGGAATTGGAATAATTGTGCTTTATACAAAAAAATCATAACCACCACAAAAAGGGCGGGCCTCATGGACTCTTGCTAATATGAAAGAAATGAATTTATCAGGTAAGTTCTTACATAAATTATGTTTTCTTTCATGTAATTAGCAAGAGTCCATGAGCTAGTGACGTATGGGATAATGACTACCCAAGATGTGGATCTTTCCACGCAAGAGTCACTAGAGAGGGAGGGATAAAATAAAGACAGCCAATTCCGCTGAAAAAAATAATCCACACCCAAAATAATGTTTAAATGAAAAAATAAGCAGAAGATTCAAACTGAAACAGCTGCCTGAAGTACTTTTCTACCAAAAACAGCTTCAGAAGAAGAAAACACATCAAAATGGTAGAATTGAGTAAAAGTATGCAAAGAAGACCAAGTTGCTGCTTTGCAAATCTGATCAACCGAAGCTTCATTCCTAAACGCCCAGGAAGTAGAAACTGACCTAGTAGAATGAGCTGTAATCCTTTGAGGCGGAGTTTTACCCGACTCAACATAGGCATGATGAATTAAAGATTTCAACCAAGATGCCAAAGAAATGGCAGAAGCTTTCTGGCCTTTTCTAGAACCGGAAAAGATGACAAATTCGGAAAGTCTTAGTAGCTTCAACATAATATTTCAAAGCTCTAACAACATCCAAAGAATGCAATGATTTCTCCTTAGAATTCTTAGGATTAGGACATAATGAAGGAACCACAATTTCTCTACTAATGTTGTTGGAATTCACAACCTTAGGTAAAAATTCAAAAGAAGTTCGCAACACCGCCTTATCCTGATGAAAAATCAGAAAAGGAGACTCACAAGAAAGAGCAGACAATTCAGAGACTCTTCTGGCAGAAGATATGGCCAAAAGGAACAAAACTTTCCAAAAAAGAAATTTAATGTCCAATGAATGCATAGGTTCAAATGGAGGAGCTTGAAGAGCCCCCAGAACCAAATTCAAACTCCAAGGAGGAGAAATTGACTTAATGACAGGTTTTATACGAACCAAGGCTTGTACAAAACAATGAATATCAGAAAGATTAGCAATCTTTCTGTGAAAAAGAACAGAAAGAGCAGAGATTTGTCCTTTCAAGGAACTTGCGGACAAACCTTTATCTAAACCATCCTGAAGAAACTGTAAAATTCTCGGAATTCTAAAAGAATGCCAGGAAAAATTATGAGAAAGACACCAAGAAATATAGGTCTTCCAGACTCTATAATATATCTCTGTAGATACAGATTTACGAGCCTGTAACATAGTATTAATCACAGAGTCAGAGAAACCTCTTTGACCAAGAATCAAGCGTTCAATCTCCATACCTTTAAATTTAAGGATTTGAGATCCTGATGGAAAAAAGGACCTTGCGACAGAAGGTCTGGTCTTAACGGAAGAGACCACGGTTGGCAAGAAGCCATCCGGACAAGATCCGCATACCAAAACCTGTGAGGCCATGCTGGAGCTACCAGCAGAACAAACGAGCATTCCTTCAGAATCTTGGAGATTACTCTTGGAAGAAGAACTAGAGGGGGAAAGATATAGGCAGGATGATACTTCCAAGGAAGTGATAATGCATCCACTGCCTCCGCCTGAGGATCCCGGGATCTGGACAGATACCTGGGAAGTTTCTTGTTTAGATGAGAGGCCATCAGATCTATTTCTGGAAGTCCCCACATTTGAACAATCTGAAGAAATATCTCTGGGTGAAGAGACCATTCGCCCGGATGCAACGTTTGGCGACTGAGATAATCCGCTTCCCAATTGTCTATACCTGGGATATGAACCGCAGAGATTAGACAGGAGCTGGATTCCGCCCAAACCAGAATTCGAGATACTTCTTTCATAGCCAGAGGACTGTGAGTCCCTCCTTGATGATTGTTGTATGCCACAGTTGTGACATTGTCTGTCTGAAAACAAATGAACGATTCTCTCTTCAGAAGAGGCCAAGACTGAAGAGCTCTGAAAATTGCACGGAGTTCCAAAATATTGATCGGTAATCTCACCTCCTGAGATTCCCAAACCCCTTGTGCCGTCAGAGACCCCCACACAGCTCCCCAACCTGTAAGACTTGCATCTGTTGAAATTACAGTCCAGGTCGGAAGAACAAAAGAAGCCCCCTGAACTAAACGATGGTGATTTGTCCACCACGTCAGAGAGTGTCGTACAATCGGTTTTAAAGATATTAATTGAGATATCTTTGTGTAATCCCTGCACCATTGGTTCAGCATACAGAGCTGAAGAGGTCGCATGTGAAAACGAGCAAAGGGGATCGCGTCCGATGCAGCAGTCATAAGACCTAGAATTTCCATGCATAAGGCTACCGAAGGGAATGATTGTGACTGAAGGTTTCGACAAGCTGAAATCAATTTTAGACGTCTCTTTTCTGTCAAAGACAGAGTCATGGACACTGAATCTATCTGGAAACCCAAAAAGGTTACCCTTGTCTGAGGAATCAATGAACTTTTTAGTGAATTGATCCTCCAACCATGATCTTGAAGAAACAACACAAGTCGATTCGTATGAGATTCTGCTAAATGTGAAGACTGAGCAAGTACCAAGATATCGTCCAAATAAGGAAATACCACAATACCCTGTTCTCTGATTACAGACAGAAGGGCACCGAGAACCTTTGTAAAAATTCTTGGAGCTGTTGCTAGGCCAAACGGCAGAGCCACAAACTGGTAATGCTTGTCCAGGAAAGAGAATCTCAGAAACTGATAGTGAGCTGGATGAATCGGAATATGCAGATATGCATCCTGTAAATCTATTGTAGACATATAATGCCCTTGCTGAACAAAAGGCAGGATAGTCCTTACAGTTACCATTTTGAATGTTGGTATCCTTACATAACGATTCAATATTTTTAGATCCAGAACTGGTCTGAAGGAATTCTCCTTCTTTGGTACAATGAAGAGATTTGAATAAAACCCCAGCCCCTGTTCCAGAACTGGAACTGGCATAATTACTCCAGCCGACTCTAGATCTGAAACACATTTCAGAAATGCTTGAGCTTTCGCTGGGTTTACTTGGACACGGGAAAGAAAAAATCTCTTTGCAGGAGGTCTTATCTTGAAACCAATTCTGTACCCTTCTGAAACAATGTTCTGAATCCAAAGATTGTGAACGGAATTGATCCAAATTTCTTTGAAAAAACGTAATCTGCCCCCTACCAGCTGAGCTGGAATGAGGGCCGCACCTTCATGTGGACTTAGAAGCTGGCTTTGCTTTTCTAGAAGGCTTGGATTTATTCCAGACTGGAGATGGTTTCCAAACTGAAACTGCTCCTGAGGATGAAGGATCAGGCTTTTGTTCTTTGTTGAAATGAAAGGAACGAAAACGATTATTAGCCCTGTTTTTACCCTTAGATTTTTTATCCTGTGGTAAAAAAGTTCCTTTCCCACCAGTAACAGTTGAGATAATAGAATCCAACTGAGAACCAAATAATTTATTACCCTGGAAAGAAAGGGAAAGTAGAGTCGATTTAGAAGACATATCAGCATTCCAAGTTTTAAGCCATAAAGCTCTTCTAGCTAAAATAGCTAGAGACATAAACCTGACATCAACTCTAATAATATCAAAAATGGCATCACAGATAAAATTATTAGCATGTTGAAGAAGAATAATAATGCTATGAGAATCATGATCTGTTACTTGTTGCGCTAAAGTTTCCAACCAAAAAGTTGAAGCTGCAGCAACATCCGCCAAAGATATAGCAGGTCTAAGAAGATTACCTGAACACAAATAAGCTTTTCTTAGAAAGGATTCAATTTTCCTATCTAAAGGATCCTTAAAGGAAGTACCATCTGCCGTAGGAATAGTAGTACGTTTAGCAAGGGTAGAGATAGCCCCATCAACTTTAGGGATTTTGTCCCAAAACTCTAATCTGTCAGACGGCACAGGATATAATTGCTTAAAACGTTTAGAAGGAGTAAATGAATTACCCAAATTATTCCATTCCCTGGAAATTACTTCAGAAATAGCACCAGGAACAGGAAAAACTTCTGGAATAACTACAGGAGATTTAAAGACCTTGTCTAAACGTTTAGATTTAGTATCAAGAGGACCAGAATCCTCAATTTCTAATGCAATTAGGACTTCTTTAAGTAAAGAACGAATAAATTCCATTTTAAATAAATATGAAGATTTATCAGCATCAACCTCTGAGACAGAATCCTCTGAACCAGAAGAATCATTAGAATCAGAATGATGATGTTCATTTAAAAATTCATCTGGATAAAGAGAAGTTTTAAAAGACTTTTTATGTTTACTAGAAGGAGGAATAACAGACATAGCCTTCTTAATGGATTCAGAAACAAAATCTCTTATGTTATCAGGAACACTCTGAACATTAGATGTTGATGGAACTGCAACAGGTAATGGTACTTTACTAAAGGAAATATTTTCTGCATTAACAAGTTTGTCATGACATTTAATACAAACAACAGCTGGAGGAACAGCTACCAAAAGTTTACAGCAGATACACTTAGCTTTGGTAGTTCCAGCACCAGGCAGCGATTTTCCTGAAGTATCTTCTGACTCAGTTGCAACGTGAGACATCTTGCAATATGTAAGAGAAAAAACAACATATAAAGCAAAATTGATCAAATTCCTTAAATGACAGTTTCAGGAATGGGAAAAAAATGCCAAAGAACAAGCTTCTAGCAACCAGAAGCAATGAAAAATGAGACTTAAATAATGTGGAGACAAAAGCGACGCCCATATTTTTTTTAGCGCCAAAAATGACGCCACATCCGGAACGCCGACACTTTTGGCGCAAAAGAACGTAAAAAAATGACGCAACTTCCGGCGACACGTATGACGCCGGAAACAGAAAAGATTTTTTGCGCCAAAAAAGTCTGCGCCAAGAATGATGCAATAAAATGAAGCATTTTCAGCCCCCGCGAGCCTAACAGCCCACAGGGAAAAAGTCAAATTTTTTAAGGTAAGAAAAAATGATTGATTCAAATGCATTATCCCAAATATGAAACTGACTGTCTGAAATAAGGAATGTTGAACATCCTGAGTCAAGGCAAATAAATGTTTGAATACATATATTTAGAACTTTATAAAAAAGTGCCCAACCATAGCTTTAGAGTGTCACAGAAAATAAGACTTACTTACCCCAGGACACTCATCTACATGTTTGTAGAAAGCCAAACCAGTACTGAAACGAAAATCAGCAGAGGTAATGGTATATATATAAGAGTATATCGTCGATCTGAAAAGGGTGGTAAGAGATGAATCTCTACGACCGATAACAGAGAACCTATGAAATAGACCCCGTAGAAGGAGATCATTGAATTCAAATAGGCAATACTCTCCTCACATCCCTCTGACATTCACTGCACGCTGAGAGGAAAACCGGGCTCCAACCTGCTGCGGAGCGCATATCAACGTAGAATCTAGCACAAACTTACTTCACCACCTCCATAGGAGGCAAAGTTTGTAAAACTGATTTGTGGGTGTGATGAGGGGTGTATTTATAGGCATTTTGAGGTTTGGGAAACTTTGCCCCTCCTGGTAGGAATGTATATCCCATACGTCACTAGCTCATGGACTCTTGCTAATTACATGAAAGAAATATATATATACATTTATATATATATATATATATATATATATATATATATATATATATATATATATATATATATATATATATATATATATATAAAATTGATTTCTGGATTTATGTCTATATACAATAATTTCTCACTAACCAGGAAAATGTCTATTCTTGAAAATGTCTTATGAGCTTTTGATTCACAGGTATAGGATCTCTGGTCCAGATTATGTATGCGCCAGATATTCTGTCTACTTTTGGGTGCATAGTCACATTGAAATCCCCAGCTAGGATTAGATGTGAGTCCATCTATGTAATAAATGCTTAGTCTAAGTCAATGTCCCCTTTAAATATATGAACATATATAAATAAGTCAAGATTTTGGTAGCATTTACTTCACAGTAGTTTGAGCAGATAATGGTAATATGTATCATATACATAAATACTAGTCACAACTTGATTTTGTTAGTAATGTCTAGTACTCCATATGAGTGGTATTTAATATGCAAGAAAACTTATAATCAAATGTGCAAAAGATTTAGAAGTTGGTAAAACAGTAAATAGGAATCAATATGTGAGCAAGTTTATAAGTTAATCCTGAATGATACTGCAGTTAAGTGGCAGGATTGATATCAACCAAAGGTAAATATATGTTAAGGCAAAGTTAGTAAAAGTCAACAAGACTGGCTGGAAGGGGAGGAGCTACATGGTGGCAGCGTGCAGCAGTGCTCTGTTTGGGATAGAGGGTGGAAGTGCCCCTAGAAGTGTTCAGAGGAGATCGCTCTGCAAGCTGACCCCTAGGCAACGGTTTGCCTGGTGCCCGCAATTGATGTGGGAAGCTTGACACCCTGTGAAAGGAAAACAGCCCGGCCTCAAAACAGTAGGCGTTTCTTAGACCCGTCGCCTGGGTCGCCCCCTGGAGGAGCCTTGAACCTGGCGGTATAGTAGGTTCCTATGGAAGACACAATAAGGCTGGAGCGGCAGAATCAAGCCGCGGAAGTAAGGCAGAGAAGCAAGCAACCACAGAACAAAGTTAACAACGATCTAAAGGCCAAGGTGAGTGGGGGAACGAAGATTGGGCCGTGAAGAGTTTACTTAAGGGTCGAGTGACGTGTGCTGACCGACGCTACTAGAAATACTAAAATTGGGTTGACAAACCCAGGTAATTGGAGGAGCACTGTTTAGTGTGCTAGCTAAGCGTGGTCAGACAACAAAAGGCCGGGGGAAGTAATTGAGAGCTTACAAGACCAGCCCAAAAAACAGATAGAACAAAACTGTGATAAACAAGGGTCCCCCCTCACGAAGAATAGCACCGTTAAGAGGCAAGACTTTTTAAATAAACAAGGGGTTAAACCACCCGTTTTCACGGTTGATGGAGACTACAAGCCTAAGTAGTTTGCTGAAATTTGTATACCTCATAGCCCAACAGAGTCTTAGGGAATAGCTGTGCTAATGCCAAGTACCGCAAAAGTGGGTAAAGACTTGGCGGCTCTTAAAAAGGGAAGAAGTGGCGCAGTGTGTTTCTCCTTTCTTAGATGCTCAGAGGAATGAAGCAGTCTACCCCAAAGGGAAACCAAAAGTAGAGGAGTAAGAGTCATCTGGGATCCTAGAACGGAGTCATTACCGGATAAGGCAAGCCTACAAAATAAAAGCTGCTTGGGACAAGCAAGCCAGCTATAGTGTCCAACAGAGAAAGAGGAGATTGCCAGGATTGGCTTGTGCAAGAAATTATTGCAGGATAAGTCTCGGAAACTATAAGATTAAGTTTTGTCTGTCTGAATTTTGGTCTAAAGGAGACAATAACAGTTTTTTTTTATATGCAGAAACATTGGCGGTGTCAAAGCAAATTTGCCATATCATACTTGCCAGGATAATAACTATCATTGCAATCTACCCTATGAAAACAAGGCTGTTGATTGTAAACGTCTATTGATGCATACTAAGAATACTTTTAATGTGCTTAGAGATGTAACATTGTTGGTTTAAAAGTCAAGCAAAGATTGGGTTTTGTTAGAAGCATTTTGTATATGCAGATGTATTGGGAAAAGTGAGCTCTTATATGTGACGGTTATATTATCACTACAAGTCTATTATAACGGTTTTGGTTTGTAAGCTTGATAATTGAAACTGATTCAGGGTTGGACCTCTATGCCCTCCTTTTCCTTTTTTCTTTCTTAAAGGGATAACGAGATGAGTAATATAGGAATACAGTTAATGTGATAAGAAACACAATATTATAGGGGCGGCTGTCCCAGTCTATAAGCAGTATCTCGTTAAGATCAGGAAGGCATCAGCATCACAGATAATATTAAGCAGGCTAGAGTATTTTGCATATTAACTCCTTCCTGAAGTAGTATCCCCAGTTTAGGGTTAAAGGTTGGGATCAAGCTACATGATAGTTTATCGGTCAGCTTAGTCTGGCCGACAGTTTTTTAGTCTCCCTAAAAAGGTAACCGAAAGGCAATAAAGGGTAAACTTTGCAGAGCTGTCTGGATTGTAACTAATATGCAGACCCAAGGTGCAATTTAATGTGATATGCTGGGGAAACAATAGGTTCTGTTATAAGAAAGTTGTTTGTGCAAAAATCTACTAAATACCATTGCAAGAATACAATTAGTGGGGGCGGAGCCAGCAGCAAGCGCAGCAAGACGCATATCAAAGAGGCTCCTGACTTTATTCTATATTATGCCACATTTTCCTGCTTTTTCCCCTAAAATACTGCCAGCAGCTCATCTAACTACTATTGAGAGCAGTAGGGGCGACTGTCATACGCCAGATTGGAACTCATAAGGTGGCAAATTCTTCATATTACGCCTGGGGCAGCAACGGACCGCCATTTCTGTCTGCTATGGAGGAACATATCTGCGCCACAGTAGAGGCTTTATTTGCAGAGTACGAACAGAGGATCCTCGAGAGGTTCGATGGCCTGCTGGCCAAATTTGAGGCCGGATTTATAGAGAGGCGGCCTGTGTGGGTAGATAAGGAGATCGAGAGAGAGGATAGCATGACACCCGGCGCAGTGCAACTACATTCAGGTGATTCACACGCCGTATCCGGTCTCCCTGAGAAGCATCAACTACTGAACGGAGATATGGGAGGTTCCGGTACAACTTACAGCTCGTGGACCCGGCGGGTCGGCGGGGTACTGACCCCTGCTAACAGTACTGCTATAGCTTACCCACTCATGGCCGCTGCCTCCTACATGATGACCCTGCAATTTGAAGGTACTCGGCTTTGTGCTGCCAGCGTAAGATCCGGCATTGGGTGAGGACTCTAATGTTGTAACAGTTTACTGATGCCCCGGTTTCCAGACCCATTTTGCCTACCACACATGCCCCTATTAACTAATTCCACAGCAGCTGATATTGAAGGTTCTACACCCATGCTGACTAAACATTTATAGAGTGTGTTTAGGAGCCGAGGCTCCAATGTGCTGTTATGGCGTGTAGCACTAGAGGGGAACTTTCTACTTGTTTGGCCATTTACCGTGAGGACACTGCTAACCCGAGAGAACCTGACCTTGCAGGAACCCTTCCTGACCCCTTAGAAGTACACTGTCCTTGAATATATAAAGATGGATATCGGATTAAGTAAATAATGGACATGGAACTCAGGTCTTTCAGTTTGTGACAAGATGGACGCTAATAACTATTTCTAGCTTAACCTAAACCAAGAGTTTATTACGCTTTAGCTACTGCTTCTTTATTAAGATAAAGATACGCATGGTTGGATATACTCCCTGATAGTTCCTATAAGCAATATCAATGTATAGTACTAAACTAGTGATAATGTGGTTTTATGCTCACCCTGTATCTGTTTTGTATCTCATACTATTACCTATCAAAGCTTAGGTATGCAGCTACGCATACACTCATTTTGCCTGGACTAGGTTTAATATATATCTCTACACTAGCTTAGTACTGAAGTTCAGGGTAAGGAGGATTGTACATATTTCGCTAACTCTCCCTATCACCTCTGCTCAGTAAGTTGTCCACAGTGAGCCCATAAGGTTCAGTATTGACACACTCCTATGGAGATGACTTGGCATTCCCTCACACTGCCAGCGGCCGGGTAGTGTGGCATGCTGAGGAATTTCTCATATTCCCAAATAGTGACACATCAGTTTAAATCCAGGTCTCACTGTGGTTTTAAGTTTGGGTGCTAGATACATAGTTGGCAGCTATTATTACAGATTCAGTACAACATAATCCTACCCTTCAGAAAACATCACTGGATACCAGAGTTCCTTTATCTCTGAAGTAACCCTTGAAACCTAATCATAATTAAGCAATTTAACCCTCTTCTGTTCATCTTCTGTTTGTAGCACTCCTTCCAGTTTTAAGCACATAATATAGAAGCTTTGACTCCAAACTCTTGACATTCTAATGGATAACCATGTCGGGTCTTGGAGGGGCCCTGATCATATATCCCCCTACATGCGCCCTATTTATGGGGGTATGCTTCATCCTAGCTTTTGCATATAAAATGGGGGTCTGGAGATACAAATGTATGATGTTTATACTAAAGGTTAAAAAATGAGGTTTGTCACCTGAGATCCAAAAGTGGTCTCCTTTGTCAAAGCTAACCTCCCAAAGTACAGTCATTCCCTAGTGAGGCCCAAAAGTGACCTCGTGTGACATTAGGGAGGTGTAAGGACCATCAGGCATCTTAGTTACGTCCCTTATGTTTGTACCTACTGTCTGGAATTTGTAGTGTATATTGGAAAAAAATGACGCAACTTCCGGCGACACGTATGACGCCGGAAACAGAAAAGATTTTTTGCGCCAAAAAAGTCTGCGCCAAGAATGATGCAATAAAATGAAGCATTTTCAGCCCCCGCGAGCCTAACAGCCCACAGGGAAAAAGTCAAATTTTTTAAGGTAAGAAAAAATGATTGATTCAAATGCATTATCCCAAATATGAAACTGACTGTCTGAAATAAGGAATGTTGAACATCCTGAGTCAAGGCAAATAAATGTTTGAATACATATATTTAGAACTTTATAAAAAAGTGCCCAACCATAGCTTTAGAGTGTCACAGAAAATAAGACTTACTTACCCCAGGACACTCATCTACATGTTTGTAGAAAGCCAAACCAGTACTGAAACGAAAATCAGCAGAGGTAATGGTATATATATAAGAGTATATCGTAGATCTGAAAAGGGTGGTAAGAGATGAATCTCTACGACCGATAACAGAGAACCTATGAAATAGACCCCGTAGAAGGAGATCATTGAATTCAAATAGGCAATACTCTCCTCACATCCCTCTGACATTCACTGCACGCTGAGAGGAAGCCTTGAACCTGGCGGTATAGTAGGTTCCTATGGAAGACACAATAAGGCTGGAGCGGCAGAATCAAGCCGCGGAAGTAAGGCAGAGAAGCAAGCAACCACAGAACAAAGTTAACAACGATCTAAAGGCCAAGGTGAGTGGGGGAACGAAGATTGGGCCGTGAAGAGTTTACTTAAGGGTCGAGTGACGTGTGCTGACCGACGCTACTAGAAATACTAAAATTGGGTTGACAAACCCAGGTAATTGGAGGAGCACTGTTTAGTGTGCTAGCTAAGCGTGGTCAGACAACAAAAGGCCGGGGGAAGTAATTGAGAGCTTACAAGACCAGCCCAAAAAACAGATAGAACAAAACTGTGATAAACAAGGGTCCCCCCTCACGAAGAATAGCACCGTTAAGAGGCAAGACTTTTTAAATAAACAAGGGGTTAAACCACCCGTTTTCACGGTTGAAGGAGACTACAAGCCTAAGTAGTTTGCTGAAATTTGTATACCTCATAGCCCAACAGAGTCTTAGGGAATAGCTGTGCTAATGCCAAGTACCGCAAAAGTGGGTAAAGACTTGGCGGCTCTTAAAAAGGGAAGAAGTGGCGCAGTGTGTTTCTCCTTTCTTAGATGCTCAGAGGAATGAAGCAGTCTACCCCAAAGGGAAACCAAAAGTAGAGGAGTAAGAGTCATCTGGGATCCTAGAACGGAGTCATTACCGGATAAGGCAAGCCTACAAAATAAAAGCTGCTTGGGACAAGCAAGCCAGCTATAGTGTCCAACAGAGAAAGAGGAGATTGCCAGGATTGGCTTGTGCAAGAAATTATTGCAGGATAAGTCTCGGAAACTATAAGATTAAGTTTT
This sequence comes from Bombina bombina, assembly GCF_027579735.1. NCBI lineage: Eukaryota > Metazoa > Chordata > Amphibia > Anura > Bombinatoridae > Bombina > Bombina bombina. The sequence continues at coordinate 501,658,361 of NC_069501.1, read as the reverse complement.
GTCTGTCTGAATTTTGGTCTAAAGGAGACAATAACAGTTTTTTTTTATATGCAGAAACATTGGCGGTGTCAAAGCAAATTTGCCATATCATACTTGCCAGGATAATAACTATCATTGCAATCTACCCTATGAAAACAAGGCTGTTGATTGTAAACGTCTATTGATGCATACTAAGAATACTTTTAATGTGCTTAGAGATGTAACATTGTTGGTTTAAAAGTCAAGCAAAGATTGGGTTTTGTTAGAAGCATTTTGTATATGCAGATGTATTGGGAAAAGTGAGCTCTTATATGTGACGGTTATATTATCACTACAAGTCTATTATAACGGTTTTGGTTTGTAAGCTTGATAATTGAAACTGATTCAGGGTTGGACCTCTATGCCCTCCTTTTCCTTTTTTCTTTCTTAAAGGGATAACGAGATGAGTAATATAGGAATACAGTTAATGTGATAAGAAACACAATATTATAGGGGCGGCTGTCCCAGTCTATAAGCAGTATCTCGTTAAGATCAGGAAGGCATCAGCATCACAGATAATATTAAGCAGGCTAGAGTATTTTGCATATTAACTCCTTCCTGAAGTAGTATCCCCAGTTTAGGGTTAAAGGTTGGGATCAAGCTACATGATAGTTTATCGGTCAGCTTAGTCTGGCCGACAGTTTTTTAGTCTCCCTAAAAAGGTAACCGAAAGGCAATAAAGGGTAAACTTTGCAGAGCTGTCTGGATTGTAACTAATATGCAGACCCAAGGTGCAATTTAATGTGATATGCTGGGGAAAAAATCTACTAAATACCATTGCAAGAATACAATTAGTGGGGGCGGAGCCAGCAGCAAGCGCAGCAAGACGCATATCAAAGAGGCTCCTGACTTTATTCTATATTATGCCACATTTTCCTGCTTTTTCCCCTAAAATACTGCCAGCAGCTCATCTAACTACTATTGAGAGCAGTAGGGGCGACTGTCATACGCCAGATTGGAACTCATAAGGTGGCAAATTCTTCATATTACGCCTGGGGCAGCAACGGACCGCCATTTCTGTCTGCTATGGAGGAACATATCTGCGCCACAGTAGAGGCTTTATTTGCAGAGTACGAACAGAGGATCCTCGAGAGGTTCGATGGCCTGCTGGCCAAATTTGAGGCCGGATTTATAGAGAGGCGGCCTGTGCGGGTAGATGAGGAGATCGAGAGAGAGGATAGCATGACACCCGGCGCAGTGCAACTACATTCAGGTGATTCACACGCCGTATCCGGTCTCCCTGAGAAGCATCAACTACTGAACGGAGATATGGGAGGTTCCGGTACAACTTACAGCTCGTGGACCCGGCGGGTCGGCGGGGTACTGACCCCTGCTAACAGTACTGCTATAGCTTACCCACTCATGGCCGCTGCCTCCTACATGATGACCCTGCAATTTGAAGGTACTCGGCTTTGTGCTGCCAGCGTAAGATCCGGCATTGGGTGAGGACTCTAATGTTGTAACAGTTTACTGATGCCCCGGTTTCCAGACCCATTTTGCCTACCACACATGCCCCTATTAACTAATTCCACAGCAGCTGATATTGAAGGTTCTACACCCATGCTGACTAAACATTTATAGAGTGTGTTTAGGAGCCGAGGCTCCAATGTGCTGTTATGGCGTGTAGCACTAGAGGGGAACTTTCTACTTGTTTGGCCATTTACCGTGAGGACACTGCTAACCCGAGAGAACCTGACCTTGCAGGAACCCTTCCTGACCCCTTAGAAGTACACTGTCCTTGAATATATAAAGATGGATATCGGATTAAGTAAATAATGGACATGGAACTCAGGTCTTTCAGTTTGTGACAAGATGGACGCTAATAACTATTTCTAGCTTAACCTAAACCAAGAGTTTATTACGCTTTAGCTACTGCTTCTTTATTAAGATAAAGATACGCATGGTTGGATATACTCCCTGATAGTTCCTATAAGCAATATCAATGTATAGTACTAAACTAGTGATAATGTGGTTTTATGCTCACCCTGTATCTGTTTTGTATCTCATACTATTACCTATCAAAGCTTAGGTATGCAGCTACGCATACACTCATTTTGCCTGGACTAGGTTTAATATATATCTCTACACTAGCTTAGTACTGAAGTTCAGGGTAAGGAGGATTGTACATATTTCGCTAACTCTCCCTATCACCTCTGCTCAGTAAGTTGTCCACAGTGAGCCCATAAGGTTCAGTATTGACACACTCCTATGGAGATGACTTGGCATTCCCTCACACTGCCAGCGGCCGGGTAGTGTGGCATGCTGAGGAATTTCTCATATTCCCAAATAGTGACACATCAGTTTAAATCCAGGTCTCACTGTGGTTTTAAGTTTGGGTGCTAGATACATAGTTGGCAGCTATTATTACAGATTCAGTACAACATAATCCTACCCTTCAGAAAACATCACTGGATACCAGAGTTCCTTTATCTCTGAAGTAACCCTTGAAACCTAATCATAATTAAGCAATTTAACCCTCTTCTGTTCATCTTCTGTTTGTAGCACTCCTTCCAGTTTTAAGCACATAATATAGAAGCTTTGACTCCAAACTCTTGACATTCTAATGGATAACCATGTCGGGTCTTGGAGGGGCCCTGATCATATATCCCCCTACATGCGCCCTATTTATGGGGGTATGCTTCATCCTAGCTTTTGCATATAAAATGGGGGTCTGGAGATACAAATGTATGATGTTTATACTAAAGGTTAAAAAATGAGGTTTGTCACCTGAGATCCAAAAGTGGTCTCCTTTGTCAAAGCTAACCTCCCAAAGTACAGTCATTCCCTAGTGAGGCCCAAAAGTGACCTCGTGTGACATTAGGGAGGTGTAAGGACCATCAGGCATCTTAGTTACGTCCCTTATGTTTGTACCTACTGTCTGGAATTTGTAGTGTATATTGGAAATATGTGGTACTATGATGTATTTCTTACTATTGTTGTGTTTCCTTGTTGAATATTACTTGTATGCCTTGCAACAAACTTCAAATTAAAAAAAAAAAAAAAAAAAAGAATACAATTAGTGTGTTAAGAGTTATAACAGTGGTTATTGAAAAGAGAAACAAAGATTGGTTTTGTCGTAAATTTATGTTCTCTGTGTAAAGATAACAGGAAAGTTTGAATTACTTTACATGACTGCTATAGGATCTTTGTAAACCATTGTAATGATTATGGTAGTGAGCTAAATGGTTGGGCCTTTTTCCTTTTCTAAGTAGGGGTTGCTTTATCAGGTGGGATTAAGGTGCAACTTAATGTTATATGTTGGAGAAACATCAGGTCCTGCTATAAGAGTATTGTTTGGGTAAAGCTGTCAAGAAAAAGTTACTAATACCATTGCAAGAATATAAACAGTGTGCTAAGAGCTATAAAAGTGGTTATTCAAAAGAGAAACAAAGATTGGGTTTTGTCACAAATTTATGTTCTCCATGTAGAGGTAGCAGGAAAGTTCGAATTACTATACATGACTATTATAGGATTTTAAAAGTAATTATAATGTTTAAGGTTAGGGCTTTATCCTTCTCTAAGTAGGGGCTGTTTTATCAGCTAATAAGTAACATGTTGCTAAGTGTTTTAAAACAATAGCAACAAAGACACTATTAAGCAGTTGACACAACTACTAGAAACTTCAATAGACTAAGAGGTTGCTATATATAATTTTTTTCCCAAAGGAGACGCTAAAGGGTGAAAATCAATAACTGTTTATAGGGGAAAAACAAACAAAATTAGAAGTGTACAACTGTTTCAAGTACAAAATAGGTATTGTCATTTATAGCCGCACAGTACACTGATGGCTAATTCACATATGTAGTTCACGTAGGAGTTTTACACAGATCAATTAAATCACTTATTTTATATTAACCCTCCCTCACTTTTTTTTCCTCACTGCTGACACACACGGCCTGCACGAAGGCCTGATTTTCTCTTGTAAGGTGTATCCAGTTCACGGATCATCCATTACTTGTGGGATATTCTCCTTCCCAACAGGAAGCTGCAAGAGGATCACCCACAGCAGAGCCGTCTATATAGCTCCTCCTCTAACTGCCAGTCCCAGTCATTCTCTTGCAGCTCTCGACAAGAAAGGAAGTAGCTAGAGAGATGTGGTGTTTTTATTTAGTTTATCTTCAATCAAAAGTTTGTTATTTTCAAATGGTACCAGAGTTGTACTATTTTAGCCTCAGGCAGAAAGTAGAAGAAGAGTCTGCCTGTGGTCTTTGATGATCTTAGCAGGTTGTAACTAAGATCCATTGCTGTTCTCACACATAACTGAAGAGAGAGGTAACTTCAGCTGGGGGAATGGCGTGCAGGGTCTCCTGCTATGAGGTATGTGCAGTTTAAATTTTTCTAGAGAAATGAATATGCTAGAAAATGCTGTTAATACCAGATTTATTTAAGGTAAGCCTGATTACAGTGATTTAATAATGACTAGTATCATGCTTGCTGTAAAAGGTAATATTCTTATTACTTTCTCACACTACTGAAAAATAAACCGTTTGCTGGAAGTGTTTAAACGTTTTTTTATACATATTGGTGATAAAACTTTATTTGGGGCCCAGTTTTTTCCACATGGCTGGCTAGATTTTGCCTAGGGATAGTTTTGTTAGGCCCTCTCACTGTGAATACAGGTTGGGAGGGGCCTATTTTCGCGCCTAAATGCGCATTAGATTTTGCAGCTTGAGACATCCAGTTTCCCAGAAGGAGTCCCCTGAACACTTAGGACCTCTCTAAAGGGTTTTTGTGCCTTTCAAAGTCGTTATATGGGCAGGTAGGGCCACAGCAGAGCTGTGGCAGTTTGTTGTGACTATTGAAAACGTTTATATCGTTTTTTTGATCCGGTTTTGAAACTAAGGGGTTAATCATCCATTTGCAAGTGGGTGCAATGCTCTGTTAGTCTATTATACACACTGTAAAAAAATTGTAAGATTTACTGCTTTTTATCACTGTTTTTCAATTCCTGACAAAATTTGTTTCTCTTAAAGGCACAGTACCGTTTTTATTTTTTGCTTGTTTACATTTATCAAAGTGTTTTCCAAGCTTGCTGGTCTCATTGCTAGTCTGTTTAAACATGTCTGACATAGAGGAAACTCCTTGTTCATTATGTTTAGAAGCCATTGTGGAACCCCCTCTTAGAATGTGTACCAAATGTACTAATTTTACTTTAAGTTATAAAGATCATATTCTGTCTTTAAAAGATTTATCACTAGAGGAAACTGACAAGGGGGAAGTTATGCCGACTAACTCGCCCCACGTGTCAGAACCTTTGACTCCCGCTCAAGGGACTCCCGCTCAAGAGGCGCCAAGTACATCTAGCGCGTCCATGGCATTTACTTTACAAGACATGGTGGCAGTTAGGGATCATACCCTTACAGCGGTATTGTCCAAACTACCAGGGTTACAAGGAAAGCGAGACAGCTCTGGGGCTAGAAAAAATACAGAGCACTCTGACGCTTTAGTAGCTATGTCTGATATCCCCTCACAATATGCAGAAGCTGAGGCAGGAGAGCTTCTTTCTGTGGGTGATTTTTCTGACTCAGGGAAGATGCTTCAACCTGATTCTGATATGTCAACATTTAAATTTAAGCTTGAACACCTCCGTGTGTTGCTCAGGGAGGTTTTAGCTACTCTGGATGACTGTGACACCATTATAGTGCCAGAGAAATTGTGTAGATTGGATAAATACTATGCAGTGCCTGTTTACACTGATGTTTTTCCAATACCTAAAAGGTTTTCAGAAATTATTACTAAGGAATAGGATAGACCAGGTGTACCGTTCTCTCCCCCTCCTATTTTTAAGAAAATGTTTCCAATAGATGCCGCTACACGGGACTTATGGCAAACGGTCCCTAAGGTGGAGGGAGCAGTTTCTACCCTAGCTAAGTGTACAACTATCCCCGTCGAGGACAGTTGTGCTTTCCTAGATCCAATGGATTAAAAGTTAGAGGGTTACCTTAAGAAAATGTTTATTCAACAAGGTTTTATTCTCCAGCCTCTTGCATGCATTGCCCCGGTCACTGCTGCTGCGGCCTTCTGGTTTGAGTCTCTGGAAGAGGCCTTACAGGTAGAAACTCCATTGGATGATATACTTGACAAGCTTAAAGTGCTTAAGCTAGCCAATTCATTTGTTTCTGACGCCGTTGTTCATTTAACTAAACTAACGGCTAAGAACTCAGGTTTTGCTATTCATGCGCGTAGGGCGCTATGGCTTAAATTCTGGTCAGCTGACGTTACTTCAAAGTCTAAGCTTCTCAATATTCCCTTCAAGGGGCAGACCCTATTCGGGCCTGGACTGAAGGAGATCATTTCTGATATTACTGGAGGAAAAGGTCATGCCCTTCCTCAGGATAGGTCTAACAAATTAAGGACCAAACAAACTAATTTTCGTGCCTTTCGAAACGAGCGCGGCATCATCTTCCTCTAATACAAAACAAGAGGGAAATTTTGCCCAGTCCAAGCCAGTCTGGAGACCTAACCAGGCTTGGAACAAAGGTAAACAGGCCAAGAAGCCTGCTGCTGCCTCTAAGACAGCATGAAAGATTGGCCCCCGATCCGGTAACGGATCTAGTAGGGGGCAGACTTTCTCTCTTCGCCCAGGCTTGGGCAAGAGACGTCCAGGATCCCTGGGCGTTGGGAATTGTGTCCCAGGGATATCTTCTGGACTTCAAAGCTTCTTCCCCAAAAGGAAGATTTCACCTTTCACAATTATCTGCAGACCAGATAAAGAGAGAGGCATTCTTACATTGTGTTCAAGACCTCCTAGTTATGGGAGTGATCCACCCAGTTCCAAAGGAGGAACAGGGGCAAGGATTCTATTCAAATCTATTTGTGGTTCCCAAGAAAGAGGGAACCTTCAGACCAATCTTAGATCTCAAGATCCTAAACAAATTTCTCAGGGTCCCATCTTTCAAGATGGAGACTATTCGAACCATCCTACCTATGATCCAGGAGGGTCAATACATGACTACCGTGGACTTAAAGGATGCTTATCTTCACATTCCAAAGTCCAGTGAGGGAACAGCACATGGGAGTGAAGAATGTGCACGGTAGACCTAGAGCACTGCCAAGCCCTAATACATGTGAACAAAGATAAGCAGGGTCTCCAGCACTTTATCAAACAGACTTTATTTGAACACAAATAGCGACGTTTCGGTGTCACAGCACCTTATTCATGCTTGGTAATTGTATACAGGCCTATTGCATCTTTAAATACCCAAATTTTGGCGCCTTCACAGATTGTTATAGAGAGGGCTCCCTCTAGAGGCCTAATGTTATACATACATCTACATAATTTATATACAAGTTAATTAGTTAATATAAATATATTACTAAACCTCAAAAAATACATAGAATTTCACTAAGAAGAATGCATAATAATCTATAAGAAAATTTCATTTAACTACAGTTAAAATATTACCTAAATAAATTTAATGAACCATTTTATGAACACTTTATAGAAAATTAAAATACATAGAAAAGTTTATACAAAAATTATTTTATACAAAAAATGTTTTTAAATCAATTAAAAACAAGGGAAGGGCCTGAAAATACAGCAAAGATACTAAGAGATAAATAATTCATTGGGCTGAAGATACTTAAAGGGAGATTCAGAAAAAACAACTTAAATCAAATTCCCTGTTAAGACCCTTGGGATGCATACTATCCAATTTATGCACCCACCACATCTCTCTTTGTTTTAATAGACGTTCCCTATCCATGCCTCTTCTGTTTGGGGGGATATGGTCTATTACTTGCCACCTGAGTTGGCTAATGTGATGGCCTTTCTCGAGAAAATGGTTGGATACAGGGGCATCCCTGTTCTTGCATCTAATGTTAGACCTATGTTGACCAATGCGGTCTTTCACCTTGCGGGTGGTCTCACCTATATAGATGCAAGAACAGGGACACTTGATTAAATATACCACATAGGTGGTCTCACAGGTATAATACCCCTTGATAGAAAACTTTTTTCCACTTTGGGGATGATGAAAGAATGCTCCTTTTATCACAGAATGGCAACTCATACAACCAAGGCAGGGAAAAGTTCCCATGTTTTTCTTACCCAACAACTGTTGTCTATTTTGTTTGGTGGGGCCTATGTCTGTTCGCACCAAGTGGTCCCTAAGGCTTTTTACTCTCTTGTGTGCCATAATAGGAGGCTCTTGGAACTGAGCTACATTAGAATTGCATTCCTTAAGTATATACCAGTTCTTCCGAATCAGCCTAGATATTTTGTCACTCAATGGATTGTATTGACTGACAAACACCAGTCTATTTTCTGGTGGTGAGACCACCTATGTGGTATATTTAATCAAGTGTCCCTGTTCTTGCATCTATATAGGTGAGACCACCCGCAAGGTGAAAGACCGCATTGGTCAACATAGGTCTAACATTAGATGCAAGAACAGGGATGCCCCTGTATCCAACCATTTTCTCGAGAAAGGCCATCACATTAGCCAACTCAGGTGGCAAGTAATAGACCATATCCCCCCAAACAGAAGAGGCATGGATAGGGAACGTCTATTAAAACAAAGAGAGATGTGGTGGGTGCATAAATTGGATAGTATGCATCCCAAGGGTCTTAACAGGGAATTTGATTTGTTGTTTTTTCTGAATCTCCCTTTAAGTATCTTCAGCCCAATGAATTATTTATCTCTTAGTATCTTTGCTGTATTTTCAGGCCCTTCCCTTGTTTTTAATTGATTTAAAAAAAAATTTTGTATAAAATAATTTTTGTATAAACTTTTCTATGTATTTTAATTTTCTATAAAGTGTTCATAAAATGGTTCATTAAATTTATTTAGGTAATATTTTAACTGTAGTTAAATGAAATTTTCTTATAGATTATTATGCATTCTTCTTAGTGAAATTCTATGTATTTTTTGAGGTTTAGTAATATATTTATATTAACTAATTCAACTTGTATATAAATTATGTAGATGTATGTATAACATTAGGCCTCTAGAGGGAGCCCTCTCTATAACAATCTGTGAGGGCGCCAAAATTTGGGTATTTAAAGATGCAATAGGCCTGTATACAATTACCAAGCATGAATAAGGTGCTGTGACACCGAAACGTCGCTATTTGTATTCAAATAAAGTCTGTTTGATAAAGTGCTGGAGACCCTGCTTATCTTTGTTCTATCTTCACATTCCGATACACAAAGATCATCATCGGTTTCTCAGGTTCGCCTTCCTAGACAGGCATTACCAGTTTGTGGCTCTTCCCTTTGGGTTAGATACGGCACCAAGAATCTTTACAAAGGTTCTGGGGTCACTTCTGGTGGTCCTAAGGCCGCGGGGCATAGCAGTAGCCCCTTACATAGACGACATTCTGATACAGGCGTCGAATTTCCAAATTGCCAAGTCCCATACGGACATTGTTCAGGCATTCCTGAGGTCTCATGGGTGGAAAGTGAACGAAAAGAAGAGTTCTCTATCCCCTCCCACAAGAGTTTCCTTCCTAGGAACTCTGATAGATTCTGTAGAAATGAAGATTTACCTGACAGAGGCCAGGTTGACAAAACTTCTAAATTCCTGCCGTGTTCTTTATTCTACTTCTCGCCCTTCGGTGGCTCAGTGTATGGAAGTAATCGGCTTAATGGTAGCGGCAATGGACATAGTGCCGTTTGCCCACCTACATCTCAGACTGCTGCAACTCTGCATGCTCAGTCAGTGGAATGGGGATTACACAGATTTGTCCCCTCTACTAAATCTGGATCAAGAGACCAGGTATTCTCTTCTCTGGTGGCTATCTCGAGTCCATCTGTGCAAAGGTATGACCTTCCGCAGGCCAGATTGGACAATAGTAACAACAGATGCCAGCCTTCTGGGCTGGGGGGCAGTCTGGAACTCTCTGAAGGCTCAGGGGTCATGGACTCAGGAGGAGGCTCTCCTTCCGATAAACATTCTGGAACTAAGAGCGATATTCAATGCTCTTCAGGCTTGGCCTCAGCTAGCGGCAGTGAGGTTCATCAGATTTCAGTCGGACAACATCACGACTGTAGCTTACATCAACCATTAAGGAGGAACAAGGAGTTCCCTAGCGATGTTGGAGGTTTCAAAGATAATTCGTTGGGCAGAGATTCACTCTTGCCACCTATCAGCTATCCATATCCCAGGAGTAGAGAACTGGGAGGCGGATTTTCTAAGTCGACAGACTTTTCATCCGGGGGAGTGGGAGCTCCATCCGGAGGTGTTTGCACAGTTGATTCAACGTTTGGGCAAACCAGAACTGGATCTCATGGCGTCTCGCCAGAACGTCAAGCTTCCTTGTTACGGATCCAGGTCCAGGGATCCCAAGGCAGCACTGATAGATGCTCTAGCAGCGCCTTGGTCCTTCAACCTGGCTTATGTGTTTCCACCGTTTCCTCTGCTCCCTCGTCTGATTGCCAAGGTCAAGCAGGAGAGAGCATCGGTGATCTTGATAGCACCTGCATGGCCACGCAGGACTTGGTATGCAGATCTGGTGGACATGTCATCCTTTCCACCATGGACTCTGCCTCTGAGGCAGGACCTTTTACTTCAGGGTCCTTTCAACCATCCAAATCTAATTTCTCTGCGGCTGACTGCTTGGAGATTGAACACTTGATTTTATCAAAGCGTGGTTTCTCCGAGTCGGTCATTGATACCTTAATACAGGCGCGAAAGCCTGTCACCAGGAAAATCTATCATAAGATATGGTGTAAATATCTTCATTGGTGTGAATCCAAGGGTTACTCATGGAGTAAGGTCAGGATTCCTAGGATATTATCTTTTCTCCAAGATGGATTGGAGAAGGGTTTGTCAGCAAGTTCCTTAAAGGGACAGATTTCTGCTCTGTCTATTCTTTTGCACAAATGTCTGGCTGAGGTTCCAGACGTGCAGGCGTTTTGTCAGGCTTTAGTCAGAATTAAGCCTGTGTTTAAACCTGTTGCTCCGCCTTGGAGTTTAAATTTAGTCCTTAAGGTTCTTCAAGGGGTTCTGTTTGAACCTTTGCATTCCATAGATATTAAGCTCTTATCTTGGAAAGTTTTGTTTTTAGTAGCTATCTCCTCGGCTCGAAGAGTTTCGGAGTTATCTGCTTTACAATGTGATTCTCCTTATCTCATTTTTCATTCCGATAAGGTAGTGTTACGTACCAAACCTGAATTTCTACCTAAGGTGGTATCTAATAAAAATATCAATCAGGAGATTGTTGTACCGTCACTGTGTCCTAATCCTTCTTCAAAGAAGGAACGTCTTTTACACAATCTTGGCGTGGTTCGAGCTTTAAAGTTTTATTTACAAGCTACTAAAGATTTTCGTCAAACATCTGCATTGTTTGTTGTCTACTCTGGACAGAGGAGAGGCCAAAAGGCTTCGGCAACTTCTCTTTCTTTTTGGCTAAGGAGTATAATACGCTTAACTTATGAGCAGCCTCCTGAAAGGATTACAGCTCATTCTGCCAGAGCGGTGGCTTCCACATGGGCTTTTAAGAATGAGGCTTCTGTTGAACAGATTTGTAAGGCGGCGACTTGGTCTTCATACTTTTTCAAAATTCTATAAATTTGATACTTTCTCCTGTTAAGTGTGATCAGTCCACGGGTCATCATTACTTCTGGGATATTAACTCCTCCCCAACAGGAAGTGCAAGAGGATCACCCAGCAGAGCTGCTATATAGCTCCTCCCCTCTACGTCACACCCAGTCATTCTCTTGCACCCAACTAATAGATAGGATGTGTGAGAGGACTGTGGTGATTTTACTTAGTTTTTATAACTTCAATCAAAAGTTTGTTATTTTAAAACAGCACCGGAGTGTGTTGTTCCTTCTCAGGGAGAATTTGAAGAAGAGTCTACCTGAGTTTTTCTGTATGATTTTAACCGGAGTAGTTAAGATCATGTTGCTGTTCTCGGCCATCTGAGGAGTGAGGTAAACTTCAGATCAGGGGACAGCGGGCAGGTTCACCTGCAAAGAGGTATGTAGCAGCATATTATTTTCTGAGAATGGAATTGACTAGAAAATACTGCAAATACCTATATAAAGTAAGTTCAGCCTTAAATGCAGTAGTAGCAACTGGTATCAGGCTGTCATGTATGTATATTTTCACTTCAGTATTCTGGGGAATGGCATTTCACTGAAATAATACTGTTTACATAAAGCTTTAGCCTATTTTGCAGTAAAAACGGCTTGCAGCAGGCTTTTTATGACAAATACATTTATTGATGTTAAACGTTTTTTGCTGGCATGTGAAATCGTTTATATTTCTGAGGTACTGGGTGAAAACTTATTTGGGCATTAGTTTTATCCACTTGGCGGGCATTTTGTTTGATTTATGACAGTTTACTGATCTCCCTCACTGTTGTGTGTGAGGGGGAGGGGCTGAATTTGGCGCTTTTACTACGCATCAAAAATTCAGTCACAAGTCTGTTCTTCTTCCCTGCATGATCCGGTTCGTCTCTACAGAGCTCAGGGGTCTTCAAAAGTTATTTTGAGGGAGGTAATCACTCACAGCAGACCTGTGAGATTGTGCTTGACTGTGATAAAAAAACGTTACATTCTGTACTTTTTTTCTGCTATTAAAGGGCTAGTTATCCATTACTAATGGGAGCAAACATTTGCTAAAATTGTATTTTTACTGAGAAAAAAGTTTGTTTTCATAAAATTATCTGTTTTATACTCAACTGTCATATCTTTCTGTGCTTCTTAAAGGCACAGTGCGTTTTTTTTCAAACTATATTTAAAGGTGAATTGAAAAGTATTTCCAAGTTTGCTGGTTATTTGCTAGTGTGTTAAACATGTCTGACTCAGAGGAATATCTCTGTGCTATATGTGCTAAAGCCAAAGTGGAGCCCAATAGAAATTTATGTACTAATTGTATTGATGCTACTTTAAATAAAAGTCAATCTGTACAAATTGAACAGCATTCACCAGACAACGAGAGGAAAGTTATGCCGACTAACTCCCCTCACGTGTCAGTACCTGCATCTCCCGCTCGGCAGGTGCGTGATATGGTAACGCCGAGTACTTCAGGGCGGCCATTACAAATCACATTGCAGGACATGGCTAATGTTATGACTGAAGTTTTGTCTAAATTACCAGAACTTAGAGGGAAGCGTGATCACTCTGGGGTGAGAACAGAGTGCGCTGATAATGCTAGGGCTATGTCAGATACTGCGTCACAGTATGCAGAACATGAGGACGGAGAGCTTCAATCTGCAGGTGACGGTTCTGATCCCATTAGAGTGGATTCAGACATTTCTAATTTTAAGTTTAAGCTTGAAAACCTCCGCGTACTGTTAGGGGAGGTATTAGCGGCTCTGAATGATTGTAACACCGTTGCAATTCCAGAGAAATTATGTAGGCTGGATAGATACTATGCGGTACCGGCGAGTACTGACGTATTTCCTATACCTAAGAGGCTTACAGAGATAATTACTAAGGAGTGGGATAGGCCCGGTGTGCCCTTTTCTCCCCTCCTGTATTTAGAAAAATGTTTCCAATAGACGCCACCACACGGGACTTATGGCAGACGATCCCTAAGGTGGAGGGAGCGGTTTCTACGCTGGCTAAGCGTACCACTATCCCGGTGGAGGATAGCTGTGCTTTTTCTGATCCAATGGATAAAAAATTAGAAGGTTACCTTAAGAAAATGTTTGTTCAACAAGGTTTTATATTGCAACCTCTTGCATGTATTGCGTCTGTCACGGCCGCATCAGCCTTTTGGTCCGAGTCCCTGGAAGAGACTCTTGACTCAATAACTATAGAGGAAATTTCAAACAAGCTTAAAACACTTAAGCTAGCTAATTCATTTGTTTCAGATGCCGTTGTACATTTAACTAAACTTACGGCTAAGAATTCCGGATTCGCCATTCAGGCACGCAGAGCACTGTGGCTAAAATCCTGGTCAGCTGATGTTACTTCTAAATCTAAGTTACTCAACATACCTTTCAAAGGGCAGACCTTATTCGGGCCCGGTTTGAAGGAAATTATCGCTGACATTACAGGAGGTAAAGGCCACGCCCTGCCTCAAGACAGAGCCAAGCCTAAGGCTAGACAGTCTAATTTTCGTTCCTTTCGTAATTTCAAGACAGGAGCAGCATCAACTTCCTCTGCACCAAAACAGGAAGGAGCTGTTGCTCGCTACAGACAAGGCTGGAGACCTAACCAGTCCTGGAACAAGGGCAAGCAGGCCAGAAAACCTGCTGCTGCCCCTAAGACAGCATGAATTGAGGGCCCCCGATCCGGGAACGGATCTAGTGGGGGGCAGACTTTCTCTCTTCGCCCAGGCTTGGGCAAGAGATGTCCAGGATCCCTGGGCCTTAGAGATCATATCTCAGGGATATCTTCTGGACTTCAAATCCTCTCCCCCAAAAGGGAGATTCCATCTGTCAAGGTTGTCAACAAACCAAATAAAGAAAGAGGCGTTTCTACGCTGTGTACAAGATCTTTTACTAATGGGAGTGATCCATCCGGTTCCGGGGTCGGAAAACGGACAGGGGTTTTACTCAAATCTGTTTGTGGTTCCCAAGAAAGAAGGAACCTTCAGACCAATCTTGGATTTAAAGATCCTAAACAAATTCCTAAGAGTTCCATCGTTCAAAATGGAAACTATTCGGACAATCCTACCCATGATCCAAAAGGGTCAGTACATGACCACAGTGGATTTAAAGGATGCTTACCTTCACATACCGATTCACAGAGATCATTTCCGGTATCTAAGGTTTGCCTTCCTAGACAGGCATTACCAGTTTGTAGCTCTTCCATTTGGGTTGGCTACGGCTCCAAGAATCTTCACAAAGGTTCTGGGGGCTCTTCTGGCGGTGCTAAGACCGCAAGGAATCTCGGTAGCTCCATACCTAGACGACATTCTGATTCAAGCTTCAAGCTTTCAAACTGCCAAGTCTCATACAGAGTTTGTACTGGCATTTCTAAGATCGCATGGGTGGAAGGTAAACGAAAAGAAGAGTTCTCTCGTTCCACTGACAACAGTTCCCTTCTTGGGGACTCTTATAGATTCTGTAGAAATGAAGATTTATCTGACAGAAGACAGGTTAACAAAACTTCAAAACGCCTGCCGTGTCCTTCATTCCATTCAACACCCGTCAGTGGCTCAATGTATGGAGGTGATCGGCTTAATGGTAGCGGCAATGGACATAGTCCCCTTTGCACGCCTACACCTCAGACCGCTGCAATTATGCATGCTAAGTCAGTGGAATGGGGATTACTCAGATTTGTCCCCCACTCTGAATCTGGATCAAGAGACCAGAAATTCTCTTCTGTGGTGGCTTTCTCGGCCACATCTGTCCAAGGGGATGCCATTCAGCAGGCCAAATTGGACAATTGTAACAACAGACGCCAGCCTGTTAGGTTGGGGTGCTGTCTGGAATTCCCTGAAGGCTCAGGGATCAGGGACTCAGGAGGAGAGTCTCCTGCCAATAAACATTCTGGAATTGAGAGCAGTTCTCAATGCCCTTCTAGCTTGGCCCCAGTTAACAACTCGGGGGTTCATCAGATTTCAGTCGGACAACATCACGACTGTAGCTTACATCAACCATCAAGGAGGAACAAGAAGCTCCCTAGCGATGATGGAAGTATCAAAGATAATTCGTTGGGCAGAGTCTCACTCTTGCCATCTCTCAGCAATCCACATTCCGGGAGTGGAGAACTGGGAGGCGGATTTCCTAAGTCGTCAGACTTTTCATCCGGGGGAGTGGGAACTGCATCCGGAGGTCTTTGCCCAAATACTTCGACGTTGGGGCAAACCAGAGATAGATCTCATGGCGTCTCGACAGAACACCAAGCTTCCTCGTTACGGGTCCAGATCCAGGGATCCGGGAGCGGCCCTAGTAGATGCTTTGACAGCACCTTGGACCTTCGGGAGAGCTTATGTGTTTCCACCCTTTCCGATGCTTCCTCGATTGATTGCCAGAATCAAACAGGAGAGAGCATCAGTAATTCTAATAGCGCCTGCGTGGCCTCGCAGGACCTGGTATGCAGATCTAGTGGACATGTCATCCTGTCCACCTTGGTCTCTGCCTCTGAGACAGGACCTTCTGATTCAGGGTCCTTTCAAACATCAAAATCTAATTTCTCTGAAGCTGACTGCCTGGAGATTGAACGCTTGATTTTATCAAAACGTGGATTCTCTGAGTCAGTAATTGATACCCTGATACAGGCTAGGAAGCCTGTTACCAGAAAGATTTATCATAAAATATGGCGTAAATACCTATATTGGTGCGAATCCAAAGGTTACTCTTGGAGTAAGGTTAGGATTCCTAGGATATTGTCTTTTCTACAAGAGGGTTTAGAAAAGGGCTTATCCGCTAGTTCTTTAAAGGGACAGATCTCAGCTCTGTCCATTTTGTTACACAAACGTCTGTCAGAAGTTCCAGACGTTCAGGCTTTTTGTCAGGCTTTGGCCAGGATTAAGCCTGTGTTTAAAAATGTTGCTCCGCCATGGAGTTTAAACCTTGTTCTTAACGTTTTACAGGGCGTTCCGTTTGAACCCCTTCATTCCGTTGATATAAAATTGTTATCTTGGAAAGTTCTATTTTTAATGGCTATTTCCTCGGCTCGAAGAGTCTCTGAGTTATCAGCCTTACATTGTGATTCTCCTTATCTGATTTTTCACTCGGATAAGGTAGTTCTGCGTACTAAACCTGGGTTCTTACCTAAGGTAGTCACTAACAGGAATATCAATCAGGAGATTGTTGTTCCATCCTTGTGTCCTAATCCTTCCTCAAAGAAGGAACGACTTCTGCACAATCTAGATGTAGTTCGTGCCCTAAAATTTTATTTACAGGCAACTAAAGATTTTCGACAAACATCTTCACTGTTTGTCGTTTACTCTGGTCAGAGGAGAGGTCAAAAAGCTTCGGCTACCTCTCTCTCTTTTTGGCTTCGTAGCATAATACGTTTAGCCTATGAGACTGCTGGACAGCAGCCTCCTGAAAGAATTACAGCTCATTCCACTAGAGCTGTGGCTTCCACTTGGGCCTTTAAGAATGAGGCCTCTGTTGAACAGATTTGCAAGGCTGCAACTTGGTCTTCGCTTCATACTTTTTCCAAATTTTACAAATTTTACACTTTTGCTTCTTCGGAGGCTATTTTTGGGAGAAAGGTTCTTCAGGCAGTGGTTCCTTCTGTATAAAGATCCTGCCTATCCCTCCCGTCATCCGTGTACTTTTGCTTTGGTATTGGTATCCCAGAAGTAATGATGACCCGTGGACTGATCACACTTAACAGGAGAAAACATAATTTATGCTTACCTGATAAATTCCTTTCTCCTGTAGTGTGATCAGTCCACGGCCCGCCCTGTTTTTTATGGCAGGTCTAAATTTTTAAATTATACTCCAGTCACCACTGCACCCTTTAGCTTCTCCTTTCTCGTTGGTTCTTGGTCGAATGACTGGGTGTGACGTAGAGGGGAGGAGCTATATAGCAGCTCTGCTGGGTGATCCTCTTGCACTTCCTGTTGGGGAGGAGTTAATATCCCAGAAGTAATGATGACCCGTGGACTGATCACACTACAGGAGAAAGGAATTTATCAGGTAAGCATAAATTATGTTTTTGCTTCTTCTGAGGCTATTTTTGGGAGAAAGGTTTTGCAGGCAGTGGTGCCTTCCGTTTAAGCACCTACCTTGTCCCTCCCTTCATACGTGTCCTATAGCTTTGGTATTGGTATCCCACAAGTAATGGATGATCCGTGGACTGGATACACCTTACAAGAGAAAACAACATTTATGCTTACCTGATAAATTTATTTCTCTTGTGGTGTATCCAGTCCACGGCCCGCTCTGTCATTTTAAGGCAGGTGTGTTTTATTTTTAAACTACAGTCACCACTGCACCCTATGGTTTCTCCTTTCTCTTGCTTGTCTTCGGTCGAATGAATGGGAGTGGCAGTTAGAGGAGGAGCTATAAGGCACAGCTCTGCTGTGGGTGATCCTCTTGCAGCTTCCTGTTGGGAAGGAGAATATCCCACAAGTAATGGATGATCCGTGGACTGGATACACCACAAGAGAAATAAATTTATCAGGTAAGCATAAATTTTGTTTTTTCCAATTCTCTCACTACTACCACTATAGACACTTATGGAAAGGTTTGTCACTGTCAAAAATAAATCAACGGAAATGCCACCTAAAGGAAAAGATAAGAAAAATCTCAAGAGGAACAGTTTGGACACAGCTAATGATATATAAAGTATAGCAGAAATAATAAATATAAACATGCACCCTATAGAGTCACAGGAATTGGTAAAACAGATCTCAGATATTATGTTGCCACAATTTAAACAGGTCAAAAAAGATATATCTGAGCTAATGCTAGAAGTAAAACAATTTTCAGTCAGGCTTTTTGAGGCGGAAAATAGAATTTCAGATGTAGAGGATTCAAGCACGAGACACGAGATAAGGATTAAGGAGCAGGCTATTCAGTTATGTACACTTCAGAATAAGGTTGAGGAGTTAGAAGACCGCGCAAGACGCAACAACGTAAGAATTATAGGATTGTCAGAAATAGAAGAATTTCAGGATTTAGTACAGTTTACTGCAGTACAACTACCCCTAATATTAGGTATGCAAATACCACCACAAGGCTTACAGCTCGAAAGAGCACATAAGGTAGGAAGTGCTAGAATATATTTAGATGGCAAGATAAAAAAACAGACCAGTCATTGTCAAGTATTTGAATTTTCAAGACAAAACTAATGTTATGAGTCAGTACAAGCAAAAATTACCAGTAGTGATTGTAGATAAGAGTATATTGCTTTTTCAGGATTTTTCAGTAGAAGCGTTGAAGAAAAGGAAAGAAATGGTACCAATATGTACAAATTTAATTAAAATGGTCTTGAAAGCCACAATTATATATCCGGGCAAAAATCTAAATTTCTCTTGTAAGGTGTATCCAGTCCACGGATCATCCATTACTTGTGGGATATTCTCCTTCCCAACAGGAAGTTGCAAGAGGACACCCACAGCAGAGCTGGTATATAGCTCCTCCCCTAACTGCCATATCCAGTCATTCTCTTGCAACTCTCAACAAAGATGGAGGTAGTAAGAGGAGAGTGGTAAAATATAGTTAGTTTTTTCTTCAATCAAAAGTTTGTTATTTTCAAATAGTACCGGAGTTGTACTATTTTATCTCAGGCAGTTTTTAGAAGAAGAATCTGCCTGCGTTTTCTATGATCTTAGCAGCTTGTAACGAAGATCCACTGCTGTTCTCACATATGTCTGAGGAGTGAGGTAACTTCAGAGGGAGAATGGCGTGCAGGTTATCCTGCTATAAGGTATGTGCAGTTTTAAGTTTTTCTAGGGACTAGAAAATGCTGCTGATACCGGATTAATGTAAGTTAAGCCTAAATACAGTGATTTAATAGCGACTTGTATCAGGCTTACTATCAGAGATATATACTCTTATAAAATGACAATATAAAACGTTTGCTGGCATGTTTAATCGTTTTTATATATGTTTTGGTGATAAAACTTTATTGGGGCCTAAGTTTTTTCCACATGGCTGGCTTGATTTTGGCCTAGAAACAGTTTCCTGAGGCTTTCCACTGTTGTAGTATGAGTGGGAGGGGCCTATTTTAGCGCTTTTTTTGCGCAGTTAAAATTACAGACAGAGA
The DNA here is from genome assembly GCF_027579735.1 of Bombina bombina. Lineage (NCBI taxonomy): Eukaryota > Metazoa > Chordata > Amphibia > Anura > Bombinatoridae > Bombina > Bombina bombina. Next base: position 501,638,770 of record NC_069501.1, on the reverse strand, counting down.
CATTCAGCTTCCCTCAGCAGTCCCCTGCATGCTATAGGACATCTCTGAAGGGCTCTAAAGGCTTCAAAAGTCGTTTATTGAGGAAGGTAGGGCCACAGTTGAGCTGTGGCAGTTGTTGTGACTGTTTAAAAAACGTTTATTTTGTTTTTTTGATCCGTTTTTTGCATTAAGGGGTTAATCATCCATTTGCAAGTGGGTGCAATGCTCTGCTAACCTATTACATACACTGTAAAAATTTTGTTTGATTTACTGCCTTTTTTCACTGTTTTTCAAATTTTGACAAAATTTGTTTCTCTTAAAGGCACAGTACCGTTTTTTATATAGGCTTGTTAACTTGATTTAAAGTGTTTTCCAAGCTTGCTAGTCTCATTGCTAGTCTGTACAAACATGTCTGACATAGAGGAAACTCCTTGTTCATTATGTTTAAAAGCCATGGTGGAACCCCATATGAGAATGTGTACTAAGTGTATTGATTTCACTTTAAACAATAAAGATCAGCTTTTGTCTTTAAAAAATTTATCACCAGAGGTTTCTGACGAGGGGGAAGTTATGCCGACTAACTCTCCCCACGTGTCAGACCCTTTGACTCCCGCTCAAGGGACTCACGCTCAAATGGCGCCAAGTACATCAAGGACGCCCATAGCGATTACTTTACAAGACATGGCGGCAGTCATGGATAATACACTGTCAGTGGTATTAGCCAGGCTGCCTGAATTTAGAGGAAAGCGTGATAGCTCTGGCGTTAGGCGTAATACAGAGCATACAGACGCTTTAAGGTCCATGTCTGATACTGCCTCACAATATGCAGAAGCTGAGGAAGGAGAGCTTCAGTCTGTGGGTGATATCTCTGACTCAGGGAAACCTGATTCTGATATTTCTACTTTTAAATTTATTTTAGAAATTTAGGGAGAGAAATACTAATGTATTTAGTGTACTTATTAGTTCCCCAACACAATTAAACCCTATGCTTAGGGAGGAAAATAGTATTTCCTTTTATCAAAATAATGGAGGTGGGGGGTGCTCAATATCCTGTATAAACATAGAAAAATGTGGAAAGAAGAAATGGATATACCAGAGCACTCAAAAGGAGCTATTAAGAATTAATTCACAATGTGAGTTGATGTGCAGGACTGGGGTATTATAAATAAAACATAACTTTCTCCAACATTGGTGTGTCCGGTCCACGGCGTCATCCTTACTTGTGGGAATATCTCTTCCCCAACAGGAAATGGCAAAGAGTCCCAGCAAAGCTGGCCATATAGTCCCTCCTAGGCTCCGCCCACCCCAGTCATTCTCTTTGCCGTTGCACAGGCGACATCTCCACGGAGATGGTTAAGAGTATGTCGTGTTTAGTTGTAGTTTTTTTTATTCTACTATCAAGAGTTTGTTATTTTAAAATAGTGCTGGTATGTACTATTTACTCTGAAACAGAAAAAGATGAAGATTTCTGTTTGTGAGAGGAAGATGATTTTAGCAGACAGTAACTAAAATCGGTTGCTGTTTCCACATAGGACTGTTGAGATGAAGTAACTTCAGTTGGGGGAAACAGTTAGCAGACTTTTCTGCTTAAGGTATGACTAGCCATATTTCTAACAAGACTATGTAATGCTGGAAGGCTGTCATTTCCCCTCATGGGGACCGGTAAGCCATTTTCTTAGTCTCAAACAGAATAAAGGGCTTAATATGGGCTATAAAACTGGTAGACACTTTTATGGGCAAAATCGATTGCTTTATTTGGACATTTTATACATGTTTATGCTGATAATTCACACTTATAAACTTGGGGAACATTTTTTAACGTCAGGCACTATGTTAGACACCTTTTCCAGTCAGGAAGGGCCTTCCCAGTTGTAGGCTGAGCCTCATTTTCGCGCCATTACTGCGCAGTTGTTTTTGAGAGCAAGACATGCAGATGCATGTGTGAGGACCTGAAAGTAGTTGGAAAAGTTCCTAGAAGGCGTCATTTGGTATCGTATTCCCCTCTGGGCTTGGTAAAGTCACAGCAAAGGCTGTAGCTGGGACTGTATAGGGGTTAAATCTGTAACCGGCTCCGGTTTCGTTATTTTAAGGGTTAAAGCTCTGAAAATTGGTGTGCAATACTTTTAATGCTTTAAGACACTGTGGTGAAATTTTGGTAAATTTTGAACAATTCCTTCATATTTTTTCACATATTCAGTAATAAAGTGTGCTCTGTTTAAAATTTAAAGAGACAGTAACGGTTTTGTTTTAAAACGTTTTTTTGTGCTTTATTGACAAGTTTAAGCCTGTTTAACATGTCTGTGCCTTCAGATAAGCTATGTTCTATAAGGCTCATACAGACATCGTTCTGGCCTTTCTCAGATCTCACGGATGGAAGGTGAACATAGAAAAAAGTTCTCTGTCTCCGTCAACAAGAGTTCCCTTCTTGGGAACAATAATAGATTCCTTAGAAATGAGGATTTTTCTGACAGATGTCAGAAAGTCAAAACTTCTAAGCACTTGTCAAGTTCTTCATTCTGTTCCACGTCCTTCCATAGCTCAGTGCATGGAAGTAGTAGGGTTGATGGTTGCAGCAATGGACATAGTTCCTTTTGCGCGAATTCATCTAAGACCATTACAACTGTGCATGCTGAAACAGTGGAATGGGGACTATACAGACTTGTCTCCAGTGATTCAAGTAGATCAGAAGACCAGAGATTCACTCCGTTGGTGGCTAACCCAGGACCACCTATCCCAGGGAATGAGCTTCCGCAGACCAGATTGGGTCATCGTCACGACCGACGCCAGTCTAGTGGGCTGGGGCGCGGTCTGGGAATCCCTGAAAGCTCAGGGACTATGGTCTCGGGAAGAGTCTCTTCTCCCGATAAACATTCTGGAACTAAGAGCGATATTCAATGCTCTCAGGGCTTGGCCTCAGCTTGCAAAGGCCAGATTCATAAGATTCCAATCAGACAACATGACGACTGTTGCGTATATCAATCATCAGGGGGGAACAAGGAGTTCCCTGGCGATGAAAGAAGTGACCAAAATAATACAATGGGCGGAGGATCACTCCTGCCACCTATCTGCGATCCACATCCCAGGTGTGGAAAACTGGGAAGCGGATTATCTGAGTCGTCAGACATTCCATCCGGGGGAGTGGGAACTCCACCCGGAGATCTTTGCCCAGTTGACTCAATTATGGGGCATTCCAGACATGGATCTGATGGCGTCTCGTCAGAACTTCAAGGTTCCTTGCTACGGGTCCAGATCCAGGGATCCCAAGGCGACTCTAGTGGATGCACTAGTAGCGCCTTGGACCTTCAACCTAGCTTATGTGTTTCCACCGTTTCCTCTCATTCCCAGGCTGGTAGCCAGGATCAAACAGGAGAGGGCCTCGGTGATCTTGATAGCTCCTGCGTGGCCACGCAGGACTTGGTATGCAGACCTGGTGAATATGTCATCGGTTCCTCCATGGAAGCTACCTTTGAGACAGGACCTTCTTGTTCAGGGTTCATTCGAACATCCAAATCTGGTCTCCCTCCAGCTGACGGCTTGGAGATTGAACGCTTGATTCTATCAAAGCGTGGGTTTTCAGATTCTGTGATAGATACTCTGGTTCAAGCCAGAAAACCGGTAACTAGAAAGATTTACCAAGGGATTCCCATGGAATAAGATAAAAATTCCTAAGATTCTTTCCTTTCTGCAAGAAGGTTTGGATAAAGGATTATCTGCTAGTTCTCTAAAGGGACAGATTTCTGCTTTATCTGTCTTACTACACAAACGACTGGCAGCTGTGCCAGATGTTCAAGCATTTGTTCATGCTCTGGTTAGGATCAAGCCTGTTTACAGACCTTTGACTCCTCCCTGGAGTTTAAATCTAGTTCTTTCAGTTCTTCAAGGGGTTCCGTTTGAACCTCTACATTCCATAGATATTAAGTTGTTATCTTGGAAAGTTTTGTTTTTGGTTGCTATTTCTTCTGCTAGAAGAGTTTCATAGTTATCTGCTCTGCAGTGTTTTCCGCCCTATCTGGTGTTCCATGCAGATAAGGTGGTTTTGCGTACTAAGCCTGGTTTTCTTCCAAAGGTTGTTTCTAACAAAAATATTATCCTGGAGATAGTTGTACCTTCTTTGTGTCCGAATCCAGTTTCAAAGAAGGAACGTTTGTTACACAATTTGGACGTAATCCGTGCTCTAAAATTCTATTTAGAAGCTACAAAAGATTTCAGACAAACATCTTCTCTGTTTGTCGTCTATTCTGGTAAAAGGAGAGGTCAAAAAGCGACTTCTACCTCTCTTTCCTTTTGGCTTAAAAGCATCATCCGATTGGCTTACGAGACTGCCGGACGGCAGCCTCCTGAAAGAATCACAGCTCAGCTCACTCCACTAGGGCTGTGGCTTCCACATGGGCCTTCAAGAACGAGGCTTCTGTTGATCAGATATGTAAGGCAGCGACTTGGTCTTCACTGCACACTTTTGCCAAATTTTACAAATTTGATACTTTTGCTTCTTCGGAGGCTATTTTTGGGAGAAAGATTTTGCAAGCCGTGGTGCCTTCCGTTTAGGTAACCTGATTTGCTCCCTCCCTTCATCCGTGTCCTAAAGCTTTGGTATTGGTTCCCACAAGTAAGGATGACGCCGTGGACCGGACACACCAATGTTGGAGAAAACAGAATTTATGCTTACCTGATAAATTACTTTTTCCAACGGTGTGTCCGGTCCACGGCCCGCCCTGGTTTTTTAATCAGGTCTGATGAATTATTTTCTCTAACTACAGTCACCACGGTACCATATGGTTTCTCCTATTTTTTCCTCCTGTCCGTCGGTCGAATGACTGGGGTGGGCGGAGCCTAGGAGGGACTATATGGCCAGCTTTGCTGGGACTCTTTGCCATTTCCTGTTGGGGAAGAGATATTCCCACAAGTAAGGATGACGCCGTGGACCGGACACACCGTTGGAGAAAGTAATTTATCAGGTAAGCATAAATTCTGTTTTTAATAATGTCCAAGTAAAAAATTGTAAGTAATAGTGATAAACTTCCCCAACACAATTAAACCCTATGCTTAGGGAGGAAAATAGTATTTCCTTTTATCAAAATTTGAGAAAGCCACGGACGTGGCATCAGGCGCTCTTTATGAATGCTGATAGTCTGATAGTGTGTGTGTGTTAATTTGTGATTATCTGACCGTACTGTCAATCGCTTACTATGAAGTATCCCTTCTAAGCCAACTAGCCTTTTTCTTTGGCTTCGTTATTTGACTTTACCTAGGTCACCAGCACCTCTTGCCACTATATTATATATAGCATGGGATTCTGACAAGGCGTAGTACCGCTCCAGTATTGCACTAGCTAGATAATTTTTGTGTGAGGTCAATCCTCTTTTTAGATTAGTTTCTTGTGCAATCCGTGAGCATATTGTGGTACATCCTTGCCAGACTCACCCACCTCACGCACCTTTCTTGTGGGTATAATTGTTCAATAGCAACATATACATGTTAGCGTTTTAGTCACTGCACTTACACCTCTCCTCTGTGATTTGGGCTTTATTTTAACTCATTTCACCGGCCTATACATTGATAGATTCATAAGTTCAACCTAATTTTGTATTTCAATACAGAGTGTGTGACTTTAATAGAAGCTAACATCGGCTGAGCATTGTACTCAGCAGTATATTTTGTGGAAGTGTACCTTCCTTTTCTTATTTGATTAGTTTTGTTGCTATTGTTAAGCACTCTATAGTGCTTTCTGATTGTGAATCACCCACTTGACATACTTTGTTTGGCCAATACTTGGCACTTCAGCATTCATCCTTTTTAATTGATTTTATATACACTACACGGAGTGAATGTTTATCACTATTACTTACAATTTTTTACTTGGACATTATTAAAAGTTATGTTTTATTTATAATACCCCAGTCCTGCACATCAACTCACATTGTGAATTAATTCTTAATAGCTCCTTTTGAGTGCTCTGGTATATCCATTTCTTCTTTCAACATTTTTCTATGTTTATACAGGATATTGAGCACCCCCCACCTCCATTATTTTGATAAAAGGAAATACTATTTTCCTCCCTAAGCATAGGGTTTAATTGTGTTGGGGAAGTTTATCACTATTACTTACAATTTTTTACTTGGACATTATTAAAAGTTATGTTTTATTTATAATACCCCAGTCCTGCACATCAACTCACATTGTGAATTAATTCTTAATAGCTCCTTTTGAGTGCTCTGGTATATCCATTTCTTCTTTCAACATTTTTCTATGTTTATACAGGATATTGAGCACCCCCCACCTCCATTATTTTGATAAAAGGAAATACTATTTTCCTCCCTAACCATAGGGTTTAATTGTGTTGGGGAAGTTTATCACTATTACTTACAATTTTTTACTTGGACATTATTAAAAGTTATGTTTTATTTATAATACCCCAGTCCTGCACATCAACTCACATTGTGAATTAATTCTTAATAGCTCCTTTTGAGTGCTCTGGTATATCCATTTCTTCTTTCAACATTTTTCTACTTTTAAATTTAAGCTTGAGAACCTCCATGTATTGCTTAGGGAGGTTTTAGCTGCTCTGAATGACTGTGACACAATTGCAGTGCCAGAGAAATTGTGTAAACTGGATAAATACTTTGCAGTGCCGGTGTGTACTGAGGTTTTTCCAATACCTAAAAGGTTTACAGAAATTCTTAATAAAGAGTGGGATAGACCCGGTGTGCCATTTTCCCCCCCTCCTATTTTTAGAAAAATGTTTCCCATAGACGCCACCACACGGGACTTATGGCAGACGGTCCCTAAGGTGGAGGGAGCTGTTTCTACTTTAGCAAAGCGTACTACTATCCATGTCGAGGACAGTTGTGCTTTTTCAGATCCTATGGATAAAAAATTAGAGGGTTACCTTAAGAAAATGTTTATTCAACAAGGTTTTATCCTGCAGCCCCTTGCATGCATTGCTCCTGTCACTGCTGCTGCGGCGTTCTGGTTTGAGTCTCTGGAAGAGGCTTTACAGGCAACGACTCCATTGGATGATATACTTAACAAGCTTAGAGCACTTAAGCTAGCTAATTCTTTTGTTTCTGATGCCATTGTTCATTTGACTAAACTAACGGCTAAGAATTCTGGATTTGCAATCCAGGCGCGCAGGGCGCTATGGCTTAAATCTTGGTCAGCTGACGTGACTTCAAAGTCTAAATTACTTAACATTCCCTTCAAGGGACAGACCCTATTCGGGCCTGGTTTGAAGGAAATTATTGCTGACATTACTGGAGGTAAAGGTCATGCCCTTCCTCAGGACAGGTCCAAATCAAGGGCCAAACAGTCTAATTTCCGTGCCTTTCGAAACTTCAAGGTAAGTGCAGCATCAACTTCCTCTGTTACAAAACAAGAGGGATCTTTTGCTCAGTCCAAGACGGCCTGGAAACCTAACTAGTCCTGGAACAAAGGCAAGCAGGCCAAAAAGCCTGCTGCTGCCTCTAAGACAGCATGAAGGAACGGCCCCCTATCCGGTAACGGATCTAGTAGGGGGCAGACTTTCTCTCTTCGCCCAGGCGTGGGCAAGAGATGTTCAGGATCCCTGGGCGTTGGAGATTATATCTCAGGGGTATCTTCTGGACTTCAAGGCTTCCCCTCCACAAGGGAGATTTCACCTTTTACGATTATCTGTGAACCAGATAAAGAAAGAGGCATTCTTACACTGTGTGCAAGACTGTCACACTGGTTTAGGAAATCTAAAATAAAGACACAGTATTTTGAACAGGTCAGGTGAATCACAACTGCTGAGATGGAAGGTGGCAACAATAGAGAGTGTATGTAGCAAGAAGATACTGAAAACCACAATAGTCACAGGATGTGTGAAGGCGGCTTTCCTGTATCAGCAGGCTGTAATTAATGTAAAGGAGGAGATTCGCTATGTTAACCCTATTGCAGGCTGAAAAGAGTGGCTACACTCTAGTCTGCAGTGAGAACATGAAACACAGTTCCTCCGGTAAGATGTTAATCAGAATACCCAAATTTATAGGAGATAAATGGTCAGAATGAACGATCAGGGGGGGCGGAGCTAACACTGGAGCTGAGCGGTCGCATCTCAAGGTGGCTCCGGCTGCACTATATACAAAATACTAATTTAGCGACCGCTCTAGCTCCCTTATTCCAATAACAGCTGGAATTAGCAAAGACAGAGGCATCAGAGATTTAAAATCCAATGGTGATATATCTCTTGGATGTAACCCTATCCCACCCATGTTGGTTTTGCAGATCAGAGTGCTAAGCAGCGGCCATTTTCCTTTTACCTACGCAGCAAAAAATTAGCGGGGAAAAACTGACTTTTTGAACTACATTATTTCTATGGCGACAGCTGCAGTGAAAAGCAATATGGAACCAGCGGTATATATACTCAGAGAACTTGGTAATCTCCTGGCCGGTTATCAGGCTGTATTTTCACACACGCTCAAGATGGCAGTTCAAGCGGTCGCTACGGATTCTACCACCTTGCACCATGTCTCCACAGTAGTTTGTGAAATGGATGGCGCCTTGGGGCCCCGGCAGCCATCATCCACCCTGCACGATCCATGGAGAAACATGGTAGTGAGCCCCGTGAACGCTGCTTTTCCAGCTGATCAGCCGGCTGATGTGTGGACTCAGGATGAGGCGGTGAGCATGTCTCCCCCCTGTCATGTAAATAGAACCATCGAGGCAGCGGTCTGTACCGTTCCTGCAACTGTCCAGATACCTCCTGTGCTTAGGGCTGGGAAATACCTTTACTCACTAACATGGCTGTTTGTTAGGGAGACCCTGGAGGGAGATCACCTACCTGCTGTTGCGGTGGAAGAGAACAGAGCAGGTCCATCACTAGGTTCAGAGTTAACAACTCCTAGAGGCATCGGCTAGATGAACTATCCGATAGATCCTTAAGCCCATTATGCTCTTTGTGGATCTAATGGAGATATTGGTTATTAGAAAGACTTGTTTGAATGTTGGCAATACACCTGGTCACACACACCGTTAGCCCTGTGTTTTAGGCAGGATACAATGCTAATCACCTTTTTTTATTATTACTGTTCCCTGTATACCTTATCCTATCATACTTGTTTGTCTTAAAGTTTAAGAATGTTGCGTGGGGTGAAGTGAATGACTGCTATCGTATCTGCTACCTTTATTCACATACTTGTAGTGCTCATAACGATCCCTGCTTTGTTTGCTTAAGGAATGATTATTTATATGATGGGGCATCATTCATGGGAATACCTGCACTCAATGTGGACAATTTATCTATGTTGGTTATATCTCTTTACAATGGGCTGTTGCATAAATGTGCTCTATTTAACTTAACCATGTTCTGGCTTACAAAGGTAGTTTGCATCTGAGCTATGCTGTTACATCTGGCTTTGATGCTATATCATGTCATAGGAGTACCTGAAGGATGAATGTTTTAGAAGTTCATATGCTTGATATTTTACTAAGTGGCACGGTCCTATTTTACAGATCGTGGTTCTTGGTTTAGTGTTCAATTGTTGCTCACTGGTAGAGGATGTAATTGCTAACTCTCACCACTGGAGGGGAGTCTTAGCTTGCTTATGCAGTGTTTCAAACCTGTACATATTTACTTTGCAAAACATCTGATTGATACTTTCCTATGAAGATCCGTAGTTTTGAATCTCTGTAGCTATTAATGTAACAGCTGTGCTCCTTGCTATTCTTGTTTCCTGGGTCCCAATGATTGCAGTGGATTAAGGTATTTAATATATTTAGAACTAGGTTACAGTTTAATAAGGTTAATCCAGCTACATCGCCAATTGTTGTGAACATGTTTACTATTTGCCTCTCTATATTCTTAATATTGTTACCATATGTAAAGACATTATCTCTGTGCCCCAAGTATAACACATTGAGAGTAGCTCTAATTTAGCAGTTCTCTCTAGATATAAGTTTTAGTTACTGGGTGTCTTTAGTTCATAGTCTTTTTCTATATACTTTGGCCTGCAACATCTATATACCCAAGGCTTGTGTAATTAAAGTAGATAGATGAGCCACATTTTCCTCAGCTAAACTATACTCTCCATATAGTTTCTCTCTATACCTATACATACATACCTGTTATACCAAGTTTTCCTGTTGGAATTTTAACTGCTTATGGGGTACCTGACAAACCTTATCATTTTTGCTGTTAGCTTCTAATCTCTCATACCGCATATTGCTTGATACCGCTATAATGGAACTAACTATAGTCTATATAGTCTCATATATTTTGTTCTAAATTTTTATACTCTGGATAAGGAATACCCATATAGTCAGCTAGTTCAAGGTTAATACTCTAGTTTAGAGTTAATTTCTCTCTACTTTCCCTATAGCTATTCATATGCTTATAAGGCCATACACAGAGACATAATGAGCCCTCACCTACCTCGTTCAAGCAATCAACTATAGTAGCCGACCCAATTGCAATCTCTTACAGATGCTAGTGATCGACATACATAGAAACTACTCAGATGTTTTACAGGCTTCTCATGTATATCCTACCACCTCCTACCCCCCACCCCATATTATAAACCTCCTTTTATAGGAGGGTTAAATACGCGGTTCTCCTTGCAAATACCGCACCCCATTTCCCTTCTTCATTAGCAAAATCTTGCAGTTTGTCAAGATATTTAGAACGTTCCGAAACATAACAAAGTTTGAAGATGTAGCCTGAATATTCCTAAATGTTTCAGAAGCTTTTATCAGTTGAAAATTTTATTCTAATTTGCCATAGGTTCAAGAGAGACCATTTCTACCACTCTATTTCCTCTAGACATCATTTTAGATGACAGGAGTCCAAAAGTGGCTTCTTTTATTAGGAGAGGAAAATAATATAAAGCAGAAAATGAGGTTTCAGTTTTGCCTGTTACATATAAATATGGTGATGTTACTTTGGGTTTTCTCATGACAAATCTTTACCTGCATGTGACTATAGCATAGTTTTGAACTCTTAAGTAATGTCATAGTTTAAAAGAATGATTTTGAATACCTATGTAACATGTGTATTTGATGTTTTTTTTTGTCAATAACCTCAATAAAAAACTTATTTATAAAAAAAAAAAAAAGAATGAACGATCAGTAATTATATGAAGTGTCAGCAGGCTTGTGTAAGTAAACTTGGAGCTTCACATATGAGAGTAGATATATGCGAAGGTTGGAACAATGTTAATAAACAAAAGAACACTGACAAGAAGACATATGCATTTTGAGAATATTATAATGGTAAGCGTTATAGTGCTGGCACATATCAAGGCTGAGAGTCAGAAGTAGTAACACTTACAGCGTAGTCGGAAGAGCAGGCTAGAGCTGAGTAGCGAGAGAGAGAGCAGCTGGCGTGTGACGTCACCGCGGTAGTTGCGGAGCTCCGTGGAAGTGCTGAGACAGGAGACAGGAGCAGTAGCGTCCAAGGTAATTGTAAGAAAACAATTGAAGTGGAGGTTAGTAAATCACAGGAGTTTCAGAGGAAACTGAAGGTTGCAAGTAAAAAGCAACAGCAGCAAAGTTCGTGAGAAAACTTGAATCCAAAGAAAAACTTGCTGGTAGCAAATTTGAGTGAGCAGAGTTCAGACAAAACTGGCTAGGCAATTGAAGTGTATATCAATACTAAGCAAAGAATGAGTGAAACAGGTGTGCCTTAAATAGGGTGGAGACAGGTATGAGAAGCAGTGATCCTTAAAGGGACAGTACAACCAAGGATAGTGTATATGGCAGAGATGTATATCCTGACAAAGACCTTCTAGTTATGGGAGTGATCCATCCAGTTCCAAAGGAGGAACAGGGACAGGGATTTTACTCAAATCTGTTTGTGGTTCCCAAAAAAGAGGGAACCTTCAGACCAATCTTGGATCTAAAGATCTTAAACAAATTCCTCAGAGTTCCATCATTCAAAATGGAAACTATTCGGACCATCCTACCTATGATCCAGGAGGGTCAATATATGACTACCGTGGATTTAAAGGATGCTTACCTTCACATTCCGATACACAAAGATCATCATCGGTTCCTAAGGTTTGCCTTTCTGGACAGGCATTACCAGTTTGTGGCTCTTCCCTTCGAGTTAGCTACAGCCCCAAGAATTTTTACAAAGGTTCTGGGGTCGCTTCTGGCAGTCCTAAGGCCGCGGGGCATAGCAGTGGCCCCTTATCTAGACGACATCCTGATACAGGCGTCAAACTTCCAAATTGCCAAGTCCCATACGGACATAGTTCTGGCATTTCTGAGGTCGCATGGGTGGAAAGTGAACGAGGAAAAGAGTTCTCTGTCCCCACTCACAAGAGTCTCCTTCCTAGGGACTCTGATAGATTCTGTAGAAATGAAAATTTACCTGACGGAGTCCAGGTTATCAAAACTTCTAAATTCTTGCCGGGTTCTCCATTCTATTCCGCGCCCTTCGGTGGCTCAGTGCATGGAAGTAATCGGCTTAATGGTAGCGGCAATGGACATAGTACCGTTTGCGTGCCTACATCTCAGACCGCTGCAACTATGCATGCTCAGTCAGTGGAATGGGGATTACACAGATTTGTCCCCTCTACTAAATCTGGATCAAGAGACCAGAGATTCTCTTCTCTGGTGGCTATCTCGGTTCCATCTGTCTGGTATGACCTTTCCCAGGCCAGATTGGACAATTGTAACGACAGATGCCAGCCTTCTAGTCTGGAATTCCCTGAAGGCTCAGGGATCGTGGACTCAGGAGGAGAAACTCCTCCCAATAAATATTCTGGAATTGAGGGCAATATTCAATGCTCTTCAAGCCTGGCCTCAGTTGACATCCCTGAGGTTCATCAGATTTCAGTCGGACAACATCAAGACTGTGGCTTACATCAACTATCAAGGGGGAACAAGGAGTTCCCTAGCGATGTTAGAAGTCTCCAAAATAATTCGCTGGGCAGAGAGACACTCTTGCCACCTATCAGCGATCCATATCCCAGGTGTAGAGAACTGGGAGGCGGATTTTCTAAGTCGTCAGACTTTTCATCCGGGGGAGTGGAAACTCCATCCGGAGGTGTTTGCTCAATTGATTCATCGTTGGGGCAAACCAGAACTGGATCTCATGGCGTCTTGCCAGAACACCAAGCTTCCTTATTATGGATCCAGGTCCAGGGACCCGGAAGCAACGCTGATAGATGTTCTAGCAGCGCCTTGGTCTTTCAACCTGGCTTACGTGTTTCCACCATTTCCTCTGCTCTCTCGACTGATTGCCAAAATCAAGCAGGAGAGAGCATCAGTGATCTTGATAGCGCCTGCGTGGCCACGCAGGACCTGGTATGCAGACCTAGTGGACATGTCATCCTTTCCACCTTGGACTCTGCCTTTGAGACGAGACCTTCTACTACAAGGTCCTTTCAATCATCCAAATCTAATTTCTCTGAGACTGACTGCCTGGAGATTGAACGCTTGATTTTATCAAAGCGTGGCTTCTCCGAGTCAGTTATTGATACCTTAATACAGGCACGAAAGCCTGTCACCAGGAAAATCTACCATAAGATATGGAGTAAATATCTTTATTGGTGTGAATCCAAAAGTTACTCATGGAGTAAGGTTAGGTTAGATTTCCAGGATATTATCTTTTCTCCAAGAGGGTTTGGAAAAAGGATTATCAGCTAGTTCTTTGAAGGGACAGATTTCTGCACTGTCTATTCTTTTGCACAAGCGTCTGGCGGATGTTCCAGACGTTCAGGCGTTTTGTCAGGCGTTGATTAGAATCAAGCCTGTGTTTAAACCTGTTGCTCCCCCATGGAGCTTAAATTTGGCTCTTTTTTTGATGGCTATTTCCTCGGCTCGTAGAGTTTCCGAGTTATCTGCTTTACAATGTGATTCTCCTTATCTGATCTTCCATACAGATAAGGTAGTTCTGCGTACAAAACCTGGGTTTTTGCCTAAGGTGGTATCTACTAAGAATACCAATCAAGAGATTGTTGTTCCATCATTGTGTCCTAATCCTTCTTCAAAGAAGGAACGTCTTTTACATAATCTGGACGTGGTTCGTGCTTTAAAGTTTTACTTACAAGCTACTAAAGATTTTCGTCAAACATCTGCTTTGTTTGTGATTTACTCTGGACAGAGGAGAGGTCAAAAGGCTTCGGCAACCTCTCTTTCTTTTTGGCTAAGAAGCATAATCCGCTTAGCCTATGAGACTGCTGGACAGCTGCCTCCTGAAAGGATTACAGCTCATTCTACTAGAGCTGTGGCTTCCACTTGGGCCTTTAAAAATGAGGCTTCTGTTGAACAGATTTGCAAGGCGGCGACTTGGTCTTCGCTTCATACTTTTTCCAAATTCTACAAATTTGATACTTCTGCTTCTTCGGAGGCTATTTTTGGGAGAAAGGTTTTACAGGCAGTGGTACCTTCCGTTTAAGTACCTGCCTTGTCCCTCCCTTCATCCGTGTACTTTAGCTTTGGTATTGGTATCCCACAAGTATTGGATAATCCGTGGACTGGATACACCTTACAATAGAAAACACAATTTATGCTTACCTGATAAATTTATTTCTCTTGTGGTGTATCCAGTCCACGGCCCGCCCTGTCATTTTAAGGCAGGTCAAAATTTTAAATTAAAACTACAGTCACCACTGCACCCTATGGTTTCTCCTTTCTCGGCTTGTTTCGGTCGAATCACTGGATATGGCAGTTAGGGGAGGAGCTATATAGCAGCTCTGCTGTGGGTGTCCTCTTGCAACTTCCTGTTGGGAAGGAGAATATCCCACAAGTAATGGATGATCCGTGGACTGGATACACCACAAGAGAAATAAATTTATCAGGTAAGCATAAATTGTGTTTTTTAATGATCAGGGGAATGTCTTGCTAAATAATCCTGAAGAAGCTAGAGTTTCTTCTGTTAAGTGTGATCAGTCCACGGGTCATCATTACTTCTGGGATATTACTCCTCCCCAACAGGAAGTGCAAGAGGATTCACCCAGCAGAGCTGCTATATAGCTCCTCCCCTCTACGTCACTCCCAGTCATTCTCTTGCACCCAACGACTAGATAGGATGTGTGAGAGGACTATGGTGATTATATTTAGTTTTATACCTTCAATCAAAAGTTTGTTATTTTATAATAGCACCGGAGTGTGTTATTCCTTCTCTGGTAGAATTTGAAGAAGAATCTACCAGGGTTTTTACTATGATTTTAGCCGGAGTAGTTAAGATCATATTGCTGTTTCTCGGCCATCTGAGGAGAGGTAAACTTCAGATCAGGGGACAGCGGGCAGATTAATCTGCAAAGAGGTATGTAGCAGCTTTTATTTTTCTGACAATGGAATTGATGAGAAAATCCTGCCATACCGATATAATGTCATGTATGTATATTTTACACTTCAGTATTCTGGGGAATGGTACTTCACTGGAATTACACTGTGTACATAAGATTTTAGCCTATTTTGCAGGGACTAGCAACAGGCTTTTTAATAACTCTTAATTTATGTTAAACGTTTTTGCTGGAATGTAAAATCGTTTTCATTTTTCTGAGGTACTGGGTGAATAAAATGTTTGGGCACTATTTTTCCACTTGGCAGTTGCTTGATCTAATTCTGACAGTTTACTGATCTCTCTCACTGTTGTGTGTGAGGGGGAGGGGCCTTTTTTGGCGCTTTTGCTACGCATCAAAAAATTCAGTCAGAAGCTCATTGTATTTCCTGCATGATCCGGTTCATCTCTACAGAACTCAGGGGTCTTCAAAACTTGTTTTGAGGGAGGTAATCATTCACAGCAGAGCTGTGAGATTGTAGTTGACTGTGATAAAAAACGTTTATTCTTTAACTTTTTTTCTGCTATCAGGGTTAGTTATCCTTTGCTAATGGGAACAAACCTTTGCTAAAATTGTGTTTTTTACAAAGATTGATGCTATAACCTTTTCAGTTTATTAATTTCAACTGTCATAAATCTGTCTGTGCTTCTTATAGGCACAGTACGTTTTCATAGTATTTTACTTGAATAGTATTTCCAAGTTGCTAGTTTATTTGCTAGTGTGTTAAACATGTCTGATTCAGAGGAAGATAGCTGTGCTATTTGTGCTAAGGCCAAAGTGGAGCCCAATAGAAATTTATGTACTAACTGTATTGATGCTACTTTAAATAAAAGTCAATCTGTACAAATTGAACACATTTCACCAAACAGCGAGGGGAGAGTTATGCCGACTAACTCGCCTCACGTGTCAGTACCTACATCTCCCACTCGGGAGGTGCGCGATATGGTGGCGCCCAGTACATCTGGGCGGCCATTACAAATAACATTACAAGATATGGCTACTGTTATGACTGAAGTTTTGGCTAAATTACCAGAACTAAGAGGCAAGCGTGATCACTCTGGGGTGAGAACAGAGTGCGCTGATAATGCTAGGGCCATGTCAGATACTGCGTCACAACTTGCAGAACATGAGGACGGAGAGCTTCATTCTGCGGCTGACGGTTCTGATCCAAACAGATTGGATTCAGATATTTTAAATTTTAAATTTAAGCTGGAAAACCTCCGTGTATTACTAGGGGAGGTGTTAGCGGCTCTGAATGATTGTAACACAGTTGCAATACCAGAGAAAATGTGTAGGTTGGATAAATATTTTGCTGTACCAACGAGTACTGACGTTTTTCCTATACCTAAGAGACTAACTGAAATTATTACTAAGGAGTGGGATAGACCCGGTGTGCCGTTCTCACCCCCTCCGATATTTAGAAAGATGTTTCCAATAGACACCACCACACGGGACTTATGGCAAACGGTCCCTAAGGTGGAGGGAGCAGTTTCTACTTTAGCTAAGCATACCACTATCCCGGTGGAGGATAGCTGTGCCTTTTCAGATCCAATGGATAAAAAGTTAGAGGGTTACCTTAAGAAAATGTTTGTTCAACAAGGTTTTATATTGCAACCCCTTGCATGCATTGCGCCGGTCACGGCTGCGGCGGCATTCTGGTTTGAGTCTCTGGAAGAGAACATGAGTTCAGCTACTCTGGACGACATTACGGACAAGCTTAGAATCCTTAAGCTAGCTAATTCATTCATTTCGGAGGCCGTAGTACATTTAACTAAACTTACGGCTAAGAATTCCGGATTCGCCATTCAGGCGCGCAGAGCACTGTGGCTAAAATCCTGGTCAGCTGATGTTACTTCTAAGTCCAATTTACTTAATATACCTTTCAAAGGGCAGACCTTATTTGGGCCCGGCTTGAAAGAAATTATCGCTGACATTACAGGAGGTAAAGGCCACGCCCTGCCTCAAGACAGAGCCAAACCTAAGGCTAGACAGTCTAATTTTCGTTCCTTTCGGAATTTCAAAGCAGGAGCAGCATCAACTTCCTCTGCTCCAAAACAAGAAGGATCTGTTGCTCGCTACAGACAAGGCTGGAGACCTAACCAGTCTTGGAACAAGGGCAAGCAGGCCAGGAAACCTGCTGCTGCCCCTAAGACAGCATGAATTGAGGGCCCCCGATCCGGGATCGGATCTAGTGGGGGGCAGACTTTCTCTCTTCACCCAGGCTTGGGCAAGAGATGTCCAGGATCCCTGGGCGCTAGAGATAATATCTCAGGGATACCTTCTGGACTTCAAATACTCTCCTCCAAGAGAGAGATTTCATCTGTCAAGGTTGTCAACAAACCAAACAAAGAAAGAGGCGTTTCTACGCTGCGTACAAGAGCTTTTGTTAATGGGAGTAATCCATCCAGTTCCACGGTCGGAACAAGGACAAGGGTTTTACTCAAATCTGTGGTTCCCAAAAAAGAGGGAACTTTCAGACCAATCCTGGATTTAAAGATCCTAAACAAATTCCTAAGAGTTCCATCATTCAAAATGGAGACTATTCGGACAATTTTACCCATGATCCAAAAGGGTCAGTACATGACCACAGTGGATTTAAAGGATGCTTACCTTCACATACCGATTCACAAAGATCATTACCGGTACCTAAGGTTTGCCTTCCTAGACAGGCATTACCAGTTTGTAGCTCTTCCATTCGGATTGGCTACAGCTCCAAGAATCTTCACAAAGGTTCTGGGTGCTCTTCTGGCGGTACTAAGACCGCGAGGAATCTCGGTAGCTCCGTACCTAGACGACATTCTGATACAAGCTTCAAGCTTTCAAACTGCCAAGTCTCATACAGAGTTAGTACTGGCATTTCTAAGGTCGCATGGATGGAAGGTGAACGAAAAGAAAAGTTCTCTCTTTCCACTCACAAGAGTTCCCTTCCTGGGGACTCTTATAGATTCTGTAGAAATGAAGATTTACCTGACAGAAGACAGGTTAACAAGACTTCAAAGTGCTTGCCGCGCCCTTCATTCCATTCAACACCCATCAGTGGCTCAATGCATGGAGGTAATCGGCTTAATGGTAGCGGCAATGGACATAGTACCCTTTGCACGCTTACACCTCAGACCACTGCAATTGTGCATGCTAAGTCAGTGGAATGGGGATTACTCAGACTTGTCCCCTTCTCTGAATCTGGATCAAGAGACCAGAAATTCTCTTCTATGGTGGCTTTCTCGGCCACATCTGTCCAGGGGGATGCCATTCAGCAGGCCAGACTGGACAATTGTAACAACAGACGCCAGCCTTCTAGGTTGGGGTGCCGTCTGGAATTCTCTGAAGGCTCAGGGACAATGGAGTCAGGAGGAGAGTCTCCTACCAATAAACATTCTGGAATTGAGAGCAGTTCTCAATGCCCTCCTGGCTTGGCCCCAGTTGACAACTCGGGGGTTCATCAGGTTTCAGTCGGACAACATCACGACTGTAGCTTACATCAACCATCAGGGAGGGACAAGAAGCTCCCTAGCAATGATGGAAGTATCAAAGATAATTCGCTGGGCAGAGTCTCACTCTTGCCACCTGTCAGCAATCCACATCCCGGGAGTGGAGAACTGGGAGGCGGATTTCTTAAGTCGTCAGACTTTTCATCCGGGGGAGTGGGAACGTCATCCGGAGGTCTTTGCTCAAATACTTCGTCATTGGGGCAAACCAGAGATAGACCTCATGGCTTCTCGACAGAACGCCAAGCTTCCTCGTTACGGGTCCAGATCCAGGGATCCAGGAGCAGTCCTGATAGATGCCTTGACAGCACCTTGGGACTTCAGGATGGCTTATGTGTTTCCACCCTTCCCGATGCTTCCTCGATTGATTGCCAGAATCAAACAGGAGAGAGCATCAGTTATTCTAATAGCAGCTGCATGGCCACGCAGGACTTGGTATGCAGACCTAGTGGACATGTCATCCTGTCCACCTTGGTCTCTACCTCTGAAACAGGACCTTCTAATACAGGGTCCTTTCAAACATCAAAATCTAACTTCTCTGAAGCTGACTGCTTGGAAATTGAACGCTTGATTTTATCAAAACGTGGGTTTTCTGAGTCAGTTATTGATACCTTAATACAGGCTAGGAAGCCTGTTACCAGAAGGATTTACCATAAGATATGGCGTAAATACCTATATTGGTGCGAATCCAAAGGTTACTCTTGGAGTAAGGTTAGGATTCCTAGGATATTGTCTTTTCTACAAGAAGGTTTAGAAAAGGGTTTATCTGCTAGTTCATTAAAGGGGCAGATCTCAGCTCTGTCCATTCTGTTGCACAAACGTCTGTCAGAAGTTCCAGACGTTCAGGCTTTTTGTCAGGCTTTGGCCAGGATTAAGCCTGTGTTTAAGACTGTTGCTCCGCCATGGAGTTTAAACCTTGTTCTTAACGTTTTACAGGGCGTTCCGTTTGAACCCCTTCATTCCATTGATATAAAGTTGTTATCTTGGAAAGTTCTATTTTTAATGGCTATTTCCTCGGCTCGAAGAGTCTCTGAGTTATCAGCCTTACATTGTGATTCTCCTTATTTGATTTTTCATTCGGATAAGGTAGTTCTGCGTACTAAACCTGGGTTCTTACCTAAGGTAGTCACTAACAGGAATATCAATCAAGAGATTGTTGTTCCTTCTTTGTGTCCAAATCCTTCCTCGAAGAAGGAACGTCTTCTGCACAATCTGGATGTAGTTCGTGCCCTAAAATTTTACTTACAGGCAACTAAGGAATTTCGACAAACGTCTTCTCTGTTTGTCGTTTACTCTGGTCAGAGGAGAGGTCAAAAGGCTTCTGCTACCTCTCTTTCTTTTTGGCTTCGTAGCATAATTCGTTTAGCTTATGAGACTGCTGGACAGCAGCCTCCTGAAAGAATTACAGCTCATTCCACTAGAGCTGTGGCTTCCACTTGGGCCTTTAAGAATGAGGCCTCTGTTGAACAGATTTGCAAGGCTGCAACTTGGTCTTCGCTTCATACTTTTTCCAAATTTTACAAATTTGACACTTTTGCTTCCTCGGAGGCTATTTTTGGGAGAAAGGTCCTTCAGGCAGTGGTTCCTTCTGTATAAAGAGCCTGCCTATCCCTCCCGTCATCCGTGTACTTTTGCTTTGGTATTGGTATCCCAGAAGTAATGATGACCCGTGGACTGATCACACTTAACAGAAGAAAACATAATTTATGCTTACCTGATAAATTCCTTTCTTCTGTAGTGTGATCAGTCCACGGCCCGCCCTGTTTTTTAAGGCAGGTAAATATTTTTTAAATTATACTCCAGTCACCACTACACCCTTTGGCTTCTCCTTTCTCGTTGGTCCTTGGTCGAATGACTGGGAGTGACGTAGAGGGGAGGAGCTATATAGCAGCTCTGCTGGGTGAATCCTCTTGCACTTCCTGTTGGGGAGGAGTAATATCCCAGAAGTAATGATGACCCGTGGACTGATCACACTACAGAAGAAAGGAATTTATCAGGTAAGCATAAATTATGTTTTTCCTGAATGCAAGACAAACTGTTTAGGGCTAGACGTTACTGATGCCCTGCAAATAGAAGGCGTAGTTTTAAGTTGGAGGTATGGAGGTTCAAGAGAGAAACAACGCCACCCAATTAAGTTTGGGGAGGCTATGCCCTCTAGGGGGCCTGGATGGTACAAATTTACTGACTGTAATTTTATCGTTTTCTAAGAGTCATACGGGGGTGCTCGCCCCGTTGCTCTCTCGCCTTTTTTTTTTTTTCTCCTTCCTGCTCCCCCATTTCCTTACCCTGAAGGGAAGATTAGATTAAGTTTAAATGATTGAACAAATAAAATTTGCATCATGGAATGTGGGAGGGATTTCCTCTCCATAGAAGAAGAAAAATATCTTAAAGGGTTAGAACTCTTTGCATTTTCCAGAAATAAAAAATACACAATCAAAAAGTTCAACTCATACACTTTAAAAAAACCTTACTTGTTCTTAGTAACAAAGCTTGCATAATTATAACATTTATATTCTAATTTCTGTGTAACACGGCTCCTGAGACCGCCTCTCATAGAGGGCTGGGTTCACTGCTCTTACATAGAAATCTTTTAGCCAATCGTGCGACCGAGCCGATGCATGTATTTGAATGTTAATGAAGCAGTTGTTCACATGCGTATTCTTAGTTATGGGCATTTGGATGCGCAATGGAGAAGTAACTGACACCATGCCAAGTTTGATTACCCCCTTTAGAGCATAAAGACCTATAACACAGAAAGCTGCCTGGTGACTGAGTGCAAGGGGAGAAGGCGACACACAAAGTAGATGTGTGTAGTAGAGACGGAGGACGTGAACCCAGAAAGTGAATATGCAGAGAGATTCAAATAGAAATATCTAATATTGAGGGCTGCCCTATAGAAGCTGAAGATAAGGAAGGGTGTAAATAAAATATACAGAAAATGAGTGTGATGAAGATGGCGAGAATGAGCCTTTTGCAGAGACAATAGGTCTTTATGTCATCCTCATACACAAGCAACATCTTCACTCTGCCTCCGGTGTAGTGCTTTAGAGATAAGTTGCTTTAGGAGAATAAAATAGCACAATGCAATAGTGAAGCTCCTTTGCTTGTATAATTTTCCCACCCAGATCAATGTGAGCACTTAGATGCCTTCAATGCGTAGGTCGCTTAGTGACAGTAGTGCGAGTCAGACGAACTGACGGAATGTGCAACCGTGACGAGGAAGGTGTCTCTAGCAGGTGATCGTGGTCAACCAGTCACGTGTGCTCTGAGGAATGTGGTGACGTCATGGTCGCACATTCCGCCGGGTCGCAGATTTCGACACTACACCGGCAAGGGCTTAATGACGCAGCAGCTGACTGTGGAGGTGTGAGCTATGCACATGCGTTGTCTAAAGAGGTCGCTAATGCGCATGCAGGACACCATTACTGTTCTACCTAGGTAGAACTCTGCAATTTGTCAATAATTAGAAAAAAAAAGATTGTTGAAAGGGTTTGGCAGAATTGATTATTTTAGCAGCAATTTACAGGTAAACTGTAAAGATTAGCTGATGGATGTTATTTGCTTATTTAAAAAACGTGATATAATGTTTTAAGATATGCAAAGTTTTATTTTGGGTTTACTATCCCTTTAAAGCAACTCAAAAAAATATTCCATGGATATAGCAATGTTACAAGAAACATACCTCAAAGAACAAGAGATCAGCAAGCTCCCAACAGGGTGGGTTGGGGAGGTAGTTGCAACACCATGCATAGCAAAAAAAAAAGGAGTGGCAATATTATTTAATAAAGCATTAGAATATAAAATTTTGGCAAAAGAGCTAGACATAGAAGGGAGATTCATAATCTTGCGGATTGAAGTCCAGGAAAGATCTTTTATTCTGTGTAACATTTATGGCCCTAATAAATTAGATAACATTTTCTGGAATGAAATGCAAGTCAAATTATCGAATTTTGGTGTGGAAAACATAATCATGGGAGGAGATTTAAAAATGGCAATGTTTCCAACTTTAGACAGACTGAAACCTTCCTTGAATAGAAATAGCAGACAAGAAGCCAAAGTACTTAAGAATTTTTGTAAGAATTTAAGACTCAAAGACAGTTGGAGAATACAGAATCCAGATACAAGAGGTTTTTCATGTATATCACATAGCCATACAACTATGCCCATAATAGATGCTTTTTTAGTCTCAGAAAATTTATTGGGTACAGAGATGTTGTCAGATATCAAAGAGGTCATCATATCTGATCATGCTCTCATTTCTCTTAACATCCAGTTCAACAGGACTAAAAGAGATCCTGCAAAATTCTTCTTTCCCACCTACCTTTGCTCTAATGCACAGTTCATGGAATGGTTGAAAAGAAAATATTATGATTATTTTTTCTTTAATAAAGAGTTTGAGAATAAATATGAAATATTTTGGGAAGCGTTTAAAGCCGTTATTAGAGGGGAAATCAAGGCTTATCTAGTCAAGAATAAGCGAGTAACACAACAGAAGGATCTACAATTAGCAGGGCAGATACGCAACTGCTATAATGCATATCTAAGTGATACTTCAAGAAAATTATGGGATAAATATATAACGGCTAAACAAGCGAGATACATTTTCCTTATGCAGAAGTTAAGACAAGAGGACCTAAGAACAAGCGCCATTTTTTACAGACATAGTGGAAGAGCAGGGAAATTACTGGCAAATTTGGTTAAACTTAGGAAGAAAAAACGAGCCATAGAGGCCATCAAAAGGGGAACTGGGAGATTGACTATTATTGAAGAAATAAATAAATGTATATATGAATACTTTAAAAAAAATTACACAGCAGACAGTATCAATCAGGAAGCTAAAGTAGATTTTTGGGACAACATTAGACTATCCAGGTTAGATAGAGAAGGCCTGGAAGAGTTAAATAAGCATATAACTCAAGAGGTATTAAAGAAAGCAATGGAAACAACGGCAGCCAATAAGGCGCTTAGTCCTGACCAAATTCCAATAGAGCTTTATGAATTAAGTGAGGAAATAACCCCAATACTAGAAGGACTTTTAATGTGTTATATATAAAGAATAAGATGCAGTCTAAATACATTACAGCATCAACAATCTCATTAATCCTTAAAGAAGATAAGGGTCCAGAAGAGAGAGGTTCATATAGACCTATCTCATTATTAAACGACGACTATAAAATACTAATGAGTGTTATTGCTGAAGAAAGTGATGGGTCCTTTAATCCATAAGGAGTGGACCAAGTGGGCTTTATGCCAAATAGAAGTTCAATTACCAATCTGAGGAAGTTACAATTGACAATTGATTTTTTTTGGAACAAAGATAAAAAAGAGGGAGACAGAAAACAAACAGATATGGCAATTACATCCATTGATGCAGAAAAAGCCTTCAATATGATTACTTGGGATCATTTATTTACAGCAATAGAAAAATTTGGGATCACAGGTTCCTTCCCCAGATTGGTCCAGTTGATCTACAAAAGAACCACAGGTCAATATTTTAATAAACGGAAGCACGACACCTAATTTTGTGCTACAGAAAGGAACTAGGCAAGAGTGCCCACTTTCCCCCTATTTGTTTAACTTAGCCATTGAGCCGCTTGCTATTTACTTGAGGAAAGAAATTGAGGATATATGGCTAGGGAAAAGAATAATTACATTATTGTTATACGCAGATGATTTGAAGAGAAAAGAAGTGGTATGCACTAAATTATCCCCAAATATGGATAAAAATGTCCAAGGATCTGGCAAGTTGGGCAAATTTCCCGCTGTCTTTGACCGGTAAAATGAATTTAATTAAAATGGTATTATTTCCCAAACTTTTGTATCTTTTACAAAATGTATCTATCTTTATTAAACGTAAGGATCTTATAATGTTTAGACGAGATTGTCTAAAATTTCTGTGGGGAAAAAAACACAAGGCTCTCGCTTTACGTCATATGACTCTGTTAAAGACGGGGGGAGGTTTGGCCTTGCTGGACTTGGAAATTTATAATTTAATATGCATGAGGAAATTTGCACTGGAATGGTTAACAGTGGTAAATTATAATGCTATGATGGACCTGGAAGAACAACTAGTTGCCCCATTTGCCCTAAAGGCTCTTGTACACTGCAGAGAGAAGCTACCAGAAAAAGTTAAAAACTTAACAACTATAAAGAATGTGATCGTGGCTTGGCATAAATTGATGAAAATATTACAAATTAATCCAAGATATTCAAAATATTTGACAATAACTGGGAATCCAAACTTTATACCTGCGATAGAGTCTAAAATGTTTCATAATTGGAAAATAAAGGGCCTGATCTTTGTACAACAATTAAGAGATAAAGAAACTAAAGGTTGTAGATCATTCCAAGATATAAAAAGGGAGTTTGGAATCCCAAATAAAGAATTTTTTGCCTATTTACAAATACACCATTTTTTTGAAGACATAAAGAATATTTAGAAGATAATTTAGGGGGAAGATTGAATAAAGTGCTAAACATTTATAGACAAGGAAACTATTCTATCTCCTATTTCTATAAAACAATAAAAAAATTCAAGAGGTAACAAGAATAGGGGCACTAGCGTCAGCCTGGCATCAGCCAGTAGAGAGATTACAAGAAAGTTTTGATTTGGTAGATAAAGCAACTCTATCCATTGCTTGGAGAGAATCACATATTAAAATGGTGAATAGAGTTTATATCACACCAGCTGTAAAAGCAAAATGGGATAAAACTTCAACTAATAAATGTTTTAAATGCAGTATGCGACTAGCCGGTTTAGTTCATTGTTATGGAGTTGTTCAAAAATTTGGGGTAAACTCAATTATTGATTGAATAAAGTTAATAAGAAAGAGATCAAACTCAAACTAGATAAAGAAGACATCTTTTTTATGTATCAAACCCCTAGAGCACAAGTTAATTTTAAATTTGTGAACACAGTAATAATGAAAGGGAGATCTCTAATTCTGAAACATTAGAAGGCTAAAAGAAGTCCCAATCTGTCAGAGTGTATTAACAAAATTAAAGGACAATTGATAGTGGAGCAATATGATACTGCGGTCAAATCAGAATCACAGATCAAACTTTTTTTTAGTAAATGGAAAAGGCTTATTCAGTCACTGGCTGAGGAGGAACAAATACGGCTAATATACCCGTTTAGAGAGTCAGAAACATTGAAAATGCGATTGCAAGAAACAAATTCCCAAACTTGATTGAAGGTAATTGATTGCTGCGGTTTAAGGCAGTAAGGGATTAGGACAATGGGGAACAGGGGGAGTGGTGGGGAGAGCCCTTTTTTTTTTCTCGTCCTGTTTGTATCAAGGTAATCATATGAATGGGTTATTGGTATATTTCTTTATAAAACGGAAAAAAATTCCAACACAGGAATAAGGATTGAAGATGACTGAAACAATAGGGTAGCAAGCTTGAGTACTTATACTAAGCAATACTAGTTTTGTGCGCAGCATGGCGTGAATTGTTTTTGTAGTGTATTACTTTGTTTTTTGATGACATGCAGTCTGCCTACATTGGGTATAGTTGTCCTTTCGGTGTTGGAACCAAATAAAAACATCTAAGTTTATGTGATTACAAAATTAAGTTCCAACACAACTAGGAATAAGAATATAAGATACTGGAATCATTAGAGAAGCAAGCTTGAGTGTATATGTCATGTATCATCGTTTTTTTGTGTGCAGCCCTGCATGGCATCTTTCATGTAAAATTATGTATTTGTATTGTCATACAGCCTGCCAACAGTGGGCATTGTCAACAAGACTGAGTAAATGTAATCTCACCCCATAACTTAGTAAGAAGATCTCAGAAGAGCAGCTCGAGGCATCCAGACTCAGTGGTTTGGCATAAGGGAAGCGTGAGAGAGATGCGTCAATCAGCTGAACGGCTCTGCAGTGACGTCACCTAAATTGAAGATGGCTCAGCGGAACTTAGTAAGGCAGGGAAGATGGAAAGGTAAGTTCCTGATGAGAAGCATATGGGGTAAAATCCAATACGAATAAGTGAAGCAGGATAGTCAAATTCAAAGGGGAAACACCTCTCCAATAAAGATAGGTGAAATAACTGGAACAAATTCCAAAATAGAGGCTTAACAGAAGCGTAAACAACTTCAATACCAAGCAATGAGTTTATGAAGGGAGGGCCCTTAAATAGTTTGAGAGGAAAGGATGTTAACGCCTCTTAAAGGGCCAGTTATCACAATCTATTATGTTAATTTTAAAGTACATTTTTTCCAAAAATCATCATCTGTATCATTTGGGCCATAAACATTGCATAATGTATATCTCTTTCCAGCAATCTCTATTTGAAGAATTTTAAATCTCTCCCTCATCTAATTCCTGTAACAATATTTTATATTCCAAACTTTTATTAAAGAGGCTTTCCTTCTCCCCCTACACGGGGTGGCAATGACTTCTCCCACCCATTTCATTTTCAGCTTATTGAAAATAGCTTTTTAAATGTGTTTCTTGAATAATGGCAATATCAGGACAGTATTGTTGCAGAGAGTTTATAATACTTTTTCTCTTAATAGGGGAGGTTATACCTCTGACATTCCATGAAACAATATTTAACCTGGTTTTATCCATTTATAATTTTAAACAAATGACATGAGACACGCACATGGGCCATTTTACCTGATAAAAATAAGCATGAGGATAGGGGGCAGTGGGGAGGGAAGAAGAGAAGGAAGGGAAAAAAGGGGTAAAACCTATAATTAAAAAGACGTTCCCCATTTTCCATAACTCATTAAGCTTTTTTTTCTCAGTAATCCTTTCAGAATATTCCAAAATTTCTTGACTAAAATCCAAGTACACATCAGAGCTAAAAATGTCCAAAGGCATATGTATCCAAATATGTTTCTTGACCCATCTCTCCTATAAATAAAAAAATTATTTTTGCCCTTGTTACCATATAACTTCATTTTAGACTTTCAATAAATTGTTTTGCTTTCTGCTTCGAATCAAATATCAACACTTCTGAATTGTATTAAACTTGAAGATTAGCTGGATAGATTACTGTAGCATGTATGCCCATGTTAATTAACTGTGTGCATAGTGGTGTCAATTCCCTTCTCATAGATGTATCTATTGAGAAATCTTGGAATAATGAAATTGTGTCCTATTTTTAGGAGGAATGTTTTTTTATAGTGTCTTTGAATGTTAACTTTATCCTGAAAATTTAGATACTTAATTATCACAGTTCTCCTTCCATACTTAGATGTTCTCTGGGCTGTCCTATCCTGTGTGTTCCTTCCACTGATATAGGGCAAAATTGAATACTGAATATTCCTGGCAGTCGTACCGCCTCAAAGTGTAGTAAATCCTTATACGGGTAGGCCTATGATTCTTAGATTGTTTCTACGTGACCTATCTTCCATTTCCTCTAATCTATTCTGTAATAGAGTTAGTTCCTTCTCTTGACTTTTAATCAACTGCTCCTGTGTATTAGTCAAGTCTTCTAAGTCTGAGAACCTGTTTTCTACTTTTGAAATTCTGGATGCATATTGTCTAACTTACGCCTAGATTACGATTTTTGCACTAAACAGGGTGCGAAACGAACGCCAAAAAAGTTGCATTATTTCACTCTCCGTAGCGCTGCCATTACGAGTTACTGAAAAGCCTCCTTGTACTGTGCGTTATGGTATGTTAAGCTCCATATCGCACAAAATCCAAGGGCTGATTTGACGTGCTCGTGCATGCTTTCCCCCATAGACATCAATCGGGAGAGAGTGTTAGAAAAAAAACTAACACCTGAAGTGCGGAATGAAAAATCTCTGTAACGCAACCCCATTGATGTCTATGGGGAAAAAAAGTTATGTTTAAACCTAACATCCTAACATAAACCCCAAGTCTAAACACCCTTAATCCGCCGCCCCCGACATTGCCGACACTAAATAAAAGCTATTAACCCCTAAACTGCCGCTCCCCATCGTCACCACCACTAAATAAAATGATTAACCCCTAAACCTCCGGCCTCCCATATCACCACTACTAAATAAACCGATTAACTCCTAAACCTCTGGCCCCCCACATTGACGCAACAAAATAAATCTATTAACCCCTAAACCGCCAGCCCCCCCTGCATCGCAAAACACTAACGGCTAGATTTAGAGTTTTGTCGGTAACGACCCCCATATCTAACGCTGGCTTTTTTTTCCCCGCACCTTTTAAATACCGCTGGTATTTAGAGTTCACAGAAGGGCTGCGTTAGGCTCCAAAAAGGGAGCGTACAGCATATTTACCGCCACTGCAACTCTCAATACCAGCGGTGCTTACGGACGCGGCCAGCTTCAAAAACGTGCTCGTGCACGATTCCCCCATAGGAAACAATGGGGCAGTTTGAGCTGAAAAAAAAACCTAACACCTGCAAAAAAGCAGCGTTCAGCTCCTAACGCAGCCCCATTGTTTTCTATGGGGAAACACTTCCTAAGTCTACACCCTAACATGTACCCCGAGTCTAAACACCCCTAACCTTACACTTATTAACCCCTAATATGCCGCCCCCGCTATCGTTGACACCTGCATATATTTTTTAACCCCTAATCTGCCGCTCTGCACACCGCCGCAACCTACGTTATCCCTATGTACCCCTAATCTGCTGCCCCTAACACCGCCGACCCCTATATTATATTTATTAACCCCTAATCTGCCGCCCCCAATGTCGCCGCTACCTACCTACACTTATTAACCCCTAATCTGCCGACCAGACCTCACCGCTACTATAATAAAGTTATTAACCCCTAATCCGCCTCACTCCCGCCTCAATAACCCTATAATAAATAGTATTAACCCCTAATCTGCCCTCCCTAACATCGCCGACACCTAACTTCAAGTATTAACCCCAAATCTGCCGACCGGACCTCACCGCTACTCTTATAAATTTATTAACCCCTAAAGCTAAGTCTAACCTTAACCCTAACACCCCCCTAAGTTAAATATAATTTAAATCTAACGAAATAAATTAACTCTTATTAAATAAATTATTCCTATTTAAAGCTAAATACTTACCTGTAAAATAAACCCTAATATAGCTACAATATAAATTATAATTATATTGTAGCTATTTTAGGATTAATATTTATTTTACAGGCAACTTTGTAATTATTTTAACCAGGTACAATAGCTATTAAATAGTTCATAACTATTTAATAGCTACCTAGTTAAAATAATTACAAAATTACCTGTAAAATAAATCCTAACCTAAGTTACAATTAAACCTAACACTACACTATCAATAAATTAATTAAATAAAATACCTAAAATTATCTACAATTAAACCTAACACTACACTATCAATAAATTAATTAAATACAATACCTACAAATAAATACAATTAAATAAACTAAAGTACAAAAAATATAAAAGAACTAAGTTACAAAAATAAAAAAATATTTACAAACATTAGAAAAATATTACAATTTTAAGCTAATTACACCTACTCTAAGCCCCCTAATAAAATAACAAAGCCCCCCAAAATAAAAAAATGCCCTACCCTATTCTAAAATTAAAATAGAAAAGCTCTTTTACCTTACCAGCCCTTAAAAGGGCCCTTTGCGGGGCATGCCCCAAAGAATTCAGCTCTTTTGCCTGTAAAAAAAAAACCATACAATTACCCCCCCAACATTACAACCCACCACCCACATACCCCTAATCTAACCCAAACCCCCCTTAAATAAACCTAACACTAAGCCCCTGAAGATCTCCCTACCTTGTCTTCACCACACCGGGTTCACCGATCGTTCCAGAAGAGCCTCCGAAGTCTTCATCCAAGCCCAAGCGGGGGCTGAAGAGTGACGTCCATCCTCCGGCTGAAGTCTTGATCCAAGCGGCAGCTGAAGAATTCCATCTTCGGGCAGAAGTCTTCATCTTATCCGGGCAGAAGAGTAGATCCGGACCGGCAAACATCTTCATCCAAGCCACATCTTCTATGTTCTTCCATCCGATGATGAGCGGCTCCATCTTCAAGACCTCCAGCGCGGATCCATCCTCTTCTTCCGACATCCTAAAACAGAATGAAGGTTCCTTTAAGGGACGTCATCCAAGATGGCGTCCCTCGAATTCCGATTGGCTGATAGGATTCTATCAGCCAATCGGAATTAAGGTAGGAAAATTCTGATTGGCTGATGGAATCAGCCAATCAGATTCAAGTTCAATCCGAAGGGGGGTTTGGTTAGATTAGGGGTATGTGGGTGGTGGGTTTTAATGTTGGGGGGGGGTTGTATTTTTCTTTTACAGGCAAAAGAGCAGTTTTCTTTGGGGCATGCCCCGCAAAAGGCCCTTTTAAGGGCTGGTAAGGTAAAAGAGCTTTGAACTTTTTTAATTTAGAATAGGGTAGGGCATTTTTTTATTTTGGGGGGCTTTGTTATTTTATTAGGGGGCTTAGAGTAGGTGTAATTAGTTTAAAATTGTTGTAATATTTTTCTAATGTTTGTAAATATTTTTTTATTTTTTGTAACTTAGTTCTTTTTTATTTTTTGTACTTTAGTTAGTTTATTTAATTGTATTTATTTGTAGGTATTGTATTTAATTAATTTATTGATAGTGTAGTGTTAGGTTTAATTGTAACTTAGGTTAGGATTTATTTTACAGGTCATTTTGTAATTATTTTAACTAGGTAGCTATTAAATAGTTCTTAACTATTTAATAGCTATTGTACCTGGTTAAAATAAATACAAAGTTGCTGTAAAATAAATATTAATCCTAAAATAGCTACAATATAATTATAATTTATATTGTAGCTATATTAGGGTTTATTTTACAGGTAAGTATTTAGCTTTAAATAGGAATAATTTATTTAATAAGAGTTAATTTATTTCATTAGATTTAAATTATATTTAATTTAGGGGTAAGTTAGTGTTAAGGTTAGACTTAGCTTTAGGGGTTAATAAATTTATTAGAGTAGCGGTGAGGTCCGGTCGGCATATTAGGGGTTAATACTTGAAGTTAGGTGTCGGCGATGTTAGGGAGGGCAGATTAGGGGTTAATACTATTTATTATAGGGTTATTGAGGCGGGAGTGAGGCGGATTAGGGGTTAATAACTTTATTATAGTGGCGGTGAGGTCCGGTCGGCAGATTAGGGGTTAATAATTGTAGGTAGGTGGCGGCGACGTTGGGGGCGGCAGATTAGGGTTAATAAATATAATATAGGGGTCGGCGGTGTTAGGGGCAGCAGATTAGGGGTTCATAGGGATAACGTAGGTGGCGGTGGTGTGCGGTCGGCAGATTAGGGGTTAAAAATTTTTAAAAGAGTGGCGGTGATGTGGGGGGACCTCGGTTTAGGGGTACATAGGTAGTTTATGGGTGTTAGTGTACTTTAGAGCACAGTAGTTAAGAGCTTTATGAACCGGCGTTAGCCCAGAAAGCTCTTAACTCCTGACTTTTTTCTGCGGCTGGAGTTTTGTCGTTAGATTTCTAACGCTCACTTCAGCCACGACTCTAAATACCGGCGTTAGAAAGATCCCATTGAAAAGATAGGATACGCAAATGGCGTAGGGGGATCTGCGGTATGGAAAAGTCGCGGCTGCAAAGTGAGCGTTAGACCCTTTCCTGACTGACTCTAAATACCAGCGGTAGCCCAAAACCAGCGTTAGGAGCCTCTAACGCTGGTTTTGATGGCTAACGCCAAACTCTAAATCTAGCCTTAAATTAAGCTATTAACCCCTAAACCTAACACCCCCTAACTTTAAATTAAAATTACAATATAACTATATTTAAATAAATAAAAACTTACCTGTGAAATAAAAATAAACCTAACATTAAACTATAAATTTACCTAATATAACTATTCTAATAAAATAAAAAAATACTACCAATTAAAAACCTAAACTACAAATGAAAAAAAACCTTAACACTCCGAAAAAAATTAAAAAATCTAAAATTACAAAAAATAATAAACACTAAATAACGAAAAATAAATAAACACTAAACTTACAAAAAATAATAAACAAAATTATCAAAAATAAAAACAATTACACCTAATCTAATAGCCCTATAAAAATAAAAAAGCCCCCCAAAATAACTCCCCTAACCTACAATAAACTACCAATAGCACTTAAAAGGGCCTTTTGTAGGGAATTGCAATAAGTTTAACAGCTCTTTTACCTGTAAAAAATAATAAGTCCCCCCCAACAGTAAAACCCACCACCCAACCAACCCCCTAAAATAAAAAAACCTAACTCTAAAAAATCCTAAACTACCCATTGCCCCTAAAGAGGCATTTGTATGGGCATTGCCCTTAAAAGGGCATTCAGCTCTTTTACACTGACCTTAAAAGGGCAATTCAGCTCTTTTACAAGTGCCCATCCCTAATCTAAAAAAAAAAAAAAAATGCAAAAACAACCTAACACTGACACCTTCATCCATCTCGGGGACGTCTTCTATCTTCATCCAGGCGGCGCGGAGCAGAGCTATCCTGGAAGCCAATCCCATCCTGCGCAGAGCATCCTCTTTATATGGTCATCGCCGTGCACAGAAGTTGAATGCAAGGTAGCCGTTTCAAAATGGCGTACCTTGCATTCCTATTGGCTGATTTGATTTTTAAAATTCAAATCAGCCAATAGGATGAGAGCTTCTGAAATTCTATTGGCTGTTCAAAACTGCCAATAGGATGAGAGCTACTGAAATCCTTTTGGCTGTTCAAATCGAAGTCAAATTTTCAGCGTTAAAAGCCGTAACGCAAAAATCGTAATCTAGCTGTTATTGAAAGTGCAGAAAATTATTTTCGTAAATGCTCAAATTGTGGGGTAATCATCTCTGTGATCTGTCTCACTAGGTTTTGGTGGTCTACTAAAGCAATCAAAGTATCTGTGTCCAAATTATTATCTTTAGACACCTTAGCAGTATTCCTAGTTTCTCCAACATTGGTGTGTCCGGTCCACGGCGTCATCCTTACTTGTGGGATATTCTCTTCCCCAACAGGAAATGGCAAAGAGTCCCAGCAAAGCTGGTCACATGATCCCTCCTAGGCTCCGCCCACCCCAGTCATTCTCTTTGCCGTTGCACAGGCAACATCTCCACGGAGATGGTTAAGAGTTTTTTGGTGTTAAATGTAGTTTTATTCTTCTATCAAGTGTTTGTTATTTTAAAATAGTGCTGGTATGTACTATTTACTCTGAAACAGAAAAGGATGAAGATTTCTGTTTGTAAGAGGAAGATGATTTTAGCAGACAGTAACTAAAATCGATTGCTGTTTCCACACAGGACTGTTGAGATGAAGTAACTTCAGTTGGGGGAAACAGTTAGCAGTCTTTTCTGCTTAAGGTATGACTAGCCATATTTCTAACAAGACCATGTAATGCTGGAAGGCTGTCATTTCCCCTCATGGGGACCGGTAAGCCATTTTCTTAGTTAAACATAAAAGAATAAAGGGCTTCAAAAAGGGCTTAAAAACTGGTAGACATTTTTCTGGGCTAAAACAATTGCTTTACTAGGCATATTATGCAGATTCTAACTAATTATTGGTATTATAATCTTGGGGAACGTTTAGAAAAATGGCAGGCACTGTGTTGGACACCTTTTTCAGATGGGGGCCTTTCTAGTTATAGACAGATCCTCATTCTGGGACTGTATAGGGGTTAAATGTAAAAACGGCTCCGGTTCCGTTAATTTAAGGGTTAAAGCTCTGAAATTTGGTGTGCAATACTTTTAATGCTTTAAGACACTGTGGTGAAATTTTGGTGAATTTTGAACAATTCCTTCATACTTTTTCACATATTCAGTAATAAAGTGTTTTCAGTTTGAAATTTAAAGTGACAGTAACGGTTTTATTTTAAAACGTTTTTTGTGCTTTGTTGACAAGTTTAAGCCTGTTTAACATGTCTGTACCATCAGATAAGCTATGTTCTATATGTATGAAAGCCAATGTGTCTCCCCATTTAAATTTATGTGATAATTGTGCCATAGTGTCCAAACAAAGTAAGGACAGTAATGCAACAGATAATGATATTGCCCAAGATGATTCCTCAAATGAGGGGAGTAAACATGATACTACATCATCCCCTACTGTGTCTACACCAGTTATGCCCACACAGGAGGCCCCTAGTACATCTAGTGCGCCAATACTTATTACCATGCAACAATTAACGGCTGTAATGGATAACTCCATAGCAAATCTTTTATCCAAAATGCCTACTTATCAGAGAAAGCGCGATTGCTCTGTTTTAAACACTGAAGAGCAAGAGGGCGCTGATGATAATTGTTCTGACATACCCTCACACCAATCTGAAGGGGCCATGAGGGAGGTTTTGTCTGATGGAGAAATTTCAGATTCAGGAAAAATTTCTCATCAAGCTGAACCTGATGTTGTGACATTTAAATTTAAATTAGAAAATCTCTGCGCACTGCTTAAGGAGGTGTTATCTACTCTGGATGATTGTGACAATTTGGTCATTCCAGAGAAATTATGTAAGATGGACAAGTTCCTAGAGGTTCCGGTGCCCCCCGACGCTTTTCCTATACCCAAGCGGGTGGCGGACATAGTAAATAAAGAGTGGGAAAGGCCCGGCATACCTTTTGTTCCCCCCCCCCTATATTTAAGAAATTATTTCCTATAGTCGACCCCAGAAAGGACTTATGGCAGACAGTCCCCAAGGTCGAGGGGGCGGTTTCTACTCTAAACAAACGCACTACTATTCCTATCGAAGATAGTTGTGCTTTCAAAGATCCTATGGATAAGAAATTAGAGGGTTTGCTTAAAAAGATTTTTGTACAGCAAGGTTACCTTCTACAACCAATTTCATGCATTGTTCCTGTCACTACGGCAGCGTGTTTCTGGTTCGAGGAACTAGAAAAATCGCTCAGTAAAGAATCTTCGTATGAGGAGGTTATGGACAGAGTTCAAGCACTTAAATTGGCTAACTCTTTTGTTTTAGATGCCGCTTTGCAATTAGCTAGATTAGCGGCGAAAAATTCAGGGTTTGCTGTCGTGGCGCGCAGAGTGCTTTGGCTAAAGTCTTGGTCAGCGGATGTGTCTTCCAAGACAAAATTGCTTAACATTCCTTTCAAAGGTAAAACATTATTTGGACCTGATTTGAAAGAGATTATTTCAGACATCACTGGGGGAAAGGGCCATGCCCTCCCACAGGATAGGTCTTTTAAGGCTAAAAATAAGCCTAATTTTCGTCCCTTTCGCAGAAACGGACCAGTCTCTAATTCTGTATCCTCTAAGCAAGAGGGTAATACTTCACAACCCAAACCAGCCTGGAAACCAATGCAAGGCTGGAACAAGGGTAAGCAGGCCAAGAAGCCTACCACTGCTAGCAAAACAGCATGAAGGGATAGCCCCCGATCCGGGACCGGATCTAGTGGGGGGCAGACTTTCTCTCTTTGCTCAGGCTTGGGCAAGAGATGTTCAGGATCCTTGGGCGCTAGAAATAGTTTCTCAAGGTTATCTCCTGGAATTCAAGGAACTACCCCCAAGGGGAAGGTTCCACAGGTCTCAATTATCTTCAAACCAAATAAAGAGACAGGCATTCTTACATTGTGTAGAAGACCTGTTAAAGATGGGAGTGATACATCCAGTTCCAATAAGAGAACAAGGAAGGGGATTTTATTCCAATCTGTTCATAGTTCCCAAAAAAGAGGGAACATTCAGACCAATTTTGGATCTAAAGA
The DNA here is from genome assembly GCF_027579735.1 of Bombina bombina. Classification (NCBI taxonomy): domain Eukaryota; kingdom Metazoa; phylum Chordata; class Amphibia; order Anura; family Bombinatoridae; genus Bombina; species Bombina bombina. Next base: position 501,602,460 of record NC_069501.1, on the reverse strand, counting down.
TCCTAAACAAATTTCTCAGGGTACCATCGTTCAAAATGGAAACTATTCGAACGATCCTACCTACTATCCAGGAAAATCAATTTATGACCACCGTGGATTTAAAGGATGCGTACCTACATATTCCTATCCACAAGGAACATCATCAGTTCCTAAGGTTCACTTTTCTGGACAAGCATTACCAGTTTGTGGCACTTCCATTTGGATTAGCCACTGCTCCAAGGATTTTCACAAAGGTACTAGGGTCCCTTCTAGCGGTTCTAAGACCAAGGGGCATTGCAGTAGTACCTTACTTGGACGACATCCTGATTCAAGCGTCGTCCCTGTCAAAAGCAAAGGCTCATACGGACATCGTCCTAGCTTTTCTCAGATCTCACGGATGGAAGGTGAACAAAGAAAAAAGTTCTCTGTCCCCGTCAACAAGAGTTCCCTTCTTGGGAACAATAATAGATTCCTTAGAAATGAGGATTTTTCTGACAGAGGTCAGAAAATCAAAACTTCTAAGCTCTTGTCAAGTACTTCATTCTGTTCCTCGTCCTTCCATAGCGCAGTGCATGGAAGTAATAGGATTGATGGTTGCAACAATGGACATAGTTCCTTTTGCACGAATTCATCTAAGACCATTACAACTGTGCATGCTCAGACAGTGGAATGGGGATTATACAGACTTGTCTCTGACGATTCAAGTAGATCAAAAGACCAGAGATTCACTCCGTTGGTGGCTGACCCTGGACAATCTGTCACAGGGAATGAGCTTCCGCAGACCAGAGTGGGTCATTGTCACGACCGACGCCAGCCTAGTGGGCTGGGGCGCGGTCTGGGAATCCCTGAAAGCTCAGGGTCTATGGTCTCGGGAAGAGTCTCTTCTCCCGATAAACATTCTGGAACTGAGAGCGATATTCAATGCTCTCAGAGCTTGGCCTCAACTAGCAAAGGCCAAATTCATAAGGTTTCAGTCAGACAACATGACGACCGTTGCATATATCAATCATCAGGGGGGAACAAGGACTTCCCTGGCGATGAAAGAAGTGACCAAGATAATTCAATTGGCGGAGGATCACTACTGCCACTTGTCTGCGATCCACATCCCAGGAGTGGAAAATTGGGAAGCGGATTTTCTGAGTCGTCAGACATTCCATCCGGGGGAGTGGGAACTCCATCCGGAAATCTTTGCCCAAATAACTCAATTATGGGGCATTCCAGACATGGATCTGATGGCGTCTCGTCAGAACTTCAAGGTTCCTTGCTACGGGTCCAGATCCAGGGATCCCAAGGCGACCCTAGTAGATGCACTAGTAGCACCTTGGACCTTCAACCTAGCTTATGTATTCCCACTGTTTCCTCTCATCCCCAAGCTGGTAGCCAGGATCAATCAGGAGAGGGCCTCGGTGATCTTGATAGCTCCTGCGTGGCCACGCAGGACTTGGTATGCAGACCTGGTGAATATGTCATCGGCTCCACCATGGAAGCTACCTTTGAGACAGGACCTTCTTGTTCAGGGTCCATTCGAACATCCGAATCTGGTTTCCCTCCAACTGACGGCTTGGAGATTGAACGCTTGATTTTATCAAAGCGTGGGTTTTCAGATTCTGTAATAGATACTCTGATTCAGGCTAGAAAGCCTGTAACTAGAAAAATTTACCATAAAATATGGAAAAAATATATCTGTTGGTGTGAATCTAAAGGATTCCCATGGAACAAGATAAAAATTCCTAAGATTCTATCCTTTCTACAAGAAGGTTTGGAGAAAGGATTATCTGCAAGTTCTCTGAAGGGACAGATCTCTGCTTTATCTGTTTTACTTCACAAAAGACTGGCAGCTGTGCCAGATGTTCAAGCATTTGTTCAGGCTCTGGTTAGGATCAAGCCTGTTTACAGACCTTTGACTCCTCCCTGGAGTCTAAATCTAGTTCTTTCAGTTCTTCAAGGGGTTCCGTTTGAACCCTTACATTCCGTAGATATTAAGTTATTATCTTGGAAAGTTTTGTTTTTGGTTGCAATTTCTTCTGCTAGAAGAGTTTCAGAGTTATCTGCTCTGCAGTGTTCTCCGCCCTATCTGGTGTTCCATGCAGATAAGGTGGTTTTGCGTACTAAGCCTGGTTTTCTTCCGAAAGTTGTTTCCAACAAAAATATTAACCAGGAGATAGTTGTACCTTCTTTGTGTCCGAATCCAGTTTCAAAGAAGGAACGTTTGTTACACAATTTGGACGTAGTCCGTGCTCTAAAATTCTATTTAGAGGCTACTAAAGATTTCAGACAAACATCTTCCTTGTTTGTTGTTTATTCTGGTAAAAGGAGAGGTCAAAAAGCGACTTCTACCTCTCTTTCCTTTTGGCTTAAAAGCATTATCCGATTGGCTTATGAGACTGCCGGACGGCAGCCTCCTGAAAGAATCACAGCTCACTCCACTAGGCCTGTGGCTTCCACATGGGCCTTCAAGAACGAGGCTTCTGTTGACCAGATATGTAAGGCAGCGACTTGGTCTTCACTGCACACTTTTGCCAAATTTTACAAATTTGATACTTTTGCTTCTTCGGAGGCTATTTTTGGGAGAAAGGTTTTGCAAGCCGTGGTGCCTTCCATTTACGTGACCTGATTTGCTCCCTCCCTTCATCCGTGTCCTAAAGCTTTGGTATTGGTTCCCACAAGTAAGGATGACGCCGTGGACCGGACACACCAATGTTGGAGAAAACAGAATTTATGCTTACCTGATAAATTACTTTCTCCAACGGTGTGTCCGGTCCACGGCCCGCCCTGGTTTTTTAATCAGGTCTGATGAATTATTTTCTCTAACTACAGTCATCACGGTATCATATGGTTTCTCCTATATATATTTCCTCCTGTCCGTCGGTCGAATGACTGGGGTGGGCGGAGCCTAGGAGGGATCATGTGACCAGCTTTGCTGGGACTCTTTGCCATTTCCTGTTGGGGAAGAGAATATCCCACAAGTAAGGATGACGCCGTGGACCGGACACACCGTTGGAGAAAGTAATTTATCAGGTAAGCATAAATTCTGTTTTTTTGTTTCTTCTTTTTGTTGCGGTGGTATCCCTAGTGATTTAACCTTTGAGTTACAGATACCCATATATGATGTAGTGTGTGTGTGTATCGGTATCTATAAGTGTGTAAGTATGTGTATCTGCATGTATAAGTGTAAGCTGTGTAGTGTGTGTGTGTATCTGTATGTATAAATGTGTGTGTGTATCTGCATGTATAAGTGTATGCTATGTAGTGTGTGTGTCTGCATGTATAAGTGTATGCTATGTAGTGTGTGTGTATCTGCGTGTGTAAGTGCATACTATTTAGTGTGTGTGTGTATCTGCATGTATAAGTGTATGCTATGTAGTGTGTGTGTGTGTGTGTGTGTATCTGTATGTGTATGCTATGTAGTGTGTGTAGCTGCATGTATAAGTGTATGCTATGTAGTGTGTGTGTGTGTCTGTATGTATAAGTGTATGCTATGTAGTGTGTGTGTATCTGCCTGTATAAGTGTATGATATGTTGTGTGTGTCTGCATGTGTAAGTGTATGCAATGTAGTGTGTGTGTATGTGCATATGTGAGTGTATGCTGTGTAGTGTGTGTATCTGCATGTATAAGTGTAAGCTATGTAGTGTGTATCTGCCTGTATAAGTGTATGATATGTACTGTGTGTCTGCATGTGTAAGTGTATGCAATGTAGTGTGTATGTATCTGCATGTGTAAGTGTATGCTATGTAGTGTGTGTATGTGCATGTGTAAGTGTATGCTATGTAGTGTGTGTGTATCTGCCTGTATAAGTGTATGATATGTTGTGTGTGTCTGCATGTGTAAGTGTATGCAATGTAGTGTGTGTGTATGTGCATATGTGAGTGTATGCTGTGTAGTGTGTGTATCTGCATCTATAAGTGTAAGCTATGTAGTGTGTATCTGCCTGTATAAGTGTATGATATGTAGTGTGTATCTGCATGTGTAAGTGTATGCTATGTAGTGTGTGTATGTGCATGTGTAAGTGTATGCTATGTAGTGTGTGTGTATGTATCTGCATGTGTAAGTGTATGCTATGTAGTGTGTATGTATCTGCATGTGTAAGTGTATGCTATATAGTGTGTATGTGTAAGTGTATGCTATGTAGTGTGTGTGTATGTATCTGCATGTATAAGTGTATGCTATGTAGTGTGTGTGTAAGTGTATGCTATGTAGGGTGTGTGTAAGTGTATGCTATGTAGTGTGTGTGTAAGTGTATGCTATGTAGTGTGTGTGTATGTGCATGTGTAAGTGTATGATATGTAGTGTGTTACTGTGCATTTTTGCTAACTTTAAAGGCCAGAGAGCAGTTTTAAAGAATCATAATTAAATTTCCAATTAAGATAAAAAATATTTTGCACTGTTTATGCAAAGGTTAATTAAATACAGAGCTCACATAGCTAAACCAGAGCTTGTGTTTGATTTGTTGCCTAAGAGTATTAAAAGATATGACTTTATTTAGAATTTTATTTTTATTACTTTGGTTTTATGATGATTTTTAAGCCCCGCCCACCACATTTCAAATTTATGCCGGGGGGGGGGGGGGATGTCCCTCTTTTGAATTTTGAAATGTTGGGAGGTATGGTGTTAGAAGATTTCGGAGTAGTCTCTTATGGAGGGTAGGACTCTTTGAGATGGAACTGGAGTTATAAGTAGTCCTGTCAGCCTCTCAGTGAGAGCATGGATGAAAGTTAGAGTCCGGAGATGCAGGGAGAGTCTTTCTGCAAAACCATCCTGACTCATATTAACAGCTCCATAGACAATCAGCGTTTACGAGTTTCGCTGCCTGCTTTTTTCTCTCAAGTCCATGTCAGAAGCGATGCTACCATCTGTCACACTTGAAGGACCGTGTTCCTGTTCCACGGCGTAGATTCTGGTAAGATCGTTTCATATTTTATACATGTATGATAACGCAAGAAGACAGGGTCACAGTGTGACTCCTTTTATCTGTATATAATCAAGGGTTAATATCTCCTGAGGGGGATTATTGAACAGGGGGAATAATGTTATATTGTGTATTTGATTTTATGCTGCTTTTATGTGTGAGATGTTATGGGCTCATGGACGTCAGATAGGAGCTTACCTTGTGTCTTTTGAGAAGCCTGCTCCTGAATAAAACCTTTTTGGATTCACCACAAGACTCAGCGTCCTTTCTTCCTCATTTCGCTGTTATGGAATATACAGGTTTCACTTTCACTTTGAGAGCAATGTAGCTCACAAGCTTGGCACACTTTTTCTCATAGCAGGGACAGTCCTGCATTGTGTACCATGTGATTCATTCCTTCTTTCCTGACCGGGATAAATCTTTGTACTGTCTGGGTCATAGGAGGTGGTGAGTGGCCCAGCCATTGGGGTATAAAGGTGCAGTTTTTTTTTAATAAAATAAGATGTTTTATTTCTATAGTTCTCTGGTTATTGCACTAGCGATGGAGGATTCTGTTACCTTAGAGGGCTCTCCCTCTATTCCTAAAGAGTAATTCCTGTTTATTTGGTGAGGAGGCCTTAGTTCCGCCCTCTCAATTATGTTCCATATGCATTAATAATGTGATAATATCAAACATGTTTGATACCAGGGAGCCGTCCAGTGAGGTGCGTACCCTAAATTATCTCTCTACACATGCAGTTTTCCTGTAGCATTGCTGATCCTCCATCTGGAGGGGGCCTTTTTTCACCAGATGTTACTGCACAGTTCAGACAGCGGTGTCTGTGGCCTTTAATGCTTTAAAGGCCACAGAATACATCAGATAATTTATTGCATTTAACTGATAGGGTTTTCCGAGGATGAAGTTCTTTCTGAGACTTCAGAGTATGAAATTCTGGGTCGGAGTCTGCTGCCTCTAAACCTCCGGCTGTCGAGGAACCAAACTTTAATTTTAGGAATTTGCGCTTCTTCCAAAGGAAGTTTTTGGCGAATTCAGAGGTTCCAGAAGCCAAATTGCCTGATGAACCTTTAATTCCTAAATTGGATAGAGTTTGAGGACAGGGTGGTGCCTTATCCTTCCCTGCTCCTGTTAGATGACGAACATTATTAAGAATGAATGGGACAGGATAGAATTCCTTTTTCCTTCTTCCTTTAACAAATTGTTCCCGGTCCTAGACTCTCAATGGAGTTGTGATGTTCCATCCCTAAATGGGATGGCATTATCTAAATGTACTACTATCCCTCTTGAGGATAGTTCTTCATTTGAAGAGCCCATGAATAAAATATGGAAACTCTGTTAGGAAATATGTTTCAACATACAGGATATTTGTTTAAACCGGCAGCGGCTGTTGCCGCGGTTGCTGGAGAAACTACCTTCTGTTGTGACTCGTTATAGGATTTGATCATGGTGGAGTCCCCTCGACGTTACTCAGGAAAGATTTACGGCCTTGAGGGTTGCTAATTCTTTTATCTGTAACAGATTATTCGCTTGAATGCTATGGCTTCAGCTTTTTCTGTTCAGGCCCGCCGGGCTCTGGCTTAAGTCATGGTCTGCGGATATGACTTCTAAGTCTAGATTTCTTCCCTCCCCTTTAAAAGAATGATTTTGTTTGGTCCAAGCCAGGACTCAATTATCTCCACTGTCACAGGGGGGCATGGGTGCCCTCCTACCGCAAGAATATATGAACTAGTCTAAAGGGACGGTTTTCATTCTTTTCGTTCTGATAAAGCCCATGTCAGCAGTCCTCCGCTAAGCCAGAGCAAACCAAGCGCTCTTGGAAGCCGGCTCAGTACTGGAATAAATCCAAGCAGAGCAAGAAGCCTGCCGAGTCTAAGTCGACATGAACGGGCGGTCCCCGGTCCTCTTCTGGATCATGTAGGGGGCAGTATGTCGCTCTTAGTCGCTTGGTTCAGGGACGTGCAGGATCCAGAACCAGGGTCCTGGAGGTCATAGCTCAGGGTTACAAGATAGGTTTTAAGTCTCAGTCACCCAAGGGCAGATTCCTCCTGTCTTCCTGACCATAAAGGAGGGAAGCCTTTCTGGGGTGTACGGGATTTGTCCTCTTAGGAGTTATTGTCCAGGTGCCTATCGCAGTGAGAGGTTTGGGATACTATTCAAACCTTTTCGTGGTCCCTAAGAAGGAGGGAACTTTTCTCCTACATTGGTGTGTCCGGTCCACGGCTTCATCCTTACTTGTGGGAATATTCTCTTCCCTAACAGGAAATGGCAAAGAGAGCACAGCAAAAGCTGCCCATATAGCCCCCCTCTGGCTCTGCCCCCCAGTCATTCTCTTTGCCCCTCTGAACAAGTAGCATCTCCACGGGGATGGTAAAGAGTATGTGGTGTTAGTTGTAGTTTTTATTTCTTCTATCAAGAGTTTGTTATTTTAAAATAGTGCCGGTTTGTAGTATTTACTCTACAACAGAAAGTGATGAAGAGTTCTGTTTAAAGAGGAGTATGATTTTAGCAGCAGTAACTAAAATCCATTGCTGTTCCCACGCAGGACTGTTGAAACCAGAGAACTTCAGTTGGGGGGAACAGTTTGCAGACTTTTCTGCTCCAGGTATGACTAGTCTCTTTTCTAACAAGACATAGTAATGCTAGAAGACTGTCATTTTCCCTTATGGGATCGGTAAGCCATTTTCTTAGACTCATAACAGAATGAAGGCTTATAAATGGGCTATATACTGGTTGACACTATTGTGGGCTAAATCGATTGATTTATATAATATTTATATGATTTTTGGAGTGTTTTGAGACTTGGAAACACTTTTGAGAACGTTTTTATTATGCCTGGCAGTTTGTTAGACACCTAATCTAGTCAGGAAGGCCCCTTCACTCTGGTATGCAGAGGGAGGAGGCCTCATTTTCGCGCCTTAATTGCGCAGTTACTTCTGGAAGCAGTGCATGCAGCTTCATGTGAGAGGGTCCTGTGGCCATAAAAACGATTCTAGAAGGCTTATTTCTGTGGTGAATAACCCCCAAGGAAGGTAAAGCCGCAGCAAATGGCTGTGGCAGGGACTGTAGTGGGTTTAAACTGGTAAATTGAACAATTAGCTCTGGTTTGCTCATTTAAGGGGTTAAAGACTGAAATTTGGTGTGCAATACTTCCAAAGCATTAAGACACTAGGGTGCAAATTTCGTAAAGATCGGATATTTCCTTCATAGTTTTTCAAACATTCAGAAATAAAGTGTACTATTTTTATTATTTAAAGAGACAGTAACGGTTTTGTTTAAAAACGTTTTTTTTTTCATTAATAGCCTGCCTAAGTCTGTCTAACATGTCTGTACCTTCAGATAGAATATGTTCTGTGTGTATGGAGGCAAGGTGGTTCCCCCTTTAAATGTATGTGAAAATTGTGCCATGGCGTCCAAACAAAGTAAGGACAGTACTGTCACATTTAATAAGGTTGCCCAAGATGATTCTTCAAATTAAGGTAGTGGGGATAGTTCATCATCCTCTCCTTCTGTGTCAACACCAGTTATGCCCGCGCAGGCGACACCTAGTACATCTAGCGCGCCAATGCTTGTTACTATGCAACAATTAACTGCTGTAATGGATAACTCTATAGCAAATCTTTTATCCAAACTGCCAACACTTCCCAGAAAGCGTGATTGCTCAGTTTTAAATACAGAGGATGAGCAAGTGGGCGCTGACGATAATTTATCTGTTATACCCTCACACCAGTCTGAATTGGCAGTGAGGGAGGGTCTGTCTGAGGGAGAAATTTCTGATTCAGAAAAAGTTTCTCAGCAGGCAGAACCTGATATCGTGACGTTTAAATTTAAGTTAGAACATCTCCGCGCCCTGCTTAAGGAGGTGCTAACTACTCTTGACGATTGCGACTCTTTGGTGATTCCAGAGAAATTGTGCAAAATGGACAAATTCCTTGAGGTCCCTGTGCACGCTGATGCGTTTCCGATACCCAAGAGGGTGGCGGACATAGTGAACAAGGAGTGGGAGAAGCCAGGTATACCTTTTGTCCCACCTCCGATATTTAAGAAAATGTTCCCCATTGTCGACCCCAGAAGGGACGCATGGCAAACAGTCCCTAAGGTTGAGGGGGCAGTTTCTACGTTGGCCAAGCGCACGACTATTCCCATTGAGGACAGTTGTGCTTTCAAAGATCCTATGGATAAAAAATTGGAAGGATTGCTTAAAAAGATATTTGTTCAGCAAGGTTTCCTTCTCCAGCCAATTTCGTACATTATTCCTGTCACTACGGCGGCGTCTTTTTGGTTCGAGGAACTAGAAAATTCGCTCAATAAGGAGACTCCATATGAGGAAGTCATGGACAGAATTCATGCATTAAAGTTGGCTAATTCCTTTATTTTAGATGCCGCTTTGCAGTTGGCAAAATTAGCGGCGAAAAATTCAGGTTTTGCAATTGTGGCGCGCAGAGCGTTTTTGCTAAAATCTTGGTCGGCGGATGTGTCGTCCAAGACAAAACTGCTTAATATTCCTTTCAAAGGTAAGACCCTTTTTGGGCCAGAATTGAAGGAGATTATTTCAGACATCACTGGGGGGAAGGGCCATGCCCTCCCACAGGATAGGCCTTTCAAGGCTAAGAACAAATCTAATTTTCGTTCCTTTCGCAATTTCAGGAACGGACCGTCTCCTAACTCTGCAGCCTCTAGACAAGAGGGTAACTCTTCCCAGCCTAAACCAACATGGAAACCAATGCAGGGCTGGAACAAGGATAAACAGGCCAAGAAGCCTGCTGCTGCTACCAAGACAGCATGAAGGGGTAGCCCCCGATCCGGGACCGGATCTAGTAGGGGGCAGACTTTCTCTCTTTGCTCAGGCTTGGGCAAGAGATGTTCCGGATCCCTGGGCACTAGAAATAGTCTCTCAGGGGTATCTTCTAGAGTTCAAGGAACTCCCTCCAAGGGGAAGGTTCCACATGTCTCGCTTATCTTCAGACCAGATAAAGAGACAGGCATTCTTACATTGCGTAAGAGACCTATTAAAGATGGGAGTGATACACCCAGTTCCGTCAGCGGAACAAGGTCTGGGGTTTTACTCAAACCTGTTTGTAGTTCCCAAATAAGAGGGAACTTTCAGGCCTATTCTGGATTTAAAAATTCTAAACAAATTCCTCAGAGTTCCATCATTCAAAATGGAAACTATTCGAACGATTTTACCAACAATCCAGGAGGGTCAATACATGACTACCGTGGACTTAAAGGATGCGTACCTACATATTCCTATCCACAAAGATCATCACCAGTTCCTAAGGTTCGCCTTTCTGGACAAACATTACCAGTTCGTGGCTCTTCCCTTCGGTTTAGCCACTGCTCCCAGAATTTTCACAAAGGTGCTAGGATCCCTGCTAGCGGTTCTAAGACCGAGGGGCATTGCGATGGCACCTTACTTAGACGACATCCTAATTCAAGCGTCGTCCCTTTCCAGATCAAGGGCTCATACAGACATTGTATTAGCTTTTCTCAGGTCTCACGGGTGGAAGGTGAACGAAGAAAAGAGTTCCCTGTCTACAAGGGTTCCCTTTCTGGGAACAATAATAGATTCTGTAGAAATGAAGATCTTTCTAACAGAGGTCAGAAAATTAAAGCTTCTAAACGCTTGTCAAGTTCTTCAATCTATCCTTCAGCCTTCCATAGCTCAGTGCATGGATGTAATAAGGCTAATGGTTGCAGCAATGGACGTGGTTCCTTTTGCTCGAATTCATCTAAGACCTTTGCAACTGTGCATGCTCAGACAGTGGAATGGGGATTATGCAGACTTGTCTCCCCAGATTCAAGTAGACAAGGTAACCAGAGACTCGCTCCGCTGGTGGTTGATTCAGGATCACCTGTCTCAGGGAATGAGTTTCCGCAGACCAGAGTGGGTCATTGTCACGACCGACGCCAGTCTCTTAGGCTGGGGTGCGGTCTGGGACTCCCTGAAAGCTCAGGGAATATGGTCTCGGGAAGAGTCTCTTCTCCCGATAAACATTCTGGAACTGAGAGCGATATTCAATGCGCTCCTGGCCTGGCCTCACCTAGCGAAGGCCAGGTTCATAAGATTTCAGTCGGACAACATGACGACTGTAGCGTATATCAATCATCAGGGGGGAACAAAGAGTTCCTTGGCGATGACAGAGGTATCCAAGATCATCAAATGGGCGGAGGATCACTCCTGCCACCTATCTGCAATCCACATCCCAGGAGTAGATAACTGGGAGGCGGATTATTTGAGTCGTCAGACTTTCCATCCGGGGGAGTGGGAACTCCACCCGGAGGTTTTTGCCCAGTTAACTCAACTATGGGGCATTCCGGATATGGATCTGATGGCGTCTCGTCAGAACTTCAAAGTTCCTCGATACTGATCCAGATCCAGGGACCCCAGGGCGACACTAGTGGATGCATTGGTGGCGCCTTGGTCGTTCAATCTAGCTTATGTGTTTCCACCGTTCCCTCTCCTTCCCAGGCTGGTAGCCAGGATCAAACAGGAGAAGGCCTCTGTGATCCTAATAGCTCCTGCGTGGCCACGCAGGACTTGGTATGCAGACCTGGTGAATATGTCATCGGCTCCACCATGGAAGCTACCTTTGAGGCGGGATCTTCTAGTACAAGGTCCATTCGAACATCCAAATCTAGTCTCTCTGCAACTGACTGCTTGGAAATTGAACGCTTGATTCTATTTAAGCGTGGGTTTTCAGATTCAGTTATAGATACTCTGGTTCAAGCCAGAAAGCCTGTGACTAGGAAGATTTACCATAAGATATGGCACAAATATATCCGTTGGTGCGAATCCAAGGGTTTTTCTTGGAGTAAAATCAAAATCCCTAGGATTCTTTCCTTTCTCCAAGAGGGTTTGGAGAAAGGTCTGTCAGCTAGTTCTGTAAAGGGACAGATATCTGCTCTGTCTGTCTTGTTGCACAAACGTCTGGCAGCCGTGCCAGATGTACAAGCGTTTGTACAGGCGTTAGTCAGAATCAAGCCTGTTTACAGACCTATGACTCCTCCATGGAGTCTAAACTTAGTTCTTTCAGTTCTTCAAGGGGTTCCATTTGAACCTTTGCATTCCATAGATATCAAGTTACTATCTTGGAAAGTTCTGTTTTTAGTTGCTATTTCTTCTGCCAGAAGAGTTTCTGAATTATCTGCTTTGCAGTGTACTTCTTCCTATCTGGTATTTCATGCAGATAAGGTAGTTTTACGTACCAAACCTGGTTTTCTTCCAAAAGTAGTTTCCAACAGGAATATTAACCAGGAAATAGTTGTTCCTTCCCTATGTCCGAATCCAGTTTCAAAGAAGGAACGTTTGTTACACAACCTAGATGTGGTCCGTGCTTTAAAATTCTATTTAGAAGCAACAAAGGATTTCAGACAAACATCATCTTTGTTTGTCGTTAATTCTGGTAAGAGGAGAGGGCAGAAAGCTACTGCTACCTCTCTTTTTGGCTGAAAAGCATCATCCGATTGGCTTATGAGACTGCCGGACGGCAGCCTCCTGAACGAATTACAGCTCACTCTACTAGAGCTGTGGCTTCCACATGGGCCTTCAAGAACGAGGCTTCTGTTGATCAGATCTGTAAGGCAGCGACTTGGTCTTCTCTGCATACTTTTGCCAAATTTTACAAATTCGATACTTATGCTTCTTCGGAGGCTGTTTTTGGGAGAAAGGTTTTGCAAGCCGTGGTGCCTTCCGTTTAGGTAACCTGACTTGCTCCCTCCCTTCATCCGTGTCCTAAAGCTTTGGTATTGGTTCCCACAAGTAAGGATGAAGCCGTGGACCGGACACACCAATGTAGGAGAAAACAGAATTTATGTTTACCTGATAAATTTCTTTCTCCTACGGTGTGTCCGGTCCACGGCCCGCCCTGGCTTTTAGTCAGGTTTAAAAAATTTAATTTCTATACACTACAGTCACCACGGCACCCTATAGTTTCTCCTTTTTCTCCTAACTGTCGGTCGAATGACTGGGGGGCGGAGCCAGAGGGGGGGCTATATGGGCAGCTTTTGCTGTGCTCTCTTTGCCATTTCCTGTTAGGGAAGAGAATATTCCCACAAGTAAGGATGAAGCCGTGGACCGGACACACTGTAGGAGAAAGAAATTTATCAGGTAAACATAAATTCTGTTTTTGTCCAATTCTGGACCTATAGTGCTTAAGCAAGTTTTTAAATGTTCCCTCATTCAAGATGGAGACAATAAGGTCCATTCGTTCGAGAAGAGCAGTTCATAACCACAATAGATCTGAAGGATGCTCCCTTCACGTACCAATCCTCAAGGACCTCTTACAGATCCTAGGGTTTGCATTCCTGGACCAGCACTTCCAGTTTATTGCCTTCCGTTTCGTCTAGCTACGGCTCCAAGAAAGTTTTCGAAGAGTGGACCATTTGGAATCTCTCCTCTGTCTTCTTCGATCCCATGGATGGAAGATAATCTAGAGAGCATTCTCTTGTATCAAGTACCAGGGTAGAATTCACGGGTACTATAATAGTCTCCATAGACATGAGAATATTCTAACAGACCAGAGACGTTGCAAACTAGCTTCAGCATGTCTTGCCCTCCAGATCTCCTTAAGGCCATCTGTGGCTCGGTGTATAGATGTGATTGGTCTCATGGTTTCCAGCATGGACATCATTTCCTTTGGTTTCAACTCAGACTGTTGCAACTGTGCATGCTGAAGTAGTGGAACAGCAATCATTCGGATCTGTCTCAACAGATTTCTCTGGACAACCGATCGAGAGAATCGTTCTCTTGGTGGTTTTGTCCAGATCATTTGTCCTGAGGGACGTCCATCTCAAGACCATCCTGGGTGATTGTAACTGCGGTTGTGAGTCTGTCAGGATGGGGAGCTGTTTGGGGTGCCAGGAAGACACAGGCCTATGGTCTCAGGGGGTAAAGCTCCCTCCTGATCTCATTTTGGATCTTTGGGCAATATACAATGCTCTGAAGGCTTGGCCTCTGCTGGGTTCGTCCCAGTTAATCAGAATCCAATCAGAGAATATATCCTTGGTGGCTTACATCAATCATCAGGGGGGAACGAGAAGCTCCCTAGTTATGAGGGAAGTATCTCAGATTCTGGTATGGGGGAGACCCACATTTGTTCGCTGTCAGCGATCCCCATTCCGGGTGTGGACAGCTGGGAAGCGTATTTCCTCAGCAGACAATCCTTTCATCCGGGGGAAGAGTCTTTCCATCCCGAGTGTTTGTGGAGATTTGCAAGAGGAAGGTCTTATGACGTCTCAATACCAAGCTACCCAGATATGGGTCGAGGTACAGGGATCCTCAGGTGGAGCTAACAGATGCATTAGCGGTGACTTGAAGGTTCAGTATAATTTATCTTTTCTGGTCGTTACCACTACTTCTTAGTGTAGTGGCTCAAGTCAAGCAGGCGTGAGTGAAACTGATTGCTCCATCTTGGCCGTGAAGGATATAGTTCACGGATCTAGTGGGGATGTCGTCATCTCCTCCGTGGAAGTTACCTTGTCACAGGGATCTACTGACCAAGGTCTCTTTGGTCATCAATGTCTAGATTCTCTGAGGCTGACTGCGTGGAGATTGAACGCTTAGTCCTAGCCAAGAGAGAGTTTTCTGAGAGAGTTATTTTTACTCTCATTCAAGCTCGTAAGCTGGTTGCTTGTCGCATCTATCATAAGGTGTGGAGGACCTACTTATATTGTTCTCCACAATGAACTGGAGAAGGGCTTTTCTGCAAGTCCCCTGTATGGACAGTTTTCGGCCCTGTCTGTGTTGCTGCACTAGAGGTTCGCTGAGCTTCCAGATGTGCTGCCATTTGTTAAAGCTCTGCTGGCATCAGACCTGTGTTTAGATCTAAGGCTCCTCTTTGGAGTTTAAATCTTGTTCTTAAAGTTTTGCAACGGGCTCCATTGGAGCCTTTGCATGATGTAGACATTAATTGTTGTCTTGGAAGGTTCCTTTTCTTCTGGCTATTGCTTATGCGCGCAGGGTATCTGTGATTGCTGCCCTGCAATGCGTCCCTCCTTATCTGGCTTTTAAAGCCGATAAGGCTGTTCTACGAACCAAGTTAGTTTTTTTTCCCTAAGGTTGTGTCAATTCGAAACATCAATCAAGAGATTGTGGTTCCTTCTTATGTCCTAATCCTTTTTCGTTGAAGGAACGTTTACAACGCATTCCTGGATGTGGTTTGTGCCTTGAAGTTCTATCTTCGGGCCACAAAGGAATTTAGACAAACCTCTTTCTCTGTTTGTTCTCCTTTCCAGGAAGCTTAGGGGTCAGAGGGCCTCTTCGACTTCCTTATCTTTTTGGCTGAGGAGTGTCATCCGTTTAGCATAGAGACCGCGGGACATAAGCCTCCTCTAAGGATTACGGCTCATTCTACGAAAGCAGTGGTTTCCTCTTGGGCCTTCAAAATGAGGTCTCTATGGATCAAATTTGTAAGGTGGCTACCTGGTTCTCCTTACATACTTTTTCCAAATTTTACTAGTTTGATGTTTTTGCTTCTGCTGAAGCATCCTTCGGGAGAAAGGTTTTGCAGGCTGTGGTGCCCTCAGATTAGATCAGATTTTTTTCCTGCCATTAGCATTCTATGTACTCTAGAGCTTGGGTATATGTTTTCCACAAGTAAGGAATGAAGCTGTGGACTCTTCCAATATTAAGATGTAAAACATAAATTATGCATACCTGATTAATTTCATTTCCATCTGTATGGGAAGAGTCCACAGCTCCCGCCCGTTTTCTCTGATGGGCGGCCCTAAATTTAAATTTTTTCCTCTAGCACCTTTTTCATCCTGATATTTCTCCTACTGTTCCTTGTTCCCTCGGCAGAATGACTGGGGTTATGAGAAAGTGGGGGAGGTTTTTAAGCCTTTGACTGGGATGTCTTTGCCTCCTCCTGGTGGCCAGGTTCAGTATTTCCCACAAGTAAGGAGTGCAGCTGTGGACTCTTCCCATACAGATGGAAATTAAATTATCAGGTAAGCATAATTTATGTTTTCTAACACTTTTTTTGTGTGACAAATGAACATAAAAGGGACAGTCTAATTGAAAATTGCAATTGTTTAAAAATTTAGATCATCCTTTTATTACCCACCCCCCTTTTTTGCATAACAAACACTTTTATATTAATATATTTTTTATCTCTATGATCACCTGTATCTAAGCTCATGCAGACTGCCCCTTATCGCAGTTATTTTTACAAACTTGCATTTTAGCCAGTTAGTGCAGGTTCATGCATAACTTATAGGGAGTGAGCATGTTATCTATGTGGCACATGCATTAGCAATAAAGTATATTAATATAACAGTTGGTTGTGCAAAGCTAGAGAATGGATAGTAAAGGTGTTATCTATCTTCTTAAACAATAAAAAAATCAAGTAAACTGTCCCTTTAAAAGCATATTAACACACAGCTTAAACATTGCAAATGCATTTCATATAACCTACTTCTAATTGTTTATACTTTTTATTTAAAAACTGTTTTTTTAATAAATGGTTTATAATTTATGGATTGGATGTATTTATATTCACTTGTTTGTTGTTTGTTTTTGTTTTTGTTATTTTTATTGATTTTTTTTCGTAGAAAAAACATAATTTATGCTTACCTGATAAATTCCTTTCTTCTGTTGTGTGATCAGTCCACGGGTCATCATTACTTCTGGGATATTATCTCCTCCCCTACAGGAAGTGCAAGAGGATTCACCCAGCAGAGCTGCATATAGCTCCTCCCCCCTACGTCACTCCCAGTCATTCGACCAAGAATCAACGAGAAAGGAGAAACCAAGGGTGAAGTGGTGACTGGAGTATAATTTAAAAGATATTTACCTGCCTTAAAACAGGGCGGGCCGTGGACTGATCACACAACAGAAGAAAGGAATTTATCAGGTAAGCATAAATTATGTTTTCTTCTGTTATGTGTGATCAGTCCACGGGTCATCATTACTTCTGGGATACCAATACCAAAGCAAAAGTACACGGATGACGGGAGGGATAGGCAGGCTCATTATACAGAAGGAACCACTGCCTGAAGAACCTTTCTCCCAAAAATAGCCTCCGAAGAAGCAAAAGTGTCAAATTTGTAAAATTTGGAAAAAGTATGAAGCGAAGACCAAGTTGCAGCCTTGCAAATCTGTTCAACAGAGGCCTCATTCTTAAAGGCCCAAGTGGAAGCCACAGCTCTAGTAGAATGAGCTGTAATTCTTTCAGGAGGCTGCTGTCCAGCAGTCTCATAGGCTAAACGAATTATGCTACGAAGCCAGAAGGAGAGAGAGGTAGCCGAAGCCTTATGACCTCTCCTCTGACCAGAGTACACGACAAACAGGGAAGACGTTTGTCGAAAATCCTTAGTTGCCTGCAAGTAGAACTTGAGGGCACGAACTACATCCAGATTGTGTAGAAGACGTTCCTTCTTTGAAGAAGGATTTGGACACAAGGATGGAACAACAATCTCTTGATTGATATTCCTGTTAGTGACTACCTTAGGTAAGAACCCAGGTTTAGTACGCAGAACTACCTTGTCTGAGTGAAAAATCAGATAAGGAGAATCACAATGTAAGGCTGATAACTCAGAGACTCTTCGAGCCGAGGAAATAGCCATTAAAAACAGAACTTTCCAAGATAACAATTTTATATCAATGGAATGAAGGGGTTCAAACGGAACACCCTGTAAAACGTTAAGAACTAAGTTTAAACTCCATGGCGGAGCAACAGTTTTAAACACAGGCTTGATCCTAGCTAAAGCCTGACAAAAGGCCTGGACGTCTGGATTTTCTGACAGACGCCTGTGTAACAAGATGGACAGAGCTGAGATCTGTCCCTTTAATGAGCTAGCCGATAAACCCTTTTCTAAACCTTCTTGTAGAAAGGACAATATCCTAGGAATCCTAACCTTACTCCAGGAGTAACCTTTGGATTCGCACCAGTATAGGTATTTACGCCATATCTTATGGTAAATCCTTCTGGTAACAGGCTTCCTAGCCTGTATCAGGGTATCAATAACCGACTCAGAAAAACCACGTTTTGATAAAATCAAGCGTTCAATTTCCAAGCAGTCAGCTTCAGAGAAGTTAGATTTTGATGTTTGAATGGACCCTGTATCAGAAGGTCCTGTCTTAGAGGTAGAGACCAAGGCGGACAGGATGACATGTCCACTAGATCTGCATACCAAGTCCTGCGTGGCCATGCAGGCGCTATTAGAATCACTGATGCTCTCTCCTGTTTGATTTTGGCAATCAATCGAGGAAGCAGCGGGAAGGGTGGAAACACATAAGCCATCCCGAAGTTCCAAGGTGCTGTCAAGGCATCTATCAGAACCGCTCCCGGATCCCTGGATCTGGACCCGTAGCGAGGAAGTTTGGCGTTCTGGCGAGACGCCATGAGATCTATCTCTGGTTTGCCCCAACGTCGAAGTATTTGGGCAAAGATCTCCGGATGAAGTTCCCACTCCCCCGGATGAAAAGTCTGGCGACTCAAGAAATCCGCCTCCCAGTTCTCCACTCCCGGGATGTGGATTGCTGACAGGTGGCAAGAGTGAGACTCTGCCCAGCGAATTATCTTTGATACTTCCATCATTGCTAGGGAGCTTCTTGTCCCTCCTTGATGGTTGATGTAAGCTACAGTCGTGATGTTGTCCGACTGAAACCTGATGAACCCCCGAGTTTTTAACTGGGGCCAAGCCAGAAGGGCATGGAGAACTGCTCTTAATTCCAGAATGTTTATTGGCAGGAGACTTTCCTCCTGATTCCATTGTCCCTGAGCCTTCAGAGAATTCCAGACAGCGCCCCAACCTAGTAGGCTGGCGTCTGTTGTTACAATTGTCCAGTCCGGCCTGCTGAATGGCATCCCCCTGGACAGATGTGGCCGAGAAAGCCACCATAGGAGAGAGTTTCTGGTCTCTTGATCCAGATTCAGAGTAGGGGACAAGTCTGAGTAATCCCCATTCCACTGACTCAGCATGCACAATTGCAGCGGTCTGAGATGTAGACGTGCAAAGGGTACTATGTCCATTGCTGCTACCATTAAGCCGATCACCTCCATGCATTGAGCTACTGACGGGAGTTGAATGGAATGAAGGACACGGCATGCATTTAGAAGCTTTGTTAATCTGTCTTCTGTCAGATAAATCTTCATTTCTACAGAATCTATAAGAGTCCCCAAGAATGGAACTCTTGTGAGAGGAAAAAGAGAACTCTTCTTTTCGTTCACTTTCCATCCATGCGACCTTAGAAATGCCAGAACTAACTCTGTTGTCGTCTAGGTACGGAGCTACCGAAATTCCTCGCGGTCTTAGTACCGCCAGAAGGGCACCCAGAACCTTTGTGAAGATTCTTGGAGCCGTAGCCAATCCGAATGGAAGAGCTACAAACTGGTAATGCCTGTCTAAGAAGGCAAACCTTAGATACCGGTAATGATCTTTGTGAATCGGTATGTGAAGGTAAGCATCCTTTAAATCCACTGTGGTCATGTACTGACCCTTTTGGATCATGGGTAAGATTGTCCGAATAGTTTCCATTTTGAACGATGGAACTCTTAGGAATTTGTTTAGGATCTTTAAATCCAAGATTGGCCTGAAAGTTCCCTCTTTTTTGGGAACCACAAACAGGTTTGAGTAAAACCCTTGTCCTTGTTCCGACCGCGGAACCGGATGGATCACTCCCATTAATAACAGATCTTGTACACAGCGTAGAAACGCTTCTTTCTTTATCTGGTTTGTTGACAACCTTGACAGATGAAATCTCCCTCTTGGGGGAGAGAATTTGAAGTCTAGAAGGTATCCCTGAGATATGATCTCTAGCGCCCAGGGATCCTGAACATCTCTTGCCCAGGCCTGGGCGAAGAGAGAGAGTCTGCCCCCCACTAGATCCGGTCCCGGATCGGGGGCCCTCGGTTCATGCTGTCTTTGGGGCAGCAGCAGGTTTCCTGGCCTGCTTGCCCTTGTTCCAGGACTGGTTAGGTTTCCAGCCTTGTCTGTAACGAGCAACAGCTCCTTCCTGTTTTGGTGCAGTGGAAGTTGATGCTGCTCCTGCTTTGAAATTCCGAAAGGGACGAAAATTAGACTGTCTAGCCTTAGCTTTGGCTTTGTCTTGAGGCAGGGCGTGGCCCTTACCTCCTGTAATGTCAGCGATAATTTCTTTCAAACCGGGCCCAAATAAAGTTTGCCCCTTGAAAGGTATATTAAGTAATTTGGACTTAGAAGTTACATCAGCTGACCAGGATTTTAGCCACAGCGCCCTACGTGCCTGAATGGCGAATCCTGAGTTCTTAGCCGTAAGTTTGGTTAAATGTACTACGGCCTCCGAAATGAATGAATTAGCTAGTTTAAGGACTCTAAGCCTGTCCGTAATGTCGTCCAGCGTAGCTGAACTAAGGTTCTCTTCCAGAGACTCAATCCAAAATGCTGCCGCAGCCGTAATCGGCGCGATGCATGCAAGGGGTTGCAATATAAAACCTTGTTGAACAAACATTTTCTTAAGGTAACCCTCTAATTTTTTATCCATTGGATCTGAAAAAGCACAGCTATCCTCCACCGGGATAGTGGTACGCTTAGCTAAAGTAGAAACTGCTCCCTCCACCTTAGGGACCGTTTGCCATAAGTCCCGTGTGGTGGCGTCTATTGGAAACATCTTTCTAAATATTGGAGGGGGTGAGAACGGCACACCGGGTCTATCCCACTCCTTAGTAACAATTTCAGTTAGTCTCTTAGGTATAGGAAAAACGTCAGTACTCGCCGGTACCGCAAAGTATTTATCCAACCTACACAATTTTTCTGGTATTGCAACAGTGTTACAATCATTAAGAGCCGCTAAAACCTCCCCTAGTAATACACGGAGGTTCTCCAATTTAAATTTAAAATTTGAAATATCTGAATCCAATCTGTTTGGATCAGAACCATCACCCACAGAATGAAGCTCTCCGTCCTCATGTTCTGCAAGCTGTGACGCAGTATCAGACATGGCCCTAGTATTATCAGCGCACTCTGTTCTCACCCCAGAGTGATCACGCTTGCCTCTTAGTTCTGGTAATTTAGCCAAAACTTCAGTCATAACAGTAGCCATATCTTGTAATGTTATCTGTAATGGCCGCCCAGATGTACTAGGCGCCATAATATCACGCACCTCCCGGGCGGGAGATGCAGGTACTGACACGTGAGGCGAGTTAGTCGGCATAACTCTCCCCTCGCTGTTTGGTGAAATTTGTTCAATTTGTACAGATTGGCTTTTATTTAAAGTAGCATCAATACAGTTAGTACATAAATTTCTATTGGGCTCCACCTTGGCATTGGAACAAATGACACAGATATCTTCCTCTGAATCAGACATGTTTAACACACTAGCAATAAACTTGCAACTTGGTTACAATCTTATTTAACAAAAACGTACTGTGCCACAAAGAGCACTAAACGATTAAATGACAGTTGAAATAATGAACTGAAAGACAGTTATAGCATCAATCCTTAAAAACAACACAACTTTTAGCAAAGGTTTGTTCCCATTAGTAAAGTAACAATAATTAAATTTGAAACATAAAAAATTACAGAGCAACGTTTTTAATCAGTCAATATATAAGTCTCACAGCTCTGCTGAGAGAATCTACCTCCCTCCAAAGAAGTTTGAAGACCCCTGAGTTCTGTTAGAGATGAACCGGATCATGCAGGAAATACAAGAGTAACTGACTGGAATTTTTTGATGCGTAGCAAAGAGCGCCAAAAACGGCCCCTCCCCCTCACACACAGCAGTGAGAGAGAAACGAAACTGTCACAATTAAAACAAGCAACTGCCAAGTGGAAAAATAATGCCCAAATATTTATTCACTCAGTACCTCAGAAAATGCAAACGATTCTACATTCCAGCAAAAACGTTTAACATAATAAATACCTATTAAAAGGTTTAATGTACTTTTAACAGAGTAATTCCGGTGAAATACCATCCCCAGAATACTGAAGTGTAGAGTATACATACATGTCATTATAACGGTATGGCAGGATTTTCTCATCAATTCCATTCAGAAAATAAAAACTGCTACATACCTCAATGCAGATTCATCTGCCCGCTGTCCCCTGATCTGAAGCTTTTACCTCCCTCAGATGGCCGAGAAACAGCAATATGATCTTAACTACTCCGGTTAAAATCATAGTAAAAACTCTGGTAGATTCTTCTTCAAACTCTGCCAGAGAGGCAATAACACGCTCCGGTGCTATTGTAAAATAACAAACTTTTGATTGAAGTTATAAAAACTAAGTATAATCACCATAGTCCTCTCACACATCCTATCTAGTTGCTGGGTGCAAGAGAATGACTGGGAGTGACGTAGGGGGGAGGAGCTATATGCAGCTCTGCTGGGTGAATCCTCTTGCACTTCCTGTAGGGGAGGAGATAATATCCTAGAAGTAATGATGACCCGTGGACTGATCACACATAACAGAAGAAATAGACATTACAAACTTATGACGTACATTAAGTAAGATAATAAAGCATTGACAAAATTGGCTTTGATAATAAATGACATGCAAACTGTTACAATATGGTTCATAATTACTTATTTTTGTGTTATTTAGCCTAACATTACACAATAAAGTTTTTAATTTAAGATATGAGCAATATTACAAGTGCTCACAGTTGAGAGTTCTATTTTACTTAATATAGGTGTAAACCTAGAAACAGATAGAAGTGATTTGTGGTAAGAGACATCCAGGTGAGATCATTACCCTCGAGAACATGATGTTTTAGGGAGTTTCCTTCTAGTAGAATTCAACACTGAGGAAGAAGTCTAGTTTTCCCATTTTAATATAGTGTGATTTTTCTAATTGTAAGGTTTTTATAACTAGTTGTTTCCATTCTAAGATAGAGGGAATTTGAGTTGTTTTAGTTGTTTTCCAATATCTTGGAATAAGGCGTTTGGCGCTGTTTAACATTATCTTAAATAGGGTTGGTTTATATTGGCATGGTTGGTAGGGCCATGTAGAATTGTGTTCATATGGAGTATTATTTGTGACCAAAATGGTTTAAGTACCTTGCAATCCCACCAAATATGGCTTATAGTGACCTAGTTTCACTGCATTCCCTCCAACATTTATCTGATGCAGAGGAATATATAGTCTTTAGTTGTGTTGGTGTTAGGTACCATCTTGAGAGCAATTTATAATTAGTTTTGAGCTTAAAGGCTGATATTGATGATTTTTATGTGGATAAGAATATTTTGTGCCATTGTTGTGTGGTTATTTCAATATTAAGTTCTCTATTCCAGGAGGTTGTGTAAGTAGGAAGAGACCGAGACGTGATGTTGGTAAAGATTTTATATGAAGTTCCTAGCGTGCCTTTTGTGATGATATGCGTAGAGCATAAAGTTTCAAATGGTGTCAGGGACCTGTTAAAATAATCTTTGTTTGGGTGAGTGGTTAGGTAGTTACAAATCTGGAAATAAATAAGCCAGTTATTTAAAAGTCTTGGGAATTCTGTTTTTAAGTTGTTCATTGTTTTTAATGAGTGATCTTCAAATAGTTTATAAGCAGGGAGATGGGATAATGTGTTTTCGGTTTGTATAGCAGTGGTTATGTGTGAGAAGAAAATTAAGCCTTTATTTCCTAATAATGGTGTTAGGGGGGATGGAATTGTTGATAGTGCAGGATATTTGCTAATTAGTGTGTCCCAAACTTTCAAAGTGCCTGAGATCAAGGGGATAAAAGTTATGGGGCCTATTTATTATGGTGCGAGCAGACATGATCCGATATAGGGGATCATGTCCGCTGCTCATCGATAAATGCCGACAGCATATGCTCTCGGCATTTATCATTGCACCAGCAGTTCTTGTGAACTGCTGGTGCAATAACGCCCCCTGCAGATTCGCAGCCAATCAGCCGCTAGCAGGGGGTATCAATCAACACGATCGTATTAGATCGGGTTGATTTCTGTCCGCCGCCTCAGAGCAGGCGGACAGGTTATGGAGCAGCGGTCTTTAGACCGCTGCTTCATAACTTCTGTTTCCAGCGAGCTTGACAAATATGCCCCTATGTTGGGATTTCTATCTTTCGTGGCTAGCCAGCCTTTTTTTTTTTTATAACAAATCTTCTTCTATTGTTATCCATAGTTTATCTTTTAGATGATTTTTTCATTGTATAATATGGGCTCCTAGACCACCTTTGTCTTTGAGTCTATATAGAATGGTTTTCTTAATCCTGGGTCGTTTATGTCCCCATATGAATTGATTTAAATGTAATTGTAGGGATAGTATATATTGCATTGGGAGAGATATTGGAGCTGCTTGGAATATATAAAGAATTTTTGGTAGGATAGTCATTTTAGTTGCCGCAATTCTATCTAGCCACGACAGGTCTAGATATGAGATCCAGGAGAAAAGTGTTGTACAAATTATTTGGGATATAGGTAGATAAGTTATGTTAGATATCTGGGATGTTGTCTGCTAATGTAATTTCTAGGTATTTAATTGTTTTTGTGTTTGTGTTGAAGAGTGTTAATCTGTTTATTTCATGTAGTGTCTGTGGGGTAGCTAATATGTTTGGTATATCTGATGGTAGCTAATATGTTTTGTATATCTGATTTGTCATAAATGATAGAGAAATTAGACCATCCACTGTAGGCAGCAAATTCAGACATGAGAGGTTGGATTGAAGAGATGGGTGAGGTCAGTGTTAACAGGATGTCGTCTGCGAATAATGATATTTTGTATTCTGTGCGATCTATTGTAAGGCCCTGTATGAGTTTGTTGTTTCTGAAGAGGCAGGCTAGGGGTTCTATGGAAAGGGCAAATAAGAGAGGATATAAGGGGCAGCCCTGTTGGGTTCCAAGACTGGGAAGGTAGAAGAGATTGTGCCATTGATTCTGACTTTAGCTGTGGGGTGGGAGTATAGTGCAAATATTTTATTTATAAAGGGTTGGGAAAGCCAAACTGAGACAGTGTAGCAGACATGAATGCCCAATCCACCCTGCCAGAAGCTCTCTCTGCATCAATAGAGACAAAGATGGTTTGTGCAGGGAGTGATTTTGCTATATGTAATAATTGTATTGCTCTGGTGGTATTGTCCTTGGATTCACGCCCTAAAATGAATCCAGTTTGATCTGGGTGGATGAGGTTCGGTAATATTTTATTCAACCTGTTTGCAAGTATTTTCACGTTAATTTTGACATCAATGTTGATTAAGGATATTAGTCTATAATTTTGAGGATGAAGTGGTGATATGCCCTGTTTAGGGATAACAGTGATGTGGACTTCTAACATATCTTTCAGGAAGGGATGTTGTTGGTTAATTTTGTTGAACATGTCTGTAAGCGGGCCAGCTAATATGTCTTTAAATCAGGCATAGTAGTGGGAGGTGAAGTCATCTGGGCCTGGGGCTTTGTTGGCAGGGAGATTTTTAATAACGGATAACACTTCTGATATGGTAATGGGGTCATCTAGGTGGTCCTTAGAGGTTGTTAATTTTTGAGAGGCAGGGCTAGTTGAATATAATTTGACATAATATTGTCAAAATGTTTCGGCTATAGTGTCATTTGTGGTGTCAGAAAGTGTACGTATGTCTTGAATCTTTTTTTTCTTTAGGTATCTGGCAAGGAGTTTACCATGATATTTGGAGTGAATTCCTAATTGTCTTTGTTTGTCTTGTAAACTTAAATAGGATAATAGATCTTTTCTTGCTTCCTGTACTTTTTGTTCTAAGTTGCTATCCTTGGGGTGGAGTTTGTGTTGTTTTTCTGCTTGAGCTAATGTGTCTGTCAGTTTAGTGTATTGTTGTCTGTGTTGTTTGTTTAGTGCGGCTTTAGCTTTTATAAGTTGTCCTCGGATTGTGCATTGGTGAGCTTGCCAGGTGGTAAATTGGTCAGTGTCAATGGGGTTTTCTTCTATAAGGTACGACGAGTCCATGGATTCATCCTTTACTTGTGGGATATTATCCTCCTGCTAACAGGAAGTGGCAAAGAGCACCACAGCAGAGCTGTTTATATAGCTCCTCCCTTAGCTCCACCCCCAGTCATTCTCTTTGCCTACTCTAAGTACTTGGAAGGGTAAAGTGAAAGAGGTGATAAAATATTAGTTTTTAATTTCTTCAACTCAGAGTGATATTCAACGCGCTTCAGACGTGGCCTCAGCTGGCTTCGGCCAGATTCATAAGATTCCAGTCGGATTATATCACGACTGTAGCATATATCAATTACCAGGGGGGAACAAAGAGTTCTCTTGCGATGATAGAGGTTACCAAAATAATTTGATGGGCAGAGACTCACTCCTGCCATCTATCAGCAATCTATATCCCAGGAGTGGAGAACTGGGAAGCGGATTTTCTAAGTCGTCAGACTTTTCATCCGGGGGAGTGGGAACTCCATATGGAGGTGTTTGCACAATTGATTCAGCAATGGGGCACACCAGAATTGGATCTGATGGCGTCTCGTCAGAACGCCAAACTTCCTTGTTACGGGTCCAGGTGAAGGAATCCTCAGGCAGTACTGATAGATGCTCTAGCAATACCCTAGTCGTTCAACCAGGCTTATGTGTTTCCACCATTTCCTCTCCTTCCTCATTTGATTGCCAGGATCAAACAGGAGAGAGCTTTGGTGATTTTGATAGCACCTGCGTGGCTACGCAGAACTTGGTATGCAGACCTGGTGGACATGTCATCTCTTCCACCATGGACTCTGCCACTGTGACGGGACCTTCTGATTCAAGGTTCGTTCCAGCATCCAAATCTAGTTTCTCTGCAGCTGACTGCCTGGAGATTGAACGCTAGATTTTATCCAAGCGGGATTTCTCCGAGTCGACCTTGATTCAGGCTCGAAAGCCTGTCACTAGGAAAATTAATCATAAGATATGGCGTAAATATCTTTATTGGAGCGAATCCAAGGGCTACTCATGGAGTAAGATCAGGATTCCTAAGATTTTGTCCTTTCTACAAGAAGGACTGGAGAAGGGGCTATCAGCTAGTTCCTTAAAGGGACAGATATCTGCTTTATCAATTTTACTGCACAAGCGTCTGGCAGATGTTCCAGACGTTCAGTCGTTCTGTCAGGCTTTAGTTAGAATCAAGCCTGTGTTTAAACCTGTTGCTCCGCCATGGAGTTTGAATTTAGTTCTTAAAGTTCTTCAAGGGGTTCCGTTTGAACCTATGCATTCCATAGATATTAAGCTTCTATCTTGGAAAGTTCTGTTTTTAGTTGCTATCTCTTCGGCTCAAAGAGTATTTGAACTATCTGCATTGCAATGCGACTCGCCTTATCTTGTTTACCAAACCTGGATTCATTCCTAAGGTTGTTACTAATAGGAATATTAATCGGGAAATTGTTGTTCCTTCTCTGTGTCCTAATCCTTCCTCTAAGAAGGAGCGTCTGTTGCACAACTTGGACGTGGTTCGTGCTTTGAAGTTTTACTTGCAAGCGACCAAAGATTTCCGTCAAACATCTTCTTTGTTTGTTGTCTATTCTGGAAGAGTAGAGGTCAAAAGGCTACGGCTACCTCTCTTTCTTTTTGGCTGAAAATCATCATCCGTTTGGCATACGAGACTGCTGGACAGCAGCCTCCTGAAAGAATTACAGCTCAGTCTACTAGAGCGGTGGCTTCCACATGGGCTTTTAAAAATGATGCTTCTGTTGAACAGATTTGTAAGGCTGCGACTTGCTCTTCGCTTCATACCTTTTCCAAATTTTACAAATTTGATACTTTTGCTTCTTCTGAGGCTTTTTTTGGGAGAAAAGTTCTTCAAGCAGTGGTGCCTTCTGTTTAACCATCTGTCTTGTCCCTCCCGTTCATCCGTGTCCTGTAGCTTTGGTATTGTATCCCACAAGTAAAGGATGAATACCTTATAGAAGAAAACTACATTTATGCTTACCCGATAAATTAATTTCTTCTATGGTACGACAAGTCCACGGCCCGCCCTGTCATTTTAAGACAGATTATATTTTTTGATTTTCAACTTCAGTCACCTCTGCACCTTGTGGTTTCTCCTTTTTCTTCCTATACCTTCGGTTGAATGACTGGGGGGTGGAGCTAAGGGAGGAGCTATATAGACAGCTCTGCTGTGGTGCTCTTTGCCACTTCCTGTTAGCAGGAGGATAATATCCCACAAGTAAAGGATGAATCCGTGGACTCGTCGTACCATAGAAGAAATTCATTTATCAGGTAAGCATAAATTTACTCTTTTATGGAGAAAAATTCTTGTAAATTGGTTTGTAAATGTTGTGATATGTTTAAAAAAATAGTATCGTCTAGTCTCCATATGTATGTGTTAGCTGGGGTTGTAGGCCAGTTCATGAGGCACAACATTGCTGAATGGTCTGACCATGTTATGTGTGAGATTTGATCTTTAAAGCGTGGCCTGTATGGTCTGTAAATATATAATCTAAACTAGAATTCAGTTTGTCGTGACTAGAAAAACGTGTAATTGTAGGCTGGTGAGTGTGCCATATGTTGAATGTGGGAATTGTCAGTAGATTCCATACTGATTTAATTGAGTGGGTTGCCAGATGTGTGGTTCCATTAGATGTGTCTAATTTAGGATCTAAAGGGAGGTTAAAGTCACCTCCAAAAAAGCGTCTAATACCTTATTCATTATTTTTTGAAAAATGTGGCGTGAGCTATATGGGGCATAAATATTGACTAAGGTGATAGGTCTATTAAATAGGAGGCCAACTAGTATCAGGAATCTTCCCTCTGGGTCAGTTTGTTGGGAAAGTTGTACAAAAAGTATGTCTTTGGGAAATGTATGGTGACACCAGTAGCTTTTTTGGAGTTTGAACTAAAGAATTGAGTAGGGAAATGGAATTTTGAAATATGTGAGTGGTCTGATTCTAAAAGATGCGTCTCTTGTAGGAATAAGATATCAGCTTTCTTTTTATAAAAGTCGTTAAGTGCTATAGAGCGTTTGTAGGGTGATCAAAAGCCTTTTACATTTTGAGTACACACTATGCACCAGAGTCAGCAAGAGAGTTGGCGCAATCTCTTCTGGTCTCAACTCTGTGGTGGTGCTGGTAGTGGTGTTTCGTATATTACTTTAATGAGGAGGACAGAATAAACCTGGGATTGCTGTGAGAAAAACAAGAGATAATTAGAAAATAAATAACATTTCCATAAATATGTAGTGGCTTTGTCATTATTGTAGGTTGTTATAGTTTCAATAACACTAGTACGTCATGAGATAATAAGAAATATATGAACATATGAAACGTACAAATGTAAGAATAAAAACAAGTGTAAAAATAGTTGACACCAATGCTTTTAGAAATGCAGAGGGGTCTAAAAATACTAAGAAAATGGGGAGAAAAAACATTGAAAAGGGAGTGCGAAAAAAGGGAGAAAAGAGGGTGGAAAAGGTATCCAGGTTGAGGACCAATACTCGTAGAGGATTAGGGGATTTGTGGCATTAAAGCCAAGTGTTGAATTAAACACTAACTTATTACAAAATAGATTTAAAGGAACATTAAACCCAAAAATGTTCTTTCATGATTCAGACAGAGATTCCAATTTTAAACAAAACTCAAATTTACTTATATTATCTAATTTGCTTCATTATTTACATATCTTTTGTTAAAGAAATAGCAATGCACATGAGTGAGCCAATCACATAAGGCAAATATGTGCAGTCACCAATCAGAAGCTACTGAGCCTATCCAGATATGCTTTTCAGGAAGGCATATCAAGAGAATGAAGCAAATTAGATAACAGAAGTAAATTAGAAAGTTGTTTTAAATGGTATTCTTGTTCGGAATCATGAAAGAAAAATTTTGGGTTTAATGTTCCTTTAAGAATTATAACACTTTATTTAACAAATATGCAAATAGACAGGACAAAAAGACAATTGAGGAGTCTTAAAGATGGGTAACATCACTACCACCTCTTAATTCATGTACCCCAAATTAGATGTCTAACAAATATATTAAAAACAAAAAGGCCAAGTGGTCAGGGGGGGTAGTCTCGGTCTCAATATATAGGGTTAATGAGAGACGACGTTTGTATGAAACAACACGCTTGCATCAAATACACATGAAAGTTTCAGGAATTCTATGCACTCAAGGGCGACCTGCTGCCTGCGTACTGCTTTGATTTAACAAAGTCAGCCGATTTCTATCTCAATCCCTATGTTCACACTCCTAGATCACACTTCAATTCTTATTTCTTATCCTCACACGGAGGTTATTCAATATACATAAGCGTCTCAATACTTGTTAATTGGTAACTCAGCAATGGAATAGCATATTGTGCTAAAAAATGCTTATACTGGATTCCTCATGCGGAGGTTATTTATAGCTAGTATACCACGCAGACCAAGCTAAGACTATGTGACTAGAAGTAGCAAATGCTGTGTTACTATGTATCCTTAGTGGTATATTATAACTGCAATTGGCCATTCGAGTGCCACACCAAACAATCCCCCCCTGGCCACGCCCACCGATGCGTTTCCGTCACTAATACGTGACTTCGTCAGGGCATAGGGCCGGCCCAGCGTAGACTTTCAATGTTTATACTCATCCGTTGCCCTAGTAACGGAACATTATTTGCGGAAGTGTTAACCGCATAGCAAATTCAATGGCAGTTTATATTGCAATCTTTAATGGATGGAATAATGTCATTATGCCACAAATTAAATGTCATCTCAATGGTAAATAGGGTGCTTAGACATATATAATGAAATATTTGTGAATAATCCAAATGTGTCAATTACCCATATTAGGAAAATTTCTAAAAAGGATGGAGATAAAACACAGTATCTTACGGAATATTACATTAGTAAAGTAGTAAAGTAACCCAGAGTGGACAGTAATCCTCATATAGCCAGTGCAGATATATACATATATATCCCACTCCACTCCTCCCACTCCAGTCATTCTCTTTGCCTGTGTTAGTGATAGGAAGAGGTAAAGTGAGGTGTTTAGATTCTTCAATCAAGTGATTATTATTTTTAAATAGTACCTGTGTGTACTATTTTTATCAAGCTCCCATATTGTTTGCTGCCCAGCTGATGGTCTTAGCAGATATTAACTAAGACCCTGTTTTGTCCACACAGAGCTGCTGGAGGTGAGGAAAAGAACATCTTCATTGTGTGGGACAGCCTCATACTGCGTTCAGTATTAAGGTATGTACAGTCATTTACTTCTGGGGAGGCTGTGGCCTCTAGTTATCAACGTGTCTACTTTACCTGCCTTCGCCGGTCCAATACGTCCTCCTAAGCTCGCCTACCATCGCCGCCGCGGATCTGAAAAATTTTGCCTAAGTTATCAAAAAAATCTGTCAAAAAGCCGCGCACCAAGTATGGGGCGATGAGCAGCGGACTGTGAGAGTTATCACTCATCCGATCTCGCTGCTCTTCGGCTTTTTGAAAGCTTTATTGATAAGCTGTCACTAAGCACTCACACTAACTACACTGTTCTACCCCCTATACCGGCGCCCCCGGAGCCCCCTACAACTAAATAAAGTTATTAACCCCTAAACTGCCGCTCCTAGACCCCGCCGCAACTCTTATAAATGTATTAACCCCTAAACCGCCGCTCCCGGACACCGCCGCCACCTACATTATACCTAGTAACCCCTATCCTGCCCCCCCTATACCGCCGCCATCTATAATAAAGTTATTAACCCCTATCCTGCGGATCCCGGACCTCGCCGCAACTAAATAAATAGTTTAACCCCTAAACCACTGCTCCCCGACCCCGCCGCAACCTATATTAAACTTATTAACCCCTAATCTGCCCCCCTACACCGTCGCCACCTATAATAAATTTATTAACCCCTATCCTGCCCCCCCTACACCGCCGCCACTGTAATAAAATTATTAACCCCTAAACCTAAGTCTAACACTAACCCTAACACCCCCCTAACTTAAATATTAATTAAATAAATCTAAATAATATTTCTCTTATTAACTAAATTAATCCTATTTAAAACTAAATACTTACCTTTAAAATAAACCCTAATATAGCTACAATATAACTAATAATTATATTGTAGCTATCTTAGGATTTATTTTTATTTTACAGGCAAATTTCAATTTATTTTAACTAGGTACAATAGCTATTAAATAGTTATTAACTATTTAATAGCTACCTAGTTAAAATAAAGAGAAATTAACCTGTAAATTAAAAACTAACCTAAGTTACAATTACACCTAACACTACACTATACTTTAATAAATTATTCCTATTTAAAACTAAATACTTACCTGTAAAATAAACCCTAAGATAGCTACAATGTAATTAATAATTACATTGTAGCTATTTTAGGATTTATATTTATTTTACAGGTAACTTTGTATTTATTTTAGCTAGTCGGAATAGTTATTAAATAGCTATTAACTATTTAATAACTACCTAGCTAAAAGAAATACAAAATTACCTGTAAAATAAATCCTAACCTAATTTACAATTAAACCTAACACTACACTATCATTAAATTAATTAAATAAATTACCTACAAATAACTACAATTAAATTCAATTAAATAAACAAACTAAAGTACAAAAAATAAAAAAGCTAAGTTACAAAAAATAAAAAAAGAAGTTACAAACATTTAAAAAATATTACAACAATTTTAAGCTACTTATACCTAATCTAAGCCCCCTAATAAAATAACAAAGCCCCCCAAAATAAAAAAATTCCCTACCCTATTCTACATTAAAAAGTTACCAGCTCTATTACCTTACCATTACCTTACCAGCCTTTTGCGGGGCATGCCCCAAAGAAAACAGCTCTTTTGCCTGTAAAATAAAAATACAACCCCCCCAACATTAAAACCCACCACCCACATACCCCTAATCTAACCCAAACCCCCCTTAAATAAACCTAACACTACCCCCCTGAAGATCATCCTACCTTGAGCCGTCTTCAGCCAGCCGACCACCGATGGAACCGAAGAGGAGATCCAGAGCAGCAGAAGTCATCATCCAAGGGGCGCTGAAGAAGTCTTCCATCAGATTGATGTCAACATCCAAGGGGCGCTGAAGAAGTCTTCCATCCGATAGAAGTCTTCATCCATGCGGCGTCTTCAATCTTCATCCATCCGGAGCGGAGCCATCTTCAGACGAGCCGACGCAGAGCCATCCTCTTCTTCCCGACGACTAACGACGAATGAAGGTTCCTTTAAGGGACGTCATCCAAGATGGCGTCCCTTCAATTCTGATTGGCTGATAGGATTCTATCAGCCAATCGGAATTAAGGTAGGAAAAATTTGATCGGAACAGCCAATAGAATGCGAGCTCAATCTGATTGGCTGATTGTATCAGCCAATCGGATTGAACTTCAATCTGATTGGCTGATTCAATCAGCCAATCAGATTGTTCCTACCTTAATCGGAATTGAAGGGACGCCATCTTGGATGACGTCCCTTAAAGGAACCTTCATTCGTCGTTAGTCGTCGGGAAGAAGAGGATGGCTCCGCGTCGGCTCGTCTGAAGATGGCTCCGCTCCGGATGGATGAAGATTGAAGACGCCGCATGGATGAAGACTTCTATCGGATGGAAGACTTCTTCAGCGCCGCCTGGATGTTGACTTCAATCGGATAGAAGACATCTTCAGCGCCCCTTGGATGATGACTTCTGCCGCTCTGGATCTCCTCTTCGGTTCCATTGGTGGTCGGCTGGCTGAAGACGGCTCAAGGTAGGATGATCTTCAGGGGGGTAGTGTTAGGTTTATTTAAGGGGGGTTTGGGTTAGATTAGGGGTATGTGGGTGGTGGGTTTTAATGTTGGGGGGGGTTGTATTTTTATTTTACAGGCAAAAGAGCTGTTTTCTTTGGGGCATGCCCCGCAAAAAGGCCCTTTTAAGGGCTGGTAAGGTAATAGAGCTGGTAACTTTTTAATGTAGAATAGGGTAGGGAATTTTTTTATTTTGACGGGCTTTGTTATTTTATTAGGGGGCTTAGATTAGGTGTAAGTAGCTTAAAATTGTTGTAATATTTTTTAAATGTTTGTAACTTATTTTTTGTAACTTGGCTTTTTTAATTTTTTGTACTTTAGTTAGTTTATGTAATTGTATTTAATTGTAGTTATTTGTATTTAATTTATTTAATTAATGTAATGATAGTGTAATGTTAGGTTTAATTGTAACTTAGGTTAGGATTTATTTTACAGGTAATTTTGTATTTATTTTAGCTAGGTAGTTATTAAATACTTAATAACTATTTAATAACTATTCTAACTAGCTAAAATAAATACAAAGTTACCTGTAAAATAAATATAAATCCTAAAATAGCTACAATGTAATTATTAATTACATTGTAGCTATCTTAGGGTTTATTTTACAGGTAAGTATTTAGTTTTAAATAGGAATAATTTATTAAAGTATAGTGTAGTGTTAGGTGTAATTGTAACTTAGGTTAGTTTTTAATTTACAGGTTAATTTCTCTTTATTTTAACTAGGTAGCTATTAAATAGTTATTAACTATTTAATAGCTATTGTACCTAGTTAAAATAAATTGAAATTTGCCTGTAAAATAAAAATAAATCCTAAGATAGCTACAATATAATTATTAGTTTATTGTAGCTATATTAGGGTTTATTTTAAAGGTAAGTATTTAGTTTTAAATAGGATTAATTTAGTTAATAAGAGAAATATTATTTAGATTTATTTAATTAATATTTAAGTTAGGGGGGTGTTAGGGTTAGTGTTAGACTTAGGTTTAGGGGTTAATAATTTTTATTACAGTGGCGGCGGTTGTAGGGGGGGCAGGATAGGGGTTAATAAATTTATTATAGGTGGCGACGGTGTAGGGGGCAGATTAGGGGTTAATAAGTTTAATATAGGTTGCGGCGGGGTCGGGGAGCAGTGGTTTAGGGGTTAAACTATTTATTTAGTTGCGGCGAGGTCCGGGATCCGCAGGATAGGGGTTAATAACTTTATTATAGATGGCGGCGGTATAGGGGGGGCAGGATAGGGTTACTAGGTATAATGTAGGTGGCGGCGGTGTCCGGGAGCGGCGTTTAGGGGTTAATACAT
This sequence comes from Bombina bombina, assembly GCF_027579735.1. Taxonomy (NCBI): domain Eukaryota; kingdom Metazoa; phylum Chordata; class Amphibia; order Anura; family Bombinatoridae; genus Bombina; species Bombina bombina. Next base: position 501,567,690 of record NC_069501.1, on the reverse strand, counting down.
TTATAAGAGTTGCGGCGGGGTCTAGGAGCGGCAGTTTAGGGGTTAATAACTTTATTTAGTTGTAGGGGGCTCCGGGGGCGCCGGTAGGGTAGGGGGTAGAACAGTGTAGTTAGTGTGAGTGCTTAGTGACAGCTTATCAATAAAGCTTTCAAAAAGCCGAAGAGCAGCGAGATCGGATGAGTGATAACTCTCACAGTCCGCTGCTCATCGCCCCATACTTGGTGCGCGGTTTTTGACAGATTTTTTTGATAACTTAGGCAAAATTTTTCAGATCCGCGGCGGCGATGGTAGGCGAGCTTAGGAGGACGTATTGGACCGGCGAAGGCAGGTAAAGTAGACACGTTGATAACTAGAGGCCACAGCCTCCCCAGAAGTAAATGACTGTACATACCTTAATACTGAACGCAGTATGAGGCTGTCCCACACAATGAAGATGTTCTTTTCCTCACCTCCAGCAGCTCTGTGTGGACAAAACAGGGTCTTAGTTAATATCTGCTAAGACCATCAGCTGGGCAGCAAACAATATGGGAGCTTGATAAAAATAGTACACACAGGTACTATTTAAAAATAATAATCACTTGATTGAAGAATCTAAACACTCACTTTACCTCTTCCTATCACTAACACAGGCAAAGAGAATGACTGGAGTGGGAGGGTGTGGAGTGGGATATATTGTATATATCTGCACTGGCTATATGAGGATTACTGTCCACTCTGGGTTACTTTACTACTTTACTAATGTAATATTCCGTAAGATACTGTGTTTTATCTCCATCCTTTTTAGAAATTTTCCTAATATGGGTAATTGACACATTTGGATTTTCACAAATATTTCATTATATATGTCTAAGCACCCTATTTACCATTGAGATGACATTTAATTTTGTGGCATAATGACATTATTCCATCCATTAAAGATTGCAATATAAACTGCCATTGAATTTGCTATGCGGTTAACACTTCCGCAAATAATGTTCCGTTACTAGGGCAACGGATGAGTATAAACATTGAAAGTCTACGCTGGGCCGGCCCTATGCCCTGACGAAGTCACGTATTAGTGACGGAAACGCATCGGTGGGCGTGGCCAGGGGGGATTGTTTGGTGTGGCACTCGAATGGCCAATTGCAGTTATAATATACCACTAAGGATACATAGTAACACAGCATTTGCTACTTCTAGTCACATAGTCTTAGCTTGGTCTGCGTGGTATACTAGCTATAAATAACCTCCGCATGAGGAATCCAGTATAAGCATTTTTTAGCACAATATGCTATTCCATTGCTGAGTTACCAATTAACAAGTATTGAGACGCTTATGTATATTGAATAACCTCCGTGTGAGGATAAGAAATAAGAATTGAAGTGTGATCTAGGAGTGTGAACATAGGGATTGAGATAGAAATCGGCTGACTTTGTTAAATCAAAGCAGTACGCAGGCAGCAGGTCCCTTGAGTGCATAGAATTCCTGAAACTTTCATGTGTATTTGATGCAAGCGTGTTGTTTCATACAAACGTCGTCTCTCATTAACCCTATATATTGAGACCGAGACTACCCCCCTGACCACTTGGCCTTTTTGTTTTTAATATATTGTTAGACATCTAATTTGGGGTACATGAATTAAGAGGTGGTAGTGATGTTACCCATCTTTAAGACTCCTCAATTGTCTTTTTGTCCTGTCTATTTGCATATTTGTTAAATAAAGTGTTATAATTCTTAAAGGAACATTAAACCCAAAATTTTTCTTTCATGATTCCGAACAAGAATACCATTTAAAACAACTTTCTAATTTACTTCTGTTATCTAATTTGCTTCATTCTCTTGATATGCCTTCCTGAAAAGCATATCTGGATAGGCTCAGTAGCTTCTGATTGGTGACTGCACATATTTGCCTTATGTGATTGGCTCACTCATGTGCATTGCTATTTCTTTAACAAAAGATATGTAAATAATGAAGCAAATTAGATAATATAAGTAAATTTGAGTTTTGTTTAAAATTGGAATCTCTGTCTGAATCATGAAAGAACATTTTTGGGTTTAATGTTCCTTTAAATCTATTTTGTAATAAGTTAGTGTTTAATTCAACACTTGGCTTTAATGCCACAAATCCCCTAATCCTCTACGAGTATTGGTCCTCAACCTGGATACCTTTTCCACCCTCTTTTCTCCCTTTTTTCGCACTCCCTTTTCAATGTTTTTTCTCCCCATTTTCTTAGTATTTTTAGACCCCTCTGCATTTCTAAAAGCATTGGTGTCAACTATTTTTACACTTGTTTTTATTCTTACATTTGTACGTTTCATATGTTCATATATTTCTTATTATCTCATGACGTACTAGTGTTATTGAAACTATAACAACCTACAATAATGACAAAGCCACTACATATTTATGGAAATGTTATTTATTTTCTAATTATCTCTTGTTTTTCTCACAGCAATCCCAGGTTTATTCTGTCCTCCTCATTAAAGTAATATACGAAACACCACTACCAGCACCACCACAGAGTTGAGACCAGAAGAGATTGCGCCAACTCTCTTGCTGACTCTGGTGCATAGTGTGTACTCAAAATGTAAAAGGCTTTTGATCACCCTACAAACGCTCTATAGCACTTAACGACTTTTATAAAAAGAAAGCTGATATCTTATTCCTACAAGAGACGCATCTTTTAGAATCAGACTCACATATTTCAAAATTCCATTTCCCTACTCAATTCTTTAGTTCAAACTCCAAAAAAGCTACTGGTGTCACCATACATTTCCCAAAGACATACTTTTTGTACAACTTTCCAACAAACTGACCCAGAGGGAAGATTCCTGATACTAGTTGGCCTCCTATTTAATAGACCTATCACCTTAGTCAATATTTATGCCCCATATAGCTCACGCCACATTTTTCAAAAAATAATGAATAAGGTATTAGACGCTTTTTTGGAGGTGACTTTAACCTCCCTTTAGATCCTAAATTAGACACATCTAATGGAACCACACATCTGGCAACCCACTCAATTAAATCAGTATGGAATCTACTGACAATTCCCACATTCAACATATGGCACACTCACAGCCTACAATTACACGTTTTTCTAGTCACGACAAACTGAATTCTAGTTTAGATTATATATTTACAGACCATACAGGCCACGCTTTAAAGATCAAATCTCACACATAACATGGTCAGACATTCAGCAATGTTGTGCCTCATGAACTGGCCTACAACCCAGCTAACACATACATATGGAGACTAGACGATACTATTTTTTTAAACATATCACAACATTTACAAACCAATTTACAAGAATTTTTCTCCATAAAAGAGTAAATTTATGCTTACCTGATAAATGAATTTCTTCTATGGTACGACGAGTCCACGGATTCATCCTTTACTTGTGGGATATTATCCTCCTGCTAACAGGAAGTGGCAAAGAGCACCACAGCAGAGCTGTCTATATAGCTCCTCCCTTAGCTCCACCCCCCAGTCATTCAACCGAAGGTATAGGAGAAAAAAAGGAGAAACCACAAGGTGCAGAGGTGACTGAAGTTGAAAATCAAAAAATATAATCTGTCTTAAAATGACAGGGGGGCCGTGGACTTGTCGTACCATAGAAGAAATTAATTTATCGGGTAAGCATAAATGTAGTTTTCTTCTATAAGGTATTCATCCTTTACTTGTGGGATACAATACCAAAGCTACAGGACACGGATGAACGGGAGGGACAAGACAGATGGTTAAACAGAAGGCACCACTGCTTGAAGAACTTTTCTCCCAAAAAAAGCCTCAGAAGAAGCAAAAGTATCAAATTTGTAAAATTTGGAAAAGGTATGAAGCGAAGAGCAAGTCGCAGCCTTACAAATCTGTTCAACAGAAGCATCATTTTTAAAAGCCCATGTGGAAGCCACCGCTCTAGTAGACTGAGCTGTAATTCTTTCAGGAGGCTGCTGTCCAGCAGTCTCGTATGCCAAACGGATGATGATTTTCAGCCAAAAAGAAAGAGAGGTAGCCGTAGCCTTTTGACCTCTACTCTTCCAGAATAGACAAACAAAGAAGATGTTTGACGGAAATCTTGGTCGCTTGCAAGTAAAACTTCAAAGCACGAACCACGTCCAAGTTGTGCAACAGACGCTCCTTCTTAGAGGAAGGATTAGGACACAGAGAAGGAACAACAATTTCCCGATTAATATTCCTATTAGTAACAACCTTAGGAATGAATCCAGGTTTGGTAAACAAGATAAGGCGAGTCGCATTGCAATGCAGATAGTTCAAATACTCTTTGAGCCGAAGAGATAGCAACTAAAAACAGAACTTTCCAAGATAGAAGCTTAATATCTATGGAATGCATAGGTTCAAACGGAACCCCTTGAAGAACTTTAAGAACTAAATTCAAACTCCATGGCGGAGCAACAGGTTTAAACACAGGCTTGATTCTAACTAAAGCCTGACAGAACGACTGAACGTCTGGAACATCTGCCAGACGCTTGTGCAGTAAAATTGATAAAGCAGATATCTGTCCCTTTAAGGAACTAGCTGATAGCCCCTTCTCCAGTCCTTCTTGTAGAAAGGACAAAATCTTAGGAATCCTGATCTTACTCCATGAGTAGCCCTTGGATTCGCTCCAATAAAGATATTTACGCCATATCTTATGATTAATTTTCCTAGTGACAGTTCGAGCCTGAATCAAGGTCGACTCGGAGAAATCCCGCTTGGATAAAATCTAGCGTTCAATCTCCAGGCAGTCAGCTGCAGAGAAACTAGATTTGGATGCTGGAACGAACCTTGAATCAGAAGGTCCCGTCACAGTGGCAGAGTCCATGGTGGAAGAGATGACATGTCCACCAGGTCTGCATACCAAGTTCTGCGTAGCCACGCAGGTGCTATCAAAATCACCAAAGCTCTCTCCTGTTTGATCCTGGCAATCAAATGAGGAAGGAGAGGAAATGGTGGAAACACATAAGCCTGGTTGAACGACTAGGGTATTGCTAGAGCATCTATCAGTACTGCCTGAGGATTCCTTCACCTGGACCCGTAACAAGGAAGTTTGGCGTTCTGACGAGACGCCATCAGATCCAATTCTGGTGTGCCCCATTGCTGAATCAATTGTGCAAACACCTCCATATGGAGTTCCCACTCCCCCGGATGAAAAGTCTGACGACTTAGAAAATCCGCTTCCCAGTTCTCCACTCCTGGGATATAGATTGCTGATAGATGGCAGGAGTGAGTCTCTGCCCATCAAATTATTTTGGTAACCTCTATCATCGCAAGAGAACTCTTTGTTCCCCCTGGTAATTGATATATGCTACAGTCGTGATATAATCCGACTGGAATCTTATGAATCTGGCCGAAGCCAGCTGAGGCCACGTCTGAAGCGCGTTGAATATCACTCTGAGTTGAAGAAATTAAAAACTAATATTTTATCACCTCTTTCACTTTACCCTTCCAAGTACTTAGAGTAGGCAAAGAGAATGACTGGGGGTGGAGCTAAGGGAGGAGCTATATAAACAGCTCTGCTGTGGTGCTCTTTGCCACTTCCTGTTAGCAGGAGGATAATATCCCACAAGTAAAGGATGAATCCATGGACTCGTCGTACCTTATAGAAGAAAACCCCATTGACACTGACCAATTTACACCTGGCAAGCTCACCAATGCACAATCCGAGGACAACTTATAAAAGCTAAAGCCGCACTAAACAAACAACACAGACAACAATACACTAAACTGACAGACACATTAGCTCAAGCAGAAAAACAACACAAACTCCACCCCAAGGATAGCAACTTAGAACAAAAGTACAGGAAGCAAGAAAAGATCTATTATCCTATTTAAGTTTACAAGACAAACAAAGACAATTAGGAATTCACTCCAAATATCATGGTAAACTCCTTGCCAGATACCTAAAGAAAAAAAGATTCAAGACATACGTACACTTTCTGACACCACAAATGACACTATAGCCGAAACATTTTGACAATATTATGTCAAATTATATTCAACTAGCCCTGCCTCTCAAAAATTAACAACCTCTAAGGACCACCTAGATGACCCCATTACCATATCAGAAGTGTTATCCGTTATTAAAAATCTCCCTGCCAACAAAGCCCCAGGCCCAGATGACTTCACCTCCCACTACTATGCCTGATTTAAAGACATATTAGCTGGCCCGCTTACAGACATGTTCAACAAAATTAACCAACAACATCCCTTCCTGAAAGATATGTTAGAAGTCCACATCACTGTTATCCCTAAACAGGGCATATCACCACTTCATCCTCAAAATTATAGACTAATATCCTTAATCAACATTGATGTCAAAATTAACGTGAAAATACTTGCAAACAGGTTGAATAAAATATTACCGAACCTCATCCACCCAGATCAAACTGGATTCATTTTAGGGCGTGAATCCAAGGACAATACCACCAGAGCAATACAATTATTACATATAGCAAAATCACTCCCTGCACAAACCATCTTTGTCTCTATTGATGCAGAGAGAGCTTCTGGCAGGGTGGATTGGGCATTCATGTCTGCTACACTGTCTCAGTTTGGCTTTCCCAACCCTTTATAAATAAAATATTTGCACTATACTCCCACCCCACAGCTAAAGTCAGAATCAATGGCACAATCTCTTCTACCTTCCCAGTCTTGGAACCCAACAGGGCTGCCCCTTATATCCTCTCTTATTTGCCCTTTCCATAGAACCCCTAGCCTGCCTCTTCAGAAACAACAAACTCATACAGGGCCTTACAATAGATCGCACAGAATACAAAATATCATTATTCGCAGACGACATCCTGTTAACACTGACCTCACCCATCTCTTCAATCCAACCTCTCATGTCTGAATTTGCTGCCTACAGTGGATGGTCTAATTTCTCTATCATTTATGACAAATCAGATATACAAAACATATTAGCTACCATCAGATATACCAAACATATTAGCTACCCCACAGACACTACATGAAATAAACAGATTAACACTCTTCAACACAAACACAAAAACAATTAAATACCTAGAAATTACATTAGCAGACAACATCCCAGATATCTAACATAACTTATCTACCTATATCCCAAATAATTTGTACAACACTTTTCTCCTGGATCTCATATCTAGACCTGTCGTGGCTAGATAGAATTGCGGCAACTAAAATGACTATCCTACCAAAAATTCTTTATATATTCCAAGCAGCTCCAATATCTCTCCCAATGCAATATATACTATCCCTACAATTACATTTAAATCAATTCATATGGGGACATAAACGACCCAGGATTAAGAAAACCATTCTATATAGACTCAAAGACAAAGGTGGTCTAGGAGCCCATATTATACAATGAAAAAATCATCTAAAAGATAAACTATGGATAACAATAGAAGAAGATTTGTTATAAAAAAAAAAAAGGCTGGCTAGCCACGAAAGATAGAAATCCCAACATAGGGGCATATTTGTCAAGCTCGCTGGAAACAGAAGTTATGAAGCAGCGGTCTAAAGACCGCTGCTCCATAACCTGTCCGCCTGCTCTGAGGCGGCGGACAGAAATCAACCCGATCTAATACGATCGTGTTGATTGATACCCCCTGCTAGCGGCTGATTGGCTGCGAATCTGCAGGGGGCGTTATTGCACCAGCAGTTCACAAGAACTGCTGGTGCAATGATAAATGCCGAGAGCATATGCTGTCGGCATTTATCGATGAGCAGCGGACATGATCCCCTATATCGGATCATGTCTGCTCGCACCATAATAAATAGGCCCCATAACTTTTATCCCCTTGATCTCAGGCACTTTGAAAGTTTGGGACACACTAATTAGCAAATATCCTGCACTATCAACAATTCCATCCCCCCTAACACCATTATTAGGAAATAAAGGCTTAATTTTCTTCTCACACATAACCACTGCTATACAAACCGAAAACACATTATCCCATCTCCCTGCTTATAAACTATTTGAAGATCACTCATTAAAAACAATGAACAACTTAAAAACAGAATTCCCAAGACTTTTAAATAACTGGCTTATTTATTTCCAGATTTGTAACTACCTAACCACTCACCCAAACAAAGATTATTTTAACAGGTCCCTGACACCATTTGAAACTTTATGCTCTACGCATATCATCACAAAAGGCACGCTAGGAACTTCATATAAATCTTTACCAACATCACGTCTCGGTCTCTTCCTACTTACACAACCTCCTGGAATAGAGAACTTAATATTGAAATAACCACACAACAATGGCACAAAATATTCTTATCCACATAAAAATCATCAATATCAGCCTTTAAGCTCAAAACTAATTATAAATTGCTCTCAAGATGGTACCTAACACCAACACAACTAAAGACTATATATTCCTCTGCATCAGATAAATGTTGGAGGGAATGCAGTGAAACTAGGTCACTATAAGCCATATTTGGTGGGATTGCAAGGTACTTAAACCATTTTGGTCACAAATAATACTCCATATGAACACAATTCTACATGGCCCTACCAACCATGCCAATATAAACCAACCCTATTTAAGATAATGTTAAACAGCGCCAAACGCCTTATTCCAAGATATTGGAAAACAACTAAAACAACTCAAATTCCCTCTATCTTAGAATGGAAACAACTAGTTATAAAAACCTTACAATTAGAAAAATCACACTATATTAAAATGGGAAAACTAGACTTCTTCCTCAGTGTTGAATTCTACTAGAAGGAAACTCCCTAAAACATCATGTTCTCGAGGGTAATGATCTCACCTGGATGTCTCTTACCACAAATCACTTCTATCTGTTTCTAGGTTTACACCTATATTAAGTAAAATAGAACTCTCAACTGTGAGCACTTGTAATATTGCTCATATCTTAAATTAAAAACTTTATTGTGTAATGTTAGGCTAAATAACACAAAAATAAGTAATTATGAACCATATTGTAACAGTTTGCATGTCATTTATTATCAAAGCCAATTTTGTCAATGCTTTATTATCTTACTTAATGTACGTCATAAGTTTGTAATGTCTATTTCTTCTGTTATGTGTGATCAGTCCACGGGTCATCATTACTTCTAGGATATTATCTCCTCCCCTACAGGAAGTGCAAGAGGATTCACCCAGCAGAGCTGCATATAGCTCCTCCCCCCTACGTCACTCCCAGTCATTCTCTTGCACCCAGCAACTAGATAGGATGTGTGAGAGGACTATGGTGATTATACTTAGTTTTTATAACTTCAATCAAAAGTTTGTTATTTTACAATAGCACCGGAGCGTGTTATTGCCTCTCTGGCAGAGTTTGAAGAAGAATCTACCAGAGTTTTTACTATGATTTTAACCGGAGTAGTTAAGATCATATTGCTGTTTCTCGGCCATCTGAGGGAGGTAAAAGCTTCAGATCAGGGGACAGCGGGCAGATGAATCTGCATTGAGGTATGTAGCAGTTTTTATTTTCTGAATGGAATTGATGAGAAAATCCTGCCATACCGTTATAATGACATGTATGTATACTCTACACTTCAGTATTCTGGGGATGGTATTTCACCGGAATTACTCTGTTAAAAGTACATTAAACCTTTTAATAGGTATTTATTATGTTAAACGTTTTTGCTGGAATGTAGAATCGTTTGCATTTTCTGAGGTACTGAGTGAATAAATATTTGGGCATTATTTTTCCACTTGGCAGTTGCTTGTTTTAATTGTGACAGTTTCGTTTCTCTCTCACTGCTGTGTGTGAGGGGGAGGGGCCGTTTTTGGCGCTCTTTGCTACGCATCAAAAAATTCCAGTCAGTTACTCTTGTATTTCCTGCATGATCCGGTTCATCTCTAACAGAACTCAGGGGTCTTCAAACTTCTTTGGAGGGAGGTAGATTCTCTCAGCAGAGCTGTGAGACTTATATATTGACTGATTAAAAACGTTGCTCTGTAATTTTTTATGTTTCAAATTTAATTATTGTTACTTTACTAATGGGAACAAACCTTTGCTAAAAGTTGTGTTGTTTTTAAGGATTGATGCTATAACTGTCTTTCAGTTCATTATTTCAACTGTCATTTAATCGTTTAGTGCTCTTTGTGGCACAGTACGTTTTTGTTAAATAAGATTGTAACCAAGTTGCAAGTTTATTGCTAGTGTGTTAAACATGTCTGATTCAGAGGAAGATATCTGTGTCATTTGTTCCAATGCCAAGGTGGAGCCCAATAGAAATTTATGTACTAACTGTATTGATGCTACTTTAAATAAAAGCCAATCTGTACAAATTGAACAAATTTCACCAAACAGCGAGAGGGAGAGTTATGCCGACTAACTCGCCTCACGTGTCAGTACCTGCATCTCCCGCCCGGGAGGTGCGTGATATTATGGCGCCTAGTACATCTGGGCGGCCATTACAGATAACATTACAAGATATGGCTACTGTTATGACTGAAGTTTTGGCTAAATTACCAGAACTAAGAGGCAAGCGTGATCACTCTGGGGTGAGAACAGAGTGCGCTGATAATACTAGGGCCATGTCTGATACTGCGTCACAGCTTGCAGAACATGAGGACGGAGAGCTTCATTCTGTGGGTGATGGTTCTGATCCAAACAGATTGGATTCAGATATTTCAAATTTTAAATTTAAATTGGAGAACCTCCGTGTATTACTAGGGGAGGTTTTAGCGGCTCTTAATGATTGTAACACTGTTGCAATACCAGAAAAATTGTGTAGGTTGGATAAATACTTTTACGGCGGCGAGTACTGACGTTTTTCCTATACCTAAGAGACTAACTGAAATTGTTACTAAGGAGTGGGATAGACCCGGTGTGCCGTTCTCACCCCCTCCAATATTTAGAAAGATGTTTCCAATAGACGCCACCACACGGGACTTATGGCAAACGGTCCCTAAGGTGGAGGGAGCAGTTTCTACTTTAGCTAAGCGTACCACTATCCCGGTGGAGGATAGCTGTGCTTTTTCAGATCCAATGGATAAAAAATTAGAGGGTTACCTTAAGAAAATGTTTGTTCAACAAGGTTTTATATTGCAACCCCTTGCATGCATCGCGCCGATTACGGCTGCGGCAGCATTTTGGATTGAGTCTCTGGAAGAGAACCTTAGTTCAGCTACGCTGGACGACATTACGGACAGGCTTAGAGTCCTTAAACTAGCTAATTCATTCATTTCGGAGGCCGATAGTACATTTAACCAAACTTACGGCTAAGAACCTAGGATTCGCCTTTCAGGCACGTAGGGCGCTGTGGCTAAAATCCTGGTCAGCTGATGTAACTTCTAAGTCCCAAATTACTTAATATACCTTTCAGGGGCAAACTTTTTTTGGGCCCGGTTTGATAGAAATTTTCGCTGACATTACAGGAGGTATGGGCCACGCACCTGCCTCAAGACAAAGCCAAAGCTAAGGCTAGACAGTCTAATTTTCGTCCCCTTTCGGAATTTCAAAGCAGGAAGCAGCATCAACTTCCACTGCACCAAAAAACAGGAAGGAGCTGTTGCTCGTTACAGACAAGGCTGGAAACCTAACCAGTCCTGGAACAAGGGCAAGCAGGCCAGGAAACCTGCTGCTGCCCAAAGACAGCATGAACCGAGGGCCCCCGATCCGGGACCGGATCTAGTGGGGGGCAGACTCTCTCTCTTCGCCCAGGCCTGGGCAAGAGATGTTCAGGATCCCTGGGCGCTAGAGATCATATCTCAGGGATACCTTCTAGACTTCAAATTCTCTCCCCCAAGAGGGAGATTTCATCTGTCAAGGTTGTCAACAAACCAGATAAAGAAAGAAGCGTTTCTACGCTGTGTACAAGATCTGTTATTAATGGGAGTGATCCATCCGGTTCCGCGGTCGGAACAAGGACAAGGGTTTTACTCAAACCTGTTTGTGGTTCCCAAAAAAGAGGGAACTTTCAGGCCAATCTTGGATTTAAAGATCCTAAACAAATTCCTAAGAGTTCCATCGTTCAAAATGGAAACTATTCGGACAATCTTACCCATGATCCAAAAGGGTCAGTACATGACCACAGTGGATTTAAAGGATGCTTACCTTCACATACCGATTCACAAAGATCATTACCGGTATCTAAGGTTTGCCTTCTTAGACAGGCATTACCAGTTTGTAGCTCTTCCATTCGGATTGGCTACGGCTCCAAGAATCTTCACAAAGGTTCTGGGTGCCCTTCTGGCGGTACTAAGACCGCGAGGAATTTCGGTAGCTCCGTACCTAGACGACAAAAGAGTTAGTTCTGGCATTTCTAAGGTCGCATGGATGGAAAAGTGAACGAAAAGAAGAGTTCTCTTTTTCCTCTCACAAGAGTTCCATTCTTGGGGACTCTTATAGATTCTGTAGAAATGAAGATTTATCTGACAGAAGACAGATTAACAAAGCTTCTAAATGCATGCCGTGTCCTTCATTCCATTCAACTCCCGTCAGTAGCTCAATGCATGGAGGTGATCGGCTTAATGGTAGCAGCAATGGACATAGTACCCTTTGCACGTCTACATCTCAGACCGCTGCAATTGTGCATGCTGAGTCAGTGGAATGGGGATTACTCAGACTTGTCCCCTACTCTGAATCTGGATCAAGAGACCAGAAACTCTCTTCTATGGTGGCTTTCTCGGCCACATCTGTCCAGGGGGATGCCATTCAGCAGGCGGACTGGACAATTGTAACAACAGACGCCAGCCTACTAGGTTGGGGCGCTGTCTGGAATTCTCTGAAGGCTCAGGGACAATGGAATCAGGAGGAAAGTCTCCTGCCAATAAACATTCTGGAATTAAGAGCAGTTCTCCATGCCCTCTGGCTTGGCCCCAGTTAAAAACTCGGGGGTTCATCAGGTTTCAGTCGGACAACATCACGACTGTAGCTTACATCAACCATCAAGGAGGGACAAGAAGTCTCTAGCAATGATGGAAGTATCAAAGATAATTCGCTGGGCAGAGTCTCACTCTTGCCACCTGTCAGCAATCCACATCCGGGAGTGGAGAACTGGGAGGCGGATTTCTTGAGTCGCCAGACTTTTCATCCGGGGGAGTGGGAACTTCATCCGGAGATCTTTGCCAAATACTTCGACGTTGGGGCAAACCAGAGATAGATCTCATGGCGTCTCGCCAGAACGCCAAACTTCCTCGCTACGGGTCCAGATCCAGGGATCCGGGAGCGGTTCTGATAGATGCCTTGACAGCACCTTGGAACTTCGGGATGGCTTATGTGTTTCCACCCTTCCCGCTGCTTCCTCGATTGATTGCCAAAATCAAACAGGAGAGAGCATCAGTGATTCTAATAGCGCCTGCATGGCCACGCAGGACTTGGTATGCAGATCTAGTGGACATGTCATCCTGTCCGCCTTGGTCTCTACCTCTAAGACAGGACCTTCTGATACAGGGTCCATAAAACATCAAAATCTAACTTCTCTGAAGCTGACTGCTTGGAAATTGAACGCTTGATTTTATCAAAACGTGGTTTTTCTGAGTCGGTTATTGATACCCTGATACAGGCTAGGAAGCCTGTTACCAGAAGGATTTACCATAAGATATGGCGTAAATACCTATACTGGTGCGAATCCAAAGGTTACTCCTGGAGTAAGGTTAGGATTCCTAGGATATTGTCCTTTCTACAAGAAGGTTTAGAAAAGGGTTTATCGGCTAGCTCATTAAAGGGACAGATCTCAGCTCTGTCCATCTTGTTACACAGGCGTCTGTCAGAAAATCCAGACGTCCAGGCCTTTTGTCAGGCTTTAGCTAGGATCAAGCCTGTGTTTAAAACTGTTGCTCCGCCATGGAGTTTAAACTTAGTTCTTAACGTTTTACGAGTGTTCCGTTTGAACCCCTTCATTCCATTGATATAAAATTGTTATCTTGGAAAGTTCTGTTTTTAATGGCTATTTCCTCGGCTCGAAGAGTCTCTGAGTTATCAGCCTTACATTGTGATTCTCCTTATCTGATTTTTCAATGACAAGGTAGTTCTGCGTACTAAACCTGGGTTCTTACCTAAGGTAGTCACTAACAGGAATATCAATCAAGAGATTGTTGTTCCATCCTTGTGTCCAAATCCTTCTTCAAAGAAGGAACGTCTTCTACACAATCTGGATGTAGTTCGTGCCCTCAAGTTCTACTTGCAGGCAACTAAGGATTTTCGACAAACGTCTTCCCTGTTTTGTCGTGTACTCTGGTCAGAGGAGAGGTCATAAGGCTTCGGCTACCTCTCTCTCCTTCTGGCTTCGTAGCATAATTCGTTTAGCCTATGAGACTGCTGGACAGCAGCCTCCTGAAAGAATTACAGCTCATTCTACTAGAGCTGTGGCTTCCACTTGGGCCTTTAAGAATGAGGCCTCTGTTGAACAGATTTGCAAGGCTGCAACTTGGTCTTCGCTTCATGTTTTTCCAAATTTTACAAATTTGACACTTTTGCTTCTTCGGAGGCTATTTTTGGGAGAAAGGTTCTTCAGGCAGTGGTTCCTTCTGTATAATGAGCCTGCCTATCCTCCCGTCATCCGTGTACTTTTGCTTTGGTATTGGTATCCCAGAAGTAATGATGACCCGTGGACTGATCACACATAACAGAAGAAAACATAATTTATGCTTACCTGATAAATTCCTTTCTTCTGTTGTGTGATCAGTCCACGGCCCGCCCTGTTTTAAGGCAGGTAAATATCTTTTAAATTATACTCCAGTCACCACTTCACCCTTGGTTTCTCCTTTCTCGTTGATTCTTGGTCGAATGACTGGGAGTGACGTAGGGGGGAGGAGCTATATGCAGCTCTGCTGGGTGAATCCTCTTGCACTTCCTGCAGGGAGGAGATAATATCCCAGAAGTAATGATGACCCGTGGACTGATCACACAACAGAAGAAAGGAATTTATCAGGTAAGCATAAATTATGTTTTTTCTACGAAAAAAAATCAATAAAAATAACAAAAACAAAAACAAACAACAAACAAGTGAATATAAATACATCCAATCCATAAATTATAAACCATTTATTAAAAAAACAGTTTTTAAATAAAAAGTATAAACAATTAGAAGTAGGTTATATGAAATGCATTTGCAATGTTTAAGCTGTGTGTTAATATGCTTTTAAAGGGACAGTTTACTTGATTTTTTTATTGTTTAAGAAGATAGATAACACCTTTACTATCCATTCTCTAGCTTTGCACAACCAACTGTTATATTAATATACTTTATTGCTAATGCATGTGCCACATAGATAACATGCTCACTCTATAAGTTATGCATGAACCTGCACTAACTGGCTAAAATGCAAGTTTGTAAAAATAACTGCGATAAGGGGCAGTCTGCATGAGCTTAGATACAGGTGATCATAGAGATAAAAAATATATTAATATAAAAGTGTTTGTTATGCAAAAAAGGGGGTGGGTAATAAAAGGATGATCTAAATTTTTAAACAATTGCAATTTTCAATTAGACTGTCCCTTTTATGTTCATTTGTCACACAAAAAAAGTGTTAGAAAACATAAATTATGCTTACCTGATAATTTAATTTCCATCTGTATGGGAAGAGTCCACAGCTGCACTCCTTACTTGTGGGAAATACTGAACCTGGCCACCAGGAGGAGGCAAAGACATCCCAGTCAAAGGCTTAAAAACCTCCCCCACTTTCTCATAACCCCAGTCATTCTGCCGAGGGAACAAGGAACAGTAGGAGAAATATCAGGATGAAAAAGGTGCTAGAGGAAAAAATTTAAATTTAGGGCCGCCCATCAGAGAAAACGGGCGGGAGCTGTGGACTCTTCCCATACAGATGGAAATGAAATTAATCAGGTATGCATAATTTATGTTTTACATCTTAATATTGGAAGAGTCCACAGCTTCATTCCTTACTTGTGGAAAACATATACCCAAGCTCTAGAGTACATAGAATGCTAATGGCAGGAAAAAAATCTGATCTAATCTGAGGGCACCACAGCCTGCAAAACCTTTCTCCCGAAGGATGCTTCAGCAGAAGCAAAAACATCAAACTAGTAAAATTTGGAAAAAGTATGTAAGGAGAACCAGGTAGCCACCTTACAAATTTGATCCATAGAGACCTCATTTTGAAGGCCCAAGAGGAAACCACTGCTTTCGTAGAATGAGCCGTAATCCTTAGAGGAGGCTTATGTCCCGCGGTCTCTATGCTAAACGGATGACACTCCTCAGCCAAAAAGATAAGGAAGTCGAAGAGGCCCTCTGACCCCTAAGCTTCCTGGAAAGGAGAACAAACAGAGAAAGAGGTTTGTCTAAATTCCTTTGTGGCCCGAAGATAGAACTTCAAGGCACAAACCACATCCAGGAATGCGTTGTAAACGTTCCTTCAACGAAAAAGGATTAGGACATAAGAAGGAACCACAATCTCTTGATTGATGTTTCGAATTGACACAACCTTAGGGAAAAAAAACTAACTTGGTTCGTAGAACAGCCTTATCGGCTTTAAAAGCCAGATAAGGAGGGACGCATTGCAGGGCAGCAATCACAGATACCCTGCGCGCATAAGCAATAGCCAGAAGAAAGGAACCTTCCAAGACAACAATTAATGTCTACATCATGCAAAGGCTCCAATGGAGCCCGTTGCAAAACTTTAAGAACAAGATTTAAACTCCAAGAGGAGCCTTAGATCTAAACACAGGTCTGATGCCAGCAGAGCTTTAACAAATGGCAGCACATCTGGAAGCTCAGCGAACCTCTAGTGCAGCAACACAGACAGGGCCGAAAACTGTCCATACAGGGGACTTGCAGAAAAGCCCTTCTCCAGTTCATTGTGGAGAACAATATAAGTAGGTCCTCCACACCTTATGATAGATGCGACAAGCAACCAGCTTACGAGTTGAATGAGAGTAAAAATAACTCTCTCAGAAAACTCTTCTTGGCTAGGACTAAGCGTTCAATCTCCACGCAGTCAGCCAGAGAATCTAGACATTGATGACCAAAGAGACCTTGGTCAGTAGATCCCTGTGACAAGGTAACTTCCACGGAGGAGATGACGATCCCCACTAGATCCGTGAACTATATCCTTCAGGCCAGATGGAGCAATCA